>NC_087354.1:18449471-19049471 GCF_030014295.1 Loxodonta africana | reverse complement strand
TGTGGGTGGCTCTCCCTCTGTCCTCCCTGCATTGCCTATGTTAGGGAATTCCTACCCTGGCAACAGTATCAGGTCCATACCATGGCAAGGGAAGTATCCGAGACTCAGGGCCTAAATGGTATGCCTAACTTCACATAGCTAGCTAAGTAATGGGTCAGAACTCAAAGCCAAGTTTCTCAGACTCCCAGATCTGTACCCTGTACCACACAGCTTTCCTCAGAGCTTTTTTGACTCAATGGTCTATGTCCGAGGCAGTAAGGACACCATAGGGATCCTTCTTGTAAGAAAGCAAGAAAAATTATCTCTTCTTTTCACATGGCAGCCATTCCCCCAGGTGCCTTCAGGCCTGCTGGGAGCTAGAGAGGAGACCTGGCCACAATGGCCCAAGTTCCTTAGCCTGGGGCCAGCAACAGTGTATAATCAGGGGTTACGGAAAGCCCCACTGGCTGGGGGCCAGGGAGCTTAGCCCCCCTTACACCTCTGATGCAGACAGATTAGCAGCTGCCATCTGGCAACCAGAGTCTCTTCACACAAACTGCAAACCCCCCTCTGGGTGAATCAGTTGTATGCCCAACACCAGTCAGGCCCAATGAAACTTTGATGGCTCTATTAATGAAGAGGAAAACTTGAGATATGCCAAATACAGATTAAATGGCATCTTGGTAACATGATTATCTCTGAATTACTAGCTGCGTAGTAAGACCGCCAAGTGACTAATCCTGGGAAGGCTGGGCACTTCTGAAGGAGGATTCATGACTTCCAACCTTCAGGGTGTCATATATTACATCACAGTGGTACTTTCCTTAACGAAATACCGGAAAAGGGCTTCCTCTGAAGAAGGCACTCCTTTCCAGAGGAGTTTTAATTTCTTGAAGCTTGGAGGTTCCAAATGTAGAGTGGTCTGAAACAAGATGAGCAGGGAAGATAAGCCAGGAAAAAACAGGGAACAATCACAGGACCTTGGCCAATGTTCGTACGTATACCATTGCTGATAAAATTCACAGAAATGAGAGGACAGGAATGATACAGAGGAAAGCCTAAAAGCCACAGTCATACTCCTCTTGTCTTTCCACTTCTGACTTTAGCTCACTATTAATTGGTTTGCACGTAACCACTAATCTAAAGGTTGGTGGCTTGAACCTACCCAGCAGCACTTCAGAAGAAAACTCTGGAGATCTACTTCCAAAAAGATTACAGCCAAGAAATCCTATAAAGCAGTTCTCCTCTGTACCATTTGGGGTCGCCATGAGTCGGGATTGATTCAAAGGCAACAGGTTTTCTCTGCTAGCTGCCTTAGCTGCATTAGTTCATATTATCTCTATGAAGTAAGCAATGTTATTCCCACTTTCTCCATAAGAAAGTTAAGGTTTAAAAGTGTTAGTAACTTGTCTGAGGTCAAACAACTAGTATCTGGCCAAGCTAAGACTCAACCCAGGCCTTTCCATGCCCAAAGTTGCAGTTCTCTTAAGGATATGCTATGGTTCGATTTTCCGATTTTAGGGCATTACAAGAATTTTGAGAATTCCAAGGATTATTTCTAAGACAAATGGAAAGCCAGCCCCAATAGGTAAGATAAGTCAGGAAAAAATGGGGAACATTTCCATTAAGACAGAAGATTGGGACTTATTGAGTGGTGATGGTGGAGGTGGTTGTTAGTGAAGATCGTCTGTGAATAATTTTCTGGATAAAATGTCTTCTAAGTTAGCTAGAGGTCCCTGGGTGGTGCAAATGGTTTGCGCCGGACTACTAACCAGAAGTTGTCGGTTTGAACCCACCTAGAGGCACTAAGGTAGAAAGGTCTTGTGATCTACTTCCATAAAGATTTCACCCACTGAAACCCCCACAGAGCACAGTGGAACTCTGAAACGATGGGATCGCCATGAGTTGGAATCGACCAGAGAGCAATGGGCTTGTTTTGGTTTGGTTAATTTAGCTAGCACTGTGTAAGAAAGACTTCACTTGGCAGTTGTGGAATATACTATGAAGCCTCCAAGGGTGCCATTTAGCCACAAATGTCTATAAATTTCCTTATAGTTTAATCGTAAGAGGCCCAGGACATGAACTGGGGATGTGGCATGTAATCTAAATCGTGTATTGTATAAACGTTATCTTCTAAATACACGTTTAGAAAATCCCACACTGTTTTCTTTGCCTTGAAGTGCATTTCCATGCACACTAGCTAGACAGACATACCTGTTACAAATCAGGTGTATAATTGTGGTAGCACTATTATTGTTTACTTTTCACACTATCAAAAGCAACTTTAATTTTTGGTTAAGTCCTTGAAATCCCTTTCTGGAAAAGCAAACGAGATCATATTATATCAGGATCTCTATTCTCCTGGCTAACAGTGCCATTATCACACCACAGATCTTCAAACAATCAGCTAAATTCCATTGTCCTTCTGAATCTCTTTCTTTTGTGATGCATTCACAAACTTATCCAGTCTTGTGCTTTCCCAATGGAGAAAATTTTATAGAAACTACCATAAACGGTGCCTAATTGTGAATGGCTTTAAAAAGCCATATGGAAGTATGAATTATCTTCCTTTTTATTTCCATGGTTCCTAAATATTCTTTAGCTTTGTGTTTTGCAATACCTTTTGCACCCAGCTTTGGTCAAAGTTGTTGGCCATTTGCCAGTTTGAAATGTCCTACAGAATGAATTGCTTGTTTTGTAAATAAGAAAAAACTCAGTAACTTTTGGAAATATTGCTTTGAAGTACTGTGCTGGAGTTATAGCTAGCCAGTTATAGTACTTTCTGTGGGGGCAGAGGAGTGCAGTGAGTTTATTGTCTCTTCAGGAAGTATAAATCATGATCCAGGTAATATTCTGTGCCTGCCTTCATATCTTCTAGTGGCTGTAGCTTGGGGAATCACAGATATTCTTCCAGGAAAGAATCGCATATATCCTGTGTCAGGATGGCCTCTCGTTTGGGGTTAAACTTTCAAATGACACCCGTGTCACATGGAAATTGGGTCGAATTTTTTTAACCACTGATTTCTTGGCTGAATCTTAATGAGAATATCATGATTTTCACGTGAATGAGTTTACCCACTTTTACTGGCTTTCCTTTCTTACTTTTCGCTTTAAGAAATGAACGCGTTAATCCTACGATTTAAATGCCACGACATCTTCTGATACCAGTCTTACAAGGGAACTCCTGTTTGGCCAGGCTTCCTCTTCTCCCTTACTCATATGACCACGTGCCTTGCAGAAGAAACATCTCTAAATGGCACATCAAGGACAAATATCAGAGCTGTGAGATCAACCCCGAACCAAAGCAGTTATCAAAATTAAACCAAGAGAAGATGGCGGACTAGGCAGACGTTACCTCGCATCCCTCTTACAACAAAGACACGGAAAAACAAGTGAATCGATCACATACATAACAATCTACGAACCCTGAACAACAAACACAGATTTAGAGACGGAGAACGAACTAATACGGGGAAGCAGCGATAGTTTCCAGAGCCTGGAGCCAGCGTACCAGTCAGGTACGGCACAAGCACAGAGACCTGCTCCACCCCCCTGAACTAACCCCGGGAGGGGGACCAGCCGGTTCCACGGGCGGCGTGGGACGTAGCCGGTAGGAGAAGTCCCCGGGAGGCAGTGACTGATCTTGGAGCAGAAAGAGCAGCATCCGAGCCGGGGAACCGTCCCGCAGGGATTTGGACTGCTCGCAGGTACGCCTTAAACACGGAGAGTTGCTCCACCCCCTGAACTAACCCCGGGAAGGGGACCAGCCGGGTCGCGCGGGCGGCGTGGGACGCAGCCGGTAGGAGAAGTCCCCGGGAGGCAGCGACTGGTATTGGAGTGGGGAGAACAGCGTTCCAGCCGGGACACTTGGTCGCGGCACAAGCACGGGGAGCTACTCCACCCATCTGAACTAACCCCGGGAGGGGGCCCACCTGGTTCACGGAGGCGGCACGGCCACGCGGCTGGAGGGACGAGAAGTCCCCGGGAGGCAGCGACTGATTTTGGAGTTGAGAGTGCACCGTCCCAGTAGGGGAGCCTTGACGCTGGGCGTGGGGCTGGAAGCGGAGGATCTGACCGTGACTCCAGCGGGCCAGACCCCCTGGGGGCAATCTCCACACAGCCAGCACACATAGGCGACGCGCCCGCGGGAATCTCAGATATAACAGTCATTCCAAGCAAGACAAGCAACTCTGGCTATATTCTGAGGTGCTACTCTCCTATCTCTCTGTTCCCTCCCCCACCCTCCCCAGGCGGCTTCATTAACATCTGAATAGCCTCAGCCAGAGGGAGAACTCTGATAGGGATCTGACTGCAGTTTTTTTTTAGCGGATTTTCTGGAAAAACTAGTTTCCCAGTGATGGCTCGGAGACAACAATCCATATCAAACCACTTAAAGAAGCAGACCATGACAGCTTCTCCAACCCCCCAAACAAAAGAATCAAAATCTTTCCCAAATGAAGATACAATTTTGGAATTATCAGATACAGAATATAAAAAACTAATTTACAGAATGCTTAATGATATCACAAATGAAATTAGGATATCTGCAGAAAAAGCCAAGGAACACACTGATAAAACTGTTGAAGAACTCAAAAAGATTATTCAAGAACATACTGGAAAAATTAATAAGTTGCAAGAATCCATAGAGAGACAACATGTAGAAATCCAAAAGATTAACAATAAAATAACAGAATTAGACAACACACTAGGAAGTCAGAGGAGCAGACTCGAGCAATTAGAATGCAGACTGGGACATCTGGAGGACCAGGGAATCAACACCAACATAGCTGAAAAAAAATCAGATAAAAGAATTAAAAAAAAATGAAGAAACCCTAAGAATTATGTGGGACTCTATCAAGAAGGATAACCTGCGGATGATTGGAGTCCCAGAACAGGGAGGGGGGACAGAAAACACAGAGAAAATAGTTGAAGAACTTCTGACAGAAAACTTCCCTGACATCATGAAAGACGAAAGGATATCTATCCAAGATGCTCATCGAACCCCATTTAAGATTGATCCAAAAAGAAAAACACCAAGACATATTATCATCAAACTCACCAAAACCAAAGATAAAGAGAAAATTTTAAAAGCAGCCAGGGAGAAAAGAAAGGTTTCCTTCAAGGGAGAATCAATAAGAATATGTTCTGACTACTCAGCAGAAACCATGCAGGCAAGAAGGGAATGGGACGACATATACAGAACACTGAAGGAGAAAAACTGCCAACCAAGGATCATATATCCAGCAAAACTCTCTCTGAAATATGAAGGCGAAATTAAGATATTTACAGACAAACACAAGTTTAGAGAATTTGCAAAAACCAAACCAAAGCTACAAGAAATACTAAAGGATATTGTTTGGTCACAGAACCAATAATATCAGATATCAGCACAACACAAGGTCACAAAACAGAACGTCCTGATATCAACTCAAATAGGGAAATCACAAAAACAAACAAATTAAGATTAATTAAAAAAAAAATACACATAACAGGGAATTATGGAAGTCAATAGGTAAAAGATCACAATAATCAAAAAGAGGGACTAAATACAGGAGGCATTGAACTGCCATATGGAGAGTGATACAAGGCGATATAGAACAATACAAGTTAGGTTTTTACTTAGAAAAATAGGGGTATATAATGAGGTAACCACAAAAAGGCATAACAACTCTATAACTCAAGACAAAAACCAAGAAAAACGTAACGACTCAACCAACATAAAGTCAAACACTATGAAAATGAGGATCTCACAATTTACTAAGAAAAACGCCTCAGCACAAAAAAGTGTGCGGAAAAATGAAATTGTCAACAACACACATAAAAAGGCATCAAAATGACAGCACTAAAAACTTATTTATCTATAATTACCCTGAATGTAAATGGACTAAATGCACCAATAAAGAGACAGAGAGTCACAGACTGGATAAAGAAACACGATCCATCTATATGCTGCCTACAAGAGACACACCTTAGACTTAGAGACACAAACAAACTAAAACTCAAAGGATGGAAAAAAGTATATCAAGCAAACAATAAGCAAAAAAGAAGAGGAGTAGCAATATTAATTTCTGACAAAATAGACTTTAGACTTAAATCCACCACAAAGGATAAAGAAGGACACTATATAATGATAAAAGGGACAATTGATCAGGAAGACATAACCATATTAAATATTTACGCACCCAATGACAGGGCTGCAAGATACATAAATCAAATTTTAACAGAACTGAAAAGCGAGATAGATACCTCCACAATTATAGTAGGAGACTTCAACACACCACTTTCGGAGAAGGACAGGACATCCAGTAAGAAGCTCAACAGAGACACGGAAGATCTAATTACAACAATCAACCAACTTGACCTCATTGACTTATACAGAACTCTCCACCCAACTGCTGCAAAATATACTTTTTTTTCTAGCGCACATGGAACATTCTCTAGAATAGACCACATATTAGGTCATAAAACAAACCTTTGCAGAGTCCAAAACATCGAAATATTACAAAGCATCTTCTCAGACCACAAGGCAATAAAACTAGAGATCAATAACAGAAAAACGAGGGAAAAGAAATCAAATACTTGGAAAATGAACAATACCCTCCTGAAAAAAGACTGGGTTATAGAAGACATCAAGGAGGGAATAAGGAAATTCATAGAAAGCAACGAGAATGAAAATACTTCCTATCAAAACCTCTGGGACACAGCAAAAGCAGTGCTCAGAGGCCAATTTATATCAATAAATGCACACATACAAAAAGAAGAAAGAGCCAAAATCAGAGAACTGTCCCGACAACTTGAACAAATAGAAACTGAGCAACAAAAGAATCCATCAGGCACCAGAAGAAAACAAATAATAAAAATTAGAGCTGAACTAAATGAATTAGAGAACAGAAAAACAATCGAAAGAATTAACAAAGCCAAAAGCTGGTTCTTTGAAAAAATTAACAAAATTGATAAACCATTGGCTAGACTGACTAAAGAAATACAGGAAAGGAAACAAATAACCCGAATAAGAAATGAGAAGGACCACATCACAACAGAACCAAATGAAATTAAAAGAATCATTTCAGATTATTATGAAAAATTGTACTCTAACAAATTTGAAAACCTAGAAGAAATGGATGAATTCCTGGAAAAACACTACCTACCTAAACTAACACATTCAGAAGTAGAACAACTAAATAGACCCATAACAAAAAAAGAGATTGAAACGGTAATCAAAAAACTCCCAACAAAAAAAAGCCCTGGCCCGGACGGCTTCACTGCAGAGTTCTACCAAATTTTCAGAGAAGAGTTAACACCACTACTACTAAAGGTATTCCAAAGCATAGAAAATGACGGAATACTACCCAACTCATTCTATGAAGCCACCATCTCCCTGATACCAAAACCAGGTAAAGACATTACAAAAAAAGAAAATTATAGACCTATATCCCTCATGAACATTGATGCAAAAATCCTCAACAAAATTCTAGCCAATAGAATCCAACGACACATCAAAAAAATAATTCACCCTGATCAAGTGGGATTTATACCAGGTATGCAAGGTTGGTTTAATATCAGAAAAACCATTAATGTAATCCATCACATAAATAAAACAAAAGACAAAAACCACATGATCTTATCAATTGATGCAGAAAAGGCATTTGACAAAGTCCAACACCCATTCATGATAAAAACTCTTACCAAAATAGGAATTGAAGGAAAATTCCTCAACATAATAAAGGGCATCTATGCAAAGCCAACAGCCAATATCACTCTAAATGGAGAGAACCTGAAAGCATTTCCCTTGAGAACGGGAACCAGACAAGGATGCCCTTTATCACCACTCTTATTCAACATCGTGTTGGAAGTCTTAGCCAGGGCAATCAGGCTAGACAAAGAAATAAAAGGTATCCGGATTGGCAAGGAAGAAGTAAAGTTATCACTATTTGCAGATGACATGATTATATACACAGAAAACCCTAAGGAATCCTCCAGAAAACTACTGAAACTAATAGAAGAGTTTGGCAGAGTCTCAGGTTATAAAATAAACATACAAAAATCACTTGGATTCCTCTACATCAACAAAAAGAACACCGAAGAGGAAATAACCAAATCAATACCATTCACAGTAGCCCCCAAGAAGATAAGATACTTAGGAATAAATCTTACCAAGGATGTAAAAGACCTATACAAAGAAAACTACAAAGCTCTACTACAAGAAATTCAAAAGGACATACTTAAGTGGAAAAACATACCTTGCTCATGGATAGGAAGACTTAACATAGTAAAAATGTCTATTCTACCAAAAGCCATCTATACATTTAACGCACTTCCGATCCAAATTCCAATGTCATATTTTAAGGGGATAGAGAAACAAATCACCAATTTCATATGGAAGGGAAAGAAGCCCCGGATAAGCAAAGCACTACTGAAAAAGAAGAAGAAAGTGGGAGGCCTCACCTTACCTGACTTCAGAACCTATTATACAGCCACAGTAGTCAAAACAGCCTGGTATTGGTACAACAACAGACACATAGACCAATGGAACAGAATTGAGAACCCAGACATAGATCCATCCACGTATGAGCAGCTGATATTTGACAAAGGACCAGTGTCAATTAACTGGGGAAAAGACAGCCTTTTTAACAAATGGTGCTGGCATAACTGGATATCCATTTGCAAAAAAATGAAACAGGACCCATACCTCACACCATGCACAAAAACTAACTCCAAGTGGATCAAAGACCTAAACATAAAGACTAAAACGATAAAGATCATGGAAGAAAAAATTGGGACAACCCTAGGAGCCCTAATACAAGGTATAAACAGAATACAAAACATTACCAAAAATGATGAAGAGAAACCCGATAACTGGGAGCTCCTAAAAATCAAACACCTATGCTCATCTAAAGACTTCACCAAAAGAGTAAAAAGACCACCTACAGATTGGGAAAGAATTTTCAGCTATGACATCTCCGACCAGCACCTGATCTCTAAAATCTACATGATTCTGTCAAAACTCAACCACAAAAAGACAAACAACCCAATCAAGAAGTGGGCAAAGGATATGAACACACATTTCTCTAAAGAAGATATTCAGGCAGCCAACAGATACATGAGAAAATGCTCTCGATCATTAGCCATTAGAGAAATGCAAATTAAAACTACGATGAGATTCCATCTCACACCAGCAAGGCTGGCATTAATCCAAAAAACACAAAATAATAAATGTTGGAGAGGCTGCGGAGAGATTGGAACTCTCATACACTGCTGGTGGGAATGTAAAATGGTACAACCACTTTGGAAATCTATCTGGCGTTATCTTAAACAGTTAGAAATAGAACTACCATACAAGCCAGAAATCCCACTCCTAGGAATATACCCTAGAGATACAAGAGCCTTCATACAAACAGATATATGCACACCCATGTTTATTGCAGCTCTGTTTACAATAGCAAAAAGTTGGAAGCAACCAAGGTGTCCATCAACGGATGAATGGTTAAATAAATTGTGGTATATTCACACAATGGAATACTACGCATCGATAAAGAACAGTGACGAATCTCTGAAACATTTCATAACATGGAGGAACCTGGAAGGCATTATGCTGAGCGAAATTAGTCAGAGGCAAAAGGACAAATATTGTATAAGACCACTATTATAAGATCTTGAGAAATAGTAAACCTGAGAAGAACACATACTTTTGTGGTTACGAGGGGGGGAGGGAGGGAGGGTGGGAGAGGGTTTTTTTATTGATTAATCAGTAGATAAGAACTGCTTTAGGTGAAGGGAAAGACAACACTCAATACATGGAAGGTCAGCTCCATTGGACTGGACCAAAAGCAAAGAAGTTTCCGGGATAAAATGAATGCTTCAAAGGTCAGCGGAGCAAGCGCGGGGGTCTGGGGAGCATGGTTTGCGGGGACTTCTAAGTCAATTGGCAAAATAATTCTATTATGAAATCATTCTGCATCCCACTTTGAAATGTGGCGTCTGGGGTCTTAAATGCTAACAAGCAGCCATCTAAGATGCAGCAATTGGTCCCAACCCACCTGGAGCAAAGGAAAATGAAGAACACCAAGCCCACATGACAACTAAGAGCCCAAGAGACAGAAAGGGCCACATGAACCAGAGACATACATCATCCTGAGACCAGAAGAACTAGTTGGTGCCCGGCCACAATCAATGACTGCCCTGACAGGGAGCTCAGCAGAGGACCCCTGAGGGAGCAGGAGATCAGTGGGATGCAGACCCCAAATTCTCATAAGAAGACCAAACTTAATGGTCTGACTGAGACTGGAGGAATCCCGGCGGCCATGCTCCCCAGACCTTCAGTTGACACAGGACAGGAACCATCCCCGAAGACAACTCATCAGAAATGAAAGGGACTGGTCAGCGGGTGGGAGAGAGATGCTGATGAAGAGTGAGCTAATTATATCAGGTGGACACTTGAGATTGTGTTGGCAACTCTTGTCTGGAGTGGGGATGGGAGGATAGAGAGAGAGGGAAGCCGGCAAAATTGTCAAGAAAGGAGAGACTGAAAGGGCTGACTCAAGACGGGGAGAGTAAGTGGGAGTAGGGAGTGAGATGTATGTAAACTTATATGTGACAGACTGATTGGATTTGTAAACGTTCACTTGAAGCTTAATAAAAGTTATAAAAAAAAAAAATATATCAATTCAAAAAAAAAAAAAAAAAAAATTAAACCAAGAATGCATTGCAGGGCAATTCGCTTGTACTGTACATTATCATCTAAAGGATAAAGTTCTGTAATTTTTTATAGACTTAGAAATGACTATGGCAGTACACTAAAGGGAAATTTTTTAAGTTCACATTTTAAAAGAGACATAGTTCTCCATTCTTGCCCATTGAAACACAGTAGAATTATATTTGTGTATACATTATGAATCATTTCGTAAAATCATTAAAACTACTTTCCAATATATAATTCTTCTTGAATCAGATAGATAGATGTATATATATGTAATATTGAAAATAATAAGGATAGAATGAAAAGGTGGACTATTTAAGGTAGGATAGGATTGACGACCAATTAAAACAGTATCTCCACACTTTCATTCATAATGTGGGTTCCATTTCATTTTCACCTCTGAAAATTACTTGGAATAAGATATATTATGCCAAGATATCTGGGCAGGAAATTGCCACTAAATATAAAAGAAAGGCATCCACTCTTCTTTCTAATAAAAATATAATCGGTCATATTCTATCCTGAGGAAAAAAATTTTTTTTTTTTCCTCAGGATAGAAGAAAAGGCAAAAACATGCAGAAAAACTCAAATATTTAGAAAGTTACCATTAAAAATCTGCTCGTGTGCAACTTAGAATGAGGAAACTGCGCTAATCAAAGAATGAGGTGTAAAAAGCAACAAGCTTTGTTGACTTTAAGCCTTCCAACCACAGACATTTTTGTGTCATCTTAAGAAAAAACAGTTTAAGTGCCTATTTATATTCAGGAGACAAACATATATGTATATGCGCCCTCTGGGTATTTTACATATATATATATATATACACACACAAAAAAAATCTTTGCCCTCCTTATAGACATTGCAAAGTATAATAAGAGCTAGTTTGAATCATTATCTAAGTTTCTGAAATAATGCAAATGCACCATAGCACCCTTGGCCAAATCGTAGCCAAATACTGAGCAAAAATACATTTACGAGAGCCTGTTGGAGGATCGCTATGAGTTGGAGTCAGCAGGTTTGGTGTGGGGTTTTGTTGTTGTTTGTTTGTTTTTGTTTTTTGGTTAGATAAGAGACGTGTTGATTTTTCATCTTCTTCTATCAGATCTCAAGTGGTGTTTCCTCTGAAAGCCAATTTTCGTCTTGGGAAAAACTTCATTTTTTCAAGATCAAGGCCCAATATTCTGGAATCTCGGGAATCTGAGATTCTAGAAACTATGGTTTATTGGAAATTTTAATATGAGGCCAACATGTACTGACGTCATCACAAAATATACACTATCTTCAAGAATATTAACACTAACCAACTCGGGCTTAAATGACTTCTGTGTGTTAATACAAGTGTTTTCTACAAATAAACTTGGCCACAAAACTCCTTCTTTTTTTAGGAGTTGGAATATTTTTTTGTTTTCACTGTGGCATTGTGTGTATTTCTGTAGTTGTGAACAACTACATTTGATTAAAATCTGTCAGATTTATCTTTTTAGCAGAAGAAAAGAAATATGTGTTTCTCCAGAAAGGAAATCAATGTGTCTTTATGATCGATGCAGAGTGGAGAGCTGGATCCTGTCGCTTTAAGTGATGAAGCAGGAAGGCTGGGTATCCCCTCCGCTACCATCATTGGCTGCTGACATAATTGTTGTGAGGCAAAGCCCTGTTTAAACCTTATAATCCTTGTTTACAGGATAGTCCTACCGTCACTGACCTAACAGCCATTACTCCAACTCCTTAAGTACCAAAGTCTTGAGCCTGAGGCATCCGTAGTTTGCTCTGTTTAAATTTCTTTAACAATAACCTTTCATCAGAGCCCTACTATGTTGCTCTTCTGCACTATGAGAAAGATAACTCCTTTCCCCATAGGAAGGCATCAGGTTTTTAAGGTCCCATACTTGTACCTGGGAATCTCTTTTCTCAGGGCAAAGAGAAGGAGGAAGTCTGAAAAGCAACTCCAGGCTACCAAATGAAGCAGAAAGCATCCTCAAAGCGATGACAAAAATATGGCCGGAGATCTTCTCTCTCCTCCTGGGGACCACACCTTCCCCGGGACCCAAGGGGCTCCAGAGAGCGTTGTGCTGGAAAAGAAAGCTTCTGCGGGGCAGCGTTGGCTGGAGATTCTCCGTTCAGAGATGGTACAACCAGAAGACATTCACGCTAATGAGATAGAAAATCAGGATTGCACAGATGTCTTTGTAGCATAAGCATTACTGGCTCAGTGGTCATCTAAAACCAGCAAGACCGTTCTAATGAGCTTATAAAGTAATGCCAAGGTCTCTAAGCCACATACCAGTTAAAACTGCTGGATCTCTTTGTCACATGAATGAAATACTGTCACCAAAGTATTTGGGGTGTTTATTTGTGGTCACTTGCTATGATAACGTTCTTTGTATAACCCCCCTCCTGCCTAACTTCTTTAAAAATGATGGCAGTTTTAGTTCTTTCATCAGCGAATGTTTCCTGTGGGGATCTTTGACATCGGTGTGTATGCGTGCCCTCTGGGTATTATCCCTGGCCTGATTAAATCATTACATGACATTGTATGTGGAACACCTAGCCAAAGGTTTAGAACATGGTAGGTACTGCTGGCAGCTCCATTCCTTATTTATCATCCCTCTCTTCAACATGCAATATTAAATAAATAAGTACAGATAACAAATGCATTTGCCTAAAGCTCAGTGATTCTCCCTTTTTCCCCAATGCCGACATTTCACCCTTAACCCATTCATGCAATCTCCAAGCAATCCAGAAATCAGGTTGGCACATAAATTCAGAATGGTTGTACAACATAATTAATGTAATTAGCGTCACTAAATTACTCATGTGAAAGATGCTAAAATGGCAAACGTTCTGTGATATATATATTTTACACCAATTAAAAAAAAGAAAGAATTCATAGTCTACCATCTCAGCCAGTAAAATCAATTGGAAGCTTTTCCAGAATTTATATAAAATTGGAATGATTAAAATACATTCTTGCATTCCAGTAACAGACCCTCATGGGTAATGGCGTCATATATTTTTGATACACTGATTGATTTAACTTGCTAATATTTTGTTTATTCTGGTACCAATATTCTTCATGGACACTGGTATTCAAATTCTGTCTGTCTTTCTCAGGCCTTGGCATTAGGTATGCTACCTTCACAAAGAAGAGGCAATTGCTCGAACAGAACAAGGGAATACTAAGTGGTTTAAATTCAGAAAAGGTGCACATCAGGGCTGTATCCTTTCGCCATACTTATTTAATCTGTATGCTAAGCAAATAATCCAAGAAGCTGGACTATATGAAGAGCAGGGCATCAGGATTGGAGGAAGACTCATTAACAACTTTGATGTGCAGATGACACAACCTTGCTTGCTGAAAATGAAAGAAGACTTGAAACACTTACTGATGAAGATCAAAGACTACAGCCGTCAGTATGGTTTATACCCCAACATAAAGAAAACAAAAATTCTCACAACTGGACCAACAAGCAACATCATGATAAATGGAAAAAAGATTGAAGTTCTCAAGGATTTTGTTTTGCTTGGATCTACAATCAACACCCATGGAAACAGCAGTCAAGAAATCAAAGGACAAATCTGTTGGGCAAATCTGTTGCAAAAGACCTCTTTAAAGTGTTAAAAAGCAAAAATGTCACCTTGAGGTCTAAGGTGTGCCTGACCCAAGCCATGGTGTTTTCAATTTCCTCACTTGCATGAAAAAGGTGGACAGTGCAGCACAACTAGATGGTACCTGGCTACCACTACCAACTGCTCTGACAAGGATCACAACAGAGGGTCCTAAAATGAGCTAGAGAAAAATATAGAACAAAATTCTAACACACATACAGAAATAGACCAGACTTACTGGTCTAAGAGAAACTGAAGAAACCCAGAGAGTATGGCCCCTGGACATATTTTTAGCTCAGTAATGAAGTCACTCCTGAGGTTCACCCTTCGGCCACAGAATAGACAGGCTAATGAAACAAAACTAAACTAAATCAGCACACCAGCCCAGGGGCAAGGACTAGAAGGCAAGAGTGGACAGGAAAGCTGGTAATAGGCAACCCAAGGTCAGGAAGGGGAGAGTGTTGACATGTCCTGGGGTTGCTAACCAATGTCACAAAACAGTAGGTGTACTCATTGTTTAATGAGAAGCTAGTTTGTTCTGTAAACATTCCTCTAAAGTACAATAATTTAAAAAAAAGAAAAGGATATAATAACTTAAAAAAAAAAGGTGGGAATATGAATAAGGAAGACTGAAGAATTGATGACTTTGAATTACGGTGTTAATGAAGAATATTGAATATACCATGGACTGCCAGAAGAATGAACAAATCTGTCTTGGAAGAAAATACAGCCAGAATGCTCCTTAGAAGTGAGGATGGCGAGACTTCTGAGTTATTAGGAAGAACCAGTCCCTGGAAAGGGACATGGTGCTTAGTAGAGTGAAGGGTCAGCAAGGAAGAGGAAGACACTCAAGGAGATGAATTGACACAGTGGCTGCAACAATGGCCTCCAACATGGCAATGATTGTGAGGATGGCACAGGACCAGGCAGTGTTTCCTTCTGTTGTACGTAGGGTCGCTATTGGTCAGAACTGACTCAACAGCACCTAACAACAACAACCTTCACAAATGATGTTAGTATCTTTCATTTTTTGTGGTCAGGTAGAGTTTAAATGAACACCAGAATTGACATATATATATATTTTATATATATATATACACACACACACATATCGGCAGTTCGAATCTGCCAGGTGTTCCTTGGAAACTCTGTGGGGCAGTTCTACTCTGTCCTATACGGTCACTATCAGTCGGAATCATCTCGACATCACTAGGTCTGGGTTATATATACACACAGCAAAACATATACCAATTCAACAATTTCTAAAAGCACAATTCAGTTACATTGATTACATTCTTGAAGTTGTACAACCATTCTCACTATCCTTTTCCAAATTATTCCACCACCATTGAGATAAACTCATTGCCCCTAAGCTTCTCATCTAACCTTTCAAGTTGCTGTTGTCGATTTGATCCCGTATAGATAATTCTTTAAAAGAGCACAATGCTCAAGGCAGATATATTTTCCTTATTAAGCTAAACTCTTGTTAAGCACTCAGCTGCTAATCAAAAGGCCAGTAGTTTGAACCCACCCGCTTCTCCACAGAGATTACAGCCTTGGAAACCCTATGGGGAAGTTCTACTCTGTCCTGTAGGGTTGCTATGAGTCGAAATTAATTTGACGGCAGTGGGTTATTGTTTGGTTTAAAGACGATTTCAGAGGATAATTTCAGTTTAAGGTGTAAAGATTATCTGAGGGCAATAGTTTCAGGGGGTCATCTAGCCTCACTGGCTCCAGAAAGTCTAGATTCTATGATAATTTTAAATTCTGTTCCACATTTCCCCCATTTTGACCAGGATTTTTGTACAGAATCTTTGATCAAAACATTCTCTAATGGTAGCCAGACACCATCCAGTTCTTCTGGTCTCATGGCAAAGGAGGCAGTTGTTCAGAGAGGCAATTAGACACATACTCCAGTTCGTCCTCCAATTTCTGCCTCTTTTTCGTCCTCTGCTACTCCAGGTGAATAGGGACCAATTGTTGTACCTTGGATGGCCAACTGGAATTATTTTTTTTAAGATTAAAATGAGCTCATCTGTAAAACTATCTGGGTCCGGTGACTTTTTTTAGTGATATTTTACTTTTCCAGTTTCTTCTGTAATAATTAGTCTATTCATGTTTTCTTCTTCTTTAATCTAGAGCTAACTTTAAGAGTTTGTATTTTTGCTCAGAAAACACCCATTGCCTCTAGACTTTCAAATTTATTTCTACGGAATTACATGTACTATCTATCTGCTAGTTAGTTTTCTCGTCTTCTGTGGCTGTATTTCCTTTCTAATGCTGTAGTTGTTTGCACTTTCTCTCTCTCCTCCCTAATCAAGCTTGACAGGGGTTTACCTATTTCATCAGTCTTTTCAAAGAACCTACTTTTGATTTTATTTATCCTTTTTTTATGTCTGCTTTCTATTTCATTAGTCTTTGCTTTTATCTTTATTAATTTCCTCATTCTACATTCCTGTTTTATTTTGTTATTTTTGTATCTCAGCTGAGTATTTTTTCATTTATTTTCAATCCTTATTGCTTTAATAATAAATGTAATTTAAGGATATAGTTTTTTGGGTCTGAGTGCAAAGTTTGTTCAATGTTATATATAGTATGAACTGTTATTTTTTTCATTACTTTCTTTATAGTTTGTAACTTTAATTTGGTTGTCCTCTTTGATCCAATGCTTATCTATGAGTGCTTCTTAATTTTAAGAAAAAAAAAATTGGTGATGTTTTTATGTTCATTTCTTGTTTCATTGGATTATGATCATAGATGTGGCCTATAAAACCTGTATTTTTTTTTTTTAATTTATTTTGGGTTTGTTTCTTTTTTTTTTTCCTGTGGCCAAGTATATACTAACTTTTATAAATGTCGCATAGATACAAAATAAATTCCCTTTAGGGTACTTAAATATACACACACACATTTGTAAGTTTATGTGTGTGTATATTCCAGCTTCTTGACTATTGCATTCAAATCTACTATTTCATTGCTCACTATTGTTTACTTAACCTATCAAATTTTAAAATTATACATTAAAATTTTCCACTATAATTTTATTCTTCTATCACAATTCTGGGAGTTTTGCTTCATGTATTTGTCTACCTTGTTGCTTGATGTTTTGTGACTATCACCTTTCCTTAATTTACTGTTTTTTTTTATGATTGCATAGCATCTTTCTAAACTTTTTTATGTGTTCAAACTGACAGTCTGGTTGGTCTAATACCCTTGCGTTTTATCATTTGCGGTTGTCTGTATAGGGTCGCTATGAGTTGGAATCGACTCGACAGCGCTGGGTTTGGTTTTTTTGGGTTTTGCCATATCTTTGGCCAATCCTTTACTTTGTCACAGTGTAATTCTTATAGATGGCATATACTTGGATTTTGTTTTTAACCTAATCTGACATTTGATAGGGAATTAAATCCATTCATATTTACTATAATAACTTATATAATTGTTTCATGCCTTCTGTCTTTAATTCTTATTTTTACACTTGCTCTTGTTTCCTTTTGTTTTTCCTGGGCTTTTTTTTTTTTTTCCTTTAGTGGTCCCTATAGTTAAATTTCTCTTTATCCTTTTTATTCTCCCTGTTAGTTTGGAAGTTATTTGTGTTTGTCAATTGTGGTATTGGTTATCTTCCCTCAATATCTATTGAAATTAATCTTTTGCTCTCCTGTTAGTAAATCATTTTTAATGATTTCCCTCCCACCCTGATTCTTCTCTCTCCCGGCCATTATACCTACCCCACCGTATTAATTTTAGAGTTTTTACCAAAATTTTATCTTTTCTATTCCAATGGTCCATAGTCATCTAATACAAAAATTTCCAATTACATCATTATGATCATCCCTTGTTTCCTCTCCTTTTGATCTCAAGATCTCTGTTGTGTTCAGTTGTTTTTTGTTAGAAGACTTTCTATGGGATTTCCCTCAAAAGAGTATATGAGTCACATACTCTCTGAAGCCTTATATGTCCAAAAATATTTTTCTTTTGAACCAAATAAAAAATAATATTTCACTGATTATATGTTCCTTGGATCTCAGAACTGTTACTCAATAGATTTGATTTCATCATCTTTAGCCTTTAACAGATTTTTCTCTATGCATTTAATTTCACCATCTTTTAACTTTCAATATTACAGACACACATAATGGTAGTCCAATTTTCTTTAATTTTTAACGGACCTGATTGCTTTATCAGAAAATTATGTGAGTTGGGGGTGGGAATTTGGAAGGATTTTTTTTGGGGGGGGGTTGCTTTTTGGTATTCAGTGTTTGGTTTGGTTAGTGTCATGCGTCAGGTTTCCTGGGAAACACTCTGATGTTGGGATTTGCGGGAACATCTGTGAAGAATGAGGAAGCAGGATTGGATACAGGGAGAAATCGAGCTGTGATGCTGATCCTGGGGATGCTGGGATGGCTCTTCAGTGTTATCAAATTGGATGTGGACTGCTTCTGGGGAAGGGCAAAACTGGGGAAACCAGCAGTCTTCAACTGAGAGCAATTCCTGGGGTGCCACCTTCGCTGCCCACACCTGGGGCATTGAGTGCCTCAGTCCTGAAGGGGGGACCAGGTAGCACTCCAGAGCATCTACTGGGCTTAATATTCAGGGATTTGATGAAGATGTCTAGTTATAGGAGCACTGGTGGCTCAGTGGTTAACCAAAAGGTTGGCAGCTTGAATTCATCAGGCACTCTGCAGAAAAAAAGACCTGACAATCTGTACCCATAAAGATTTCAGCCTAGAAAACCCTATGGGGCAGTTCTACTCTGTCCTATGCGGGCACTATGAGTCAGGATCAACTCAACAGCACACATACACATACACACACATGCAATGTCTACTGATGTGTTTTTGTTTGCATTTTGTTGTTTTAGTTCTGCTTTAATTAATCCTTACTTGACCTCAGCTCTTTTAATTAGAAAACTAACATCTTTCTTTGGCTTTTGTGTCTATTTTTCTTCTGGATTTCTCATTATTTGCATTTAAATTTTCTAGATTTGTGCTATAAGTCACTTGTCTTTTCACTCATGTGTTTTTGTCCTTTTGGCATGTTGTAAGCACCGCTTTTTGCTTCACCTTCCAGATCTCTACTTCCATCGTTATCAAGGATTGTGTTTTTCTCTTATTCTGATTCCTCTATTGATTATTTTAATTCAGAGAGTATGGTCTTCGGTACAGAAGATCTCTGGGGTGTTTAAATCATGTGTCTTTGAGAATACTCCTTATTTACACATTACTCTCTCCATCCCCTCCTCAGCAGGAGCCATCTGTCCTAGCCAGTCAGCTGAATATCTGTCTCCCCATTCCTGGATCCCCCACCAGAAGCTGTGGTTTTTTTTTTTTTCTTTGAAGGTTATGTTCTACTAGCTTATCTAGATCAGGTGTTTGGTAGTGTTGGGAAAGGGGAAAACCAAAGCAGGTAGAAGGCATAGAAGTTTCTGTTCCCGTAACCATCTGATGAGGTCCTGGAAATAGTGGCTGCACACCCAACCCACCAGATTCAAGAGCTCTTCTCTTTTCTGGCGCCCTTCTCCTCTAGGGCTACCGTGGTCAGCAGAAGTAGATAGTCCCCCATGGACCACTTTAGGGCCAGAAGGCCTTTCTCCCTCAAGAGACATAAAAGCCACCAGCTTCTCCAAGGCCTTGACAAGGGACAGACCTTCTCTTTCCTGGGTTTTCCAGGTCTAGCTCAGAACCCCAGGCAATAAAACCCCATCGAAGCTCTCACCTCAGAGGTTTCAGGTCACCCTCAGCATCACATCCACCATACCATTGATGACTACAATACCGCATGACTGGAGGGGGACTGAGAGAGAGGAAGAGTTAGGAGTAGAGAGCCAGACACTATCCGCATAGAATCCACTCACGTTCTCCTTAGTTTCTTATGTGAACAGGTCTTATCTTCCCATTCAAATTATAAGCTTCTTGTCAGCTGCAGTCACATCCTTTGTGGCTCCACATGTCTATATGCAGCTAGTCTCACGGCCCAGTGCGCTATGAACGCTCAGTAAGCTGGTGCTGGCCTAGTTCCCGGGGAGTGCAAAAGATTGATGCACTTGGATGCTAACCTAGAAGTTGGCGGTTCAGTTCCACCCAGTGCCACCTCAGAAGAAAGGCCTGATGATCTGCTTCCAAAAAATCAGCCATTGAAAACCCCATGGAGCACAGTTTCACTCTGAGACAAACGGGATCACCGTAAACTGGAATAAACTTCATGGCAGGTACTGGTGGCTTTGGCAACAAATCCTGTGATCTTACTTAGTGCCTGTTATAGATTGAATTCTGTTCCCCAAAAATACGTGTCAACTTAGCTAGACCATGATTCCCAGTATTGTGTCATCTGATGTGGTATTCCTATGTGTTGTAAATCCTACTTCTGTGATGTTAATGAGGCAGGATTAGAGGCAGTTATGTTAATTAAAGACTCAATCTACAAGATTAGATTGTGTTTTAAGTCAATCTCTTTTTGAGATATAAAAGAGAGAAGCAGCAGAGAGACATGGGGACCCATACCATCAAGAAAGGACTGCCAGGAGCAGAGCACGTCCTTTGAACCTGGATCCCTGTGATGAGAAGCTCCTAGACCAGGGGAAGATTGATGACAAGGACCTTCCTCCAAAGCTGACTGAGAGAGAAAGACTTCCTCTGCAGCTGGCACCCTGAATTCAGATTTCTAGCCTACTAGACTAGAAATTAATAAAATTTCTGTTCGTTAAAGCCATCCTCTTATGGTATTTCTGTTACCCAGCACTAGATAACTAAGCTTTTCATAACCATCCTTTGTGGCTGAAAGTCATAATCTAACTGCCTGGAATTCCTTTTGAAAAGTTTGCCAGAGTATTCAACTTAGGGAAGCCCTACGCACACATACACCATCTTCCAAGAACCAGGTGATGTCAGAGAATAATGCTTAGTGGAGGTGGTGCTGGTGCACTGGAGGATGAAGAGAGAAGGTATGGCATAGGGTTTAAGCAAGATAGATCTGGACTACAATCCACGTCTTTCCACCTACCAACCGAGAGACTTAACTTCTCAGAACCTCGATGTATTCATGTATAAAATAGCTTAAAAAAGAGCTCCATACTCACAAGGCTGTTAAATGAGATAATGTGTTTAAGTACCTGGCACATAATAAGAGTCCAGTAGATATTAGCTAGCAGTATTATTAATATTACTGTAAAAATTGGATAGAATGTGATGTGTGGCAGAGCTAGATAAGGGGGAAACAAACAGAGAAGTCACAAAATTAGGGGAACCTTCACCCTAAGCCTTAACCCAGTGTTCTTGGAAACCTAGTTATTTAAGAAGATTTTACATCCTCTTCTAGTAATGGTGCCATTTTCTTAAATTACTAAACAATGTTACAGGAAGCCTCTTAAGAGAGTGCCCTTCCCACCAGTTAGCCCAAAGAAGGCCAGAGGGATGGAGTACATGGGAGGAGGTGAGTGGGGCTGCAACTAATGCAGCCACCAGTGGCCAGCCAATACCCATACTTGGAACACTCCAGTTTTAAGAGCCATTCATGTGGAGCAAGGGAGAGCCCTTCGTCATCCCTTTGTGGGGCGACATGAAGTCAGGGCAGGAGGAGTCTCAGCCTCATGATTATCTGAGTTGGCCAGAGATCTGCCAGAGGCAGCATGGGTTCAACCTGGCACCAGATGACCTGTGTTCTAAATGCACTTCTGCCACTGACTAGCTGTGTGGCCTCAGGCAAGGTGCTTAACCTCTCTGTGCCTCAGTAAAATGGGGAGTTTATTTAAAAACATTTTGATAGCACTATTTTAAGAGTGTTATGTATATTAACTCATTTAATCCTTATAATAGCCTAATCCATAACCATTCACTCCGGTCAACTCCATTCCAACTCATAGCGACCCTATAGGACAGAGTAGAACTGTTCCACAGAGTTTCCAAGGAGTGCCTGGTGTATTTGAGCTGCCTACCTTTTGGTTAGCAGATGTAGCTTTTAACCACTATACCACCAGGGTTTCCATAATAGCCCTAGGAGGTAGAAAATACAGGATTGTGGTGAGGATTAAACGGTTCATATATGTAAAATACTTAGAGACCCATGTTTGATGGAGTAAATGCTATGAGCCAATGTTATCAAAGTATTGTAAATGCTATAGGTTAGCTGTCATCACCATCATTATCAGAAGGGTTTGTGTTGCAGTATAGCACCTAATGACATTTTCTCTCTTCTTATCACCAAGTTCTCTTCCCACTTCTCAAGCCCATGAGTCATTTTAGTGTTTCCTGCACATTCTTGCCACCTCCCCATCACATTGCCTACATTTACCCTCCTCATGTTCTGATACTCAACTTCTTCCAACTAATTTAAATGGGTTCCAACTCTTCCCAGGTCTAGTTTTCCAAGCACAGTGCTACACACAGTCTTCGCTACAAACAGTCTGGGCCTCGAGAGATCTGACCAGCCCCATTCATATAGTGGAGATTCAGATGTCTGTCCATCTGCCTCCAATGTTATTGATCCTACTATTTCATCTTCCTATACCATATATGGAAAGCCTGGTGGTGTAGTCGTTAAGAGTTATGGCTGCTAACCAAAAGGTCAGCAGTTTGAGTCTACCAGGCACTCCTCGGAAACCCTATGGGACAGTTCTACTCTGTCCTATAGGGTTGGTATGAGTCAGAATCAATTCAACAGCAATGGGTTTGGTTTGGTTTATACCATATACAAGGAGCCCTGGTGGCTCAGTGGCTAAGCGGTCAACCACTAACCAAAGGGTCAGCGATTCAAACCCACCAGCCTCTCCAAGGGAGAAAGATGTGGCAGTCTGTTTCTGTGAAAATTACAGCCTAGAAAACCCTACAGGGTCGTTCTGTTCTGTCCTATAGGGCCACTATGAGTCAGAATGAACCCGATGGCAATGGGTTTTATACCACATACTCTTAAAATGGAAACCCTGGTGGCGTAGTGGTTAAGTGCTATGGCTGTTAACCAAAGGGTTGGCAGTTTGAATCCGCCAGGTGCTCCTTGGAAACTCTATGGGGCAGTTCTACTCCATCCTATAGGGTCGCTATGAGTTGGAATTGACTCGATGGCACTGGCTTTTTTTTTTGTTTTACTCTTAAAATGTCCACTGCACCTTGCAAACTGTCTTACTCATCTCATCATTCTCAGACATTGAACTGGTTTCTTTACAAGACACATCTTCATTTTTTTCAATAAAGACTCATGCTTATTGTGTTAGGCTGGGTTCTCTACAGAAGCAAAACCAGTAATAGATTTATCTCAAGGAAATGGCTCACGTGGTTATGGAGACTGACGAGTCCCAAATCGATGGATCAGCTGCCAGGCTGGGGGTTTCTCCTGACTCACATGGTCTCAAGGGCTGATGAACACAAATGGGCAGGTCAAACGACAGGCTGCTGGCTCACAAGGCTGCAGAAGCAGGCAAATCACAGAATTGGCAGGTCAGAGAGCAAGCTGCTGGCTCAAATCCCATGAACCAGAGGTCAGATGACGATGAGCCAGATGCAGGATATAAAACAAGAGAGAGCTTTGCCAGAACATGCATATATATTGGATGCAGGCTCACCTTCAAGGAAATTCCCCTTATTTGAGCAAGGTAGTAACTTGAGTAAGGGTGTAATTTGAGTAGAGCAGTTACTTGAGTAACTGCATGACTTGAGTAAGGGTGTGACTCAAGCCACTCTTTAGTAAGGGCATAACTCAGGATACACCCCACATTAATCCTGCCTTGTTACCATATAGAGGTTTAGGGTTTACAACACGTAATTACACAATATCACAAATGGAGGACAATTGAATCAGATAAGAAAATGGAGGACAATTACACAATATTTGGAATCCTGGCCTAGCTAAGCAGACACATAACAAGAACCATCATACTAATGATATATTTACATATTATTCTCAGTTATCTATATGCTTGGATTTTTTTTAAGATGATATGTAAACTGATTTGTAGCATGTAATACACCTTCTTGACGAACAATAATTTCTTATTCAAGCACACAAACCTTTTAAGATGCTTATACCAACCAAGAAGTCTTACTATACATATTTTAAAGTGACTTATTGTGATAGAGAAAAGTTAGAAGCAAGGTGAATGTTTAATGAGTGGATTCTTTAAGTACAATTTTGTAAACCCAAACAACGGAATAGTTGGAAGCCACAAACACTATATTAAATAAACAGGTCTAGTGATGATGATATATTTTGATGAAATATTAAATGGAAGAGGCTGGTTCCAAAGTTTATATACAGTGTGATACGATCTTATATATCTGCAACGATGTATACCAACATAACCACAATGGCTGATTCACAGTAAACGGGAAAAATCATTTTTTCATGTTCATCTTAGGTTTGCTTTTTATGCATTCTATTTTTTCTCTATAATGAGTATGTATCACTTTTATAATACCAAAAATAATAGAAAAGACTACATTATGGTAGAAAACACAGTTGGACATTACTTCAACCAGGCATAACTGTCCTCCGTTAAACCCTTGATCTGCTGCCTCATCAGGCTGTGTATTTGTTTGATGGCTGACTCTGTTGTTTTTGGCCTGCCATACTGTTACTTGCTTTGAACTCTAAACATCTGGGTGGCAAAGCCTATAGCTGTTTAATATTCTCTCTCTTTTTTCTAGTTTTTTTCTTAGAAAAGGTACTTAAAAATCCTATGATCAACAGAACGAAATAAAGGCCAACTAGTCCTGGCACTATAGTCCTGCGTGTTGAAGGCAAAATCGGCTTCATAGAATTGGAGAATGAAGAGAAACAAAGTTTGGCCCATGTTACCCTCCTCTGTCCCTTCTCAGGAATATCCTACAGAGCACGGTGCACAGAACACGTCAGCCATATTTAAGACAACCTCCAGTGTAGGAACTTCTTTCCTTAAACTTCTATTGCATTTTCTTCACCCACCCAGAGGTCCCTTGAAAGACAGGCCAGGTGATCTGCTTTCAAAAGGTCACAGCCTTGAAAACTCTATGGAGTAGTTCCACTCTCCACAAGCGGGTCTCCATGAGTCAGTTTCAACTCAACAGCAGCTAACAATATTAACATCAATTCTTCATGGTACTGTTCTTTAATGAAAAACTTGTAATTCATGATGTTCAATGCTGTTTTCGTTGAGTGCTGTGGACTTGATTTTGACTCATAGGATCCTCATGTGACAGAGTAGAACTGCCCCGTAGAGGTTTCTAAGCTGACCTCAATGGGAATCTTTACCGAAGCAGATCACCAGGTCTTTCTCCCATGAAGCCGCTGGGTCCGTTCGAACCACCAACCTCTCCATTAGTGGCTGAGAGCTTAACCTTTCCTACCACCAGGCTACTTTATTCAAAAACAAAACAAATGCACTTGTGCAAACAGAGGAGGTACAGTTTAAAGACCTCCTTGATTAATCTCATACTGTTCTTATCCTATTACTCTATCTTCCTGGGGATTTTTAGATACACTTTAAATATGTTCATTATAACATGAATCAGTCTCCATGTTATCAAATATTCTTAGAAAATAATATCTTAAATGGTCGTATAGGATTCCGTTGTGTTATTTTACCCGTTGCCAGATAATTAGCCTGCTTCCATTTTAAATGTTATAAATAATACTCTTGTAGATATACTTGTCCATAGGTTTTTGTGCAATCTCTGATGATTTCCTTAAGAGGCAATTTAGGATGTAGGTTGATTTGTTAATAAGTTATGAATATTTTTTAAATCCCAATTCCACTGTTCCCCAAACCACTGGTAACCATGAATCTCCTTTGGTCTCTACACATTTGCCTATTTTAGATATTTCATATAAGTAGGGTCATACAATATTTGTCCTATTGTGTTTGGCTTATTTCACATAGCATATTGTTTTCAAGGTTCAACCACATGGTGGCAGGTATCAGAACTTCATCTCTCTTTATAGCTAGAGTAGATATGTGTGTTATTTATCCATTCATCTGTTGATGGGCACTTGAGTTGTTTCCATCCAGAGTTTATTAAACTACTCCTTTGCTTCAATGTATACATGTGTTAACCACATTCATTAACAATTCTCAAAATTCTTATTTTCCTTTCTATTAGGAAATACATTTTATATTGAAAGATAATTAGCAAATGTTCAGGAGTTTATCTTTTCACTGGATTTATACTTTATAAGTATATTTTTTTATCAAAATCAGAAGTGAGGGTGGTATCTCTTCTACTTCTACAGGAGAGAAAATGAATGGTTGTGTAGACGCAAAATCACAAGTTTATTTGAAAAGTAAACATTTTAGTTAAAAATCCAGAGGTTATGTTTTTGTAATTTCAAAGAGATAAACAACTGGGATTTTTATTCAGACAGTTAACATCGTGTAGAATGCCTCAGTGGAAAAGAAAAGCTCTTCTCTACTCAAACAATTAGGACACAGTGAATTTAAATTTTTTATTGTGCCTTTCTCAGGAGACTTCGAAAAACATCCAGGGCACAGGTTATAGCTATTAAAAGGTATATGTTTGTAAATAAGAGTTGTAAGAAACGGCATAGCCAAATGTTAAGAATTATTTAAAATGCAGATAACATCTAGGATAATTTAGCCTAAGAAAAAAGAAGAATTAGAAAAGTAACAAGATGGTAGAGAGAAGAGAGCGACCGTCTTGTTTGTCAACCCTGCCTAAAGATACAGACTCATGAGAATTAGCCTTAATCTGTGTCGTGTCTTGAATCAGACGTAGCACAGCGCTGGCCACACAGTGAACAGCCTTGGACATCTCCTGTTCAACACACCCCTGTATGTAGGCACTGTGTCTACCTGAGCCTGGTAAACAGATCTGAACAATGCTACTGTAGAGGTGAGCCCACAGTATTTTGAAAGGAGGTCACTAATTCAGACAAGTGTTAAGGGAGGGAAGCTATATGAGAAAGGAGACATCTGTCTGAGCTGAGTTTTGATGGGTGAACAGAGATTGACTAAGTGAATAAAAGAAAAAATTCCAGGAATTCCAGGCAGAGGGAACCACATGTTGAAAGACACTAAGGCATCATGATGTGCTCCGGGAATACACTTCTGCGTGACTCGAGAGCGGAGTATGTGGCAAGAGTCGGTATTGTGGAATCAAGGCCTAGGCCATATGAGCGATGGTGGTTCTCACAGACCACATTAAAAAATTCGGATTTTATCTCAGAGGCAGGTACAGTTAGGACTTTTTACAAGGAAATGACATAGTTCTGTTAGATTTTTAAGGTTTAAACTGTCACTCCAGTAACAGCATGGAGAAGAGCTTGATAAGGAATTGATACTGAAGGCTGTTGTAACATTTCTGGCAAAATAATTATTAGGAACTGAATTGAGGCTGTGACTCTGGGAGGGGAGAGAAAGAGGCAGAGTCAAAAATAGTAAGGACTTAGCATTAGAACTTGTGACTAGTTTTGATAAAGGGGAAAGAAAAAGGGAAGAATCCAGAATAACCCTAGTTTCTTGCTTTGGGTGAATAAGTAGATTTTCCCTGGACAGGTAATATAGGAGGTAATATAGATTTGGGGTGTCAGGGAAGATAACAAATACAGAGTTTATAGCAACTATGAGACATCTAAGGAGATATCTAAGGAGCCCTGGTGGCACAATGGTTAAAAGCTCAGCTGCGAGTCGAAAGGTCGGTGATTCCAACCCACCACCTGCTCCATGGGAGAAAGATGTGGCAGTCTGCCCGTGTAAAGATTACAGCCTTGGAAACCCTATGAGATAGTTCAACTCTGTCCTACAGGGTCACTATGAGGTGGAATTGACTTGATGACAACGGGTTTAGTTTTAGGCTTATGAAATATCTGAGGAAGAAATTTCATTTACTAAAATACAAGATCTATGAGGACAGGGACCTTGGCTGTTCATTTCAATACAGCCTCAATGCCTAGAGCAGTACCTGACAGAGTGTAATGCTCAGTAAATTCCAGTTGAAAATGTGTTCTTGGAACTGGATCTCAAAAGAATGTTGTAGGCAATCATTCAATGTTTTCTGGCTTGCTTCCACAGAAAATTCTAGAACCTTCTTTAATGTCTACCAAGACAATATTGCATCCAGAAATATGGTGATTCTGGGTCACTCTCAAAAGAGTGAATTACAAAAATCTTAATAAGGTTTCTAATGGTTTTGTTACTCTTAACAGATACAAGCAGTGTTTTTTTTGTTGTTGTTGTTAGTGTTTACTAACAAAAGATCAAAAACTACAATGAATTTTTGAATAGAGCAAACCAAGTGGAATGATGATAAAGCCATAATATTGGAGGGAGCCTATAATATTTTTTAATCAGACATGTGACTTTTAAGTTACTATGGAATTGGTTAGATCAATGTGTCCGACAATTTCATGTGTCATTTTGGCTAGGCTTTTATGGTATATAACACTAGTCTAGATGTTGCCATGAAGTGTTGATATGAGGTTAGCATTTAAAGCAATTGGCTTTAAGAAAAGCAGATTACCCTCCATAATGGTAAAAAAAACGGTAGACCTTATCAAATCAGTTAAACTCCTTAAGAGAAAAACTGGAGGTTTCCCAAGAGAGGGTTCTGCCTCCAGACTATAAAGAGACATTCTGCCACAATTATTCTCTCTCCCTCACCTCCTCACCTACAGATTTGGAACACAAGATGGTTGAAATTTCTAGTTGTTGCCTTACTTAAGGATTTTGGACTTGCCAGCCCCCACAATCTGGTGAGCCAAGTTCTTAAAATATTTTCCTCTCTTTCTCTCTCTCTCTCTCTATATATATACATATATGTATACACACACACCCCTACTTCTCACTTATCGACTATCTTGCTATCCAACAATTCACATTTATGACAATAGTAAAAAATCTACTATCCAACTATTTTGTGTATTAATAATGTATGTTTGGCAATTACAAACATCGCAGTGCAAGGTGAGGTTAACACTGGCTGTGATGGTTAAGGTTGTGTGTCAACTTGGGCCATCATTCACTGTGGTTTAGCAGTTATCCCTTTTATGATGCAATTATTTTCTGCTTTGAATTTTTTGTTAATGCCATGTGTTTTCAGTAGTGGAATGCATGCTGAGTCATTATATATGTTTAAATTTTGGGTTGGTAACAAATTTTGAGAAATATTATGTGAAAATACATGATTTGTGGGAGCCCATCTGGCCCACAGATCTTGGGTGTTGTTGTTAGGTGCCAACGAATTGGTTCCGACTCATAGCGACCCTACGCACAACAGAACGAAACACTGACCAGTCCTGCGTCAGCCATCCTTACAGTGGTTCTTATACTTGAGCTCACTGTTGCAGCCACCGTGTCAATCCACCTCTTTGAGGGTCTCCCTCTTTTCCGCTGACCCTGTACTCTGCCGAGCATGATGTCCTTCTCCAGGGACTCATCCCTCCTGACAACATGTCCAAAGCATGTAAGACGCAGTTTCACCATCCTTGCCTCTGAGGAACATTCTGGCCACACTTCCTCCGAGACAGATTTGTTTGTTCTTTTGGCAGTCCATGGTATATTCAATATTCTTCACCAACACCGCAATTCAAAGGCGTCATCTCTTCTTCAGTCTTCATTATTCATGGTCCAGCTTTCACATGCATATGATGCGATTGAAAATACCATGGCTTGGGTCAGGGGCACCTTAGTCTTCAGGGTGACATCTTTGCTCTTCAACACTTTGAAGAGGTCCTTTGCAGCAGATTTGTCCAATGCAATGCATCTTTTGATATCTTGACTGCTGCTTCCATGGCCGTTCATTGTGGATCCAAGTAAAATGAAATCCTTGACAACTTCAATCTTTTCTCTGTTTATCATGATGTTGCTCATTGGTCCAGTTGTGAGAATTTTTGTTTTCTTTATGTTGAGGTGTAATCCATACTGAAGGCTGTGGTCTTTGATCTTCATTAGTAAGTGCTTCAAGTCCTCTTCACTTTCAGCAAGGAAGGTTGGGTCATCTGCATAACACAGGTTTTTAATGAGTCTTCCTCCAATCCTGATGCCCCGTTCTTCTTCATATAGTCCAGCTTCTCAGATTATTTCTTCAGCATACAGATTAAACAGGTATGGTGAAAGAATATAACCCTGATGCACGCCTCTCCTGACTTTAAACCAGTCAGTATCCCCTTGTTCTGTCCGAACAACTGCCTCTTGATCTATGTAAAGATTCCTCATGAGCACAATTAAGTGTTCTGGAATTCCCATTCTTTGCAGTGTTATCCATAGTTTATTATGATCCACACAGTCGAATGCCTTTGCATAGTCAATAAAACACAGGTAAACATCCTTCTGGTATTCTCTGCTTTCAGCCAGGATCCATCTGACATCAGCAATGATATCCCTGGTTCCACATCCTCTTCTGAAACCAACCTGAACTTCGGGCAGTTCCCTGTTGATATAATGCTGCAGCTGTTTTTGAATGATCTTCAGCAAAATTTTGCTTGCGTGTGATATTAATGCTATTGTTCTATAATTTCCACGTTCGGTTGGATCACCTTTCTTGGGAATAGGCATAAATATGGATCTCTTCCAGTCAGTTGGCCAGGAAGCTGTATTCCATATTTTTGGGCATAGACGAGCGAGCACCTCCAGTGCTGCATCTGTTTGTTGAAACATCTCAACTGATATTCCATCAATTCCTGGAGACTTGTTTTTCGCTGATGACTTCAGAGCAGCTTGGACTTCTTCCTTCAGTACCGTCGGTTCCTGATCGTATGCCACCTCTTGAAATGGTTGAATATCGACTAATTCTTTTTGGTATAACGATTCTGTGTATTCCTTTCATCTTCTTTTGACGCTTCCTGCATCGTTTAATATTTTTCCCCGTGGAATCCTTCACTATTGCAACTTGAGGCTTGAATTTTTTCTTCAGTGCTTTCAGCTTGAGAAACGCCGAGCATGTTCTTCCCTTTTGATTTTCCATCTCCAGCTCTTTGCACATGTCATTATCATACTTTACTTTGTCTTCTCGAGAGGCCCTTTGAAATCTTCTGTTCAGTTCTTTTACTTCATCAATTCTTCCTTTGGCTTTAGCTGCTCAATGCTCAAGAGCAAGTTTCATAGTCTTCTCTGACATCCGTCTTGGTCTTTTCTTTCTTTCCCATCTTTTCAGTGACCTCTTGCTTTCTTCATGGATGATGTCCTTGATGTCATTCCACAACTCATCTGGTCTTCAGTCACTAGTGTTCAATGCATCAAATCTGTTCTTCAGATGGTCTCTAAATTCAGGTGGGATATACTCAAGGTCATATTTTGGCTCTCGGGGACTTGCTCTGATTTTCTTCAGTTTCAGCTTGAACTTGCATATGAGCAATTGATGGTCTGTTCCACGGTCGGCCCCTGGCCTTGTTCTGACTGATGATATTGAGCTTTTCCACCGTCTCTTTCCACAGATGTAGTCAATTTGATTTCCGTGTGTTCCATCTGGCGAGGTCCATGTGTATAGTCGCCATTGATGTTGGTGAAAAAAGGTATTTGCAATGAAGTAGTCGTTGGTCTTGCAAAATTCTATCATTTGATCTCCGGCATTGTTTCTATCACCAAGGCCATATTTTCCAACTACTGATCCTTCTTCTTTGTTTCCAACTTTTGCATTCTAATCACCAGTAATTATCAATGCATCTTGATTGCATGTTCAATCAATTTCAGACTGCAGCAGCTGATAAAAATCTTCTTCATCTTTGGCCCTAGTGGTTGGTGTGTAAATTTGAATAATAGTCATATTAACTGGTCTTCCTTGTAGGCGTATGGATATTGTCTTATCACTGACAGCATTGTACTTCAGGATAGATCTTGAAACGTTCTTTTTGACGATGAATGCAATACCATTCCTCTTCAAGTTGTCATTCCCAGCATAGTAGACTATATGATAGTCCAATTCAAAATGGCCAATACCAGTCCATTTCAGCTCACTGATGCCTAGGATATTGATATTGATGCATTCCATTTCATTTTTGACAATTTCCAATTTTCCTAAATTCATACTTCGTACTTTCCAGGTTCCAATTTTTAATGGATGTTTGCAGCTGTTTTTTCTCATTTTGAGTCATCCACATCAGCAGATGATGTTCCCAAGAGCTTTACTCCATCCACGTCATTAAGGTCGACTCTACTTTGAGGAGGCAGCTCTTCCCCAGTCATCTCTTGAGTGCCTTCCAACCTGGGGGGCTCATCTTCCAGCACTATATCAGACAATGCTCTGCTGCTATTCTTAAGGTTTTCACTGGCTAATGCTTTTCAGAAGTAGACTGCCGGGTCCTTCTTCCTAGTCTGTCTTAGTCTGGAAGCTCAGCTGAAACCTGTCCTCCATGGGTGACCCTGCTGGTATCTGGATACCGGCGGCATAGCTTCCAACATCACAGCAACACACAAGCCCCCATGGTACGACAAACTGACAGACACGTAGGGGAGATCTTGGGTAGCAGGTTTTATACTCTAGCATTAAAAAAAAATAGCTAGAGTATCAGGCAAAACCAGAGATGTCCCATGTACCCAAATGGAAGGCACCTCACAATAAAAAGATCTTAGGTAGCAGGTTTTACTGTGAGGCACCTTCCATTTGGGTACATGGGGCACCTCTGGTTTTGCCTAATACTCTAGCTATTTTTCTTTAACGAATGTTTCTTTTGTCTTTCACCATTGCACAAGTCCTCACTGGAGGGCAGCAAATATTTTCAGCAGGAAAAGTATACTTCCAAAGAACTCCAGAGGTATAATATATGGAAGTACATTCCATGAGCCACAAAAGGGTTATGTAAAGATGTAATTTAGCAGTTATATAAGGATGTAATTTGGCAGTTATGTAATGATGTAATTTGGCAGCTATGTAATGATGTAATCATCCTCCATTTTGTGATCTGATGTGGTCGTCCACTATTTTTGCATAATGCTGATTTTCACATAACAACCTGGTCTTTGGATCCTAACCATGCTGATAAGTGAGGAGTGGATGTATATATAAAGTGGTTATGTTTCTTTAGAAAATCTTAAGACAGACAGCCAAGCATAATTATTGAGGATAATTGTCATTCACATGTACATCAAAAAATCTAAAAGGATTATTGTATTAGAATAAGAAGTAGTGAGAAGTACATAGCTCACATGGATATCTGGAAAGACTTTAAGAAAAAAGAAAAGAAATCCTAGTAAGTGGCTCTGCTACTTGAAGAAGCTGGAAGAAATCTTCCTTGCTTCCAGTTGCCAGAGAAGCTTGAATTACCTGCCTATCCCTTTAAGCATTTTCATGTACAAATCAAACACAGATGGCCCATTACATTTATGACCTCTCTGTCAATTACTCTAGATGGAGCATGCATTAATTATTGAAATATTTTCGTAGTATACAAGTTTTTAATGGTTACATTGCCACAGATAATTTCAACTTTCTGATTAGAAGCTGGTATAAACAATTTTATTTACGAGACTTAATCTCTTGAATGTAGTAAAAACTACAAATACAGTAGTGGGGTTCTTTTTCCATTTAACAGAGCCATACTAGAAATCCTCGCCTCTATTCTTGGAAGTCAACCCTGTGTTAGCATTGCATACAATACATAAACTCTGCCAAAATCTATTACAATTGTAGTAAATTTCGATTACTGGAGTTGTTTGTTATTTATGCCTAGACGATAAAGATAATATTGGGAATAACCCTCTTCTATTCTATGTAAAAATTACATCCATAAAATGTCTTGTTTTGTAAACAGTAAAAATAAATAAATACTAAATTTCATTGGAGTTTCAAATTGTTACACCTACTTTAGTTCAAGTCAGTAAACACTTTAGATAATATTAAAGACCACAGAGATGTTTAGACTTTTAACTGTGCCTCTAGTTTCTCTCTGGCATGATAAACAAAATACAGGGGCAATGTAAGTGTTAAAGAACAGTAAGTACACTGCAATGAAGCAGCATTTTAGAGAAGGCATGTGGAAGAATATCTGGGAAAATTTAGAGAAAGACATGTATTTTCTGTCATTTTGGAAAGAAACTATTTATTCAACAAACATCAGTTGAGCACCTACTATGTGCCATGAAGAGCCCTGGAGGCACAATGATTAAGTGTTCAGCTGTTAATCAGGCATTTCGAATCCACCAGCCACTCCTTAGAAACCTTATGAGGCAGTTCTACTCTGTCCTATAGGCTCACTATGAGTTGGAATTGACTCAACGGCAATGGGTTTACATGCCATGAACTCTTCTAGGCAATTAGAGTACAGGGGGGAACAAAATATAAAATCTCTGTTCCTATAGATTATAAATTCCAGCAGAACAAATAACCTCCTTTAACCCCCTTTGCACAGAGAGGAAATTTGAAATTTACACCTAAGCTCTCCCAGTGAGAAGGTTCTGAACCCAGAATCGGGGCCAAGGTAGTCTAGCTCCAGAGACCATATTCTCAACCTACCTTGTCTCAGATGCCTTCATTATTTCCAACTCACCTTTTTCTGGTTTAGTGACTTATTAATTCAGGTCCTTGAGAAGTTATCCTTAAATATAGTCAGCTGGACTTTCCTCAAAAAGCTCTTCACTTAGGTAGGTTAAGCTTAAAAAAAAAAAAAAAAAAAGTTATCTGTATTTCTTCTCTGAAATTCACTATAGAGAAAAATGTCAGGTGAGCAGTGGCACAAACGAGACAGGCATCACAGGAATACTGATTTCACAGCCCGTGGGATAAGTGGCCCTAGAAGCAACAGCCAAAGTCAACATTCAATCATTGACTTCTTTCAATGGTCAAAGCAAAACAGGTATTGAAAACTCAATTCTAGCAAGGTACAAATGGAGACTGCTTTCACAATGGGTTTGCACAACATAAAACAGAGCAATTGTCACATACCCTGGGGCAACAAAGGCTGGAAAAATATGGTCCCCAACCAGAGTCACGCACGAGAATGGACAGTTAATACATGTATCAGGTGAAAATCATCTAGCAGTGATCAATGCTTACAAAATAGACCCCTCCAGCAGACTTTCATAAGAAACAGTGTAAATGGGAAGAATCTATGTAAAAATTAATGAAATAGTAATTAAGTGCTGCTCAATTGAGTTTGGGATGTAAATTTGCCAAATTAAAAAGTAATAAATTTCGTACTGCTAATAATAAAATTTCCCTAAGTTTATATACCATTTCATATTTTACAAAAGTCTTTTGTTACTGGTGAAAGAGAGAGGGTCAGAGAGATTAAATAACTTGTCTGAGACCACAGCCACCTTAGCAGAAAACAACCTAGAACCTAGGATTACCAATTTATGAGTTCAGGCTCTGCACACTCTTTCAGAATTCTTGTCTGATCCTCACCAAAGGAGATAGAGAAGGTATTATCACGTCCATTGAACAGATGAGAAGTCTGAGGCTCATGGATACAAAACAGTAGTCCTTAGTTCAGAACAACAACAAAAAAAAAAAGTAGCCAAACATAAAAATTCACTTAAGGTGTGTTGGTGAGGAGGAGGGTGTGGGTGGGAGAAGCTAAGGCTGACAAGAATGGAGAAAGAAATAGGCAACATCAGAAGTATATAAAAGGTAAAGAAGTTGCTCAGAGGTGGAACTGGCTAATTTTTCTAGGACTGAGAAAAGGCACAACTAGTTACAAATCAACTGTGTTATAATTAAAACTATGACATTGTTGTGACTGGTTAGGCAGTGCCTAAAGCTATGGTTTCGTACTTGACTGTGCATCAGAATTACCTAGGACACTTAAAAAATATATAGTCTTATACTTAACTGAGACAGAAACTTTTGGGCATGGAGTAGGGGAATCTGGTTTTTACCAAGGCCTAAAGCCTTGATTCCTTGAAGTATGCCCCATGGACCAGCAATATTAGCATCACCTGAGAGCATCTTAGGACTGTAGAATCTCAGACCCCACCCCAGATCCACTGAATCAGAATCTGCATTTTAACAAGCTCCCCAGCTGTTTTCCTCTACATATTATAGCTTGAATAGCACTGGCATGCAAAAGTTATACAGTGAAAAAGACAGAAGAATTGCTGAGTTTTATGGGATTAAATCATTAAAAATGAAATGGAAAGCATGAAGATCCATATCCTAGGGCATTAGTGAGCTGAAATGGACTGGTAGAGGTCATTTTGAATCAGACAATCCTATGGTCTCCTATAGCAGGAATGACACCTTGAAGAGGAATGGGGTTGCATTCATCATCAAAAAAAAAAAAAAAATTTCAAGATCTATCCTGAAATACAATGCTGTCAGTAATAGGATGATATCCGTAAGCCTACAAGGAAGACCAGTTAATATGACTATTATTCAAATTTATGCACCAACCACTAAGGCCAAAGATGAAGAAATTGAAGATTTTTACCAACTTCTGCAGTCTGAAATTGATCAAATATGCATTCAGGATGCACTGATAATTACTGGTGATTGGAATTCGAAAGTTGGAAACAAAGAAGAAGGATCAGTAGTCAGAAAATACAGCCTTGGCAATAGAAATGATGCCAGAGATCACATTATTGAATTCTGAAGACTAATGACTTCTTCATTGCAAATACCTTTTTTCACCAACATGAATGGCGACTATACACATGGACCTCACCAGATGGAATACACAGTAATCAAATCGATTACATCTGTGGAAAGTGATGATGGAAAAGCTCAATATCATCAGTCAGAACAAGGCCTGGGCCGACTATGGATCAGACCATCAATTATTTATATGCAAGTTCACATTGAAGCTGAAGAAAATTAGAACAAGTCCACAAGAGCCAAAGTACGACCTCGAGTATATCCCACTTGATATTCTTGAGACCGTCTCACAAGAATAGATTTGACGATTTGACGCATTGAAAACTAATGACTGAAGACCAGACAATTTGTGGAATGACATCAAGGACATCATACATGAAGAAAGTAATAGGTCATTTAAAAGACAGGAGAGAAAGGAAAGACCTAAATGGATTTCAGAAGAAATTCTGAAACTTACTCTTGAGCGTCAAGCAGCTAAAGCAAAAGGAAAAAACGATGACGTAAAAGAGCTGAACAGAAGATGTCAAAGGGCAGCTCAAGAAGACGAAGTTTAGAATTATGATGACATGTGCAAGGACCTGGAGATAGAAAACCAAAAGGGAAGAACATGCTCAGCATTTCTCAAGGTGAAAGAAAGAAGAAAAATTTCAACCCCTGAGTTGCAATATTGAAGGATTCTGCAGGGAAAATATTAAACAACGCAGAAAGCGTCAAAAGAAGATGGGAGGACTATACAAAGTCACTATACCAAAAAGAATTGGTCAACGTTCAACCGTTTCAGGAGGTAATATATGACCAGGAACCAATGATAATGAAGGAAGAAGTCCAGGCTGCACTGAAGGCATTGGCAATAAACAAGGCCCTGGGAATTGATGGACTACCAATTGAGATTTCTCAACAAACAGATGCATCACTGGAAGCGCTCACTCATCTATGCCAAGAAATTTGGAAGGTAGCTACCTGGCCAACTGACTGGAAGAGATCCATATTTATGCCTATTGCCAAGAAAGGTGATCCAACCGAATGTGGAAATTATCGATCAACATCATCAATATCACATGCAAGCAAAATTTTGCTGAAGACCATTCAAAAATGGCTGCAGCAGTATATTGACAGGGAACTGCCAGAAATTCAAGCCGGGTTTAGAAGAGAACTCAGAAACAGGGATATGATTGCTCTCAGCAGATGGATCCTGGCTGAAAGCAGAGAATACCAGAAAGATGTTTACCAGTGTTTTATTGACTATGCTAAGGCATTCAAGTGTGTGGATGATAACAAATTATGGATAACATTGCAGAAAATGGGAATTCCAGAACACCTAATTGTGCTCATGAGGAATCTGTACACGGATCAAGAGATAGTCATTCGAACAGAACAAGGGGATACTGCAATGGTTTAAAGTCAGGAAAGGTGTGCATCAGGGTTGTATCCTTTCACTATACCTATTCAATCTGTATCCTGAGCAAAGAATCCAAGAAGCTGGACTATATGAAGAAGAACAGGGCATCAGGATCAGAGGAAGATTCTTTAACGACCTGCAGTACACAGATGACACAACCTTGCCCGCTGAAAGTAAAGAGGACTTGAAGCACTTATTGATGAACATCAAACGCCACAGCCTTCAGTATGGATTACACCTCAACCTAAAGAAAACAAAAATCCTCACAACTGGACCGATAAGCAACATCACGATAAACTAAGAAAAGATTGATTGTCAAGAATTTCATTTTACTTGGATCCACAATCAACAGCCACGGAAGCAGCAGTCAAGAAATCAAAAGACACCTTGCACTGGACAAATCGGCTGCAAAAGACCTCTTTAAAGTGTTGAAAAGCAAAGACGTCACCTTTAGGACTAAGGTGTGCATAACCTTAGCCATGGTGTTTTCAATTGCCTCAAATACATGTGAAAGCTGGGCAATGAATAAGGAAGACCAAAGAAGAATCGGTACCTTTGAATAGTGGTGTTGGCGAAGAATATTGAATATACCATGGACTGCCAAAAGAACGAACAAATCTGTCTTGGAAGAAGTACAACCAGAACGCTCCTTGGAAGCAAGGATGATGAGACTATATCTCACACATACTTTGAACATGTTATCAGGAGGGATCAGTCCCTGGAGAAGGACATCATGCTTGGTAAAGTAGAGGGTCAGCGAAAAAGAGGAAGACCCTCAACGAGATGGATTGACACAGTGGCTGCATCAATAGGCTCGAGCACAGCAACAATTGTGAGAATGATGCAGGACCAGGCAGTGTTCCGTTCTGTTGTGCATAGGGTAGCTATGAGTTGGAACCAACTCGAAGGCACCTAACAACAACACAACAACTGTGGTATTGGCAAAAAATAGTGAATATACCCTAGACTGCCAGTAGAATGAACAAATTCCGTCTTAGAAGAAATACAACCAGAATATTCCTTAGAAGCAAGGATAGTGAGACTTAAACTTGTTTACTTTGAACATGTCATCATGAAAGAGGAATTGCTAGAAAAGGACATCATGGCTAATAAAGTAGAGGGTCAGTGAAAACCAGGGAAATCCTCAATGAGAAGAACTGACACATTAGCCACAACAATGGACTGAAGATGACACAAGACTGGGCAATGTTTTGTTCTGTTATACAGGTGGTTGCCATGAGTTGGAGACAACTTAACAACAACTAACTGAAACAACACTATCCCTCTTCAAATATCCATTCACCTTATTATTAAAAGGAAGTCAGCCTGTTCCTACTGAACTCACAAAGGCTCCTAGTGAGTACGACATCTATCTCCAAGTTCCTTCCTGCTCTAATGTTCTAGATTTCTATCATCCTCTAAGGAATTGAAAAACATCCAATTTTTTTTTTAATGTCTCCTAAATGTTGTTGAAGCTTAACAGCTAATTCATGAGCTATCAAGTGTTTCAAGCATTTCCAAAATTCACCTTCAAAATATTTTTGAAAGTAAAACAGTGTGCACATGTCTAAATTTCCCCCATTTTCCACAGTTCCTCAAAAACTAATGAAGCACCTTGGCAATCAAGTCAGCTGGTTTTCTTTGCCTCCTCTACCCCACCCCCACAAGGTAATCAATCTATCAGGATCAGGAGACTTAGTGTGTTTACATTAGCTGGGGAAGCTGCGATGATTTCTGCTTTTGCTGGGGCTTCAGTTTCCTCCTACAACTGTTTAAACCAAGCTTTTTACTAGGGTCGCTATGAGTCAGAATTGACTCGATGGCAGCTACTAGGGTCTCTATGAGTCAGAATTGACTCCATGGCAGTGGGTTTTACTAGAGTGAAGTCGGGATGGTTTCTAACTTCTCCCACCTTGAGCTCCTTCTTTTCAGGCACGACATGTTTCCTTCCCTAGTTAGGGGAAACCTCTCCAGCCACCTTTCTGGAATTAGGGAAGAATTCTGGGGTTAGGGAACTCTCTTCCTCCTCCAGCCCAACTGCTACCACTCAGATAGGAGGAACATGACTATTGCTTTTTGATTTCAATGTCTACTCATTATTATAACAGTCCAAAAAAAAAATTTTAATAATAAAATAACTTCTAAACCTACCACCTGATATGTCCATCATCCGTATACATCTAAATTCTTTAAGTTTATATACAGGCTTGCCTTTTCACTTTTCTTAAGATGACAAAGCAATTTTTCAGTATTGTTATAGACATCATAGCATTTTACTGCCCTCATATTATTTTAACACTGATATAGCATATGTATGTAATCAAACTCCTATTCCTGGACATATAAGTGACTTCCAATTTGTCATTATTAGAAGTAAATTCTAAAACCTAAGTTTAGAGATTCTAGAAATTCAATCCCAATATTTGATACATATTCTTAAAAGAAATACCTGGCTTATGACCAAGATCTTATTGCTAACTTCCATGAGGCTACTCGTTAGTGTATACCATTAGTCACAGGGGTAACGGGCCGAGAAGTATAAAGAAAACTCTATAAAATCTCTCCTTTTTATCTTAAAAATCAGCTGAAACTACATATTCTAATAGGTTCAAAAGTATCATTTTCATTTATGAATTACTATACATAGGCTAAATATGTTATTAATATATGTTGGGTTAGCTTCATTGTGCTTAAAGGTCCTGAGTTACAAACAGTTCATGGGTTACTTAGTAGGCCATTTCCTGGTTTTGAGGCGTGTACTTAGCAGAGCTGAGTAGAGACTTGCTGTAGCCCAACATTTTAATAGAGTTGCAACTTGATTAACCAGTTGCTGTCGAGTCAATTCCGACTCATGGTGACCTCATGTCTGCAAAGTAGAACTGCGCTCCATAGGGTTTTCGTAGTTGTGACCTTTCAGAAGCAGGTCATTAAGCCTTTCTTCCCAGGTGCCTCTGGGTGGGTTTGAACTGACAACCTCCTAATTAGTAGTCCAACACTTAACTGTTATCACCAACCAGGGACTCCAAAACTTGAATACATTCTCACATTCTGTTTTAGGCTCTAGAATCGAAGACGCGTGACTATCCCATCACTTAAAATCAGCTTAACACTTATTTAGATTATACTTGCTCCACTCATTTTACTGAGAATGGGCCCAGAACAGCTGACTTCTGTTTTCTCTTCTCTGTTTTACTATCTGTTATTAACCGCCAAGTAATTGTGACAATCATATTGGTAAGAGCAGGAGGAATACAGTAGAAGCCTCATGGAGTAGCATAAGGTCTTTTCTGGAGTTGAGGAAAAGGGCATTCCAGGCTAGGAAGAGCAGGGAGACAGAAAAGTTTAGGGAAATGTGGTTGCTGGGGTTGCCGTGTAAAAGATACATAAAGGAGAAGGAGAAAATAAGATTTAATAGACTGCTTTGGGGACAAATTATGGGAGTCACTGAATGGCAGGAAAAGGAGTCTGTAAGAAACAACAAAGCCAAGCCAGATTTGTGCCTCATAAAGATTTAACTGAGTAAAACAGATAGAAGCTAGGAGGGCCTGGTTGAGGCAAATAAAATATGGGTCCACCAGGATGGTTTAAAGCTCATGAGGAGGGCCTGAATGAAGCAGCAGCAGCAAGAATGGAAAGACACGTGTGAACGTAAGACACTGCAGAAAGGAACAGAAATTCCATGGGCAAAGGGGACAAGAAAAGTTGTTCTTGGTAGATTATTCCTGGAACACACCCCTTCCTGTGCCTTAAGTCCTGAGGAAACACCACTTTGTTACAAGACTTTCTGTTTCTGACTCCAAAGCTGTCTTGTAAAACAGTGATAATCCATAGGCCTCAGGTATAAACTGGCTGAAAACATTGTTTGGATTTGGGCACCAGTGCTATGTTTGAAGTTGAAAAGAATTAGTGATTTTATCAATGTATTTTAAAAGGACTAATTTTTTTTTTTTTTTTTTAACGTGATGCTCTCCAATCTCTGAATGTCTGGCCACCTCAGTAGGCCTGAGAAGGCTGGCTTCTAAACACCTGGTCGCAGCCCGCCTTATAAAAAAAGAAAATCCAGTGGGGAAGGCACTTGGGACTGGTCTCCGTCTTCTTGAAGAAGCAGAGGCAAAGTTATCAACAGAGAATGAGAGTGGCCAGAGTGACGAGGAGGTTTTAGTAGAGTTGGAAAAAGCCGTATCAGAGATGATGGCAAGAATTTACTTTAAAATCGTCAGACAATTTGACACTATTAAAACATAAAATACGTACACATAGAACCCAGCAATTTCACTTTAAATACCCATGCTAGAGAAATATTCACACAAATGTATAGGGAAAAATGTGCAAGGGTATTCACGGCAGCGCTAGCTATAATAGCAAAAAGGTGGAAGGAAACTACACGCCCATTATAGGGGAATAGCTCCGTGAAGGGTGGCATAGACATACCATGGGAAATTCTTGAAGCAGCTAGAAAGAATGAAGTTGAATCTGTTTCTACTAGCAAGGTAAGATCTCCAAGATACCGATGAGTGATGAGTGAAAATATCAAGTACAGAATGATATATACAATATGATACATATTTTCGAGGTTTATCTGGATTAAAAAAAAAGACTAGACAAATTCGCATCTTTGATGACAGATCAGCTCAGGGGAGATGGAGAAAGCAAATAGGATTGGAAGTAGGGGCAAGGAGCCCTTTAGTCTTATCCTGTAAGACTTTAATATTTATAAGAATCAGGATATTGTCGTTTTGTGTTTCAAACTATATTTGTAATTTTTTAATTCCTTTAATTTGCTTTTCTCCCATCAAATATGAATTCTTATATCAAACACGTCATTCTTCCAAAATTTACCTTTTTGAACTTTATCTTCCAGTTCAACAAATGACTCATTTTGGCAAAATAAGATGATTCATAGAAAAGAAAAAAAAAAGGTCTAAGAGGCACTGATTTAATACAGGCATTAAGGTTTGAATAAAATAAACAAATCTCTACTGGCCAATTTCCCTGAGAGTTGCCAATTTTATGCAGGATTACCAGTGTAACTCTGTTCAATATAATCATACTGCCCTAGAGCTTAAATAATGTGGCAAAGTAAATAAATATCCAACGGCATGCCACGAGTTGTCAAGGCAGGCAAATCCTCGGGTATGTCCTATTTAAAAGGGAAGGTGAAATATTACATTCTGAGATGAGACACCTCCATGAAGCTGATTTTAAAATCAAAACTAAATAATCTAGATGGAAATTTATTCACTGAAATAGTCTTCTAGGTTCAGAACTAAGTGGGAAAAATTATCTCCCAAATTAGAAACTACGTCTACTGTACCATTATATCAGTTCCGATTTTAGAGGACAAGGTAGGTAGAGCTAATGCCATTTTTATATAGTTTAGTAGATAATGATTATTAGCAAGATTGTCTTTGGCTCCCTTAGGACTGTTTCGGAAACCTGGTGGCATAGTAGTTAAAGAGTTATGGCTGCTAATCAAAGGGTAGGCAGTCTGAATCCACTAGGCGCTCCCTGGAAACTATAGGGCAGTTCTACTCTGTCCTATAGAGTCGCTATGAGTCCGAATCGACTCGACGGCAGTGGGTTTTTTGGTTTTAGGATGGTTTCACTTAAGAACTGGATGGTGTTTGGGGTAACGTGTTGTAAGAGAGACTCCAGTACGTGACAGAAAAGAAAATATTAACCCAGTATGTAGCCAAGAGCTGGATTAATCTTTTAAGCAATCCAAAAGAGAATCAGAACATGAATCCTAAAAGACAATGAACATATTCTGAAAAATGCTAAACTATTTCTACTTGTCACAGGGCTCTTTGGTGAATTTCTGTTATTTTGGTCATATCGACTCCTTACATCAAAAGTAAGTTTGAAGGTAATAACCACTAAAACGGCTTTTTAAAAATATTTCTGGAGCCCAATCTGCATTGCTGAACACAATGGAGTGACTTGGAGAAAAGGATGTTTAATGAATAACTTTACAGTAAAAGGTCTTGAAACCTTCCTCTAAACATTAGACTCGTGCTTTCTCTCTGAAATACATTAACAGCCTCCCAGAAGGCTCAGAGACGCTGGCAACCCTGTTAGGCCAACTTCAGAAGTCCCTGACCGTTTGTGCCCGGGGAAAAGTTCCTGCAGACTTCCTCTCTTCTCCTCTGTCAGCCCCCTCCCGGCCAGTGTTTGGAGATGGCGTTGACTGGAGTTCTGCTCCAGAGAAAGATTGATAAAGCCAAGCAATCGGAGTTATTTCCTATGCATGAAATTGATTAAATGCTTCACTAAATGGCTTATAAATTTGCTTCTCATATTTCTGTCACCCACTGAAAAGATTACAGAAACACTGCATATAACCATGTTGTATACAATACCAAATTACAAAAGGTTGTAAAAACTAATGTTTTGTTTAAAGTTTTGAGCAGGACCATATGCCTTCAGTGACCTTGAGTAAGCTATTTTAATTCAAAACATTTCAAAGAATATAAAGGGGAGAAATATTCAACAACATAACAAATCCGAGCAAGTGGTGTGGGTAGACCACAGTTCACTATGCTAAACGTCTGCTCTCTCCTCTAAGGGTGTAGAGTGAATCCCCTTATAAAAACGCATTGTGTCTTGAAAGCTGGAGAACACATGTGGTGTCAACAGGGATATTTTTACAAAGGAGATGAAATAAAGGTCTTGCAGACCTCCCAAAGCTGAATCTGCTCTATTATTTTTAGTTTGGAGACACATTCTCATGAGCTCTGAGTCTTGCATAGACTTGTAGGAAATATCTAGAAAAGATGACAAATACTATCACTTATCACTGGTGGAGAGCTTGTTTTATTTTTTGTTGTTCTTGTTTGGTTGTTTTTACCTTAACATATTATCTAAATGTCATTTAAGTTGCATTCTTTCTTCCGTGGGAGAATTTCTTCTAATGAACGTCTAACAGTTGGAGCTGGGTGGGGGCAAGATTTTAGCAAAGAAGCAATTTATAAGCAAGCACGTGACCTGCAAATGTTACTTGAGAAACTAATCCCTTTCTTAACATGGCCTTCAAAGTACCTTCACTTCTATGGGAAAAGTGATATTCTTTCATAACGTTTATAAGACATCATGTCCCCAGCAAGAATTAACAATTGGCATTAATGCACAGGTCTGGCAAGAACTTCAAGAGAAGAGGTTTTACAACCAACAATGTGTTTAAAATCCCTACTGCCTTTACCTTGGCAGTGCACACCCCCAACCTCTTATCACCTTCAGGAGGAGTCCATGCAGGGACAAAGACGGCGGGCATGGCCACAGCCACCTGGAGCCCAGCGAGATGGAAATAATCAGGGCAATACTGTCAATGGGGACAAAAGTACTTTCTGATATCGGGGCCAGACTAAGTGCACACCTGCCTGCACCTGAAATTTCTGGATACATGTAAGGAGTTGCTAAGAATTGCCCTCCATTTGTGGAAATGCAATGTAACCTCACCAGGAACATTCAAGGTGTTTTGTTTGTTTGTTTTTGTTTGTTTTTAATGAGTACCTGTTCTGGGAAGTGTGCCAACATTTCAGGGATGATCTAACCACACCATAAACATCTGTACAACTTATTTAACTCTTTGGTGATGGATACACGAACATTCTTGTTGGCACCAAGCTGCCACATAATTAATTCAGACTCCAGACACAGAGGACTTAATAACTTAAAGCAAAGAAGGATCTTACTGTACCATACACAGACCTAACATCTCCCCCAGGTGCTGGTTATCTTAAAAGAGTTGACTCCATGTACCCTGAATTTTGTTCCTCAGAACGTTAATTCTGTGAGATTATCCTTTATAAAAAGGCTTGGGTGGTCAAATCCATTGAGCAACCCCTCTCTTGGAAATTCATGGTGCAGATTAACATTTTAGAGGGTTTCTGGAAGCCCTGCTGCAAAGAATTTTATTTAACTCAGTTTAACTTGGTGTTTCTCTCTTGACCCCAGAAACTTCTTTGAAACATACGCTGGGAAATACTGTTTTAAACCTACTGCACGTTAGGCAAACTAGTCCACCTCCTTTGAAAGTTTAGCAAGCTTCTGGGCTGCCCCTTCAGTAAGACTCTTAGCCAAAGAAAAAACTTGAATTCTAAGACTGGAAAGACTCTACCATCTCTCTTCTGGTGAAGTGCAGCCTTGGGCCATCCACATTCTCCTCTCCTAACTTTGGGAGTTGAATGTTCCATGGCTGCTGAAAAAAAGAAAGAAAAAAGTAGGCCTCACTATTCTACATAAGAGCCCTTGGTCTACAAAAATGGCATTGAATGCCGAGGTGAATATTTGTCACACTAAGTAAATGCTTCACATACGTTGGTATTCTTTTTTTCTTATGGATCCTGTTTTTTTCTTTGAAGATCATTTACAAATACACCCTCCCTTTCTAGTTTAAATAATAGCCAAAAGCTGTATTTTCCCCCCCTTTCTACAATCGGTGTCACTCATACATCAAGGTCATTCAAGAAAACCGAGCCGTGTGCAAATGAATGATGCGATTATGGAGATAATCTTGCATCTCCTCTGATTTAATTTTTTTTAAGTAAATCATTTGCCAACTTTGCCACTTTAACTAGTATTAGTAACAAATTACCCATGAGGAGCCTCAGGAAGAGGGACGATAATGCTCTGTTCTAACACCTTAGCAAAGATCTTTGCTCTGTTACCCAAACCCAAACCAAACCCACTGCTGTCAAGTTGATTCCGAGTCATAGCGACCCTATAGGACAGAGTAGAACCACCCCATAGTTTCCAGGGAATCCCTGGTGGATTCGAACTGCCGACTTCTTGGTTAGCAGCTGTAGTACTCAACCAGTACGCCACCAGGATTTCAACAGTGGTTCTCAAACTCCAGCATTTCGTCAGAATCACCCTGAGGCTGTGTGAAAACACAGATTGCTGGGCCCCACCCGCCAAGTTTCTGTCCCAGTAGGCCTGGGGAAAGACCTGAGAATTTGCGTTTCTAACAAGTACACAGAAGACGCTAACCTGTCTGATCACAATCACCTGAAACATTTGTTTAAAAAAACATCAAGTCCTAGCCCTACCCCAGTCTTCTGAGATGGAGTCACTAGGAAGGCACCTCAGGAATCTGTATTTTTAATAAACTCCCCCAGGCGATTCAAATCATCCAGGTCTGGACTACTTCAGCCAGAGAAGCAGGGCTTTCTTTTTAGATCAGTGTCTTGGACCCCAGCCTGCCTCTGAGCACGGGGACTCTCCCTGCTTGAGGCCTCTTCAAAGTGCTATAAGGCCGAAGACACGTGAATGCCTCCTCCAATAACTTGTTCAGTAATTGGTATATTGATTGCTAATGTCATCATGTTTTAGTATATATAAACCCCTCACTCTACTACTACACAGCCCCCAACAATCCAAAAAGCCATTGTTTATTCATGGTGACTCCCCAACTGGCCCTTGTCAGCTCCTGCTAGAGGGCTGGCTGATAAAAATCAGCAGATGATTGGACGCACACATTCTTAACATGACTGACCCATGACATCTCAGAGGGCAGCCAGGGAGCCTGTCGTTACAGTACAATACTTTTCTTTCTTCCTCCTTATCTAGCCCCAGATGACTTTGAGATTTTTATTAACTCATTAATGACTGAAGATGTCATTAGAACCAGTGGAAAGGCTTTTTTTCTTTTCTTTTTTTTTTTTTTTTAAGTGGGGATAAGTGTACAGTTTGCTCAGGGAGGGGGAAGGGTATAGGCTCATTGATGAAAAATCTTAGACAAAGTACTCTGACTTTATTAGAATTTGAAATCTGATGGACTGGTACTGTGATTGAAAATTTGCAACAAATAACAGGTGGCTTCAGAAGCATGTTGGGGAAGAAGGATGGGGCAATTCGATACTAGAGATAGCAATTCACAGAATTCAGCAATGTCCATGGTGCTGTGAACCTAACCTTTCCAACCTAAACAAAGCTCAGTAAAAAAAAATTGGGGTGAGGCTACCGAAACTTCTAAATGTTTCTTAGCCTCCACATTCATTTCAAACCATATCTTGTTTCTGCGTGCCTTTAATTTTCACATCTGCTGAATTGCTTTTAAAAATCAAATTAGATCTTTTGAAGGCACTTAAATTGCAACAACCTTATGTTTTTTTATATACTCTGGGGCTTAAGCCTTTTCATCTGGGTTGTGTGTCCAATTAATGGGATAGCTCAAGGAAGCACTAATCATTTTGAAAACTTGAGAATATAGAAAGCAAGCAGACTATTTTCATTATAACTGATTGGATTGAGAATAAACTACAGAGGAAATGTTCAATAATTATGATAACTTTTTTAGATGAGATCACAAAAAATGTCAGTCACATAAGGTGCTTTTCACTGAAAGGAAGGCTTTGAAGTCAGGTTTAAGTTGATTCCTCTTCGGGGTTCAGCCTCAGGCAAGTCGGGAGGGTGCTTAAAAGAGTGGGTTTACACTGATTTTATCAGCCAGAGAATTCCTTGGCAAAGAAAACATCTATTACTAGACGTATCTCACATGCTATGAAGTGTTTACTAAATTTTAAACACTGTTTACTATTGTCAAAACACATTATAAGCTAACGAATTCTTATAATACATGGGGAAATCAGTCCCCAGGACAGAGAATTTTTGTTTGATGAACTAAAAAGATTTTTGCCCAAGGAAATTGATGTCAAACTCTGACCATGTTTTAAATATGCCTCAAACCAAGTCTCAGTCTTAAATCACCTAATTATATCGTTCTTTCTATACTTAGTTACCTGGGGGAGCATTCTATTCATTTAATGTTATGTTAAATAGAATAACTAGTTAATATTTGCAGATTAATTAAGTGCCATATTTTTTGCTAATTTATTAATAAGGGCACTGAATTTTCTTTTTCACCTTTCTGTACATGATGTCAAACATCCAGATGAAACCTAGGGGTGGGGGGAGTAAAAAACCCAGGTGTTCTTAAAGATCCAGATGTATGGTGTCAAGTAAACAAAACATCAAGGTTTTTCCCTGTTTTTTCATCCAGATGTTTGGTGTCATATAGACATAGTCTTTATTTGTTCAGACACAATCACAGTGTGTTTTAATGCCCTCTGCCAATATCTGAATCCTCTCTTAATGGGTCATAAAATTATCTCTAAATTCCTACTTAATTCTTTCATGGGGAAAGATATTTTCTCCATAAACAAAAATATAATGTCCAGTGTACCACCAATACAAGAACACTACCCAGTAACCTTCTGAGTCTCTATGTTAAATAATATTTTATATCTGGGTTTTTAAATGATGGAAAATAGCTCATCTCAAAAGGTTGGAATGACAACTTTAATTGACATGCATATGCTAATTTCAATTCTAGTAAGTAGGTTAGAGGGGGCAGTGGTTGTTCAGTGGTAGAATTCTTGCTTTCCACGTGGGAGACCCAGGTTTGATTCCTGGCCAATGCACCTCCCATGCAGCCAAAAAAAACCAAAAACCAAACCTGTTGCCATCAGATCGATTCTTGTAACAACCCTATAGGACAGAGTAGAACTGCCCCCACAGGGTTTCCAAGGAACGGCTTTTGGCCCTTTGGTTAGCAGACACCACCCTTCTATTCCTGAAGCTTGCCTGTTGCTATGATGCTGAACGGGTTTCAGTAGAGCTTCCAGATTATGATGGACTAGGAAGAAAGGCCTGGTTATCTACTTCTGAAGATCAGTCAGTGAAACCCTGTGGCTCCCAAGGGCCTGGTCCACAAGCAATTATGGCGTTGGCACAGGCCCAGGCAGTATTTCATTCCATTGTGTATGGGGTCACCATGAGTTGCAAGGCAAGTGCACAGCAGCTAACAATGACAACAAGTAGCTTAGAAGAATAAGGTCACAAGTGTAGATGACAGGCATCTTTCCCATGGGCTCCTTTCTCAACGTATTCACTTATTGCTAGATCCTAAAACAGATTCCTTGACTTTTTTTTTTTAGTTTTTATTGTGCTTTAAGTGAAAGTTTACAAATCAAGTCAGTCTCTCACACAAAAATTTGTGTACACCTTGCTACATACTCCTAGTTGCTCTCCCTCTAATGAGACAGCACACTCCCACTTTCCACTCTCTATTTTCATGCCCATCCAGCCAGCGTCTGCCCCCCTCTGCCCTCTCATCTCCCCTCCAGACAGGAGATGCCCACATAGTCTCACGTGTACTTGATCCAAGAAGCTCACTCCTCACCAGTAACATTTTCTATCCCATAGTCCAGTCCAATTCCTGTCTGAAGAGTTGGCTTTGGGAATTGTTCCTGTCTTGGGCTAACAAGGTCTGGTGACCATGGCCTCACGGGTCCTTCTAGTCTTAGTCAGACCATTAAATCTGGTCTTTTTATGGGAATTTGAGGTCTACACCCCACTGCTCTCCTGTTCCCTCAAGAGTTCTCTGTTGTGTTGCCTGTCAGGGCAGTCATTGGTTGTAGCCGGGCACCATCTGGTTCTCCTGGTCTCAGGCTGATGTAGTCTCTGGTTTATGTGGTCCTTTCTGTCTCTTGGGCTCATAATTACCTTGTATCTTTGGTGTTCTTCATTCTCCTTTGCTCCGGGTGGGTTGAGAACTACTGATGCATCTTAGATGGCTACATGCTAGTGTTTAAGACCTCAGAGGCCACTCTCCAAAGTGGGATGCAGAATGTTTTCTTAATAGATTTTATTATGTCAATTGACCTAGATGGTCCCCAAGATTACCTGACATTTTAAGAACAATTTCTGCTTTTTTGACTTGGGATAAACTACAGCTCTGCCCCAGGAATCTAATGAAGTGATGTTTAGCCCTAACACTTCCATTTGTTAACTGTGACCTTGATCTAATCACTTAACCACTGCACCTCAACTTTCTCTTCTCTGCAATGGAAATAATAATCCTGCTTCCAGTGAATTTGAGGATCTTGTGAAAAAGATTTGGAAGTTCAAATGCATTTCAAACGTAAAATTATCATTCCTATATAAATATTTTATTGTTAATTTTATGTATCAAAACTAAGTAAATACTATGACTATGTTGAAATCCAAGGGGGCACAGTACAGATAAACCTGAAACCAAATCCACTGTAGTTGAGTCAATTTCAACTCACAGCGACCCCACAGGACAGGGTGAAACCGCCCCACAGGGTCTCCAAGGAGTGGCTGGTGGATTAGAATCGCCAACCTTTGGGTTAACAGCCAAGTTCGGAACCACTATGCCACGAGGTTTCCACTGTGCTATTAGATTTCCACAGTACAGATAGTCACACTCAAAAAGATTCCATCAACTATTTTTACCATCAATTGTCTTCAAGTCCACTCTTTCATATAGCAATTGTGTGATTGCTGAATATTCAAACAGACCTGGTGGTTTCCATCAAGTGAAATTGCTTTCAAGGTTTTGTTTTTGTTTTGGGCATTAGTAAAATGTACGACCTGGGAACTCGTCATCCGGGAACAAGGGATTTTGGCCAACCTCCTTCCCCGCAATAGAGGTTTATAAGTAAGAAACCAATTCTCACACTCATAAAACTCCAAGCACTAAAAATCTTTCAAGGTTTTTAAACCTTATATTTTTTGTAATGGCTCCAGAATTTTTGGGAAAGAAAAACATTTGCGGTCTACTCTTAAGATACTGAAAGGTTCTGGGAGTACAAAAACCAAAGAATAAAATAAAAGAAAGGAAGACAACTTAATTAATTTTTTTTTTTTTTAATTGGCAGGGCCAGAATTCTACAGTGAAAAAGCTAACCCATTAGGAAATCCCTTGAAAAGTTTAGCTGAACTTTTTTCTCAATCATATGATTGTAGAGAAAAGCGAATGAATAATCAAGTTTTAGTTCTTCAACTTTATAATCACAAATCACTCATTAGCGTGTTGCTGTATTTTAACACTTGCTTTGAAGAGCCAGAAATCAATACAAAAAGAAACAATAATAATAAAAGGGGAGGTTTCTACCATAATAATGGGGAAAGGTGTGTGAGCTGGAAGAAAGGACAGTACCCAAGCACATGACAAGTCATGATAAATGGGTCTTTATAAAATTCATGTTTAGGCAGCACCAGGCCGGGGATAATGCCATTCGTCATGGCAACACTAGGCCGCTAATGAGCCCTCATTGCATATTCATTTCTGTGGCGTTTCTTCTCTCCCTCCCACCCTGAACCGGAGCCTGGAAATATCTCCACCTCACGCTGAAGCTCAGCTAAGACCTTCTTCTTCTTTCTTTTTTTTTTTTTTATTTGTTATGTTGCAGCAATTACACTGTAAAAGTGCTGCCCAAGATTGATTGCTCTGATCTGTAGTTCAATTGTAAATTAGAATACACATCCCCCCAGGGAGACACGGCCCCTATTTGTGATTAAGAAAAAAGCCCCATAATAGACTAATAGCTAAAGTTCTCTGTCTTTTACTTTCAGGCAATTAGCTTGATGAAATGCCCTCTTTCTGTGTACCCTAGAAGTGTAAACCGATATCATAATGAAGTGTATGATGTTTATTCTATTATTTTCACCTTGCCGGGTATGCAGGAATGCAGAAGTAATGGTTGCTTTGCTAGTGCGCTTACTGATCCGCAAGTAAACTATTTCTTAAAGATGCAGCGTGCGCTTTCTGAAGCTTGAGTTAAGTAACCCCTAAGCGCGGCTTAACCTCCACGCAAGACTCTCTACTATACAGGAGGTACACCAATCTCTCAGGTAGTGGTGCAACCATGATCCTGACATTCAAGAGACATCTGTACTGCTGGAGCTGCTCCGGGTGTGTGAGGTGACAATACAAAGCCCGGAACTCATGGTCAGTGAAGATCCCAAGGCACCTTGGAAACGTGTAGTGTAGGGGACTTCTGTGCAGCAAGATTATAACTTGCCATAGTGTGTTCTTTAAAAAAAAAAAAAAAAAACCAAGCCCATTGCTGTTGAGTCAATTCCAACTCATAGTGACCCTATAGGGCAAAGTAGAACTGCCCCATGTGTTTTCCAAGGAGAGGCTGGTGGATTCCAGCTGCTGACCTTTTGGTTAGCAGCTGAGCTCTTAACCACAGGGTATTCTTAGTCTCCCTGTTTGTTGCTAGTGGGTTGTGGAACACCAACTCAGTTTCTACTCTTGGGTAGTTGACGTTATCCCTACACATTATTGCATAGCCATGTTTGAGTGTTTTGTACCCCCCCCCAAAAAAAACTTTTATTTTCAAGATCCAAAACATTGATCTCATAAGTTGGCAAGAAAACATTATTTAGCTTCTTATAGTACCAGCTGACAGATTTTTTGACCAGGGAGCCAATGATCACTTTCACTTGTAGTTGGTTCTTTACCAGAGCCATTTTTGTTCTTCATATGCAATATTTTATTATTTTCATTTCATTCATGAGGGTGTCCAGATTTTTTTTTAAGTGTCACAAATGGCGAGATAGAAATAGAAAAAAGAAAACAAAACAAAAATCTATCTTGATCTAAAATGGTTTACAATGAGTTGTTTTATCAAGATGTTAATTACCTATTCCAACTCCTACTCCAATTCCCTGCCATTCATCAATAATCCACTTTGTATTAGCCACCAAATGCTTCCTGGGCCATGTAGCCTGAATAAATTCATCCTCTTCCCTCTTTAAAAATAAAAACACAATTTGAGTTTCTAGAAAAATCTGAAGAAAAAAAAAAGTCAAAGCAAAGGCATCTCAATAATTTTTGATACTGAATTGGATGGCATTTTTAGATTTGCTATATTTTGAAATTATTTTTGAGATAGTCTTTTGTGATGTATAAAATATGCATACATTTACCCCCAGTGACTCTCAATATTTCTTGGTTAAATAAAACGTTTCTGAAAAAGTTAATTACTATATTCTGGAAAGTGGCTCTAATGTTACATAATTTCCAAAATACTACAAAATGAGCTACCAAGAAATAGTTCCTGAAAATTCACTTTATACTATCCTTCTAAAAGTCACGCCAAAGATTTTTTATAAATCTTTACAAATCTTCTTAGGACACTGACTTTCCCTTTCATTTTCACCACACTGAACTACCTTGCAAATTATAAACTTGCAACATAATAAACAAATTTTTATTGCACTTAGAAATTTTTGAATGTCTAGTTGCCTGAACATGAGAAAGACCCTAGAAATGAGCCCAAAAAGACTGAGCCTAAAACAAACTACTTTAAGTATATAACAACTTCCAAATCTCAGATGTTCATTACCTAAACTTACAAGAGAAGTAAATGAAGGTAGGTGTCATTGCTGCATTCTATCATTCATTCATTCAAAAAATAACTTATTGAGCCCTGAGGAGACAATCACAAAAATAGACATCACCCCTGGCTTCATGGAACTTACAGTTTAATGAGCGAGACAAATATTAGATAGTCACACTAATGAATATAAAATTGCATACTATAATCCATTATGAAATACGAGCAAAAATAAAATGTGACTCATGGTGGGGACTCGGTATAGACAAGTGTGTCAATATAGAAAGTCTTGAAAAAGAAATCTGAAGAATAATGTTATAGATGAAGGTACAGAGAAAGGGGGAAATCATTTCAGGAAACAACATGTGCTAAAACCTGGCAAGGAAAAGAGCTTGGCAAGTTAAGGGAACATTAACGAGGCCAGCAGAACTGGACCACTGGAACTAGAGGTAAAGTGGAATGAGATGAGGCTGAGGACATAGGTAGGCAGGGCCAGAGCACGCAGGGCCTTGTAGACCAAGTAAGGATTTTAGATGCCATCTTAAATCCAATGGAAAGCAACTGAAAGGTTTTAAGCAAGAGAACCACATGCAGATTTACAGGAGCCTAGATCGTGACATGGTTGTAACATTTGAAGAAGAACGCTCACTTTGTTAAGAAAGAAACGAAATGGTTTTATTTTTCCAACACCAGCTATTAATCATGCTCTAGGGAACAGCTTTCCTTTTATTGCTGGAAAACAGAACCCCTTCCACCCCATTTCCTGTGTGAGCCCACCGTTGAGTGGGGAAACCAGCCAGTTTTGAGTGGGAAAGATCTGGTAAATCAGGTATGAAATCCAAGAGCCTTTGAGTCGGCTCTAAGAAACAATGACTACAGCCACGCGAAAATACTATACCACAGCTAAAGGATGCTAGATAACCTCTGAATGAAATGAAGTAGAAGCGAATCCAAAGATCCCGTAAGTAGTTGTTCTCAACATCTTAAGATGCTGACCCTGATCACATAGCATGCTCCTTAGTCACTCTTCTACACCCCTTGATCAGTTAGAACCTACCCACTCTGAACTCCCCTGTTTCAGCACTTTATTGTCACTGCTTGGTAATAGTCTTGTCTGCTCCATTCAGCAATAAGCTCCACAGAACAAGAAAGGCATGCATCTTATTCACCACGTTCTCCCTCATGCCTGGGATAGTTCCCAGCAGACACAGGTGTATCGTCATGTTGGTTTGTACTACAGGTTTGTACAACACTCTGTGTTGTAACTGTTGATTATTTGTCTCTTCCTCCTTCTGGGAGTTCTTTGAGAGCACAGCCTACGTTTCCTTCCTGTATGTCCATTTTATTAAAGGGTCTGGCTCAGAGTTAACACTTCCTAGAAGACTGATGAATTCATTAGTTAATTAATGTATAGATGAAACAACTAAGAGTCATTAATACAACCTACTCTACCTCCTCTTTAGTCATAAAATGACATCATTTGAAAATCTTGCACACCGTCAATATTCATTGTGAGATATGCTCCCTTAACACTGGTGTCTAATGTATTTCCATGTATTAATATACACCAAAAAAAAAAAAAAAAGAGTGCATGCTAAAACTGATGACATTCAAATAGGGTCTGCAGCTAAGTTAACAGTTTTGAATCCATGTCCGTTCCCTGATTTTCACAATGTACTATGGTAATGAGAGATGTTACCATTGGCGGAAGATGAGTGAAGGGTGCACGGGAACTCTCTGAACTATTTGTGCAACTTCTTGTGAGTCTTAAACTAATTCAAAATTTTAAATGATAATTAAAAACAAATCCAATTAAAGAGAAATCTAGAGTATCTAAGAAAAAAAGTAATAATTAAATGCTGCCACCATGTGCCATACCTTTTCCATATGGGAAAGGTAGCACTCTAATTCTAAGCATGGCTCTTTCTGTCTGTCCAGGGTGGTATTTCAAATATGCTGGGACAGGAGGGAGGTGCATTACTTTTGACTGATTCAGGCAGAGCCTCAAAACAGTGTTTTCGTAAACAAAGTGCCAAAGGCTATGATCTCATCTTCTTTTTTCCTGTTAGCCTAATTCAGGTCAATAATAACTATCTCTGCTCTCTTCTGCAGAGTCTAGGTTTTAGAAGAAAGGGAGCAATTACAAGCTGCATGGAATTATTAGTGAAAATTTCACAAAAAGTCAGAGGGCCTTTAACCTTCTTTGTACCGAGCATTTTCCTTCTTAAAATAATGTCAATTTTAGAGGGAAATGTTTTGAACAAATAAGGCTGGTGTTTACACTCAAGCAGTATTACAGGAGTTTTTAAATTATGTGTTCAAGAGCCCACTCTTGGTTACATGGAAAGCAACGTGAGGCGTTATTTGAAAAATCTGAAGCATAGTGGACAATGTTTCTATTAGCCGAGATATTTGAAAACCGCCAACAAGAAATATACACACACGGATAAAGGTAAAATTTCAGTCGATCTTAAACCGCTTAAACATGTAATTTCAGCAAGGACTCCCTAAACATAAAGAGCTATAGCTTGCAATTAAAAAAAAAAGAAAAACAGTCGCTTTTGAGTGGACTCTGACTCACGGCAACCCTAAGTGTCAGCGTAGAACTGTACTCCACAGGGTTTTCGATGCCTGATTTTTCAGAAGAGGATTGCCAGCCTTTCTTTCAAAGGACCTCTGGGTGGACTCGAACCGCCGGCTTTTAGGTTAACAGCCAAGTGCATTAACAATTTGCATCACCCAGATTATTAAATGAATAAACTTCCTGCTGTCCACAGGATGAAAATTATGAAAGAGCCTATGGATATCATAAACACAAAGTCAAATTCAAAGATGAATGACATTCCCCCAAATTCCTCTTTTCTCTGGAAATTATTAACCCATTAGTGAGTACATCTAGGAAGTGTATCTACTCAGAAGTCTGTGTCGTTTTGTGATAACCTGTTTAAGTTAAGGTCAGCTCAAGGTATGGTAATGCAGCTTCATCTCAGAGGCCCACCAGCTTGTCCAGAAGGGATTGGGAAGGATAGGGTATGATAACCAGGTGCAGGGAAAGAATTCCTCTCTGATAGAAAAGCTCATTAGAGAAGGACTCCATCTTTCCTTCTTCAGGAGAACATCCATAAGCTGCAAAGACAGAGTTTCACTTAGTACGAGAGAAAAGGAGGAGAAAAATGCAAGAACGTTTTTAATATTTGGCTTATTGATTCATGAATCAAAGAAGAAGGAGCTATAACTACCCCTGATCCATCACAACTGAGAGATTCCTTCCACACAATCTTGTGTGTGTCAAAAATCAAGCATTATTCCAAAGAAAATCCACTATGAAATATCCCAAAAGAGATAAAATGCCCTCAAGATCCCGCAGCTCTTTAACGCTTGCCATGGGCCAAATCATGCTATTCAGATCAGTCACGTTAAGTACTGAAGTCATATAATGCTAATAGATCACTTTGTAATGTGAGCAATTTTTAACAGTCGTATTTCATTTTCCATTATTATTGCACTGAAGGCTGCTTGTGTCTGTCTATCCCGTTACAGATTCATAAGTCCAGGGAGGTAACAGCCTGCTGCCTGCTCAGGCATGGCTTGATTCTGGTTTTAATTCCACAGACCTGAATTAAAAATCTAAAAGAGACCGTATTTCACGTTTCTTCCTAAATGTGTTTATTTTTCTTTCCAACCCAAATGATGAGGGCTCCTTTTCGTTTCCTAATTATTTTATTTCAAAAAATACAGATAGAGGCAAAAGCTTTGTGTGCGCATGTCAGTGTGGGTGTGTGTGTGCGCACGTGTGTGGCGGGGGGGGTGTATGTGTGGTTTTCTTTAAGAAAATGAAATGAACCATAAAATCAGCCCTTAACAGTAACCTAAGAAATAAAACAAAATTATTTGCAACACATGGGATTGTTGTAGGATATGTCAAGATTAGATGGTTTAGGGGAGCTATCCTGAATGTGAAAGCAATTATAATGAAATTCACGACTCATTAGCAAACACTCCATATTGTGTTTCTCATTTCTGGGTCAATGTTACTAGGAAATATAGACTCCAAATTCAGATGTTTCATTGACTTCAGTGCTAGATTATAGACAGTTGGGCCATAACATGACATAAAGCAAAGTGGCAAAGGTTTTGAAGCTCTTCATTTCTCAGATATAGGCACTTGGGTCCGTAAGGTAAGTATGAACAAGATAACTTCGAAAACGTATCGGTGAGAATTAAGTTGGTGATAGAAGAGTTGCCTGTAAATGTAAAGTAGGAATTACATGGTGCAAATTTGTGCTGGTGGACGCCAGTGGGGGTTTCCAGTGCACGCTGCTTAGTATGCAAAATGGCTGGTGAACTCGAGTACCCAATACTGTGTGTAATGGGAACCAGATGTCTAACAGAGAGAGAAAAATATTTTATAGCAATAAATGTGACATTGACTCTTAAAGGGTTTGCTGTTTTAAACAACTTCCCGGTCTTACTTTTCCTCATATTTTAAAATAGTTTAAAGCAGACGGCATAAAGAAATTATTTCCATCTTTTACAAGAAAAAGCATTTAATTTGCCACTAACTTCTAAAATGCGTACAGAAGGAGAAATGATCGGAAAAAGATAATTTTGGAATTCATTTAATAAAACACTGCGCTCAGCAAGGCAAAAGAATATTAAGGCAAATAAAGCTTAATTCCTCCTGCTCTGAAGGAACCTAAAAGATACCAGATGTGATAAGATGCACACAGCTGTATAGGGACATGGTAAAAACAAGCCTGGGAAAGAGGCGCAGCTAAAGGGCCCTGGGAATTCTAAGGAGGAAGAGAAGGCTCCTTGAAGGAGGGTCCAGCCAATGCATCTTCTTCAACGGCTCTACACTCAATCCCTGCTCTGTGCCTGCACTCTGGCTGCCCTGGGGAAGGCCCACGTCTCTTGCCTGACCACTGCAGTGGGCTCCCCGAAGCTCAGCTCTCTTGGCCTCCTCTGACCCACTCCCAGTGCAGCCCTCATTTGCTGCCAGGTTAGTGACTCCGAAGCACAGACGCCATCTGGGAAGCGGTGCGCCCTAACTGTTCCACTGCAGGCTCTGTAGTTAGACCTGAGGACCACTTCCTGCTTTGCTATTCACTAGTTATGACCATGGGGAAGTCACTTAACCCACTTCCCTCTGCCTCCCTTTTCTCATCTGTAAAGTGGGGATAATAAGAGGGCTTGTCGTCAGGATTTAATGAGGTACTACATCCCTGGTGTGCTTTGCACCGTGTCAGCACTGAGTCAGGCAACTGTTAGTAGTAACTTTTTTCAACCTTATCCTCTCATTCATTCAATTCGGTTTTCATAGGGCAAACCCTAAAGTTCTCACTTTGGCTTGCCAAGCTGCTCATGTGGTGGTGCTTGCATACTTCTCCAGTTCTTTCTCTCAGTCTTTTTCATCAAACACCCAACTCCTCTGCCATTCTTGTCTGCTTGCCATTGTCCAAGCAGACCTTCTGTGTTCAAGCCTCTGTGCATCTGCACGTGCTGTTCCACCTGCCTGGGACGCTCCACCCTCCACCTATCTACACAGCAAGCTCCTATTTGCTCTGCAGTTCTCCACTCTAGCAGATCTCTCTATGCTTTTCCTGATATCCTATGAAGGAATAAGGCCCCCCTTTCATTGGCCAGTGCTCACAAACTCACATGGCCCACACAGAGAACATAAATAAGTGAAACAGTACAAGGTAAGAGGGTGGTAGGGACTGTGGTAAAAAGGGGAACCTATGCCCTGTTTGGAGTCCTGGTGGTGCAGTGGTTAAGTGCTTGGCTGCTTACCAAAAGATCAGCGTTCAAATCCACCAGCTGCTCCTTAGAAACCCTACGGAGCAGTTCTATTCTGTCCTATAGAGTTACTATGAGTTGGAATCAACCTGATGGCAATGGGTTTGGTTTTTTGGTTAAGCCCCATCTAAAGAGTCAGCCACTTCTCACTATTGTCACGGTAGAATGTGGGCTCAGTGTTGCCGATTCTCCCATTTTCTCAAGGTAAGACAGAAATCTGGGGCTTTTCTGTGAAATTTCCAGTTGTTAACTTCTGGCAATTAAATTTATTTAAATGTTAAAACTTTGGGCCAAATAAAACTCACCTGGGAACTAAAGGGCTAACTGTGCACAGACTTTGGCTCCAGGAACACCTTACTCTCGGGTTTCCTTACAGATATAAACCTTCATTCTGGCAAATTTGGAAACCCTGGTGGCATAGTGGCTAAGTGCTACAGCTGCTAACCAAGGGGTCAGCAGTTCGAATCTGCCAGGCGCTCCTTGGAAACTCTATGGGGCAGTTCTACTCTGTCCTATAGGGTTGCTATGAGTCAGAATTGACTCGATGGCACTGGGTTTGTTTTTTTTGGGTTTCTGGCAAATTTAACTTTGCCTTCTAATTGTTTAAACATCTACTTTCCCAGTAGACTATGCTGCTAGAGGACAAGGACCAGGCTGCACTATCTTTGCCTTCCCAGTGCCTAGAATATTTGGTGGCTCACAGAAGCATCCCCAGGAATTTCATATTGATAATTTCCTGAGCCTTGAAGCCAGGGTAGAGTCTGCAGATGGGGGGGTCATTCCATGTAGGGGAAAAAAATCTGATTACTAAATTCTAAGCAGGCAAAATGGCTTTGTTAATTCTGTATTTTCTGAACTTAAGAAATAAAAATTTTCGTATTTCAAATGTCCCTATTTCTAGAGAAATAGAGAACTTAGACAAACATAATTTTTAGAAAAAAATTTTTTAAATCTTATAGATTCTGTAAGCCTTAATATCTGACTTTCTTCGAATTGTATTGAACTCTTCCCACAATGGCTCCAAATTCCACTCTGTAGTTACCAACACTGGAGTCAGCTCTCAAAATATATACCGATTATATAAACCTAATCTATATATGGAAACCCTGGTGGAGTACTAGTTAAGAGCTACAACTGCTAACCAAAAGGTTGGCAATTTGAATCTACCAGGTGCTCCTTGGAAAGCCTATGGGGTAGTTCTACTCTGTCCTATAAGCTCGCTATGAGCCAGAACCGACCCAACGGCAACGGTGTGTTGTGTGTGTGTGATCTATATATAAACTTTATCTACACGTGACATGTGATTGAATAACTAAATGAACAAAGGAAATCCACCTTGAAGAGCACCAACTCAATTGCCACAGGTGACATTGTTTTCATTTTGTTGGAAGGTGCTCATAGGCCATATCCTGGACACAGAAGGAGACACATTGTCTCCTTTGCTACTCCACTACTAACAGTGCAGCCAAGGAGATGAATACAGTAAAGGCTGAGGTTGTGAACAAATTAGAGGGCTGAGAGACAGCAACGGCAGTACATTAAAAAAAACACTTTTAAAATACCCATAATCTTTGCTCCAATGATGTAACTTCTAGGAATTCATATCAAGAAATAGTCATGCACCAACATTTGACTTTAAGAATGTTCCTTGCAACTTTGTTTATAATGTTGCAAAAAGGGGAGGTCTTCAATGAGCAGTAACAGTGGACTGGCTTTATGATTATTAATACCCAAAACCAATCCAAATTTGTTGCCATCAAGTCAATTCCTACTCATAGCAACCCTACAGAACAGGGAAGAACTGCCCCATATAGGAATTCCAAATAGCAACTGGTGGATTTGAATTGATGACCTTTTGGTTAGCAGCCAAGCTCTTAACCACTGTGCCACCAGGGCTCCATGAATATTGATAATGATAGGTAAAATCTATCGAACCCTACCCATCTATGTGATAGATAGTGTGCTGGAAACTTTAGATTTATTATGCCATTTAATCATATTGTTATGTCCATTTTACAGATGAGGAAACCGAGACATAGGATGTTTAAATAATTTTCCCAAATCGCACAGTAAACAAGTGTCGGGACAGGAATTTGAAAGCTGTACTATGTAACACTAGGCCTCAGGAAGTAGGCTCCCCTTCTTCTTCCATAAATGTTGGAACACCCATTGCAGACACTCTGCAGTCATCACCATTATAATCTAGAAGAATACGTGATAACATAGAATATCATTAAGTGAAAAGGGCAGACTACAAAAAAAGTGTCATCCTGTGCAGGCATTGTTAGATGGAAATATCAGAATATCACAGAGAAGGATCTGAGGTCAAGATAGAGGGCTGTCCCACAAAGATCACTTCAAAAAAGTGTCAGGATACAAGGAGACTCTGCCCTAGAACCCTGTCCTCTCTATCTCTGCTTCTCACTCTTTGGCTCCTCCACTTGCCTCTTGCAAACCAGCTTTGCCAGCAAAGCTATATGTTGCAAGATGCAAACTCTGATCCCAACTCTATGTGATATTACAGCTCCAGTCCCTGACACCACCTGATTTAATTCCAAGGGAAGAGTATGCCCTGACACAGCTGGGGCTAGATGTCCACCCTGGTCCCATCAGCTGGAGCCAAGGGTTTAGAGTTATGAAAGAACTGGTCCTGTAAAAGAGAAAGTGGGTTGGTGGGAAGCACTGAGCTTCTAAACAGTGATCCCATTTTTTCTAAATAAAAAATATAAATGCAGAGAAAAAAAAGATGAGAAGGACCCACATCAAAGTATTAATAATACTTATATCCATGGAAGCCCTGGTGGTGCAGTGCTTAAGTGCTATGGCTGCTAACCAAAAAAGGTTAGCAGTTCGAATCTACCAGGTGCTCCTTGGAAACTCTGTGGGGGCAGTTCTACTCTGTTCTGTAGGGTCACTATGAGACAGAATCGACTTGACAATAATGGTTTTGGTTTTTTGTTTTTTTTATATCCGTGTTTGTTATCTTATTTTTGCTTCTCTATGTTTTAAATTTTCTACAATTGATGTTACCACCCATCTGTCAATTTCTCACACTGTGGTGGCTTGCATGTTGCCTTGATGCTGGAAGCTCTGCCACCTGTATTTCAAATACCAACAGGGTCACCCATGTGGGCAGGTTTCAGTGAAGCTTCCAGAAGAAGGTTGACTATGAAGAAAGGCCTGGTGATCTACTTCCAAAAATTAGCTAATGAAAACTCTATGGATCACAACAGAATATTATCCAGTAGAGCGCTGGGAGATGACTCAAATATACAGTGTCTGCAACAATGGACTTGAGCATACCAATGATCATGATTGTAACATAGAACTAGGAAACTTTTCATCTGTTGTACATGGAGTCATCATGAGCTGGCACCAACTGAATGGCAACTAACAACAGCAAAAACAGGGAACATGTAGCACTTTTGTACTAAGAGGAAAAAAAGTAGCCTAACATAAATGGAGATTAAAAAGTGAATTTGGATACAAAAGGTTCAGATGAAGAGAAAAAGTATCAGTAGTGGTGATGGAATGTAGGAAAAGCTTACCAAAGAAGGGTGAGCAGCTTACATGGTAAATCCCACCTGGGAGTTCTTGAGTGTACAGCAAGTTCTCACCATGAAGATGTCAAAGCTGTATCTGGTGGAGAACCTGGATGCTGAGTCTACCAGGGCTCATGGTCCTGCAACACTGTGCTATGCTATTGGGTCCTAGATAAGATAAGACAGCAGAGAAGAAGGACATGAGCCACAGGGAATATAAGATATGTTTTTAGAAGGCAAGAGACAATGGTCATTAAGGAAGAAACCAAATTGAAAATACATATTTCAAGCAATGAACTGATGAATGGACCAAGGAAAAGCCCACTTCATCCATCTGAACAATGGCAGTGGAGTAGCAAATTCGATAATGGAAATGGGAGTTATTTTCATGCACAAGAAAAGATAAAGTCATGGCCAAGGAAGATAAACGGATGGGGAGTGTTTTAGAACCACAGCAGAACAATGTAGTTGAAAGAAAGGATGGTTGGTGGGGCCTACGGCGGGCAGGGGAAGAGAAGACAGTAACAAGAAAATATTTATTGAAAACAAACATACAGGCTGAAATAAAGTTAACAAGAATACCCACCGGAAGATATAGAGAATGCAAACCACTGCCATCCTATTTGCCTTCGATGATCTCCTAAAGATCAGTGGCCACAGACCTTCCAAACCACACTCTGCCTAGGCCCTCTATGCCTCTAGGTGTTCCTCTTGTGCTCACCTGGCGCATGCTCTCTTATCACCTCCCTCACCCGGTGAATGGATATGTCACTATTTTTCACTGAATACTTAGTTGGCTTTTATAGCTCCAACTAGACTAGAAGCTTCTGGACGATGAGGTAGGGTATAAAGTGCTGACATCATGACTGGATGCTTAGCAGTTTGAAGACAGGTCCACAGTTCTTTTTTCTCTTTTTTTTGTTAAGGCGCTGTCAAGTCAATCCAACCCATGCAACATCACATGTGTCAAAGTAGAACTGTGTTCCATACGGTTTCCAGTGATTAATTTTTTGGAAATAAATTGCCAGGCCTTTCTTCCAAGGTGCCTCTGGGTGGACTCAAACCTCCAACTTTTCGGTAAGCGGCAGAACTGTGCTCCATAGGGTTTTCAATGATTAATTTTTTGGAAATAAATTGCCCGGCCTTTCTTCCAAGGTGCCTCTGGGTGGACTTAAACCTCCAACCTTTTGGTAAGCAGCAAGCCCATTAACCACTGCACCACTCAGGGCCTCATGCAAGTTCTTTAGCCCTACCAGACATAGAGAAAGGGTCCAGGTACCCTGTCTTGAATGTCAACCAATAGAGTATGTGACTTGGCTAGGCCAAAAAAGACGGCTCAGCTTCTGCCTTGTTCTCTTGGACCACACATCTTTGGACCTGGGATTGCCACGTAAGAATCTCAAGGTTGCCATGCTGGGAGGAAGCTCAGGTCACATGGAATGGTCATGTGAAGGCATCCAGCTGACATCCTCAGCTGAAGATGCAGTAATAACCAGCATCACTTCTCCACATGTGAGTGAGGAAGCCTTAGTGAGGACTCCAGCCTCAGCCACAGTCAGGCCTCATCTGTGGAAAGCTGACTGAGAACCACCCTGCTGAGCCCAATCAACCCTCAGAATCATGACAGATAATAATAAAACGATTGTTGTGGCTTTAAGCCACAAAATTTTAAGATGGTTTGTCATGCAGAAATAGATAACTAGAGCAGACATAGTTGGTTTTCAACAAATAATTGTTAAATTTAACTCAACAGCAGATGAGGGAAGGCAACATGGTCTCCAGATTTTTTCTCCCTTTTTTTCTTACCTCTTATTATCTTCTGTTCCATGGTCAGTCTCTTCTTATATCCTAGCATCTCTTTCTGCAAATCCAGAATTCCCTCCCCCTTTTTATGACCACTGAAAACCCTATAGGGCACAGTTCTAATCCAGCATACATGTGGTCACCATGACTAAGAGTCAACTCAGTGACAACCGGTTTGGATTTTTCTTTGGTTTGTTTGCTTGTTTTTATGGCCAGGGGAGTTGCAGAAAAGAGAATTAATATCCAGAGAGTCAGAGCTCTCCCTACGCCTTTCAAAGGTCTCTCTTTTTTTTTTTTTTTTTTTCTTTTGGTATGTTGTTGATAGCTGCCGCTGAAGTGGAATCTGGCCCGTGGTGATCCCATGCACGACAGAGCAAAATGCTGTCCAGTCGTGTGCCATCCCCATGATGAGTTGTGGATCACACCATTGTGATCCATAGGATTTTCACTGGCTGATTTTCAGAAGTAGATCTCCAGGCCCTTCCTCCAAGTCCACCTTAATGGAGAAGCTCTGCTGAAATCTGTTCAGCACCATAGCAACATGCAAGCCTTTACTGACAGACAGGTGGTGGCTGTGCACAAGGCTGTGCATTGGCCAGGAATCCAACACAGATCTCCTGGGCAGAAGGCAAGAATTCTACCATTGAGCTACCAATGCCCCCCTTTCTTTTGACATAAAAAGAACTTCAATTTCTTTTTGTTAATGTTACCATTTTGTTTTTCTTTACTAACTTAATTCCTCCTTCCTGAATGATCTTCAAGTCTTCTGTGTACTTTTAAGGTTGTAAAACTAAGAACAAGATGCCCTACCCCAGTGATGATCTTGGCTATAATATTACCCTCATCTGGAAAGCACTGTTATTTTTGGCCACCTTCGGATCCTCTTGTAGCTGTTCTGCCCTTCTGCTGCAGGAGTTCCGACTCACTTCCTGGGCGGAGCAGGGGGTCTGCAGACAGCAGCTGCATCAGGAGCTTGAGTGGGAAAACAGAAAGCAGGGTGGTCAGAAGGATGGCTGTGAGGATGCCCTGAGGTATAGCTTCAAATGAGGCAGTGTAGGTGGGGCCTGGGGCCTGGAGACCACCTGGCTGGTCTTGCTCATAGAAGGGGTGACTCATAGAAAGGTCATTGGCTGAGCAGTAGCTCATAAAGCGTGGAGGCTGCGGTAGATGAAAAGACAGAGCCAGAAATTCCTCCCCGCCCCTTTGTAGAAGGGAATCCATTCCTCCCTGTCCTGCCCCTCAGGGGTAGCCTACACCACCACCTCGAAATGTCAGTCTGTGACAAGCTACCGCAGGTGGGTGCACCTTGGCAAGTCTGTGCCCTTGAACCAATCCACAGAATTCTATGTGGGCAGGGAATGGCTCATCAGAGAAATGAAGAAGCAATCCCCAGGAATGGGAAACACGTCGCTAAAAGGACTGCATGGAGGGTTGGCCTAGCACACCAGCAGCAGACAAGCAGTACCATCTCAGGTCAAGGAGAAAGTCCATGGCCAAAAATAGCTGCTCTTCCCAGTTGCCACAGTGTCTAAAATTACACGATTGAAGATTTATTCCTTTGCACGCCTCACCTTTGTTGGGGGCTGGTTTGAGGGAGGACCCATGAAATGTCTTCACATGCAGGTGTAAAAGGCCTAGCAGCTCCAAGAGTTATTTGGGGGCAGGAAAGGAGGAAGGTGTTGAAAGGGAGGGAACAAGGCAAAGGAAGTGTTAGTGAGCGATACCAAAGGAAAACTTCTATTTCAGAGTTTTAACCAGAGGGAGCCTGGCTGGCAGCTCCATTATAAAACCGAGGCCTGAGCAATTTGCCAGTAAATTTGAACCATGCACGTAAATAATTCTAATAATTTATTCCTTGAAATGCCTTTAAAATACATTATTATGCAGACCTGCACATGCTTCTACTTCAAACTGCCTAAATAGGAAAAAAAAAAAAAAAAAAAAAAAAATTCACTCAGGGGCAATCAAAAAGAATAACAAGAGAGGAAATGGCATCTGCCTATCGTGCCGGAACACAGAGGAAAGCTAAAAGCAGGTAATCAGACCACTGCAACTAAAGTCTCGGTTTCTGGTGGAGGATTCCCTCAATAATTCAGGCAAGGACTCTGACTGTATACCTAGAAGTTTGGTTAACCTGACCCCAGAAGAGTAAGCAGTAAAGAAAATAAAAGTAAACAATCGCTATTCGAAATACATATCCAGCCCACTGTATCAACAAGCGACGGCTTCAATTTGATTCAATTTTTAAAGTCCTTAAGAAATAGACCAGGATGTCAGCAAGGCAAACTCCCCCTGCTTCAGCTGCCCCTGGGGCCTGCCAGTCACGCAATAAGCTAAGTGCCATGGATGCCACCAGTGAGGCTTCGGCAGAGGCAGAGGTTGGATAGGGAAGAGAGAAAATGAGAAAGGGAGAGAGAAAAGAACAAAAGACGAAAGGAAGAGCACAGAATGCTGAGAACTTGTGATTCTCGCAAGAATAACCACCTTTCTACACCACTGGGGAGCTTAGAAAACACTTCCTCATAACTTCACCTCCAACCCTCCAAACTCCACACTGGATCAGGGACATTAGGCCACTTGACCATGGTCATACAACTGGTTAGCTGGGGGCAGAAGCAGGTCTTGAAACCTCAGTCTAACCAACTAAATCCCTTGTTTTTCTACATCCAAAGAGTTGCAAAGCTGGGGGATTCAAGAACTGTTAGTTTTGGTTCTATGAGTAACTAACTAGATGAGTTCTTCAACTAAGTTTTCCTTTCTGAACCTTGATTCATTCAGCCAACAAATAATGATTGAGCCTTGACTGTTGTTGATAATTGCTGTTGAGTCAATTCTGACTCATGGCGACCTCATTTGTGCAGAGTAGAACTGCTCCATAGGGTTCTCAAGGCTGGGACTTTTCAGAAGTAGATTTCCAGGCCCATCTTTCTAGGGGCCTCTGAGAGTGTTCCATTCACCAACCTTCCAGCTAGTAGTCTGGTGCTTAATCCCTTGCACTACCCAAGAACTCCTGAGCCCTGACTAGTGCTGGACACTGTTCCAGGAGCTGGAATTCACCTCCAAAAAGACTCTACATGGATGACGCCCTAAGGGTCAATTTCAATCGTTCCTTTTCCGAAAACCACTCCTTGAATACACAATCTAATGTGGCCCCCCGCAACCCTCTCCCGGTCATTCTTGTCCAGTTTTCCCATAGCGTTTAATACTACCTGAAACCATGCAGTTGATAGAATTGCTCACTTGTTTACTGTTTGTCTTCCCTCTCAAGAAAATTAGGTCCTTCAGAGCAAGAACCTTGTTCTTATTCAAGGTTGTCTTTCCAATACCGAGAACAATTCCTGCCCATAGTAGGTGCTCAATAAATATTTGTTCAATGAATGACATTGACTACCAAGGAGAACTTTTTGTTTTTACCAGCGCCTACTACGTGTCCAAAATAGTATGAGAGTGTTTCTACAAATCACCAAGTTTAATTACGATCATGTTTGCAAAATAGAAAATAAAGGAAGGAGGTGGGCCATTAGTAATGGCAAAGAAAGCGTCTGGAAGCTCAGTCTGAAAGAAAGCTCAATTTGAAAGGCTTGTATCCTGTGTCAGTTAATGCAAGAACAAGGGCCAGCTTGTGACGTTAAAAGGCAATAAATTTAGAACGAATAAAAGGAAATACTTTTTAAAGCAGCGTGTAATCTACCTGCGGAATTCATTGCCCTAGGATATTATTGAGGCAAATAGTCTAGCAAGATTCGAGAAAGGATTACACATTTATATGAATAGGAATAATATTGGCAGTTACACTAACTAGGTTAAAAAGTTACAAGGCATGTCAGTCCCCAGGCTCCAGGGCATAACTGTTCACCAGCTGGGTGAGGAAGGAATTTCCCCCGTGATAGAGCGTTGCATAATTGGCCAGATGCACCATGGCGCGTATTTTTGCAGTCTTCTGTAACGTAGGCAGAGACCATTGCCAAGGGGAAGTTCCCAGAGTAGATGGACCAGTGACCTCTTAACGTGGCTTCTTTGTCTTCTTGTTGCACAGTCCTGAATTGGAAGGGGAGAACTCATATCAGGTCTTTTGGGATGTGTACCTGAAAAAACAATTCACATTGAGAAAACAGAAATGGTAAAAATAATTTCCTTCTTCCTAATGATGAAAATGTTTCATGGAATAAAATCATGCCCTAGCTGTACTCTGAGTAGCAGCACAGCAGTGCCAGGAGGCTGCCTGGGCACTCCCAAACCTCAGTGCTTTGGAGTCCTTGGCAAATCTCCTACAAAGGCACTATCCACCCATTCTTCCTGTCCAGTCCATCCAATACCACGCCTTACGCACGTTCACTTAACACACGTGTGTTTAACGAAAGTGCATTTCTGCAGGTGTGGTAAGAAAAGCCCTCATAATGTTGTGCGCTCACAGTGTGAAGCTTTTTTCTTTGTTATAGAGTCAATTACAGTGCCAGGCACCACCTTTTATTCCTGGAGATGTATAGCAAGCATTTTTTTCACCCTAATATGGGAAATCCAGAAGGCAGCTGTTAGCCTTGCCTCTGAACACAAGTGCCCACAATAAGATGTTACCAGATTAAAGAAAATATTGAAACTAAATTGTCCGTTATATTTACTGACTTTACAAACCTTAGTTATCCAGGTGTAAATAGCATTCCAAAGAAACTGTATCAGTGCTTGAACTATTAGCAAAAAGACACTGCCCCAACTGTGGTGCAAGGAAAATTCTGCAAACCAAAACAGAAAGGGAGATTTTCATTTAAATCCTCAGATCAGCAATGAACCTAAAAGATTTCAAAGTCCCTAAATCAAAGTGAATAGACATTCTAGATTCTTAATCTAGGGGTCTTCAAGGAGCTTCTAAGGGGTCTTTGAAAACATTGAGTTTTTTGTGCAAGATGTGTTTTTCTAGAGAGAGAGACCATAGATTCCGTTAATCTTTTCAAATACATTCTCACATAAGAACAAATGGCTTAGGCCCCAGTCCATAAGAAAATTCTCCAGTGAATCTGGAAAATGTCTTTTCCATCATCCTCTAAGACCTGTACCTTTGGACCTTCATTAAGTTTGCAGAATAATATTAATTAGATTCTCTTAATAAATGCTCCTACATATGGTATTGAATTCTCATCCAGAGCAAAGGCCTTAAAACATTTAAGTGTTGCTTGGGATAACTACCCGTCATTTTACGAACTGGTTGCAGATAAGCCATTTCAAGTTTGGCTACATTCTCGTGGTCTAAGCTGCTCTATTTTTTCACAGAATATTATGAGTAGGACTTCTCATATTTTTGTTTGTTTTTTACTTGAAATTGACTACATATTATAAGGAATCACAAGTTAAGAATCCACCAAGACGGGGTTCAAATCTTAAGAATTTTCTTGAGATAAATCACTTAAATATATTATGATGTCTCCATTTTATGGGTGAGCAAAGCCTCTCTTTTCTCATCTCTAAAGTGGAGATATCATGATGCCTACCTCACAAAGTTGGTGTGCAGGTTAAATGAGAACGCAATTAAAGCACTTGGCCCAGTGCTCATCACATATGATGTAGACAATAAATCATACCTGTTATTATCTTTATTTATATTTTGTCTACATATGTGCAATCGTTAGGAGTACATACCGTATCCCCACATTGCTACATAGTTCTCATAGCTATCGATGATACTGCATAGTCATTGTTTCAGTTTCATTTTTCCTATTGTTAATCGTTTAGGTTCTAACTAAAGTAAATAATAGCTTGATGAACATCTTTGAGCATTACCTTTGCAGTACTGAGAATGAATTCTCAGAAGTAAAATTATTTGGTAAGGGTTGTAAGCACTTGTATGGCTCTTGATACACACTGCCACATGATGTTCTATAAGGATTTTGACAACGTACTCTATCACAACAACACAGAAATGTCAGTTTCACCACTCCATGGCCTACAATGGGAATTCCTATTGACCAGGAATAAAAGAAAAAAAGGAAAGGAAAAAAAAGAAAGAAAATTTAAAAACAAAAATCACTGAGTACAAATAAGCTTTCATGTTTCCAGATCTAGAGGGAAAAAAATCCTTTGAATCGTGCCAATTTCCATTCCCTCAACATCAGCCAGTCTCCTTCCAATCACTTCCTTAAAATATTGTACTCGACCTCGTAGAACTTCTCATCCTACCCCTTATAGTTTTCCAGTTGAGTGAAGTCACAAAGCGGAACAAGCAGTTTCCTCTTTTGCTGCCAGATGTCCAGTGATCCCATGAAGACTAGCAGTTCAACTGCCCACGACAGGCGTGAAGACAGTGCACACAGGACCATTCCCAGAGGAAATGGGAACTGGTAAGGGTGTAAGGCCAATATATAAATATTTTCTTGCAGGGTGGAATACTGTAGAACGGTACAGCCCACATCTAACCACAAAGCATGGAAGCTGTAACCCAATGAGGCATATCACCTGAGCTCTGAAAGGGATAATCTGAGGACAAACAGTTGGTTTGTGAGGCTTTTCAAGGGACCTAAATAATACCTGACTTTGTAGGAAGGGGAAAAAGAAAGAAAGATCCCTTCAGCTTTGGTAGTGAATTTACTACATGTGAAAGGTGAGGGGTTGACAATGTCAAAATGGAAATTTTCTAACTCCAGACTCCTGAATGGAAGCTTCTCCTCACCTTTACCACAGCAGCGCCCAGCTGGTCCCCCTCTTTCTCTTGAAACAAGCCCGGAGGAGCTCCCAAAATTCATTCGAAGTCCATATGGGAATTGTTCTAATAAGAAAATTTCTGAACTCTCTGTTGGTTGACACAAAACTCTTCGATGAAAAATCTCTCCTCGGTTGATGTCACTCATAAGCTGCTCCAGTTGCTTCTTGCAGCTTAGTTAAAATGGCGTATTCTTCACAGTTGGGCTCTTTCCCTGCTTGTGAGTGGTGTGGCATTATCTGCTAAATGCCAGTATCTAGTGTTTGTTAAGGGGGCTGAGAGGATTAGTGGCTCCATTGATGGTGCTTTGTCCTGACTCCATCTATGTCTCCACACCTGGGCAGGAAGCACACCTAGAGGCAAGCAACACAGTGGAAGAAATAAAGACAGCTTCTGTCATTTACTGCCTGTGTGACCACAAGCAAGTGTTTAACCTCTCTGGGCCTCAGATGCCCAATCTGTTCAGTGGAGATAATAACAGCCACCTCGTAGAGTATTGTGAGAAACATACCAGTACCTAACACACGAGAAATTTATGCACACGCACATACACACACACATGCGCGTGTGTGTACTTGAGTTTTTGAAAATCGGTTACTCCTCTCCATCTTTTTAGCTCACAAGGTGGCTTTTGAAAAGTCAATCAGGAAAGGAAGGGAAGAAACAGATTTTCCTTTCCAACAAGAAAAAGCTATTAAACGTCAAATATTAACTGTCCCTGGGAGTAAATTTTTTTAATGGGTTAAAGGCTTGGCCATTACAGACCTCCAATATGTAATTTCTAAGAAAGGACCAGGTAATATTTTTTTTTTTTAATTAAGTGGAAGATAAAACGCTAGAACCAGCGTATCCTTTCAGAAAGCACTTTTTTCTCCATTTTCAGGCGCTTCCCGATTGCATCATGCCTTTTAAAAGGCCCAATTTGTTTCACAGCACTTTATTTTAAACCTTCGCTTGTGAAAAGCATTGATTTATGATAGAGTTGATTAAAGCAATGGTGTCTTAAGCAATAATGATTTCAATTATAACTTTCACCAGCATGCATTATTCGGATTTGCTCTCTATTCTTTCCATATTTCTATGCACTAAGGAAAGGGGCATGGGTAAGTGATGTAATTTTAAAAAGTCCCTGGACAAATTTAATATCGGAAGGGAGTGTATAGGCAGATGGACTAATGTATGCTTTTTGATTATGTGAATGTATTATATTTTAATATGCTCTGACAAACTCTTAAACGACTCCCCAATGAGCCCCTGCCTGATATCATTAGGGTTATTTAGTGCTCGGATCTCACTCTGATTCCCACTGAAGACACACTAAAGAGGGAGGAGCATGCACACTTTAGATTCACTCCAAGCCTAGGACTTGGTCTCCCCTTCTTTCTCTGGGACTGGGAACAGCAATTAAGCTCACTTAAATTTTTGACTAATTCAAATGCAGTAGTGATAGAAATACCCGCCAAATATTCTCTCCTAATCCTGGAGTCCCATGCTGTGGACCAGGAGCCTTTGAGTGGTGCAAACAGTTAATGCATTCAGCTGCCAGCCAAAAGGTTAGAGGTTCAAGCCCACTCCTTGGCACCGTGGAAGAAAGGCCTGGTGACCTACTTTCCAAATGTCGGCCATTGACAACTCTACGGAGTGCAGTTTTACTGTGACACACAGAGGGTCAACATGAGTCGAGAATCGACTCAACAGCAACCGGTTTCGTTTTGTTTTTATGCTGTAGATCAGGCTGGTCAATGAAAAAGAGAATTCTGCCTAGTGTCACCTACTAGGGAATGGTGACAACTGTGAAGAAGCCCAGTCCAATGAGGGCAGTGGCTCCTGGGCCCCAGCTAATTGTCACCATGTGGCGCTGTGCACCGAGTGGCGTCATTTCTGATTTTTTCAAAGAGAATCCAGAAATCTATATTTTTTATGTGAAGGTGAAGTTTCTCAACTTTGTGTGTGTGTGTGTGTGGCAAAATACAACATAAAATTTGCCATTTTATGCATTGTTAAGAGTACAAGTCCATGGTCTTTGTTATAGTCACAAGGTTGTACAAGCACCACTATTTCCGAAACTTTTCATCACCCCAAACAGAAACGTGTACCCCTTCAACAATAGCTCCCCAGCCCTCCTCCCCATTCATAGCCCCTGGTAACCACTAGCCTACTTTCTGTCTCTCTGCATTTGCCTGTTCTAGATATTTCATGTAAGTGAAATCATACAATATCTGTCCTTCTGTGTCTGGCTTCTTTCACTCAGCGTAATGTTTGCAAGGTTCTTCCATGTGGTAATATGTACCAGGACTTCATTTCTCTTTAGGGCTAAGTTTCCACTGTATGCATATACCAGATTTTGTTTATCCATTCATCAGTTGATGGACACTTGGATTGTTTCCACATTTCGGGTCTGGTGAATGATGCTGCAATGAACATTGGGGTACGAGTACTTGCTTGAGTCCCTGTTTCCAATTTTTGGGGGTATCTTGACTTTAAAGGTTAGTGTATATATATATATATATATATATGTCTGTATATATATATATATATATATATATATATATATACACTTTTTTTTAAGTAAAATATCATGTAGGCTGAGCAAAACAAATCTCCTGACCAAATTCTGCCTGTGGGCTGCCTCTGCAGTGCTTCCTAGCGGGTGCACAAGTGGTCAACCAAGCAAATTATTGGTGAGAAGATAAGCCACAACATGGCACCATGCTCTGCAATAATTTTAAAAAATTAGCAAAGCATTTTTATTCTGTGATTTCAGAAACACTTAATAGGAATCTATTTTGTGCTAAGATCCATGTGCTTCTAGGCACTGGGAACACAAAAAAAGAATACTCATTATTTACCTTCAAGGAGCTACCAGTCTAGCAATTATATATACGAACCGCGACAGATCACAGGTTTAAAAAAACTTAAAGAGAAATGCAACCTAGCCTCAGATCCCAATCTATCACACTTATTTTTAGATACATAGCTTCTTTGTTACCCTTCAGATGAGATGGTTTGTACCTATGCTCTGATTTAAGTCTCCATTTCTATTTGAAAACTAGTCCTCTGAATACCAAATACGCTGCTAATTACCTACTCAGTTGCTGTGGCATCGACTCCAACTCATGGTGAGACCATGTGTGTCAGAGTAAAACTGTAAGGTTATCAATGGCTGATTTTTCAGAAGTAGATCACCAGGCCTTTCTTCCAAGGCACCTCTGGGTGGACTCGAACCTCCAACCTTTCAATTAGTAGCTGAACATATTAACTATCTGCACTACCTGCCCACGTACTCTACATGGTGTACATCCTCATTTAAATTCCCAGGAACAACTGGAAGGGAAAATTCCAATCACACCCTGATAGCATTTTCTTCCGTCTAATCAATAGTACAGATTTCTCCATGAGGCTGTGACATTAACTGGACTTTCACATGATTTAAATCTAACTCTTAATCTCAGTCATTTTGTGCTGCTGTTGTTTTTATGACAGCTGACCAGAAAATGCCTTGTGCAGTTATCTCCCCAGAAAAACACATTAATAATTTTTTTAAACTTTTTTTGGAGGAATAAAGTCCCAAGACAACAAATGAAAGCAGTTGAGTCCAGCCATTAGAATTTTCTGCTTGGCACTTGAAAAATTATTTATCTAATTGCTTTACAGGAAAAAAAAAATCAGATCAAAGTCAAGATTCTTTTATTTCAAACTTTGTAATTATTTCTCAAACTCCTCAAAATGCCTTAAAAGTATTATTTCCACTGAAATGTATATGGGCTTCTTCTCTCTTCCTTTCAAATATGTTTTGACTTTGCTGTGCCACCAGCCCATTGCCTTTTTGGATGGCACTGCCCAAAAGGAAAGATCTCAAACCCTCCCACCCATAGAGACAGCAGAAGCAGATGATACGCTACGCTAAGGACTAGGCATGGAAATGATTTAAAAACCGCATTTGATACATTCTGTAGTTCAGATGGCACTGGTTTTTTTTGGGTAACAAGTGATTACAGGAGACCTCATTTCCTTCTTTGCATAAAATTTCTAACCACCCTTAGCAAACTAATTAAAAAAAAAAATGGTTTGTCTTCAAGTCAATTCCAACTCATAGTGACACCATGTGGGTCACAGTGGAACTGTGTTTCATAGGGTGTTCAGTGGCTGATTTTTCGGAAGTAGACCGCCAGATCTTCTTCCAAGTTGCCTCTGGGTGGACTGGAACATCCAACCTTTCAGTTAATAGCTGAGCACGTTAACAATTTGCACAACCCAGGAAATCCCCTTAGCATACCAAAACCAGTTGCTTTTTTTGAGTCAATTTCAACTCATGGCGACCCCACGTGTGTCAGAGTTGACCTGTGCTTCATAGGGTTTTCAATGGCGCTTTTCAGTAGATTGCCAGGCCTTTCTTCCTCTCCTTAACATGCAGACTTTTACTTTCTTGCCTTCTAAGTTCATCTCATAACAAGCTCATGTACTTCTTCCCAGTGAGCATTCAATTAGAGATGACATGCCATAACTCTTCTGGGCACCATATGTTGTGGAATATCAGAATCTTCTTATTTGCTTTACATGACGGTCAATACTTACAGGGTCACTGACTTTTTTACTCAGAGGATACTTTGGTGATTCTTCTCCAAATCATTTATTTGACAAATGAAGGGAAAAAAACCGAACGTGGTTAAGTGGCTTGCTTAGGGTCACACAGACAGCCCCTGTGACTTGCAGTCTAGACCTCTTTCCACTCCGTTCACAGCCATTGTACAAATAACAGTCTTCAAGCTAGAATTTTATGTAGGCGTCACAGTAAAGCTAATTTATTATAAAAGCATTGATGAGCCCTTATTTGGTGCCAAGTGCCATGCCTTTTCTCCAGGGAGCCAGCAATGAATGGGAAGCATTCTAACCCTGGTTCAATGGCCCACTAATGAGTTTCTCACTGAGTCACATGCACTGAACAACCACCGACTGAATATTACATAGAGTGCTGGAAGGAAGAGAACTCTCCTCTCAACTCCTCATTTTACAGAGGGAGAAGCGGAGACCCAGGGATCAGGTAACACCTGGGTCTAGAACCCAAGATGCTGGTCTCTGAGTCATATTCTTTTTGCTTCAGTTGTTGTTGTTTTTAGCTGCTTAGCCCCAGATTCATGGCAACACCCACACACAAGGGAGTAAAATGCTGCCAATGATTGCTGATGGGACCTTTGTGATCCACAGGATTTTCATTGGCTGATTTTCAGAGGTACATCACCAGGTTTTTCTTCCTAGTCCATCCTAGTCTGGCAGTTGTGTTGAAACCTGGTCTTCACCACAACAACAAGCAAGCTTCTACTGAAAGATGGGTGGTGACTGCTCATGAGATGCTTTGGCTGGGAGTCCTTGAACCAGGGTCTCTTGCATGGAAGGCGAGAATTCTACCACTGAGCCACCACTGTCCTCTTCACTTCGGTACATTTATTCAATTCAGAACGCAACTTAACCCTGGGACCCAATCTATCACACATCTTTTTAGGCAGGAACATCCTTTACTACCTGTCAAGTGAGTTAGTTTGCACCTATGCTCTGCTTTGAAGCTCTATTTAATTTAAAAGCTAGTCCTCTGAATACCACAGTCCATGTAGAGCGTATTCCCATTAATATCCCCAACAGCATACATCTACTGGTCTCATCACATTCAGAGCAAAGGAGAATAAAGAAAACCAAACGCAAGGGAAAGGTTAGTCCAAAGGACTAATGGACCGAAACTAACACAGCCTGCACCAGCCTGAGCCCAGAAGAGCTAGATGGTGCCCAGCTACCACTAACAACTGCTCTGATAGGGATCACAACAGACAGTCCCAGATAGAGTGGGAAAAAATGTAGAACAAAATTCAAATTCACAAAAAAAGACCACACTTACTGGTCTGACAGAGACTAGAAGAGCCCCCAAGACTATGGCCCCCAGACACCCTGCTAACTCATAATTGAAACCACTCCTGAAGCCCACTTTTCAACCAAAGATTAGACGGGCCTATAAAACAAACAATAACACACGTAAAGAACATGCTTCTTAGTTCAATGAAGTATACGAGACCAAATGGGCAACAACTGCCCAAAAGTAAAGACGAGAAGGTAGGAAGGGACAGGAAAACCAGAAGAATGGACGTGGAGAATTCAGGGTAGAAAGTGAAACGGGGAGAGTGCTGACACATTGCAGGGATTGCAACTAATGTCGTAAAACAATTGTGCATAAAATTTTTGAATGAAAAACTACCTTGGGATGTAAACTTCCACCTAAAACACAGTAATTTTTTTTTTTTTAAACTGTGAAGAAAAAAGTCCCCAACAGCAATTGGACAATGATACCTGGGACCCGGAATTCAGTCATCTATGCAATACAATTGCAGGGACTGGCAATATTTACAATAGCATACCACCATACCGCTGACATATTTAAGGCATATCCGGAGAGCCAGTGTGGTGAGCTGACGTCAACAGAGACACCAGGGTTAGTATTTGCCCCTTCACCACGCCACAGTAAGTCCCTGGGTTACAAACGTTCCATTTATGGACAACTCGGACTTGCCCTTTAATGCTAAGTAAATCTGCCCTCACTTTGAAAGGATCGAACCGACCCCTACTCACAACAAGTTCTTCATCACAATCACCCTCACTTGCTGCGTGTGCAGTTTTTAAATCATTGAAAAAGGCTTTGAAACTTTTCTGGGTCTAAAACCAAAACACCAGACTCACTGCTGGCAAGTCAATCTTGGCTCATAGGGGCCCTATAGGACAAAGTAGAACTGCTCCATAGGTTTCCAAGGCCTCACAGAAGCAGAACCACACCTTTCTCCTGCAGAGCGGCCGGTGAGTTCGAACCGCTGATCTTTCAGTTCACAGCCGAGCACTTTAACCACTGTGCCACCAGGGCTCCTCCTGTACTAAACCAAAATCAACCAAACCCATTGCTGTCAAGTCCATTCCAACTCATAGTGACCCTCTAGGACAGAATAGAACTGCACCATAGAGTTTCCAAGGGGTGCCTGGTGGATTCGAACTGCCGACCTTTCGGTTAGCAGTCATAGCCGTTTCCCTTGCATAATGCTAAATAAAATGCACCTATTCTGACTTTCCTACAAATTTGATTTAAAGACACAATTAGGAACGGATCTCATTCGCAATTCGGGGACTGCCTGTAACGAAATTTTTAGGCTCACCACAAGTATGTTTAGTAGCTGCAGTTTATATACGTTTTTAATGACTTTGTAAATCAAAAATGTTCACTGATCTGAGCTGAAACTCTGAATGGTAGTTGAACCCATTAAGAAGTAAGTTGGATCTTCAATTTTTTTAAATGTGGTCTTCCAGGAAGCTGCCTCTGGACATAGCTATAGAAAATTAACACAATAAGTAAAGCATTATAGAACAGCTATTAACCGATTATGCTAATAAAAACCAAATGGGGGCCTTAATTCTGCCCCTCTGGGAGAGGACAGATAAAATAAACATCAGAAAAAGAATATGGAGTTAAGGATAATTGATTTTAAACAATAATAATACAGATACCTCCCACCATGTTAAAAAAAAAAAAAAAACTAGATCTCTATCTTCAGTTTGGGAATGATAGAAGAAAATTCTTATTCTGCCTCTTTAAGACCTATGTTTGATACTAATAGGGGTGCTTTCCAGGCTAACATTGGAAAAATTAAGGAAGTGCAGAAAAGGAGGTTCATAAATGCCAGGCACGTCCCCCAAATGATTAATTTTGCCTTATTATCAAAACAAGAAGTCTTTCCAGTTCCCTCGGGGGGGGACAAAAAATATTTGTGGTCCAGTCATCTGACTCATGGTGACCCCGACTCATGGCAACCCCACGTGTGTCAGAGTAGAACTGTGCTCCATACGTTTTTCATGGCCGTATGACCTTTCAGAAGCAGATCACAGGATTTTCTTCTGAAGGACCCCTGAGTAGACTCAATCCACCAAGCTTTCAGTTAGCACCCAAGCTGGTTAACCATTTGTACCACCCAGGGACTTCAGTCCCCCTCAGAGAAAGACAAAATCTAAACACTCAGCACTCATGCTCCATCAGGGTGGGAAGGAAAGAGATCGGGTGAAACTTGGGAGCCAAAGCAAAGGCCAAGCCAGACAGAAAAGAAAAAATAAGACTGAATGTCCGTCATGCTGCGCAGAGGCTGGGGGCACTTTGGAACCCACCCAACATACAGCAGAGCAGCCTGTTGGCTAAATCTCAAACTTTTACTGCATAGAAATTCATAATAGAGAAAGATCCTTTGTTTCTATTTTGTTCTATTTCTATAACACGACCTATATTTCTGCCTGCAAAACTGGCCAGGATCTAACAACTTTTCTTATTAAGTGCCTGGTGAAGGCCTGGCAATCTACTCCTGAAAAATCAGCCACTGAAAACCCTATGGAGCACAGTTCTACTCTGACACACGTTAGATTACCAACTCGACAGCAGCAGATTACTGGCTAGGTGCCAAGCATCCTACTAGATTCTTTATACGAATTATCTCTAATTCTGACATTACCCCTGTAGGCAGGTGATGATCTTCACGTTAGAGATGAAGAAATCGGTGCTCAGATAACACAGCAACTTGTTCAAGGTCTCACAGTTATTAGGTTTGGCACAACTCAAAGGTTCCAACCATTTTGCCTCCCCATCTGGAATCTGGAATCCCCAGTACTAACTGTTGCTGTTATTCCTTTTTTTCCTCAGTCTGTTTTCACATATTGTTCTAACCAGTCTAGCCCATGGAACCACTTCTTTTTTCACAACATATCCAAAATCCCAGGTTATTTTTACCTCCCCTTTGCAAAAAGTCAGCAAATTCAAATGAAATGGTGATTTCTACGTGAGAAAATGTTTAGCATTTTCTTGACATGCAAAAATAAAAAACTCTTACAGGAGACACTAAGTTTTAAGCTGATAGAAAATAGTCTGGTGGTTTCCTGTGATTTCCTATATAAAACAATAGTGGTTCAGATATTTAATGTGTTGGTCTGAGGATGAAAAAACTCTCCTACAGTGAAACATGGGTGTTTAGACCAGAAAAGGCTCTGTAGAGATACGATGGGGATGTCTTAGAAAGTTGAAACACTCCTGTGTGTAAAAAGGGTCACACTTGCTCACTACTGGCTATAGAAGGCCCTGAGACATACAATGGGGACCAGGGAACAGAAGGTCAGGGAAGGAGATTGAAATTTGAAACCAAAAACATGTTTTAAAAGCCAGAGCTCTTAAAAAGTACAATATATTCAGGCCACCTTACTTAATAGTGAAATATTGGAGGCATTCCTAATAAAGAAAGTTTAAAAATTAATTGGAAGTTGAAAATTCTACCACTGAACCACCAGTGGGGAGACCCGGATTTGATTCCCAGACAATGCACTGGTCAGTGGAGGCTTGCATACTGCTATGATGCTGAACAAGTTTCAGCGAAGCTTCCAGACTAAGACAGATTTGAAGGAAGGCCTGGCTACCTACTTCCAAAATATCAGCCAATGAAAACCCTATGGATCACAACCATCTGAGACACAACTGATAATGCAGTTGCCACAGGACTAGGAAGCGTTTCACTCCATTGTACATGGGCTTTTGGAAAAGTAAGGACCAACTTGAATTCAGCTAACAACAACAACGATAACAACAGAAATAATTGGAATTCTTAGTCATTTGCAATGAGACGAGAAACAGAAATTATATAATTTTGGAAAGAGGACAAAATTATCTTTATTTGCATGTGATTACATTCATCTACTGGAAACACTGGTGGTGTAGTGGTTAACCACTATGGCTGCCAACCAAAAGGTCAGCAGTTTGAATCCACCAGGAGCTCCTTGGAAACTCTATGGGGTAGTTTTACTGTGTCCTATAGGGTTACTATGAGTTGGAATCGACTTGATGGCAACAGGTTTGGATTGATATTATCTATGGAGATGACTCAAAAGAATCCATTTGCCTTCAGAAAGGAAATCAAGAAAGCAATAGCATTTACAATAGCCCCTGTCTCGGTTATCTAGTACTGCTATAACAGAAGTTCCACCAGTGGGTGGTTTTAACAAGCAGGAATTTATTTTCTCACAGTTTACGAGGCTGGAAGTCCAAATTCTGGGTGCTGGCTCTAATGGAAGCTTTTCTTTCTCTGTCAGCTCTGATGAAAGGTCTGTGTCTCTTCTGAGCTTCTCCTTCTGGAAGATCTTCGTGTGACATAGCCTGTGCTTACCCCTACTTCCCCTTGTAGCTTGCTTTTCATCTCTTTTATATCTCAGAAGAGATTGACTCAAGATACACCCTACGCTAATCCTGTCTCATCAACATAACAAAGCAACCCATTCTGAAATGAGATTATAACCACACGCGCAGAGGTTAGGATTTACAACATATATTTTGCGGACACACTGTTCAATCTATAACATTCTACGCTTTGGACCAAAAAAAAATCCATGTCCTTCCCACATGCAAAACCCATTCACCCCATCACATCATCCCCAAAAGTCTTAAATCAACTCCAAGCGCAAAATCTCATCTTCTGAATCATCCAAATCAAATGTGGGTGAAACTTTAGGTATATTCCATCCTGGGGCAAAATTTCTCTTTATCTGTGAAACTGTGAAATCTAGAATATAAATCATCTGTTTCCAGAGTACAATGGTGGAACAAGTACAAGGTAGACATTCCCGTTATAAATAGGAGAAATCAGTGGGAAAGAACAGGCCACAAGCAAGTCCAAAACCCAGCAGAATAAATTATATTAGCTCCCAAAGCTTGAAAATAATCCTTTCTTCTCTGAGACCATCTGGGCAAGAGCCCCCGGGCCCAGACTCTGTGTGTTGGCCATACCTTCTGGATTCTGGGTGGAGGACCCTAGGCCCTGGGCTTCAACTCAGCCTTCTAGGTCCTCTGGGATGGCAACTCTGCTCCCTCGGCTTTAGGCAGCTCCATTTTCCTAGTCTATCTGAGTGGCAACTCCACCCCCTTGGCCCCTGCAGGTCCTGTTCTCCTGCCCCTTGGGCATGGCAGGCCTGTCCCCACTGCTTTGGGCAGGAGCCTTATCTCCCTGGCACACCTTAATGGCAACCCCACATTCTGAAACCAAATTGTGAAGATCCAACTCTTTGAAACCTAGGAGGCTACGGCTCCACCCTTTGAGATCCAGGAGACTGTAGCCCCTCCCTTTGAAATCAAGAAGGCCCTGCTTCCCATGCTCCTTCCAACAGTTCTGTCATTCTCCAAGCTGATTCAGGGACGGTCTTTTCTTTTCTTAGAGGGCAACCGATGTAGCTCCTTGGCCTGTTTCCTGCCTATAGAATTCCAAGAGGCAAACAGCATTCTTTCCTTTCATTCTCTCTCTGTCCCCTTGAGTCTAAGCTGATGGGTTTTCTGCTATGGCAGTTGGTTAGATCCATCAGTCACAGGCTTAATCTCTTTAAAAAAAGAATGTGTAGCCATGTCCTTGGTGAACATTCTAGGACACGTGTCCTTAGTTTGTACAAAGAATTTTCCAAATCTCTAAGTTCTGTTTTCATTTTGCGCAGTTCATTTTTAAGTCCATCTCTTTCCTCTTGAATTTTACTATAAAGGGTGAGGAGAAACCATGTGACTCTGTGAGATTTGCTTAGAAATCCCATCAGCCAGATATCCAAGTTTTCATCACTTACAAGCTCTACCTGCTACCAAATACTTGAACATAATTCAGGCAAGCGCTTTGCCATTGCATAAAAAAAATCACTGTCCAGTCATATGTTCATCAGTTTTTTTAAAGCCTCACCAGAAGCACATTTAACAACCACATTTCTAGCACAATTCTGTTGCTAGTGTCATATGTCTTCCCTAAGATGATAGAGACTTTCTCTATAGCTCTCCTCACTTCCTTCTGAGCCCTCACCAGAATTGCCTTTGATGTCCACAATCCCACCAAGAGTCTCTTCAAGGAAATCTAGGCTTTTACCATTAGGCAACTTATAACTCTCCTAGCCTCTGCCCACTACCCAATTCAAAACTCTTTCCACATTTTAGGTATCTGTTGGAGCAGCACCCCACTCCTGGTACCAAGTTCTGTCTTAGTTATCTAATGCTGTTATAACAGAAATACTGTAAGTGGGTGATTTTAACAAAAAGAAATTTATTTTCTCATAGTTTAGGAGGCTAGATTTCCAAATTTAGGATGCCAGTTCCAGGGGAAGGCTTTCTCTCTGTGTGGGCTCTAGAGGAAGGTCCTTGTTTCTTCTGAGCTTCTGCTCCTAGGAGATTTTCATGTAGTTTTGCATGTGTCTTCCCCCATCTCCCCTTACTAGCTTACATTTAATCTTTATATATCTCAAAAGAGAGTGACTCAAGACACACCAGGCACTAATCTGGCACTGGGTTTTTTTTTTTTTAATCCTGCCTTATTAATATAAAAAAGATAAACCATTCCCAAATGAGATTATAACCACAAGTATAAATATTAGGATTTACAACACATATTTTGGGCAGATACGGTCCATCCATAAGACCCCACAAAAGAATAAAATACCTAGGAATAAGCCTAGCCAGGGACAAAAAAGACTTACACAAGGAAAACTATAAAACACTACTGCGAGATACCAAAAAAGACCTACATAAATGGAAAAATATTCCATGTTCATGGATTGGAAGACTTAACATTGTGAAAATGTCAATACTACCCAAAATGACCTATAAATATAATGTAATCATGATCTAAATCCCAACAACGACCTTTAATGAAACAGAATAAACTAATCACCAGCTCTATATGAAAAGGATAGAGACCCCAAATAGCTAAAGTAATATTAAAAAGAAGAACAAAGTAGGAGGCCTCACACTTCCCAATCTCAAAACTTACTATACAGACACAGTAATCAAAACACCCTTGTAATGGTTCAATGACGAACACATAGAACAACGGAATAGAATCGACAAGCCAAAAGTAAATCCATCCATCTACAGACAGCTGATTTTTGACAAAGGGTCGAAATCCATTCAATGGGGAAGAAACAGTCTCTTTAACAAATGGTGCTAACAAAACTAGATATCCATTTGCAGAAAAATGAAACAGGATCCATATCTAACACCATGCACAAAAACTAACTCAAGATGTCTCAAAGACCTAAATGTCAAAGCTAAAACTTAGGGAAGACAACATAGGGACAAAACTAGGGGACCCAATTTTTGGCATAAATAGGCTACCAAGCGCAACTAAAAATGTGCAAACAAGAGAAGATAAATTTGATAACTGGGACCTCTTAAAATTAAATACTTATGCTCATCAAAAGGCTTTAACAAGAGAGTAAAAAGAGAACCTACAGACTGGGAAAAATAATCTTTGGCAACGACATATCTGAGAAGGGTCTAATCTCTAAAACATACAGAAAACTTCAACTCAATGAAAAAAGATGAACAATCCAGTCAAAAATTGGTCAAAGGACATGAACAGATGCTCCACCAAAGAGGACATTCAGGCAGCCAGCAAATTCATGAAATGATGCTCAAGATCATTAGCCATTACCCGTTGCCATCCAGTCAATTCAGACTCATAGTGACCCTATTAGACAAATGAGATTAGAACTGTCCCACAGGGTTTCCAAAGAGCAGCTGGGGGATTCAAACTGCCAACCCTTTGTTTAGCAGCCATAGCTCGCCATAACACTTAATGACTGTGCCATCTAGGGAACCCCGGTGGCGCAGTGTTTAAGAGCTTAGCTGCTAACCCAAAGGTCGGTAGTTCAAATCCACCAGGCACTCCTTGGAAATCCTATTGGGCAAGTTCTACTCTATCCTATAGGGTCGCTATGAGTTGGAATCAACTCAATGGCAATGGATTTTTTCTTGGCCATTGTTATAGTTAGGCACCATTGAGTCAGTTCTTACTCTTAGCGATCCTATGCACAAAAGAATGAAACACTGCCCAGTCCTGCGCTATCCTCACAATGGTTGCTATGCTTGAGCCCATTGTTGCAGCCACTGTGTCAATCCATCCCGTTGAGGGTCTTCCTCTTTTCCACTGACCCAATATTTTACCAAGCATGATGTCCTTCTCCAAGGACTGATCCCTTCTGATAACATGTCCAAAGTATGGGAGACTACGTCCTTGCTTCTAAGAAGCATTCTGGTTGTACTTCTTCTGAGACAGATTTGCTAGTTCTTTTGGCAGTTCATGATATATTCAATATTCTTTGCCAACACCACAATTCAAAGGCGCCAATTCTTCTTCGGTCTTCCTCATTCATTGTCCAGCTCTCACATGCATATGAGGCGAGTGAAAACACTATGGCTTGGGTCAGGCGCACCTTAGTACTCACGGTGAAATCTTTGCTTTTCAACACTTTAAAGAGGTCTTTTGCAGTCGATTTGCCCAATGCAATGCATCTTTTGACTTCTTGACTGGTGCTTCCATAGGTGTTGATTGTGGATCCAAGTAAAATGAAATCCTTGACAACCTCAATCTTTTCTCCTTTTATCATGATGTTGCTCATTGGTCCAGTTGTGAGGATTTTTGTTTTCTTTAGATTGAGTTGTAATCCGTACTGAAAGCTGTGGTCTTTGATCTTCATCGGTAAGCACTTCAAGTCCTCTTCACCTTTGGCAAGCAAGGTTGTGTCATCTGCATAATACAGGTTGTTAGTGAGTCTTCCTCCAATCCTGATGTCCCATTCTTCTTCATATAGTCCAGCTTCTCAGATTATATGCTCAGCATACAGATTGAACACGTATGGTGAAAGGATACAACCCTGATGCACACCTTTCTTGACTTTAAACCATGTAGTATCTCCTTATTCTGTTTGAATGACTGCCTCTGGATCCATGTACGGATTCCTCATGAGCACAATTAAGTGTTCCAGAATTCCCATTCTCTGCAATGTTATCCATCATTTGTTATGATCCACACAGTCGAATGCCTTAACATAGTCAATAAAACACAGGTCCAGTATTCTCTGCTTTCAGCCAGGATCCATCTGACATACTATCTGTCCAGTATTCTCTGCTTTCAGCCAGGATCCATCTGACATCAGCAATAATATCCCTGGTTCCGTGTCCTCTTCTAAATCCGGCTGGAATTTCTGGCAGTTCCCTCTCGATATACTGCTGCAGCTGCTTTTGAATGATCTTCAACAAAAGTTTGCTTGCATGTGATGTTAATGATATTGTTCAATAATTTCTGCCTTCGGTTGGATCATCTTTCTTGGGAATAGGCATAAATATGGTTCTTTTACAATCGGTTGGCCAAGTAGCTGTCTTCCAAATTTCTTGGCATAGACAGGTGAGTACTTCCAGTGCTGCATCCATTTGTCGAAACATCTCAGTTGGTATTCTGTCAATTTCCGGAGCCTTGTTTTTCACCAATGACTTCAGTGCAGCTTGGACTTCTTCCTTCAGTACCATCAGTTTCTGAACATATGTTGCTTCCTGAAATGGTTGCACATCGACCAATTCTTTTTTGGTGTAGTGATTCTGTGTATTCCTTCCACCTTCTTTTGATGCTTCCTGTGTCATTTAATATTTTCCCCATAGAATCCTTCAGTACAATAACTCAAGGCTTGCATTTTTTCTTCTGTTCTTTCAGGTTGAGAAATTCTGAATGTGTTCTTCCTTTCTACTTTTCTATCTCCAGGTCTTTGCACACATCATCATAATACTTTATTCGATCTTCTTGAGCCGCCCTTTGAAATCTTCTGTTCGACTCTTTTACTTCATCATTTTTTTTCCTTTTCTTTAGTTACTCGACATTCAAGAGCAAGTTTCAGAGTCTCTTCTGAATATTTTTTTTTAATTAGCCATTAGAGAGATGCGAATTAAAACTACAGTGAGATACCATCTCACCCTGGCAAGAATGGCACTGATCCAAAAATCAGAAAATAACAAACACTGGAATGTTGTGGAGAGATTAGAACTCTTATACACTACTGGTGGGATTGTGAAATGGTACAACCACTGTGGAAAATGGTATGGTGCTTTCACAAAAAGCTAAAAATAAAAATACCTTATGATCCAGCAATTCTACTTCTAGGTACATATCCAAGAAATATAAGCGCAGTGACACAGATAGACATATGGACACCTATGTTCTTTGCAGCATTACTCACAGTAGCAAAAAGATGGAAACAGTAAGTTGTTTATTCATTCATCCATCAACAGATGAATAGATGAACAAATTGTGGTACATATATACAATGGGAATATTACACAATTATAAAGAATGATAAGGAGGCTGCCAAACATTTTATAGCATGGATGAATCTGGTGAGTGAAAATATTCTGAGTGAAATAAGTAAATCACAAAGGGAAAAATATTGTATGGCCCCACTTTTATAAAAAGTTAAGAGTAGATATATGTGCACAGAAATCAATATTCTTTGATGGTCATCAGGGAAGGGAGGAGTAAGGAGGGGAAATCACTTTCTAGAAAGTAGACACTTCTTATTTTTGGTGATGAGAAAGGCAATGCCAAGTATGGGTGAAGTCTGCACAACTTGTCCAAAGTAAATGAAGACACTAAGAAGTATGCAAGAAAAAGGTACAATTTTGGTAAATGTTGTAACATATACAATTTTGCTACAACAGTAATAACAATCAAAAAATATGTGTATGGTTACACAGTAGATATGTATGCATGTATGCGTATAGGAAGGCATATGTAAGTAAGCACACGTGCATGTGTAGGTGTACCTGAGTTAAAAGGTACACATGGGTTAAAAGACTTAGGACCATAGTCTCGTCTCATGGGGCAATTAGTCAATTGGCATAAAATAATTCATAAAGATAATGTTCTATATCCTAGTTTGCTGAGTAGTGTCTGGGGTCTTAAAAGCTTGGGAGCTGTCATCTAAGATACAATTATTGGTCTCAACTAGTCTGGAGCAATAGAGAGAAGGAAACCAAAGACACGAAGAAGAAACTAGTCCACAGGACTAATAGTCCACATGAACCACAGCCTCTTCTAATCTGAGACCAGAAGAACTAAATGATACCTGGCTCCCACTACCAACTGTTCTGACCAGGGACACAATAGGTCCCAGATAGAATGGGAGAAAAATGTAGAGCAAGATTCAAATTCTTGAAAAAAGGCCAGAACTACTGGATCGATAAAGACTAATCAAACCCCCGAGATTATTGCCCTAACATATCCTTTGAATTTAGAACTAACGCTATTTCTGGAGGTCATATTTTAGCCAAATAATAGATTGGCTTGTAGAATAAACAGTATCTCCAGTGAATAATGTGCTCCCTTAAACAATCAACTATGGGCACTCCCCGGGTTACATTTGAAACAAGCAAACATATATGTGTAAAAATGTAGAGAAAAGAGATGAGAAAATTTACACTGAAGTGGTGGAATTACGGGCAATTCTTTTGTTTTGTTTTCTTTTTTCCTCCGTGCCTTTTCATAACTTCCAAACGTTCTGCAACAAATACGTATTATTTTTGCAATGAAGAAAAAAAGCATTTTTGTTGTGTCTTTTAAATTCTAGTTTGCTAGAAGCGTGTAAGTAGAAGGTGGGGTCTGTGTAGGGAAGATGTGGTGAGAAATGGAAGGAAAGCCCACGCTACGTGGTTTCTTAAGCTTGTGAGTCTCTGCCTTCACCTTATTCTGGCTTTTTTTGTTTTTGTTTTCGTTTTTGTTTTTCATCTCTCCTCTGAAAGTGTGCAGTTTCCAACACCAATTTACTTGCTCCTCCTTTGAGCGACAGACCAGAGTGTCCCAAGAATACTTAATGTATTTTGTGTCAGGGGCCTGTGGGTCAGTAAGGTTATTAATAAACATAGCCTCTTGTTCTAATTTAGGTCCCTCCTCTCCTTCCCATCTCTCCTCCTGCCCTGCTTTTTCCTTTTGCTTCTCTTTCTGCCTGACCCTTTTCCCCTTCTCTGTGACATCAAGGATTTGGCCTCCATTTTCGCTCAACTTCTAGGTCTTTTTCTGTGACAGTTTTTTGATGTTGTTACTGGGCCTGTTACATTTTCATGGGAAATTTAATTTTTGAGGAAATGCTTAGTGTCCTAAATGAATGTGAAGCAGGCTGATGCGAAGCTATGATCTAAAGTGCAGAGAAATGGAGGCGCAGTAAGTCACGTTGAGGTAAAACGTAGATGGTAGGGTTTATCTGGATTTTTAAAAGAATTTGTTAGACAAGATTCGCTGACCCCAAAATTCGTCAGAACCTGAGAGGCCATAATGATCAGACTGACATAAAAGGAAGCTAGGTTAGAAGGAAGAATTCAAATAAAACCTGAATTTTATTATTTTTCTTTTATTTTTGATAGGGAAAAAAACTAAAAATTTAAAGAACTTACGATGTATATTTGGGTGTGCAGAAACCCTGGTGACGTAGTGGTTAAGTGCTACAGCTGCTAACCAAGAGGTTGGCAGTTCAAATCTGCCGGGCGCTCCTTGGAAACTCTATGGGGCGGTTCTACTCTGTCCTATAGGGTCGCTATGAGTCAGAATCGACCTTACGGCAGTGGGTTTGGTTTGGTTTTTTGGTATTTGGATCTGTGTCTATCAATTTCATTTTCCACCTTATAGCTTGTTTGACCATCTAACCTTATGTTTAGTGTACACCTTACTTTGTTTTTGCTAATTATTGTTATGCAAATAAAAGGGGCTATATTGCCATCACCACTATCAAATTCTCACATACGTGCACTGCTAATCCCCTTAGCTTTGCACAAATGCTGTTGAATTTTTAAAAATTCCAACATGTTCCAACTGCAGCTTCAAACCAGAAAAGATTCCTTTGTGAGCTGAAAAAAAGTCAACCCCTCCGCCCCCCCAAAAAATCTGCTTGTGTTCTTTCTAAGTATATTAAGCTTTGGTTGTTGCTTTCTTCAAACAAACACAACACTGTCATCTATTCACCAAGCTCTCAGAATAATGTGCAAAGGGGGGTTTACCTAACAATGATAAAGCAACATTGTTACATGGGAAAACATGTGAAAAGAAATGTACGATTCTGTGTCGAATTATTCATACTTCCCAGATTAACCTATTGCACTTTTTCGTATGCAAGAGCGCATTTTTTTTTTTTTAATGTGACCCAGACTACCTTTTTAAGAATGAGTGGAAGTCTTTTAAAGTGATGTAATTTTTTAACACATGATTAATTCTACTCTGAACTTCAGTCCTCATATCATGAATTATTTTTTTTTAATGAAGAAGTGACAAGGAAGCTAAATTTATTAAAAAGAAAGATCATTTTCTATATCCAAATTCATTATCATGAAACATACTAATTTGATAGCATTAACAGAATTGCACCCAACTTTTGGTCTTTCCCAAAATAAGAAAGAATATCTATGTGAACTTTGAATGAATTATGCATTCAACTTCTTAATGTTCACCCCTAACCACCATACATTAACAGTCAGAGAGACAGAGATCCTCAACTCAGCTAAAATCTCTACTGAAAATAGCCATTAATCAGACTTGACTGAGTGTCTAATTTGGTTTGTTGCTTACTCTTTATTTTCTCTTTTTCCTTTTAAAGAGATCATTCTTATCTGTTCTATACCAGTAATCAAAGGATGGGGATGGCGTTAAATGAGTTCCATTCAATGTGTGATCACTTGTCATTTGAGGGATAATATTTAATTGAAGCATTTTTAAAGGCAGTATTTTTCTTAATACACACTGGCTTTTGTGAACTTTTAAAATGTGGTTGGGAAGAAGGAAAAAAAGCTTGTATTGAGTGCCTGTTGTTGCTAGACGCCATCCAGTCAGTTTCGACTCATAGCAACCCCATGTGTTATATAGAGTTGAAGTGCCCCATAGGGTTTTCTAGGCTGTGATCTTCACAGGAGCAGATCGCCAGGTCTTTCTCCCACAGAGCCTCTAGATGAGCTCTAACTGCCATCTTCTGGCTAGCAACTGAACACTTTATTTATTGAGGTCCTACTATGTACCATACATTGCAACAGCTGGATCCATTCATTCACGGAAGTATTTATATTGTACTAAGTGTTTTCACACATCTTTTCTGATGTTATCCTTACAGCATCACTATAAAGAAGCTATTGCTAAACCCACGTTACAAATGAGAGCTGGAACTTAGAGATGTTAGACATTCTCAAGATACGCAATTAAAAACCAAAACCAAACCCACTGCCATTGAGTCGATTCCAACTCCTAGCGACCCTATAGGACAGAGTAGAACTAGCCCATAGGGTTTCCAAAAAGTGGCCGGTGGGTTCAAACTGCTGACCTTTTGGTTTGCAGCCATAGCTCTTAACCACTAGGGCTCCAGACACACGATTAGCATGGCATAAAGCAGGGATTTGAACCCAGGCTCCACTTTCAATGATTATGAATAGACTTCGTTGCTTACAACTGCCAAGGACTGAGATTCCAAGGAGTAAGGATTAAATCCTGGCACCCACTGCAGCCAAACCTTGAGGTCAATGATCCCGGAACACTTGTAAGTTTTGATTTGGGGATGTCTGAAAGGCCAAGAAATGCCTTCCAAAGAAAAGCATTAGATAATATGCTAGAAAGCACTGTGTAAGGTCTAATAAAGCAATTGTCAGATTAGCATGACGCTATATGGTGATGTTGTAATAAACACCCCAGACAGCAGTGTGTGCTTCAAACTGGATAGCCTCAGCATCTGTGGACCCTTGTTTTATGAATTTTAAATTTTCTGTATTTAAAGAGGTGGTTCATTGGTTCCAAGATGATACTCTAAATTTTGATAAATAAATGTTCTGAGGATTACCTATGGGGGATTCTTTCTCATACATAACAAGATTGTCTACAAAGTAGTTTTATGCCCTGTAGCAGGCCTCTTTTTTTTCTCATGCCCACTCTGTTTTAGCTACTTTCAAGGCCCAGCCTGAGATCCCCAGGTTGTGTGAGGAAGATAAAGAGTGTGGTGACGGTCAGGCTACATTTCTTAATGCTCTGGGGATAAGATTTCTTATGAAACCTGGCAGCTTTTTTGTTCTTCCGCAGCGTTTTTAACACACACCCAGGTCTCTCTGTTTAGCTGAGCCTGCTGTGGTTGGGACTGTACCCGGCTAAATTTATGCTGCTGACAATTCCCATCGAAGTGCCTCCACGGCCCAAAGTCAGTGGGAGTGTGTATATGTAAGCACCAGCAGATCTTGGCCTGCTGAGTGTAATAGCATATCTGCCTTGGGAGATTATGGGTATGATATGGGCGATGCGTAATGGATAGGGCAGTCTGTGTACAAATTTCAAATGACTTGCTACACCCCTTTAGGATGGTTGCTGTCAAAAGTATTAGCACTTTACACACCCAACAACCACATCTCATATTACTGGTGCCACCCCCCCCCCACACACACACATACACACACATACATATACAGAATGGCTCCTTCCATGTCTCCCAGTAGGTAATTGCTGCAGGGGAATCTACTGAATACATCCAAAGAAGAAAACACTGGTGAATTTTAATCTTTGAGCGCGACTGTATGAATACAGCAGGAGGAAAAGACTGAACCCATTTAATTAGCATGGACAGAAGTTCCAAGGGAATTAAATGTAAAGGATAGCTCTGGAAGAGTTAGATTTTCAACCTGATGAGAACTGGATTTCACTTACTGAAGCTGAAGCAGGGGGAATGTTATGTCATTCTGCATGGAAATTAAAACCTACCCTGATGGCAACACTTTATTTTTGCTATTAATGGAAGCACTGGAAACCTTGGTAGTTCAGTGGTTAAGAGCTATGGCTGCTAAACAAAAGGTCGGCAGTTTGAATCCACCAGGCACTCCTTGGAAATCCTATGGGGCAGTTCTACTCTGTCCTATAGGGTCGCTATGAGTCGCAATTGACTCAAAGGCAATGGGTTTGTTTGTTTGTTTGTTTATTAATGGAAGGGTAGGGAGATGCAGAAACTTCTACGCAGTGGATGATGTTTAAAGCATTTATTTTTTAGCATGTATTTTTTAATGAATCTCCCCTATGGCCTTGGAATCTGCAAAAGTTTAAACAAAATGAAGATCTGACTTAGAAACACTAGTATTCTTTGGGTAAACTTTTCGTGCTGAAAATAGAAAGCATCACCTCTCAAGCCCGAACAAGCAGAAACAAAACAGAATACGATCTCCTTTTCTCAGTTGAGAGTGGACTGAAGTGTGTGATTTTTCTGGCCTCCCATGCTAGAGGGAGGCATGATAGATTGGCGTCAATAAAAGCACCAAAGTTATTATCTTTGACAGAAAGATTGGCAGCAGAACAACCACCACGAAGGCCTGAGGTTGAATGTACACAACTTGTCTTTCCATGGTCAATGACTTCTTTTTTATAATAATATTGAAAATTTGTTAGCATTAAAAAAAAATCACATTGATTATATTTTCTGTTTGCATCAGTGTCTAGAACACCACAGAAATTCATTCTTATATATACCTGAAATATCAGCACCAAGTCTATTCCAGGCACAGTGCTGGGCTCTGGAGAAAACTTAAAAAACAAAAAAAAAGTTGAGTCAATTCAGACTCATGGTGACCCTACAGGAGATAGTAGAACTGCCCCATAGGGTTTCCAAGGAGTGGCTGGTGGATTTGAACTGCCAATCTTTTGATTAGCAGCTGTAGCTCTTAACCACTGTACCACCAGGGCTCGTAGAGAGACAGACATATAAATGAGACACTCTCTCTGTCCTCAAGCAACTTGTCTCAGTTCATTAATTTTTTATAATAAATAGTGCATATTCACTCATGTAATCCTCATAACAACCATATGAGGTAAAAGAAAAAAAAGGTAAAAGAAAAACCAAACCCACTGCAGTTGAGTCGATTCCGACTCATAGTGACCCCACAGGACAGAAGAGAACTGCCCCATAGGGTTTTCAAGGAGCAGCTGGTGGGCTTGAACTGCCGATCTTTTTGTTAGCCACCAAGCTCTTAACCGCTGCACCACTGATAGTTCCATTATTATCTCCATTTACAATAAGGAAACTGAGGCACAGATAAATAATTTGCCCAAAGACACACACCTGGTATATAGGCAGACCCAGTATTTAAACCTAGAGCAATCTAGTTCCAGAGACCCTACTATTAACCACTGCTCATGAGCTAATTGAAGACATAAACGTTATTTCCAACATAATTGCTAAATGCATGGAAGACCCCGGAATCCTCAGAATCCCTGACTTCTGTAACATTGGCTCAGTGACCTCTGCAAAACGACAAAAGACATGCTTGTCAATTTATAGAGAAACAGAAGATGGGAGAGGTAGATTCAAAAGCTATCAGAAAGCCAAAACAAAATGAAATTTAATGGGGATAAACATGAGACTTTTTAAATGCAGTAAATCCCTTGTACAAGCCCCAGATGATTGAAATCTGATTCCACAGAATGGGGGCTCTTCTTTAACTCAGGGCTCTGTTTAAGTCAGTCACGTGACACAGTGGACAAGCAGATGTGGTCTGTGCTGCTCACGTGATGTCTGAGTATTTTATGGGTTTCTGGACACTTCTTTTTAAAAGACTCTGGCAAACCAAAGCCAACCAGGAAAGCAAGTGTCTGCGCCATGTCATATGAGGAACTAGGAAATTTAACAAATAAAGCAAAATCAGTGAATTGAGGAGGGTAGTATGAAAGTTACCTTCAAGTATTTGAAGGTCTGTCATATGCGAAAGGAATGAGATTCAGTTATATTGCTTCTGAAGATAGAATCTGACCCAATGGAAGAATGCTCCAGAGACACACGTTTTTGCTCCAGAGGAATGAAACTTTAGAAAGAAACAAAACTTCCTAAAAATAAAACTTCCAACTCAATTTTTAATTTGCATTTCAGGGCCTTTGGACTGGGCACTCTATTTTGCTGAAGTCCTTACCATTTCCTCTATCTTATACCCAGACCTTCACACATTTATGTTCCCCGCCTTGAATTTGCAACTCCTGGAAATTGCTCAGTCAGCATCCGTTTGACCATCTGCCGAACTCTAGACTTCTGGGATCGGTGGGAGGTTGAACCAATGCCTCCAAGCCCTTCCATGGGTGGGATGCCATGACTTCTTGGTTCATCATACAGCCTTGAATTCCAAGAGATTCTAAAAGCAGATTATGCCTGTTTTATAGATGAAGAAATGTCAGAGGGCTAAGTAGCCAGAGTTAGGGGCAGACAATGCCCAACCTCTTACACCTAAATTCCTACTCACACTTGAATAACTGCTTCTACACAAACAGCTTTGGCATCATTACAGAGCAACTTAGTCCTAACCTTATTCTAGAAAATTAGTCTGGTCCCCAGGGGCCACTATATCATTTAGCTGAGAGCTTACTATCATTTCTACGTTAATTTGTGAGTTAATGGTATCAAGATGCTTTGACATTGCAGAAAATTGTAAATTGTTGAGATAAACCAGGGTCAGAAAAATCTGAAATTGAAAAGGTTCTTCTTTTTTTTTTTTTTTTTTTTTTTACCAGCTTTTACCAGAAAAATATGTTGACATGTGAAAGTCTAGAATCGTAGTACTGTGAGTTGAATGATGGCCCCAAAAAGGGTATTTCCGTGTCCTAATCCCCAGAACCTATGAATGTGACCTAATTTGTAAAAACGATCTTTGCAGATCTAATTAAGTTAAGGATCTCAAGATGATATCATCCTGATTTATCCTGTTGCTGTTGGGATCCCTCCAGTCAATTCCAACTCATAGTGACCCCCCGTAATAGAACGGAACTGCCCCACAGGGTTTTCTAGGCTGTACTCTTTATGGAAGCAATTGTCAGGTCTTTCTCCCAGGGAGCTGCTAGGTGGGTTTGAACTACCAGCCTTTCAGTTAGCAGCCACGTGCTTAACCATTCCACCACCGGGGTCCTTGGTTTATCCTACCAAAACCTGTTGCCGTTGAATTGATTCCAACTCATAGAAGCCCTAGGGGTGCTTAAATTTAATGACATTTGTCCTAAAAAAGAGACACACAGAAGAAACAGAAAAGAAGGCTATTTGAAGACGGAGGCAGAACTATACATCAGAGTTATGCAGCTACAAGCCAAGGAACACCTGGAGCCAACAGAAATCAGAAAATGCAAAAACAGCGTCTCCCATTGAGCCTTTGAAGGGAGCACAGCCCTGACAACATCTTGATTTCAGACTTCTGGCCTCCAAAAAAACTATGAGGAAATAAAATTTCTGTTGTTTTAAGCCACCCAGTTTGGGGTAATTTGTTATGGCAGCACTAGGAAACTAACAGGGAGAGCGTGGTTCAGTGGTAGAGTTCTCACCTTTCATGTGGGAGAATTTCACTTGGGTTCCGTTCCTAGCCAGTGCTCCTGCTGCACAGCCACCACTTGTCTGTCAGTAAAGGCTTGCGTGTTGCTATGATGCTGAACAGATTTCCCTGGAACTTCTACACCAAGACTAGGAAGAAAGGTCTAGCAATCTACTTCCAAAATTCAGCCAATGATAACCCTATGGATCACAACGGATCCCCAACCAACCACAGGGATGGCTCATGAGGATGGTGCAGGACCAGACAGCATTTGGTTCTGTTGTGCATGGGGTCTCCATGTGTCGGGGGCCAACCCCACCACAGCTAACAACTGGAAACTAATACAGGCTTCCAATGGGAGTTGCCGCAGAAGACAGCCCTGGATTAGGTGGACACTGGATTATTAGATTAAAAAATTGCTTTCCAACTCTGATTCCCACAATATTTCACTATCACAACCTCAACAGTATTTTCCGTCTAATGACTGTTCAACTTGTAGAGCATTAAAAAGAAAAGCTCAGTCCTTGCCTGTGTTTATTTCCAACTTGATGGCCTAAAGGTAACACGTAAAGTGGTTAAATTCTTAGACTTCTGAACATACATGCATGTAGCTATTGGTAAAGCAATGACTTGTCCTTTTCAACATGGCTGCATTTGGCCTCTTGTGTAGATGTCTTCTGCTTGCTATTTGACCTCTGTGGCTCTTTCCACCATGCCAAGGTCAAGCCCTTCATATCAGGATTATGTTAAAAGAAGAAGAGTATTTTTTTTTAATTCCTAAAATTATCAGGAATCCGGGAAGTGAGGACTAGCACTCCTTGATAGAGGGAGAAGACTAAATCTCAATCCCAAACTCACAAAAACGTCTATTAGCCTAGGAGTTTTGGCCAAATATTCTAGACATCTCTATTTTTGCCCACAACAGCTATATTTCCCCCGACCTATGTTTAACCCAGGGCTTTAAACCAGTTCATTCAGGTTTCAACCCCTGCTGAGAATTTGCATTTTTACACCAGATTTACTGATTCAGAATTTTTAACAAATTCCTGGGTGATTCTTACGTATAACTGCCTGAGAAATTGTTAGAAATACAAATTCTCAGCAGGAGTTCAAGCAGGAATTAACTGGTTCTTTCTCTGCAGGGCGTTTATCACGGTAATAACTTCACTGTCTACCCTTTATAACTGACTAATCCCCAGTACTTTGGAAAACTGCGTTAAACAGGAGTACTATGGTAATTAAAGGAGCCCCGGTGGCACAACAGTTAAGTGCAAGGCTGCTAATCAAAAGGCTGGTGGTTAAAATTCACCAATAGCTTCACGGAAGACAGACCTGGAGACCTACTCCTGTAAAGATTACAGCCTAGAAAATCCTATGGGGCAATTCTACTCTGTCACATGGGGTCGCTGTGAGTCAGAAATCAACTTGACAACAACAGCAGCAGTGGTAATTAAGCAGAAGATGACCGCCCCCCCAAAAAAAATCCATTCCTGTGGAGTCCATTCTGACTCATGGTGACCCCGTGTGTTACAGACTAGAACTGCTCTATAGGGTTTTCTCGGCTGTAATCTTTATGAAAGCAGATCACCGTATCTTGATTCCAAGGTGCTGCTGGGTGGGTTCAAACCACCAACCTGTAGGTTAGTAGTTGAGTGCAAACCATTTGTGCCCCCTGCCTCCCCCCTCCCGCTCCCCCCGACCCAGGGAGCTTTTGTTTTCTAACTTTTTTTGTGAAGATTAGTTTTGAGGAGTGGCAGACTAAAAAGAAACACACCCTGACACACACAGTCAATTAGCCTCTTCCTGGAGTGATAAAAGCCGTGGTTGCGTTGTGGGGAATCTATGTGTTAAATGTGTGACCTGGAAGACAATATGCAGTCCCCATTCACTGAAATCTTCAGGCAAGTAACCGCAGGGCTTTTCTAGCTGCTTTTCTCTACACACAGACACACAGGTCAAAAGAGAAGTCAACGTTAGGCTGAAATTTCTGTAATTTACAATCAGAGCCAAGCAGCTCTTGGCTACGAAGTGTAAACAGAGCATTGCTGCCTCTTAATCTGGGTAATTGGTCCCAAATGCTGTTTGCCACTTTTCAGATCAGATGCTTTACATACTTTTTAAAGAACCTGGAACTTTTTTTTCCTTTGGCAGGGAAAAGTTTGGAGTGTAACTCAGTCTTTTCATCAGCACTAAAACCCCTATAAACAGCCAGGTGACTTGATGTGGGAGCCTGTAAACACAGGAGGCTCGGGGCCTACTGGAGAGTTTCACTCCATCCTCTTGTGTTCCTCTGTCGATCCTTTGCTCCCACATTCAGACTGACTGCTGGGTGTTCGCTTAAAGTGCACAGCGTCTGCACAAAGCGAGCGACCCAGCCATCTCCTAGCGCATGTCAGGCAGATTTCAGAGTGGCTGCGTAATGTGTTATAATCAAGTCCATTCCTTGAGGGTAATGGGCTGTAATGAATTTGACCTAAAACCAGTTGTTTTGTGACATCATCTTCTGAACAAAGTCATGGGGACTTTGTGGGAGAAAAGATCATGGGGTGTTCAGGAAAAGCCTGGGTTTGAGAAGGAATCAGTGAGACTACAGGCTGTGCGAACTTGAGCCTCTGTTTTCATATCTGCACAGCAGAGCTTCCAGACTAGGATGAAAGGCCTGGAGATGTAGTTCTGAAAACCCTGTGGATCACAAGGGTCAGTTCCCCAAACAATCATGGAGATGGCACCAGACCAGACAGGGTCTCCTTCTGTTGTGCATGGGACCACCATAAATCAGGCGCTAATCCATGGTAGCTAACAACAACAAAAGAAAAAAGAGATAATAATATATGCCTTGCAAATCCATCATGAGAATTAAATGAGATATTAAATACAAAGTTTGCAGGGGCGCTCCATGTATTACTGTCTAGGATGTACTGCGTTTTTTAAACCATATTCTTTTCAGCTAGCTTTCCATTTCAGCTGGCACAAGGTAGTAAACTTTTTTTCTTTTTCCTGTGAATTCTCTAGCTTGAGCTTTAGTATTCCAAGAAAATATAGCTGCCATGTAGGTCCTTAAGAAGATGACACAACCCAACAGAGTTCCCATAATTTGTTTTCTCTCGAACCTTCCTCTCTACCTCTTCCCAGCCTCCGTTGTAACACATTCAGGTTTTCTTTTTTTCTCTTGAATATTTCTAGAATGCTCCCAAGTTCTCTATTAATTATTGTTTAGCTGAATTCTACTTATTTAGTCCCTTTGGTCCTTCCTCCCAAGTCAATCATTTCTCAACACTCATTTTTGTACTTTTTTTTTTTTTTTGGAGTAGGTACGGTTTATCTCTAACTCTTTAGAATGAAGATATTTTACTTATTATGTAGTGCTCCAAGTGGAAGCTCAGCAAAGACTTATGGGAGATTGGGGAAACCAACTCCCTTCCTACTTTTGGGATGAGAAGATTAGACAAAAATGACCTTTCTCTACTTTGGCTCTGCTCATTAAATTCACTACTGCTGTCACTAGTTAAAAATGGGAAAGTGTCCCTCCCACTCACAGTCCATATGTTTGTTGCCCAAGCAATATTTTCTCTAGAGAGGCACTGTAATATTGTACTTAGTACAGAGATTCCAGAGCCAGGCATCCTGGGGTTCAAATCCCAGTGCTACCACTTACTAGTAGGATAAACTTGAGCAATTTACATAACTTTCCTGTGCCTCGTTTTTCTTATCTGCAAAATGGAACCAACAGTGTTTGCCTGGTAGTTTTATTGTAAAATATATTGAGTTAATATATATACAGTGCTTAGAACAGTTCCTAGTTACAGTAAGGACTCAAGAAATGTTAGTTAATATATCTCATCTAGGGTCTCCTTTTTCAAAAATCCTGCGTATATGTAACAATCTAAGGACTGCCAATTTTCTCTCTGGTCAATGAAAATCATTCAAATCTTCTTCATATACTGTTCTTCCCCACTACAGAACATCACAGCAAATATGAAATAAAATAAGACAAAACGATTCCAAAAGTATCTTCCAGTTCTCCTCTTCCCAACCCATCATCTATTCATTATTGGTTAAACTGGAATGAAAGTTTTATTATGAACTCAAAACACAATCGTAGTTTACCCTAAAGTTAGTGAGTCTGGGTTAGGTTTACAAAAACCTGGTTTGAATTTTAGGTGAACCTCCTTTCTGCTCTCAAATGCCAAAAGAGGATTTATAGTTTCAGGTGGATACCAAATGAAATTTGGTTAAGTTCATCTGAGTTTTACTTTGAGTTTGTCATTTGAATGAACTCTAATTTTATACAGTCTTAATCTTTATATTTACGGTTTTTCTGCCATTTTCACCTCAGATGATTAAAAAAAAAAATCAAATAGAAGTTGGGACAGGCTGTTCACTATTCGAGCATATTGCAATACAGGTAGTCTCCAACTTATGACACAGGGTCCCATTCCGAGGACTCCATCTTAAGTCAGTTCTGACTTAAGTCGAGAACTTTTTGTTTTTGTTTTTGTTATTATTGCCTTTTATTATCAGTATCTTTAAAAACCCAGTCTGTGAACATTTGAGAATGGTAACACCAGCAAATTACTTGTTGCAATATTGTACGTAGTACGTATTACTAACTATAAGATGTACAAAAGAAAAAAAAAAGAGGATCGTAAGTGTGCTTCCTCATAACTCAAATATGTTCTAAGTTGGGGACTATCTCTATTATAGATCTTGTACATGCCTTTTGTCTCAAAAATAATTCTGAGGAAAATATCATATTTTTTATAATACGAGCTTTAATAAGTTAAGCCGTTCTACAAATATCCCTCTTTATTTAATATTGTATTTATTTGCTGTGAAAATCCAAATTGACCAGATAGCAGTTTGCAAATTTGCAATTAGCAAAATTATCTATTTCTGTCAACATTTAAAGATCTGCATAGCCTCATCTTTTATCCATGGCTCAGTCCAACTGTGACTTGAAGATCAAATTTGTATAATTTAAGCTTTCTCCATTTTGCATTTCATCCCCCAGAAGTCAGAAGCCCAGACTTTAAGCTAGCTAATTTCCCCAAATTATATGCTAGAGGCTTGGGAAGATTTAAGGATAGATCTTTTATGTCAAAATGATAGGTTCACAGTTCGTGATTGACGATTTTGTGCATATAAATGATAAATGCCTATTAGATAAAGGGGACTTCTGGGATGAGAAGATCAGGCAAAAGCGAGCTTAGAGAAATTTCTAAATCCTACATTTGCAGAGATGTGGGCAACACGCTCCCAGCTGCTGTTTTATTATAAGACACAATAATCTTAAATAACCTACATATGAGATTAATACAACATATCAATGCCCTCCAAAAAGATACATTGCCTAAAACTATATTTCTTACTCCAACAGTTAAGTGGTAGCTTTGTAGTTGCATTACTCTGAATATCTGCCTTTTTCATTTAACTAAGTGACCCTGAATTAAATTTTTCCTTAAGAAATGTGCACTATACGTACAAAAGTCTCCAAAATACTACTGATACCTTTTCACAGACCAACCCCATTTCATACTATTAATAAGACGAAAATCTGAAAACACAAAAAAAGTCAAGAATTTTTTTCTCCTTCTAGTTTGTAGTCGCAAAACTATGAGTCATAAAAATCAACTTTACAACATCTTTGAGAATCCCAGCGAAGCCTGGTCAAGATTTTTTTGGCTAGAAAAGAAAGCAGTTTTGATATTCAAAAATTTGGCCTCCCTCACTCAATCCCCAAAAGGGAAAAAGCCAGCTAATCTTAGAAAGCTGGTAAATGTAAGTGATTCTCTAATCCAGCTTAGTCCCCAGTCATGTTTAAAAATAAAATCAAATAGTAGGGACTGGGAAAAGGCATAAAAAGTTTCAAAAATAACTCAAAATAGAAAAATCAAGGATTCCTTTAGGAGATTTTTTTCTGTTTCTAAATTAGAGTATGAATAGCATCTTACTGGAAAATAGCAGCAAAGTTTGTGCTGGCATGCCCCACTTCATGGTAACAAAAAACAGTCCACTTAATGTATTCTATCACTGGATCGTTTAAAAACAGTATTCAACGTTCGATTCTTGTTGGTCAAGTATTCTAGGTGTCATCCCCGAGAGCAAACCAGCTAAACATGGACACATACATACAGAGGCACAAACACACATGTAAGATACAATTCTGCATGCCTGCCAGTGAGTGCACACACACACTCACACATGAGCACCCACAAACATGTAGACACAAAACCTGACCAGGCTCTTCTCTGGGTCCTTGATAACTCTGGCATATTGTTAGTTCTGGAAAGAATTTTAATCTACGTGGTTTGAAAATAGGCGGCTTTTAAATATGCTGCATACAGTCTGTGATGGTCATCTCTAAAATGCTGCTCCATTATCCTTTTCCATTTGGAATGAATGAGGCTAATTAATTTCAGGCCATACTTGATGAGGTCAGCACCATACGAGGGGTGCGTGCTAGACATTGCTAATCTCTTTCAGCTGAGAGTGATGAATTAAAGATGAAGCATGCCTTTGCAGGCCTAATTTAGAATGTATATCAAAAAACCTACAGCAAATAATACCATACCCTACAACAAAGGAAAACTTGTTCTCTCAGGCTCTCTGAGATGTGTTGATTTTAAAGACGTTTTCAGTCCCCTGTGGAATTCCAGCTGTGGATGGGTGAACCCCATCGAGAAAACCAAGCCATCCCTCTCACACATGGCCATGTGGACAAAAAGTAGGATTAAAAGAAAGAAAACAAAAACAAAACATGACAATTGGGGTTTGATCCCTTGTGTATTAAAAGTCCACCTACACGTTAGGCATTTTTTTCAGAGCTACCAGACTGACAAAGATCCCAAATTGGCAATACCTGTATTCAAGCAATGGCCACCCAGCTCTGCTGGGACATTTCAAAGCAACACACTAAATGAGGCAGCCCTTGTTTTTAAAGCAGATACCCTAATGAGGCTTATTAGATTTCTCCATGTCTCTATTTTGAAAGCCAATAGAGATTGACCAGGTAGATAATGTGACACCTTTTGTTAAGCCAAGAAAGAAAATGTAACACAGATGCCTCTGGGCCAAAATGTTCCGAAAGTTAATGCTAAGCCAACTTCCTAGTTGTGAAGAAGGAGGTTCTCAATGATCTAAACTTGAAAGAGAAGCAGGAATTAGTCATAATTTCTCAAAGATCACTACTACAAATCCCTAAGGGTGGCAGGGAAGGTGGTTCAGCCCAGAGATTAGAGAACACACCTTGCAAAAATATTTCAGCACACCTAGAAAGAAATATCCTGACAAGTTACTCTAATGAGTCTCCAACTGGTGGCCACGAAGGCTCTAGTCTTTGTATCCCGGTAGCCTTCATTAGAACAAAGCTGCTTCGAATTAGGTCCAATCTACAGGCTGAATCAATCTTTCATTTTTTTGATTGCTTCTGAAAATATTTATATTTCTTAATAATGCACATTTTGTCTTGCAACTTCTGATTAAACCCAGACGGGGGCTCCCAAAGCAGGGAACGTATGTGGAAGGGTGATCTGGGGCAGAAAAAGGAAGATAAATAACACAGGTTTTTCACATTGGGGAACCATTAGAGAATATAAATCTAGCAATGTTGGTTATGTAAGCATCAGAGAAGGGTTGTAATAAGTACAGATTGGAGTGTTATAGTGGCCAAGTGGAGATTATAGAATATACTTATTGTTCCGCAATTCTCTATCGCTGCTTCAAACTATCTGGCAGGTTAGCCTGTTGTATTAAAAATTATTGTAGCAGAGATTTAGGAAAATTTCATACTACAACCAATAATAACCCATACAAAGTATCATATAAAATAGAGACAGAGTTATAATGGGGATGTCCAAGTTATCTCAAGTGTGTTTTTGTTGAATAAGAAGCGGAGGGTAGGGAAGATGGGGGATGCAGGGTCCTGGTTTGGGAGCCAACAGAAAAAGGGTCAATTTTAACTAATCATCTGGGTCAACCTAAGAAAGTCACTAACGCTCTCAAGATGACAGGTTTTTCTTCTTGCTTTTATCTCAAAAATAAGGGAGGCAAAGGTGTTCTTGCAAGGCTTAAATTCCATGGTTTTCTAAAGGACCATGATTGTCTTAAATACTCAGTGCTCTCTGGAGGCAAAGAGGAAGAAAATAAAGACCTCATCCAATAATGAGTGTCCCAAATGCCAGTCTTCCAGTGGTGGGGGCCAGGCCTTCTCACTGATCCCCGAATGTCACTCCTTCTCACTCGGTGCCTCAGCAACAGCCATTGCCACTCTGTTCCTCTCTTCCTTCCTCCTTGTGACCATGAGAGGGAGAAGCAGCGAAGTGCAATGCTTATAGTTTCATTTGGCCCAACCATCCCATTTAAAAAAAAATTGTAAAATAAAGGCCAAAGAGGTTGAGGTCACATACTTAGTAACTGGCAAAGCTAGCATTCAAACCCGGGTCTTCTTATTTCTAAACCAGGGCCTATTCTACTACCATACACTACCTCCAAACCTGATAGATTTTTACGTTTTGAAAATAAATGGGACTTCTTGTGACTAGTCAGTACAATTCAAGATTCCTTACAATTGGAAAGAGGAACACAGAAGAAGGCAGCGGCTTTAAATTCAGACTTCCTGGATTTGAATAACACGTCCACAACTTACTAGCTTTGTGAGTTTCAGGCAAGTCCCTAAGATCCCTAAGCCTCAGGGGTTGCTTTGTTTCATTTTTGTTTTCTCTTGGAAATGGAAATACAGGTAGTCTTCAACTTACGACAGAGTTTGGTTCTGACGACTCTGTCGTAAGTCGGTTCTGGCTTAAGTGGAATATCTCTTTTTTGTTTTTTCACTATTATTGCCTTTTCTTATCAGTGTCTTTATAAACCTGATCTTCGAACATCATTGAGTGAACACCTGAGAATGGTAAATAATAACATCAGCAAATTACTTGCTGCAACATTGTACGTAGTACACATTACTAAGGATAAGATGTAAAAAAAAAATAATAATGATACAGACAGACGTAAAGTGTGGTTCGTTGTACTCAAATATGCTGTAAGTCAGGGACTACCTGTATTTCCATTTCCAAGAGGAAATATATATATATATCTACAACAAAGGACTGTCGTACAGAGATTAAATAAAATAACATTCTGACATACCTTATATAACACACATCAGTACTCATATGCATGTGAAAGCTGGACAATGAATAAGAAAGACCGAAAAAGAATTGACGCATTTGAATTATGGTGCTGGTGAAGAATATTGTATATACCATGGGCTGCCAGAAGAATGAACAAATCTGTCTTGGAAGAAGTGCAACTGGAGTGCTCCTTAGAAGCGAGGATAGTAAGACTTCGTCTCACTTATTTTGGACATGTTATCAAGAGGGGTCAATCCCTGGAAAAGGACCTCATGCTTGGTAAAGTAGAGTGTCAGCAAAAAAGAGGAAGACCTTCAACGAGATGGATTGACACAGTGGCTACATCACTGAGTTCAAACATAGCAACAATTGTGAGGATGGTGCAGGACTAGGCAGTGTTTCTTTCTGTTGTACATAGGGTTGCTGTGAGTTGGAACCAACTCGATGGCACCTAACAACAACACACCAGTACTGGTATATAGTAAATGCTAGTTGCTATTCGTATCATTATCATCTTCTTCATTTACATAATAACTTGGAGGGAAAATATCAAGAAAGCAATCTAGGAGATCTAACTGTGCTCTTTTAGCTCCATGACCTCAGATAACTTACTTAACCTCTCAGCTTCAGTTTCTCCATGAGAAATACGGGATTGAAAATATCTGCCTGTACAGGACTTGAGTAAAAAATAGATGAGTGATGCATATGAGAGCACTTTTTAAAAAGGTAGTAGCTGTTAACTGCCACAGAATCAACCCCTGACTCGTGGCGCCCCCACACACAACGGTTCCGCATCATAGAAACACATAAGCTGTACTGACTGGGAATTGAACCTGGGTCTCCCTCATGGAAGGCGAGAACTCTACCACCGAACCACCACTGCCCTCCATGAGGTAGGGGGAAAAAAAACATTGCAGTCTAGTCGATTCTGACTCATAGCGGCCCATTAGGCAGAGACCTATGTAAATACAAAAGCTGATTGTTTCGTTTTTGATATTATCATCCCTTGGTTGGAAAGTCTCTGGATGCATAGAGTTGGTTAACAGATAATAAAAATAGCTAACGCCCCTATTTTGCTTCTCAAGTGAATCACCTTAAAAATGAGATATACGAAACACCATTAACTCATAAAGAGTATAAATGGATTTCCCGAGTTATCAGTGTCATCCCGTTAACCCTGTCGTACTGCTCCTCTACCTAAACTTGGAATTCTCTCATAATTTTTTCTTACCAGAAGATTAGATGAAGATTAGGTAGTATGGTTTAGAGCAAGAATACAGCAAACTCACTTTCTTCTTTGTCTTCCAAGTAAGGGAGAGAAAAAATCTAAAATAAAGTAAAAAGAACATATTTTATGAAATATTAAATGGCGATGGCCAAGAACCCTTCATACCCTGGTGAAAATACCATCACACTTAATGATTGACCAGCTATCTATTGTGTGCGAACTTAAAAATACATTCATTATTGAAATATAATTTTGTTTATGCTAAAACAGCATCATGGGATTGGGGATTGTTTTGTAAGTGGGTCTATTAAAGAGTTGGGGCCTAAAGGTGTTATGTCTATTTTTTTTTTTTTTTTTAATTTCTGATTGCAGATAACTCCTCAATTTGATTTAGTGTCGAACGATAGTGATGGGGTTGATAAGTGCGCATTCATCGGTAATTCATCTTGTGCTGGTAGAAATTTACAGCAAAGCAGTGCTTTCCCAACAGTGACAAGCCCTATTAATCTTCTTCAGACACATTTCAATAGGTGTTCCCATCTGTGGCCAACATCTAAACACTCTGGCATCACCCGCGACTCAGAGACACCTTCATTTCAAGTTACACTGGTGAAAATGTGATACTAGATTGTACTCTATTTTTTAACCTAATTCTCTCTCTTCATTCAATTAGCCTTTCTTGCCTGGATTTTCTGCTCATGTGTAACATCATTTCCCAGGGAGAGTACTCACAGATTTGGTTTCTTAGAGATGCACCATCTCGCCCAAGGTTAACAACCAACAACTTTTTTACAAATTAAATTGCACAGATTCCAGTTCTGACAGTTATTGGTCTCTGATCGTGTGTGTCCTGAGAAAGGAGGAAGTAGGTCTCACTCGAAAGAAGTCCGCCTGGGCAAGGAGCGGGTTAGGAAAAGGGAAAGGACTGTAAAATCCATTTGTGTTCGTATTTGAAATGAAATTTGTTATTCTGAAACATGGTGGTTAATTTCAGTGAAGTGGGATGCTGGGAAAAGAACAGGTAATGAGGAAAAGAGAGGGGTAAGGAGAAGCTCAGTGCTCAAATATCCTCATTCGCTCAGACATAGTCAATCCGCAGGATGAAATCCCTCTCTTTTTGCATCTACGGGAGGAGCTCACAACAGAGAAGGAGCTGAAATAATCACTTTAGGGATAAATTATTCCACCTAAGTTGCCTTTATTCTATGAGTAAAATGCTTTTGCAAACTGCAAGTTTCATGTAGGTGAAAAATCTGGAGGGTATTTTTGATTTGGGGTTGCACCAAAGTGCTTTCGTGTGCCATCTTCAGCCTTATAGTGAGTTTGGTCTTGCAAAGAAATTGGATTTGAACAGCATTTTTTCTCGTGCACTTGAAAAATCTTTCCAAAAAGAAAACTCTCTGACACATTATTTCGGAAAGGTTAGATATATCTGCACGATGGGTGAAATTTTTTTTTTTTAACTCCATTGAACTTTTTGTCCATATATGATCTGGACTGTGTGTGAGTGTCAGTGTGTGTGTGTGTGTGTGAGAGAGTGTGTGTGTGTGTACATGTATATGATAAACATATGCATTCTCAAAAATGTCTCTCTGCCTCACACAAACTATTTTTCACAATGATATTTTGAGTTTGTTAGAGATCTCAATAACCTTATTGTAGGTGGCAAGACTAAATGTGCCATATTAACAACTTGTTATCCAATACAAATTAAGTCCTTATGTGTCAAAGGCACTGGACACTGGATTATCTACAAGACAAGTATTTATTGAATAAATGTTGAGTCCAATTTCATTTTAATGTAACTATGTTTCAGCCTCTTAGGCAGAGATAAAAACACTCAGACCTATAACTCCGTTGCAACATTACACCTAACTTGTCTATTTCTGTTATTGTCTCTTTACTTAGAATATGGAAAGAAAGCTTTTTTTTCTTTTTTTTTTTTTTGGTTGTTGTTGTTGTTCTGAAGAGCAAAGAGAGATAGAAAAACGGCTGGCATTCAGCCTAAAGAGAAATCATTGAAACAAATTAATCCTATGCCGTTTAAATTGACATGGTAATCCATCATCAGAGAAGGCAGACTCTGAAAGCAATCTAGAATCTGCCCTGCTCTTTCACTGGCCCTGGAGGCACAAAGACAGATAGTAAAAGAAGGAGGAGGGGGAATCATAAAAGTTAGGAATGCCTTAGCAAAGAATAAAATCAGTTATAGCAGCTCTCACCGTCCTGCCTCTGCAAACCACCTATGGAAGAGAGAGGTTAACTTTAAACAGTTGCTTTCCCAAGTTTGCCTCTAAGTGGTAGGTTACCTGGAGTCGAGCTCCAAAGGGCTGCCTCCTTCTCTATGCTGCCAGGCTGCTGAGTACAGTCGAGCCATTGCTGCGGCGTATAAAATGTAGCCCAATTGGGAGCTGTGGCAGGAGCTACAGTCACACAGAAACTTTCCCTAGAGTGATAAGGGGCTTCTTTTGTGAGGTTTAGGAATTTCTGATTTTGTGCTTTGGGTGGGGAACAGTGAGGGAGGGTCTTTTTTTTTCCTTTTCCTCCTAATAAACATACTGTTTTGCACTCAATGAAAATGCATGTGGTCATAATGGACCCTAAAAACTGACCACCATTGCTTTGCCACTTCTCTCTCTTACTTTAGAGGCTATTTTTCAAATCTTCCTTCACTGTAAAAAACCTGAGATGATATGTTGTTAAAACTTGCTTTAAAGTTCAAAAATCACATATATAACTGAAGTGTCCTATCTTGGCAGAGAGTTAAGATGATAACTTCATTGTAAAAACAGTGTGTCTGCATTTCCAGCACACTGAGTCCTAGGAAATTTTTTTTTCTTTTTTCCCTTTAGCTAACGTATGTAATACTGTTTGCTTATTTGAGATGGAGGTTTCAGAACCTCACCTCCTCATTCTCACCTACGTGAACAAAATTTGAGCACGGAAGTGAATATTATTTGTCAATTTAATAGTGCATTAAGCTACAAAGTACAAAGTCAAGAAAATTTGATTTTTTTTAATTTCCAAAAATCACTGTTAACAATAGACAGTATATGAAGACAAAAACCCAGATACCTTAGTGTCAAAGGCAAGAAGGCAGAAGACTCCAAATATAAACCATACCTAACAGCTGCTCTATATTAATTTACGTAGGATAGAGTTTCTTCAAGTTTATTAAGAAAAATTTCTATGTTACTGAAACTTCAGAAAAAAAAATCACACTTCTTTTCTATTGTTAGAATTTCTATTCACTGGTTTAAAAAAAAAGAAGGTGGATAATTCTTGCTTGTTGAGTACTGTTTTTAAAGTGTGTAAGCATAAAAGATGAATTAAAGGTCTATCCAGGGTAAAAGGAAAGGCGAGTTAAATACTCATACGTAAAATATTCACTCACAGCCGTGCCAGTTGCAATTTTAAGAATTGTTAGGAAATAAAATGTTTAGGAGTGTGTGTGTGTATTTTAATAGAACTTAGGGAATTTAAATAGTAGCTTTTCAATCACTGACCATTCAATTGTACTTCCTGAAAAAGATCTGATGCCTTTGAATTTGTTTTCCATTTATATACAATGTAGACTTTAGCAAAGTAGTATATCATTTTAAAAGCCATTGAATTAAGTAAAATCACATGAAAGAAAATCAATGAATAAATACGCATAAGTCTTTGCCATCAGAAAAGAGTAGGAAGAAAATATCTTTTAAAATCTCCTCACTGCTTACATTTCACTATGTTAGCTACTTTCTAATTACTCAGTAATATGGCAACAAGTATACATGCAAGATGAAATTTCGCTACATTTCTTTGGGAATCAATAAGTTATTCACATTCATTCTCCAAAGAAATAGTGTGGTCTGATTTTTTAACTTCTCCCTCACATGTGATATGACGTGATCTTGTCAAGAAATAACCAATGTGACATTATTCACTGTAGTCAATATTGCTTTCCTTTAATGCTTTCAGTTTTGTTTTGACTATTTTAAGTGATATCATCTTAACCAATTTACCTCAGTCAAGCACACAAAAATCTTTTGGATAAGGCTGATGCATTTCTTATAAATTGTAATAGACTCACAGGAAAAGTGCCTACCTTGATCCCGTATTCAAGTAAAAAAAAAAAGTATACATTTTATTTAAACGATGCACTTTGAAAACTCTCAAGCTAATACTGTCTACCGTCCAGAAGCAAAGTATTGTGATAAACAGTCTCTCTTTAATTTTGCACAAAAGTTCTTACTTATTTTAATGTGTACCTTCAACATTTCAAGAAATCAGCCATTTGGGAAAGAAATGTGGTTGGTAATGTAATTAATTAAATATGTTTTCTAAATCCTGCATAATGTTTCCCTATTATGTTGGTGTGTCTATCTTTGTCCATCTACTTGCTTCTCTAATTATATGCTTATATTGAAGTTAGGTGGGTTTTTTTTTTTTTCTTCTCCTTCTCCTCCTTGCCTTCCCAAAACCAAAAGAATGGAAATTATTCATTTACATTATTTTTCTCCATCTGAAATTCACCTTGACTTAGGAGTTAAATGAAATTAAATTGGATACATTCCCTTTGTTGCTGTGATTGTAGTTTCTTTAAATACACAGAGGCAGCTAATGAACAATGTTAATTTATCTGGATATTTGCCTTACTAACTACCTTCATATTCAAATGACCGGCATTTGATACCATTTGATTAATGCTTTTTTTGACATACCAAAAATGGACTGGTGTTTTAAAGATTTCATTACCAGACTCTTGAGAAAAAGGAAAAAATAGAGAGAATAAGGTAATGTTTCCTCATTCTGTCCCCTTCTAAATAAGAGCTGAAGACCACATGGTTTTAAATGTCTTCAGAACTTTCTCAGCAGGACATGCCTTGCAATTTAATATTAATATTAAAAGCATTTACAGCATATATCTGACTTGGTTAGATGGGCAACAAAATCGTTATGCCAACATCTCTAGCTACAGCTTACTCTAATTCAATTCTTCAATTCATTGAAAAGCAAAATACACAGAATAACCTATCACTGACTTTTTTAATAAATACGTTACACAAAAGATGCTCACCTTTTGTATAAACGCTCTGCCAAAGCTACCAAACTGAAAATTCACATTTTTACTTTGAAGTGTCTATGATTCTGCAAGCCACAATAACTTTGCCATTCCTAAATTGCTTCAGCTTGTATTTCAACAATAGTGGTTCCAAGGAGCTCATTCAAAACTCTTTTTTTGCACTGCCTTCTGCCAGGCTCCCGGAATGTACACATGAGTGACAGCCTCTATCTACTGCTTGAGTATATGAACCTTTAATCCATCAAGAAACTTCTTGCACCGTAAGAATATATATACAGCCATGTGCACACACCTTCATGTACATAAGTATTGTATAACTACCTATTAAAACGTCACCAGGTTTGAAGCCAGCAGGATGTATTTTTCTAATCTCATTCAGATTTTATGGCTACAAGTTGGCTATTGACAAGACTCTAAATTAGCTTTAACTTAAAAGAAATTTCTTTTCCACAGATTTTAACATCTTCCCTCTCCACAATAATTCACTGTTGTATGTACGTTAGAAGTACTTGTAAAGTGAAGCGGGTGGTCAGTTAAATAGAAGAAAATATTTCACTACACTATGTTTCCTTATTCCCTAAAGTCCATCTTCCTGGAGTGTGCTAGTTGATGGATGAGACTGCTGTCTCTCTGAATGGAAGCCTGCTTTCCTAGCAAGGGTGGGGGCAGGGGAGGACCAGTGAGGGCAGAGGGCTCTGAAAACCTCTAAACTGGAGCGAATTTACAGCTCCTTCCTTCTTCCTTTCCTCCCTCCCTCCCTTCTTCCTTCCTTCTTCTCTCCCTTCCTTACTTCCTTTTTGCAACAGTCCCTTCTGGTATATTAGTAGTTAACCTTCGCTCTACACAAAATCAAGGGTTAATGAGACAGGGTTCCTGACACCGTCCAGGTCAGCGAAGCTCCCGAGCTTCTATCGTAGAAATGAGAGATTACCAGGGAAGCAGTTCGAGGCACAGGTCGCCTCACACCTGAACTCATCGCTCCAGTCCATTGGGATTCATTTAAAAAAAAAAATTTCCCTCCCGGAAATCGGGGAATTGGATTCGTATCTATGTTTCCTGTTGCACCAAAAAGCCAAGCAGGGCCTCCTGGACTGAACCCCTCAAGCTGCCAAGGAAATCGAGAAATAAAGGGAAGGGGCTTTTTTAAAAAATAATAATAATAAGTAAATAGATGTAGCTATCAATTTCTCCAAGAAGAGAAAAGACTTTAGAAAATGGTCAGGAAGAAGAAAAGGAAGAACAAAAAGGACTCTCGCCTTTCCTCGCCCTCCTTCGCTCCCCTCCCATTCCCCGAAATTAGTGCCTACTTGATTATTTGCAGCTGTTTCGGACCTCAAGGTTTGTTCACAGTAGCGAGACTCGCGCTTTGAGCAGGGAAAAGCCATTTTCGCGCCAGGACTTTGCTGCTTGGGTTTGGAAAGAAGATTTTCCTGTCTCTCTCTCTCTCAGTAAACTCCCCCCAAAGTCTTGCAAACCTGCAAGACCTACAAGTCCTCACACCTCCGCCACTTCAGACTCCCGGCACCTAGCCTCTGGGCACCAGACAGGTTTCCATCGCTGGGGTGTGGCCTAATGCCCCCCCACCCCCACCCAGGCTGATCTTCCGTCCTTGGGAGTACTGAGGCGTCCTGGGGCTTCCTTAGGGTCTGCCACCCTGCCCCGCCTTCCTTCTCGGCCTCTGACGCCCTCCCACCTGCCCAGGAGCCCCGACCCTGGAATCCACTCGCTCTGCCCGGCTGCTGGCCCCCAGTGGGTTGTGCCACCCGGCGGCCGCCCTCAAGACCAGGTGGGTGGGAGGGAGAAACAGCTAGCAGGGCTGGGCCGCCGAGTCCCTTTAGGAAGATTAAAAGAGACGAGAGGCAGAGATTTATCAAGAGAAAGTTGGGGGATTGAGGGAGTCCCCGAAATGCCAGGGGGGAGAAATGCAACCCGTTTGGGCCACACCTTTATTCCAGGAGGCTGGCTGGGGAGACCCAGGCGGGTCGCCGCCGCCCGCACCGTGGGAGGACCTGCCGGCGTCTCCGCGCCGTGCCTACAAGCCCCTCGTGACCGCCTGGCTACTAGCCACTGTCACTCGCCGCGTGGAGCCCGTGACTCCCAAGCCCTCTGGCCCTCCGCGGCCCGCTCAAACCCACACCTGGCGCCGGCCCGGCGCAGCCAGACCCGCAGGCTCCCTGCCTGTGGCTGCACCCTCGCGTCGCCCGTCGGGGAGGGAGGGACCGAGGCCTGCGCCGGGAGCTCCCTGGCGGTGGCAGGGCCGCCCCCCTCGAGGCTTGCACCCCCCTCTCAGCCTCGCCAAATCCCAGAAAGCCCCGGTCCCCTTCGTCACCCTGGGGGCTTCTAATCACTCCGTATCGATTTCCCTAACTCTTTTCATCCCGTTGAAGACACATCTTAAAACACTCCAACCCGGAGTGTGCTCTGGGCTTTATCCTCACTAATAAAATGATTTACCCTTCTCTCTGCGCTCTTCTCACAGAGGAAAATCGTTCAAGCCCCGGCTATTTGTGTGTGATCAGTAAATATTTAGTGCTGTGACATCCTCAGCTCGGCTTCGGATCGATTCGGAGGCCCCCCGGGAGGAGCGCGCTGTCCGGGCGGGGCCGCCCCAGCTGGCCGAGGGCTCCTCCCGCCCTCGCCGCCGGCCGCTGATTTACGGCCTCGCCAACCAGCCAAGGGGGGCGAAAGCGCGCCTGGAAAATTGGCTTTTCAACCTTTTTACTTTTGACATTCAGCCACTTCAACAGGCTCTCGTTCTCTCCCCGCTTCCAAGGACACCCTAGGCGCCCCGTACGTCCTTCCTGCAGCGGCGCACGGCGCTTGGGCCCCGCGCACTGGGACCACCTATCCCAGCTCTGCCCGCAACCCGGGGCGGCGCAGGCTCCTGCTCCGGAGGTTGTCTCCTTCCGCGCGAAGTGTTCTCCGCCGACACCACCTCCACACACCTCAGAGGGCGACGGGGGTGGCAAAGCCAGGAGCTGCTGTCGAGTGGCAACTTTACTAGGTTTAGAGGTGGTGTATTACCGGGGCGCCTCCGGCCCGGATCTTGGCGGATCTTGGCTGCCGGAGGGCTGCGGCAGCGGCTGTGATAGCGTCAGTGTCCCCCGGCCCTTCCTCCTCCCCGGGGCACACGTTCCTTCCTTATTGCAGGATCGCGCCCTGGCCCCGGGATATAGGCAGGTGGGGCCGGCCCTGGGCAGAGCACGGCCCACCCTCGCCGCCTGCTCCTGGACCCGCCACCTAGGACCACTACGTCGTCTGAGTTAGAGGATGTGAGCGGTATCAGCCCCTCGGGTTCCACCACTGTTGGGCCAGGGGCGCAGGCCTGAAAGACAGCAACACGGGCTCCCACCTGTTAACTGGTCGGCTTCCCTCTCACCTGGGTCCCGGGCCTCTCCTCTTCCCCCTGGGGCCCAAGGAGGAAGGTGTGCGACCTCGAGGGGTCCACGCTCCCCTCCCCAACGCTTGCGCCCACTCCTTTGTCCCACGGATGATTTTCTAAACCGCCTTATCTGCAGACTATATCTTTATACTAATGCATATTTAATTGGTCCGTCTTGACTGTCCATATAAAACAATTTAATTAGGGTGATTTCTTGCTTTGGAGAGCAAAGAAAAAAATCTGCCCAGTGCTTATTGTATTTAGCACCAATACAGGCAGAAAATGTAGCACAAGTTTTTGGTTGAAAGAGCACCTCTGTGCCCATTGAAGGGCGTTGATCCGAAAAGACAGAAAGGACAAGTAAAATCGATTTGAAGCGACCCTCTCTGTCCCTTTCACACCATTCAGAAACTCCATTCCTTCTAAGACAAAGACCAGCGCCTTGGGAATTCTCAGGGAAAAAGACGACTCCAGTCCCACAAGCCTAGGGCACTTTTTTTTTTTTTTTTTTTTAATTCTCAATATTGCACTTAAAACCCGCGCTGGGCGCAGTGCCTCCGCGTGCGGGTTTCGCAGCCGGACCCCTCCAAAGCGCAAGACAGTACGGCTAACAACCTCACCACACTCCTGCCGGATAGGCCTTTTGGTCAGGCCAGATCAGCCCTTTAGGGTTAGTGCGGCCCTCACCTTTGACCCCCAGATCTGAGCGGCTAGCAGCGCTACAAGTCTGGCCAAAGTTAAAAAAAAAAAAAAAAATCTACTCCAAAACCTAGGGAAATCAGGTTCGGCGCCTGATTCACCTTTCCCAATAACCACCCCCCACCCCCATTTTTCCCCCTTCTTTTGCAATGAACTGCCTTAGCCACCCCTGAAGGAGAGAGCTTAAATTGCCAGGGTTGCGAGGCTGGGTTGCGGTGAGTTGCCTGGTCTCACTGGTCCTTCATTAGAAACTCTGGATGCTGGTTCTGCGGCAGGCGCCTAGGCTGGGGAAGGTAGTCGGGGATGTGACCTGGCCGAGGAAGACAGGAGGGAGAGGAGGAGAAAGGAGGCCAGAGGAGGGAAAGAGAGAGGCCGGGCTGTGATCACCTTCACCTGCCCTGAGTCCAGCCTTCCTATTCAACTATCCCTCGACCTTCTACTGGGGTTAAAGGGGGCGGGGGCGAAAGGGAGGGGGGCACCGCGGAGTTACACAAGTGGCCTCCTTCTACTGAGAGAATGAGTTCACAGCCTCCCGGGAGGGGCCTCACCATCCATCCACTCTGTAACTGATGAGACAAACCACAAGGAAAAACTTCTGTAGCCCATATTTATGGTATTAATGAATAGTTAAAAAAAGATTTACACTTCTTATGATCAATATTCTGAGTTATTTCCCTCAAAGTATATAATTACAGTGTCTTCAGAGTTTTCATCATTGTTTGAGGTGGCAAAACCATTTGTAATTTTCATTAGCCAGTAAACATGTAATTAACATTCAGCACTGTGTTTAACTTAATTCCTGTTTAAGACAAGGACAAGAAGCAGCCGAAGAGCGTTAGTTCCATTTGTCAAGTCTGACATACATCTTCCCATAACTGTTGCCTAAAATAAAAGATCCGTGTTTCACCATTATTCTTCTCTTAAAACAAAACAAAACAAACACAAAAATTCATTAGTTACAACTGGATTAAACTGCAAGAGGCAGCCTAGTTTATCCTCAATTTTGGCTAGTGACTCTAGTCCTGTGTCCTACCTTCCTTCTGGGGGTTAGGGGAAGGGAGGGGGTGAATTAAGCAATCATTATTTGCAGTCATGAAACGGGGAACCCCTCCCCCTAAAAGAAATAGGCTTCCTCTTCAGGAAAGTTCTAGAATGGGGGCCGGAAAGGGGGGCAGAAATTTGCAGAGAAGAGGAAAAAAATCACTTGGGGGGGGATTTAATTTAAAAGTAGAAAATAAGGATTCCAACGGGTTCCTAGGAAAAATGTTGCCCTCCTGTTTCAAGTTCTATCTTTGATCCAGGGTGAGGGAAGTCTATCTGCCAGTCTTCTAGGCTGCTGCTCCCCCCCCCTCCTCTCCCACCTCTGTTTTTTTCCCCCACTTGCTTTAGGATTATCCTCCATCCATCTCGACCCCAAACAGTGGAATTTGGCTGTGCCTTGGGTCGTCTAGCTTTGCAATATCGTCTAGAGTTGTTGGTGGTTTTCTGCTGAGGCTGAGCGGTTTGCTCTAGCCTCCTCTGACTAAACTCATTAAGTTGGGAGATTTTTTTTTTTTTTTCAATTGGACGGGTGTTTTTAAAGTCTCGTCTTTCCAGCCCCAAACAAGGTGTAACAACGCACTCTTCCTTCTAAGGAATGAGATGAGAGACAAGGATCACTCCAGACATCTCCTACCTACGGTTTGGGGTTTTTTTTCTTAAAGGCGAGGCTTGCATTCCTCAGCAGCTCATGTACAAAGCTCCCTGAAACCTTGTCTCTCTAAAGTTAGTGTGCAGGGATTTCCAAGGCTGAGAGCGCCTGATACATGGGGAAGCACTTCCTTGAGGTGGAAGATCTCTCCCTTCACCTTTCCTCTTTTTCCCTGCAGGCTAGTGCCTACTTTTTATCAGTTTGCACAATCGCTTAGATAAACACCGAGGAGCAGATTCTCTTTAATGATCAAAGACACATCTTTTCAGGGGGCCAACAAAGCGTTTATTTCACCCGCCAAACTAAAGGAGAGTTATTCCAGTTTAGAAGGAAGATGCAAGCGGTTTGGGACCTTGAACAAGGCAAATATGGTTTTGGTATGTTGGCTTACAGTATTTTTTTTCTCTCTCTCTCTCTCATTTCTTACTTTTCTCCTTGTGCTGTGTGGGGTTGGGGATGACTTGGGGCTTTTCAAAAAATCGGTTTGCTAACGTGTATGAAATGCCTAGGACTGTGGTTTAAGGGGTTTGGGGAAGGGAGGAACAGAGTCAATTCAATGCATTGCCATATTTTATTGCATCTGTGTGATAGGAGAAGGGGTAGCCGGGGGGCGAGGGGGAGAATGCAATTGCAAAACTGCCAAAATATGATTAAATCGAAGGGGAAAGACAGGGGTGCCTCCCACCTCCTTGCCCTGTCTCCTCAAACTCATTTCCTACGCTAGAGCAAACTAAAAACCCGTCCTGTAAGCGTGGCTTTCCTAGCAACAGACGACTCGGTTTTATAGCAAAGGAGCTGTGAGGCTCGCACGAAGTATCAGAATTTACGGTTCGATGTGCCTCTGCGCTTCATTTTGCAACCTTGTGCAACTGACAGGCAGCCAGGCAGGGAGGGAGAGCAGCCCTGCCCGGCGCCCTCGGCCGCGGCGGCTCGGGGAGGCGAGCGCTCGGTTAAGCTAGGAGGAGAACCGCAACGAGAAGGGTACTCACCATCGGGCGGGGTGGTGGAGCTGGCGTGCGGATTTCAGGCAAACGTTTACCTTTTTGCTGTCTATTGCAACCGCGCCGGGCTGACCTAAGAAGCAATTCTGTGCTCTCTCCAGAACGTTCAAGGAACGGTTTCTCATTTTTAAAAAGCCAGCGAGAGAGACGACAGAGAAAGAAAAAAAGAGAGGAGGGGGTGAGGGGGACGCACATAAACCCAGTTCAAAAAAAAAAAAAAAATCACCTCTTAGCCAGTGACTCCGGGACCGCAGAGGTGGCGAGATCCCAGTCTGGTCCAACCCAGCCCGAGCCAATTAATTTTAAATCCTGAAAAAACATTCAGATTAAAATGTACTGAAGTTTCATTCTCCTATGCCTACGTGAGCCCCAAGTCGGTTCCCTTTAAGAGCTCCTTTTCTTTTAAAGTTGAATTTTAGGCAGCGAGGACTCTTACACTAGGGGGCAGACAGGTACTGTATTTGCTCCAATCTTAAGCAATTTTTTCCCTCCCAGCATATGCTCTGATTTAGCACTGTAAATTTTTCAGAGGACCCAACTCTGACAGCCCCTGGTGATTTTCAAAGTACCACAAGCCAGTGGTTAAAAATTGCATTGACTTGGAAGTTCAGAGGGACACAATGGAAACCCTTTCCCTATTCATGGAGCTCCAGTGTGGTGGAAGAGAAAAACACACACGGACTAGATTGAGGGAAAGGAGGAATTTAATGAATCCTGGTGGAAAGAACTGGTTTCTACTGAGTTCAGAGTTAAACTCAGCATTTACTGGGGTCTGTATTCATATTGTGATTTAATCTGTAAAGAATTACAGGCCATCAGGCCACTGACTGCAAGACAATCATATTCCTGGGTTCCCCCCCCCCCCAGATTAAGACAAATGTTTTTTCAACTTTCTCTGGCCAAATTGAAGCTTACCATTCCTCTCATTAAAATAAATTTACATCTGCAATGAAAGACTGGGCTGGATTTTTTTTTTTTTTAAACAGCAGCAACATACTGATATTTATGTTTTAGTCTTGGAGCTGTTTTGCTCAAGGCAAATGAGCATCTCTGATGAAGATGTTTTTTAAAAGTTCCCCTCCTCTTTCTTCTCAGTCTGCAGTCCTGTCTCTCTCTCTTTTTTTTCTTTGCAGTAAAATTAACTACAGTTCATACATTGAAAAAAATTTTTTTTGTTTTTGCTTTTTAACAGAGTCCCTCTAACTCAATGTGTCTTAAAATGTAGAGTAAAAACCTCTGACTACATGGCAGTTCTGTACTCCTGTGCCCAGCAGGCTCCAGTTCTGTAGGAGATGGTTGGGAAATTCTTCGATTTGAGTCTAAGGCCATCAGAGTGTGCTTTGAATTCCAAAAGAAAATTCTAACTGGACTACAGAATCTGTCTCTTCTTCAAAATTGTACCCTCATATGATTGTAAAAGGTGGCCTTGCCATGGAAGTCACCGCAGTCAGGAGGTGAGATTAAGATTTCCCTATAATCAATTAATTATTCTCATCTTCTATTAAAATTGAGGTGGGGATGCCCATTAGATTTTCTGTCTCAACTCCAGCCCTACCACACCTCTCCTGAGTTTGTCCCTCATCTACTGATAACTGTGGCATTTGGCAATTCTTCGAATCATAAAGCTTGAAAGAAAAAAAAAAAGTTCCCCTCTGAAATGATCTCTTTGCCACTCTTCTTCTCCTCTTTTAGAGAAAGTTGTATTGTGTCTCTCATCAACCCGAAATTCTCAGCCTGGCTTTCCTCTGTGGCAATCTCATTACACACCAGGTTTATGATAGCTCAGTGTCCACTGTAGTGTTAGATCCTGTTTGGGTTTTTTTTTTTTTTTACAACTTTCAAATATTCCCAGCACCTGCAGCTTTAGGAAAATATGTGATTTCAGTGGAGAAAAGGTAAGGGTTAGCAGGTTTCAGGAGTAATGCTTATAGAAGATTTTTCCTTCCCTAAAAACTACCCCATCTCTGCCCACATCTTTGCTTAATCCCTACCTAGTATTCTGCCTGTGTGTGTAAAGGGTATTGACTGCAAAGTGCAATCGACATATGCCAATGATATGTATGATTTATTTTTTTTAATTGCATCTCCTTGAATTTTTGAGCTATCAAGAATAATTTCCTGCAGTCGTTAATTAACTCTTTCCATGAGTTCATTTTTCCTGGAGCTCCGCGTCTTTTTGTGTAAAATATTTTAATTGTTCGTAAACCTGGTTGACTTACCAGTTCACAGTTTTTCTTGGCGCAAAGTGTGCGTGATGGAGTCAGAATTTTCCTCTATAAATGTAGGGTAATCATGAGCCACTAACAGATCATAGTCCAACAGAAAGGTTGCTGCTTTGGGATGGAGCGTCTTCGGGGGCAATTCTAGATGTTTGACGTTTAAAACCAAACACCCTGAAATTCAGAGACACAACCACCTCAATTATTGTCACACATTGAGCACAATGGCAAAGGCTATGAAGTTGTGGCTCTTGCAGTGAATCTCTGGAGGTAGCCTATGGCTTGTGTGTAGTTTTGTGAGTTGTACTGGTATGATTTCCAATTTGGGGCAGAATCTCTGAGTGTGTTTTAATGACTATCTGAATGCTTAAGGGGAACTTGAGAAACAACGAAGTCCGTACTCAACTGTTCTATGACCTAGAAGCATAGTCGCTGAAGTCTTTGTCTGTGCACACTGACAAGTGTGCATCTGATACACGTGTGTGCGGAGGGTGTGCACAGGGGAAGCAGGCGGCTGCCTCCGCCTGTCCATCAGCGGGGCACGACGGTCTTTTGCCCTCTCACCACGACTCGGTGTGTGGCACGACGTTGGCTTGCAAGTTAGCTAGAACCAACCAGAGAGGATAAAGTTGAGGAAAATGTATTTTAATTGCGTCACGACAATGAGATGATGTCTCCTTGTGCTTCTCAGCATCCGAGAGCAATTAAAATGTCAGGCCACATACCTGTGAAACGTTAACCCTACGAGGAAAAGACACCGAATAGATTTTTCCCCTAAAATTTTTTCCAAAAAAAAAAAGCCACCAAACCGAGCGACTCATCAGACTTGATGAAGAGAAGAGTTTTCCATTAACTGGATTTGGCCAAATATTTCGTTTGGAAAATGCCTGAAAGCTGACTTCGCAGCACCCTTCCCATCCCCGCCCCCTTGTCCCTCGGCAAAGAACCCGGGGAACTTTTTCTGTCTCTGGTGCTGCGGGCGCAAAGCTGAGCCGGGAGTCCCGGGTGGTGCGCGAGCGGCGGGTTTCGTGGCGTCCCCGAGCTGCGCGAGGCGAGTCCTCGATCCCGTCCCAAGCCTCTGGCGGAGCCTTTAAGAGGCGTCGTGTGTGCGCGCCGCTCTCGTCTCTCCGCCGGGGCGGATACCCCGGGTGCAAGGTGCGGGGACAGCGGGGGCCTCGCCCGGGCCAGCGCGGGCCCATCCCCCGCTCAGCTGCGGCCGCGGCGGCGGCGACTCGGCGGCCGCCCCCTCCCCGCCCCTCCGCCCCCGCGCGCCCCGCGCTGCGCCCGCGACGCCGCTCGCGCTAGGACCGGGCTGCGCCCGGGGCCGCCATGGCGGGGCCGTCGCGCTCCGGCCAATGACGGCGAGGGGGCGGTGCGCGCGCGCCTGGCCAGGCCAACCCCGGCTGCTGCCTTATAAGGCGCGCCGTCGCCATGGCAACGTGCGCTAAGTTGCAGCAGTCGTGTCAAAGTTCACTATATAGAGAGCTCAGTGAGCTGATCGCGGAGAAGCCACTTCTGCCAGCCCCGGCGCCTATAAATCGCATTCCCTCCCGCGCCCCCCTTTTTAGCATATTTGATCACTTTGATTCTCTGTTCTTTTCTCTCCGCGGTGTGTGCGTGCGTGCGCGCGTGTGTGTTTTCTTCTCCTCCTCCTCCTCTCCCGAGTTGCCTCCTTCCTCCGGGTGCCGAGCTGCCTTTTTCCCCTCTTTCATTCTTCCCGTCTTTTTCTCCCCCCTCTGCGCACGGAGAATGTGCTTCTAGGTGGTGATCTGCCTTCCTCTCTCTCTTTTATCATTTCTCCCCCGCCGCCGGCGAGTTGACTCTTTCCCTATGTGTGTGAGGCGGCGGCGGCAGCAGCAGCAGCGGCTCCGGCGGCGGCAGCAGCGGCAGCAGCGGCTTCAGCGGCGGCGGCGGCGCTAGACGCGGCGGCTCCGGGCCCGACCCGGCGGCTTCGGCGGCGGCGGCGGCGGCTCCGGCGGCGGCGGCGGCCCGGGCGGCCCGCAGGGAGCGGCGAGCGGCCTCCACCCGGCGAAAGCGGGCGGCGGCGGCCGGAGCGAGCAGGGCGCGCGCCGGGCGCCCGGGGCAGGCGGCGGCGGCGGCCCAGCGCCGGAACGACGCCGCGCAGCGCCCGACGCGGACCACTTTCATGCTGATTCCCCCGGACCCGGGCAGCGCTCCGGCCACTCCGCGGGCCGCCGGCCTCCGCCCCGGCCTGCCCGGCTCCCTGGGCGCGCCCGCGCCCGGCGCCTCCGCGCTCCTAGTCCTCTTGATTTCGATGGCTTTCCTGAATGGCTGACTGTGGGCTGCCCTGGACTTGGCCCCCGGACAGTCGCCTCTCCTCCTTCTCTTCCTCCTCCTCCTCTTCCTCCTCCTTCTCCAACTCCTCGGCTGCACACCAGCTCTGAGATCGAGAGAGTGAGCGAGAGAGGGAGGGAGAGAGAGCGAGCGAGCGAGCAAGAGCTTTGGAGAGATTTTTTTGCCTCCTACTTCTGTCTTGAAGCCAGACAATCGACTTGCAGCTCTCCCTCCCCTCCCTCTCTCCACGCTCTGCTCCCACTCGCTCTGCCCCGTCCCCTACCCCTCCCCTCCCGGCGGAAAGCCCCCCGAAACCAACAAAGCTGAGCCGAGGGAAACAAACAAAACAAACACATCGGGCCAGACAAGCAATCGACAAAACTTTGCAAAAGCAAAAACAAAAAAGGCAAAACTAACCAACCTCAACCAACCAGCCCCCGAGCCACCCGGGGCGCCCTCCCGCGCCCTCTCGCACCCTCGCACACACAAAAGGCGGCGCGCCGGAGCCCGAGACCCGGGAGCCGCCGCCGCCCCGCCGCCGCCCGCAGCCAGGGGAGCAGGAAGTCCGGACGCGGCCCCCATAGATATGGCAATGGTAGTCAGCACGTGGCGCGACCCCCAGGACGAGGTGCCCGGCTCCCAGGGCAGCCAGGCCTCGCAGGCGCCGCCAGTGCCCGGCCCGCCACCCGGCGCCCCGCACACGCCACAGACGCCCGGCCAAGGGGGCCCGGCTAGCACGCCGGCCCAGACGGCAGCAGGCGGCCAGGGCGGCCCTGGTGGCCCGGGCGGCGACAAGCAGCAGCAACAGCAGCACATCGAGTGCGTGGTGTGCGGGGACAAGTCCAGCGGCAAGCACTACGGCCAGTTCACGTGCGAGGGCTGCAAGAGCTTCTTCAAGCGCAGCGTGCGGAGGAACCTGAGCTACACGTGCCGCGCCAACCGGAACTGTCCCATCGACCAGCACCATCGCAACCAGTGCCAGTACTGCCGCCTCAAAAAGTGCCTCAAAGTGGGCATGAGACGGGAAGGTATCGGCCTCTTATTTCTCCCCCCCCCCCCAACCCCGCCCGGGTTCCAGGGGCCCTGGGTGCGTTTGGCTAGCCTGCTCTGTGTGAGAAGCCAGATCGCCCAAGCTCGTCTCTTCGTATTGCAGCCGAGAAGGGTTTTCTATTAGAAGCGAATTCTGCACTGGAACTCAGAGCCCCAAATCTGCATGCTTTGGCCGCCTGGTTTCTCTTCCTCCCCTCCCCTCTCTCTCTCCCCCCGGGCTGTTTTCATTCTCTTGCATTGATTACGAGTTCAGTCGAGTTTGCCTTTCTGCAAGGCATGGAGTGGTAGTGTTTGTTTGGGGTTTGGGGGTTTTGTTTTCAGCCTGGTTTACCTCTCTCTCTCCCCCCCTCTCTCTCTCCCTGTCTCGGCTTGTTTTTCCTGCATGTCCAACATATGTCCCTCCTCCCCACCCCTCTCCCCAGCCCCCACCCTCTTAAAAAAAAAAAAACAACCTGAGATTGTACTTTTGTACAGGAGGTTCAAATTACAAATGGCAATTTTATGCACTTCGCGGTATTAACGCTGCCGCCCGGGCAGCGCTCATGTGACCCTCCGTGGATTAACATTCTGCTTGAAAAAATCACTGTTTGCTTTTTTCCTTTCACTTTTGAAAGGAAGAGGACGCGATAGGCAGTGGGGAAAGGATGGGCTAGGGGCGCGTGGTGGCGCGGCTTTCGCTCCGTGCGAGTTGGGTCTTTGTGATCGAAATTCGCCGAGCGCCGCGAGTCGGGCTCGGCCAATGGCGCGCTCGGCGCCGGGCGCGGGCTCCGGGCTGGGGCGAGCGATCGCCGGGCTTTCTTTGTGTTTCGGCTCGAGCCACTCTCCCGGTCCGCCCTCAAATAACAGCCCGAGGCCGAGGCGCGCTGGCTCTTCCTGGCCCTCTCGGGGCCTGCTGGGGCTCCGCCGGCCCCGGCCGCCTCCTCCCGCCCTCTCCCTGGCTTCCTCTCGCCTCGGCCGGCCTCTCTCTCCGCCCTCTCCCTCGGTCTCGCTTCCTCCAAGCACATTGATTAGGCAGACGCCAGACCTCGGCTCGCCTCACGCCTCGCACAGGGGGTTCCCCTCCCGGCTGGGGCTGCCACTGGGGCTGCAGGGCTTGGGGGAGAGTCGAGCCGGGGTAGGCACAGGCCGTCTGGGTTGAACCCTTGTAGCTTTTGCAAAAGCGGCTCACTCAACCCCCCAGGCTCGCCCTTCCCGCTCCTTCTCCTCCAGTCAATAAGAAATATCAGCTGTTTAGTAGCAAAGAAGAAAAATGTCCCAGAATGCGACCTCCCGCCCACAGCGCAGGGGAACCCGAGGCAAAGTGGCCAATTCCGGGTACTCAGCGGCCCAGCCCCAAGCGGGCCTCGTAGGCGAATGTGCAGCTCTGGCCGCCGGAGCCTGCCGGGGTGGCGCTGGGAGCAGAGTGGAGCAGGCAATCCCAGGACTGTGGTCCTGGCGCGCTTCTGAGCGGGCAGGCCCGCCTGGCCCATGCGCTGCGCGGGACCTGGGGGCAGGCGGGGTCGAGCGGAGGCAGACCCCCTTCAGGGGAGCTGGGGGCCAAGACCTGTCATTAACTGTGGGCTATCTCCTTTCCTCCCCATAGCGGTGCAGAGGGGCAGGATGCCGCCCACTCAGCCGACCCACGGGCAGTTCGCGCTGACCAACGGAGACCCCCTCAACTGCCACTCGTACCTGTCCGGATATATTTCCCTGCTGCTGCGCGCCGAGCCCTATCCCACGTCGCGCTTCGGCAGCCAGTGCATGCAGCCCAACAACATCATGGGCATCGAGAACATTTGCGAACTGGCCGCTCGGATGCTCTTCAGCGCCGTCGAGTGGGCCCGGAACATCCCCTTCTTCCCTGACCTGCAGATCACCGACCAGGTGGCCCTGCTTCGCCTCACCTGGAGCGAGCTGTTCGTGCTGAACGCGGCACAGTGCTCCATGCCCCTCCACGTCGCCCCGCTCCTGGCCGCTGCCGGCCTGCACGCCTCGCCCATGTCTGCTGACAGGGTGGTCGCCTTTATGGACCACATACGGATCTTCCAAGAGCAAGTGGAGAAGCTCAAGGCGCTGCACGTCGATTCCGCCGAGTACAGCTGCCTCAAGGCCATAGTCTTGTTCACCTCAGGTAGGAAGGCCCCCTGCCTTCTCATGCTCTGAGAGCCAGAGGCCACACCCTGGTCCACCTGCCCAAGTCTCCTAGCCCTGACTTAGGGCCCAGAGAATGTGGGAGTCCCCAGGGCCAGCACAGTCTCCCCCTGGCAAGTCCAAACTGTTGAGTGCAACTTGGAGTGAGAACTTTGTACAGCTGTTGGGCCCCACCAGGCCTGTCTTCGGGAGAGGGGAGGAAGGCTGGACTGCAGGGAGGGTGCTTCACGCACACATGCCCTCCCCAGATGGGCCATGAGGAAGCCTCTTGGGCCTCTTCATCTCCTGCAGTGGCAAGACTGGGCTGCGTTGTCCTGTTCCCCTTCCTTAGGCCAGGCCCTGTAGACCCTCTAGGCCTGGGGAATCTCCTCTACCCTCTGGCTGCCTCTGGCACCTGGCTGGCCCTCCAGGAGAAGGCCCTGGGCACTGAAACAGCCCTGGCATCTTCCCTGCAGGGGAAAGTTTGCCCCTGCAGGGGGAAAGCATGCCTGTTAAGTCAGTGGGAGTTGGAGCTTCAGGCCAATCCAACCCGAGGGCAGCAATTTTCAAAGTCGCATCCTTATTAAAATAATGCTGACTGCCAAGAGAGGGGCAGGGGCTGTCTGCAAGGGACAGGAGGAGGAAAGGGGCCATCATCACTCTTCAGAGCGGCTGCAGTGGGTTGAAGACTCTGGCCCCTTGTTTCCCATGCCCAGGCAAACACTTAAGGCGTTTTTAAACACCCCAAAGCGTATGCCAACTTGGGCTGGATAGAAATGTTGCTGGCGTTATAAAGCCATCATTGACTGCATTATGAAATCTAATGGCTTTGCATGTAGTTCAACCTGTGTGAGTAATACATCTGATATTAATTAATTCTTGAGGCCAAATGATTTTTGGAGATGTCTGGCTTCCCACTTCAGGCCACACCTGAGCCTTTTGGCTGCCTCTGGGCTGAGTTCAGCACAGCCCAGGTGGGTGGAAGTCACCCCTTCACAGTCGTGTACTACTTTGTCAGCTGATCCCTTTGTCACTGGCTGAGAGGGGAGAGGGGTTCCTGATTAAGAATGACAAACATTTGGATGTTGGCAGGGCTTGGAACCTAGTCACCCACTGCAGTTTTCGAAACCTGTAATCAGGAAGCTAGGAGGGATGTGAAATCTATGTGGGAAACAAAAAGGGGGTACAGAGCCTGCTCCTCATTGTTTCAGGGAAGTCTAGGGAACCAAGTGATTAGCTGAATCTGTTCCAGGTTTTGAGCCCTCAACTAAGCTGTCTTTTCTAAGTTGCTGCTTTTTTTAATCTAAAATCGCCCACCACAACCACCCCAAATTTGGCCTCTGGAAGTCCTAGAGTAATCAATTAGCAGGCAGTGTCTGGGCAGAAAAGCTGTCTGCAGAGACTTGGGTCTGGATTTTTTTTCCCTTGAGGGCCTGTCATACGTAGGGCATTTGCCTGATGCAAATGTACAGACGAATACTCCCCTACCCTGCAGCCAACCGCACCCCCATTCCACAACCTGACACCCAGCCTTCCCTTCCAGGCGCTGGGGTGGTGGTGAATGTCTCAATATCATTGTTAGTTCTTAGACTTACTCTTGGCCCTTCAAGGAAAGAAATGCCTGATACTGTCGTAACAGTTTAATTTATTACTATTTGCAAAATGTGGAGGCCGGCGTGGAGAATGCAGATCGCCTCACAAAGAGATAAAGGTTCCTGTTATCTGATTCAGAGGGAGACACCCAGTACCCATGCAGAGGGAAGGAGGCTTATGCAAACAGATTTTTAAATTCCTGACCAAAGATACCTAAGCGAGTCCTAGATACACACATGTGTGTTCAGGTCCTTGTGGTGGAGGTGGTGGTGGCTGTTTTCAAACCTCTGTCTTAGTGATTCACAATATGCATGTGTTCGTCCCAGTCTTGTCTGGGGAGCCCCAAAAGGTCAGGTCACAACCTGCACCACCTCCGCAGAGAAGCCTCTCATTTCAAAGGCACTTATTGTATTTTCACGTATCAGAAAAAGAAAAGTGTTTTCCTGAAGATAACGGGGAGGGGGTGCTTCTTCGAGGGACCTGGTTTAAGAAAAAAATGAAGGGGGGGTGGGAGAAAAAGAGAGAGAAGAAAAGGGGGGAACAGAAACAGCTCCAATGAACAGAGAGATCACAGTTTGCATGGCTGCCCTTCAATAGGCTAAACTGACAAGATCAGTTTTAAAGGGCCACTTAAATCAGTTTCAAAGACTGGAGAAAAATGAGTCGCCCTCTTTGGGGAGAATCTGAGGCTGGGTCGTGGGCGCCATTCCTCCGGGCTGGGCCAGGTTGTTGCTCCCTTCCCCCTCCCTGTATAATTATAAGCCAAACTATTATTTACAGAGGAGGAGGGGGAGGAGCCCTGGCAGTTTTGGTTTTGTCTGTTTGTCTGTCTGTTTACTGACTTGGTCCAAATTCACCTAGTGCACTTCTGCTTGGGCCTCAGTGACCCAGCCAGAGGACTGGGCAGTGAAAGCCTGCAGCGCTCTGAGCTGTGTTTTCTTTTGAAATAAATAACCCAGGACCATCTCAGGCTCTTTCTCTCCCTCCACCACCCCCCAAGTTTCCAGTACATAGGCATTTGCCTGAACTCCGGTTGGAGCAGTTTGACAGAGCACTTTGCACACACCTCATGTGACCCATTTCAAACCTCTTAAGCTGATGACTGAATTCTTTTTTTTTTTTTTTTTTTTTTTAACTTTCTTCCAGATGCCTGTGGTCTCTCTGATGTAGCCCATGTGGAAAGCTTGCAGGAAAAGTCCCAGTGTGCTTTGGAAGAATACGTTAGGAGCCAGTACCCCAACCAGCCAACGAGATTCGGAAAGCTTTTGCTTCGCCTCCCTTCCCTCCGCACGGTCTCCTCCTCAGTCATAGAGCAATTGTTTTTCGTCCGTTTGGTAGGTAAAACCCCCATAGAAACCCTCATCCGGGATATGTTACTGTCCGGCAGCAGTTTTAACTGGCCGTATATGGCAATTCAATAAATAAATCAAAATAAGAAGGGGGAGTGAAAGAGAAAGAAAAGGCAAAAGACTGGTTTGTTTGCTTAAATTCCTTCTGTTAAGAAAGGATTTAAAGGATGTTACAAGTTTGCTAAAAGAAGAGAGGGGAAGAATTTAATGGACTGTGAATTTCAAAAAAAAAAAAAAAGACTGTCAAATGAACTTTTACAGAATGCATTAAAACGAAACAAACAAACAAAAAAACTCCTGTGTCGGTCAGAACAACTTGCTACTTATCATTTTTGTATAAAAAGGAAATTAGTCTTTTTCTTTTTTGGTAAATTTTTGAAAAATATTGCTAAAAGTGCATTTAAGGAGATTGGGAGAAAATTAGCAGAATGGAGAAAGTAAGTCTTTTTTTTTTTTCCAAATTATTAATTGTCCTGTGTCTCTGTACTTCTAGCTGTTCTTTTTTGTACTTTTCTGGTTCCAAACCAGTTTATTCTGTGGTTCTATAATAAGTTTTGATATAATCTTGGCTTCTTAAAAACTGTGTATCCTTAAAATATATGTTCTGCAAGAATTAAAACTGAGTCCATGAAAATATCATAGGAAGACATAAAACTTTAAAAGGCAACTCAAAGCTGATGGAAACGCACTTACAAGTGGTGACCAACAATTTTAGGTGAAGTTGAGCACTCTAATTAGAAAACTGGAGGAACCACACACACCACTTAACTTCCCCTACCTTGGCCCTCCCCCGCGCCCAAAGACACCACAACAAACCTAGCTTTTTAAAAATATTTTAAGAAAGAGAATGAACTGTGGAATTTATTGGCAGCCAAGGAATGTGTCCAAGACACATGCCGAGGTTTTGAATAAAAAGTGAACTTTTGTAATTTGAATTGGGTCCCGCTTAGTTCTTGAATTGTTATGAAAATCCTCTATCTGTTTGTATATTTGCAAACCCTTTGTATTATAATTGTTGATATTTTCCCTTTTTAAAAAGAAATACCATTGAAATCAGCATGACAAAATAACACTGTTGGCACTTATAGGTAACGTGATTGATTCAGTATCTTAGAGTTTACAGTTTGTGTTTTTAAAAAAACTGAAGGTTTTTTTTTTAAGTGCAACATTTCTGTATACTGTAAAAGTTATAATAACTGAACTGTTTGGTCGAGTCTTTGTGTGTTATATTCCAAGGAAAATTGAAAGTATTCAGAAATTAAAATATTATTTGATATCTGAAACCTGTTTGGCTGTCCCCACTCACTGTCTGTCCAGGGAGAAGAGCCCCTGTGAGTTCTCGCTGAGTTGGCTGGGGGCTCCATTTGATAACTCCCCTAAATCAGTTTGTTCAAAGGTGGACTAGGGTATTTGCCTGTTTAATTTGGGGGTGTGTGGGGGGGAGCTAAAGTTAATGGTTTATCTATGGTTTGGGAAGTGCCATACTGATATAATAAACCACCCCATTCACCTAATCCTTCTTTTAATTAAAAATGGATTTTCCAGGAAAAAAAAAAAAGGCCCTTATATTTGTCACACTTAAGTGCCTGCTTAGGGAAGGTATTGTGAAAAGTATTAGAAATCTTGAGATCAGTATCTATTTTATGATCAGAAAAAAAATACTCTTTTGTACATTTCTGACAGTTATGCAGAAAATCGTTCAAGCAAACTAATCAAAGCGTTGTAAATAGAGAGCGGTTGTTTGCAATGAGTTTTTCCTTAATTAGGTGTGATTTTTAAAATATTCTGTGCTTCTCATCTAGCGTGGTGGTTGAGAGAATTTCAAATCCAGTGATATGGCTTATAGCGCTGAAGGGTCTGTGTCCCATGTATGTATGATAACTTGCAGTGGGGCTGCCTCTCCCCTCCCCCCTTTACCTTCTGTCTGTGAGAGCATGACCACAGGTCAAGGGAATCTTTTCCACTGGAGTTATGTACATAAAAAACACTTGGACATTTTGACATTTCAGATTGTATAGATACAATCAGTACTGTTCTTGGAATCCTTTGTCCTTAGAAGCCAAAAGAAGAGAAAGAAGGAAAGAAAAAAGAAAGAAAGGGAAACTTTGCAGGGTGTGCTTGATATGGAAGTAGGAACTATTTTGTCTCCGAGTCCTTCCCCCTCCCCCTTCTCTTTTCCTGGTCTGGAGGAAGCTCAATGTGTGGGAGATTTGCAATTTTCTTCTTACTGAGTCTTTCCAGCCCCCCTACCCATACCTCACCATGTTGTGGTTTCATTTAAAAAGGGAGGGGGGGGAGGTGAGAGAGGTGAAAGAAAAGGGATCATTTTGCAAACTGTTAAACTTCGATACTCAGTTCTAGTCAATGTATCTAGATCAGGAGTATCCGTCTGATTTGTGCATTTGAGCGGTTTTCCATTTTGCCTTCAGCTTCTTTCTGTAGATGTATACATATATGAGTATGTTCTCACGCAAGAATACCGCTGACCTTTAGATCGAGGTTTTGTCGGTTGTTGTTTATTTCCCCTCTTGTAAGTGGTATCCATGTGAGTGTGTGAAGTTTCTCTAGTAAGTAAAACACAGGCCCTTTTCCTTGTTTGTTTTGTGTTAGTTTATTGTAAACAGCCATTTGTTGTAAATTATTATTGGCATTAAATTATAATTTATGATTTTCAAAGCAAAAGACAGTCCCTGTTTTATTATGCTTTAAGCATGTGTTCTAGACGTTGGAAATCTCTCTCACTCCAAGTTTCAGCAATGAGCGTGGGGTCTGCGAGGCAGAAAAATAGGACCCCACATTTTTCAAACGCTTAAAACAAAACCCCTTGTATATATTTAGAGTGGCCGGAGGAGGATCTGTTTAGAGTCTTGAGTTCGGTTTAAGTTTATTGCATTTAAAGAAAGTTTTTCTTTTCATGCTGAGTTAGAACAAAAGATCTTTGCTGCGACTGAATTGGACAAAAGACGAGGGCTGGGACCCAGCGAGTGCGTTCTGTGTGAAATTGACGAGATCTTTAAAAAAAAAAAAGCTGCTAAACATGGCGACTCTTTCCCTTTAAGTGTCTCTTTTTCCTTGCTGGGGTTTTTTTTTTTTTTTTTTTCCATGTGATCTGAGCTCGCTTTATTTCTTTTCCCAACCCGCTCCCCCCGCTCCTCTGGGCGCTCGGGGGTGTGAGAGAACCCAGTTAGAGGCGAAATGCAACAATAGTCCAGAGAGAGAGAGAGAGAGAGAGGGGGCGATCGCTGCTTCTCGCCACTTTGAAACAGACCTGGGGAAGACTGAGCGGGGGGATTCTAGCCCGTTCTCTCGGCTGCCTGGCTCGGCTCGCGGTCGCCCGGCCTCGCTCTTGCACTGTTCGCTCGGCCCGGGCCGCGAGGGGTCGGGGCGCCAAGGGAGCGGGCGCCGCCCGGGGCTGGGCTCGCGGAGACGGCTGGCTTCGCATCCGGTCGGCGGCGGGGCCGGGGGCCCGGGGTTGGCAGCGGCGGCGGGAGAGTGCCGGCCCCCTGCCCGCCCCCCGCTGACGCGCGGCGGAATCCCGCCCGCGGCCCCGGAGAGCGCGGGCTGCGGTGCGCGGGGCGGCCCTCCCGGGAGCGGCCCGCAGCGGGACGGGCGGGGGCCGGGGGCGCTCGGGGGGAGCCCGAGCGTGTGAACCCGGCCTGGCAGCTCGCTGCTGACTCGGTCCTCCGAGCGCAGCCAACATGGCGTCTCCCAGTGCACGGCGAGCGCCGGCTGCCAGGCCCGGCCCGGCCGGCTAATCGGAAACACATTGGCTCCCAAAAAGAGGAAAAAAAAAAAAAAAAAAAGCGGAGAGGGGGGCTAAAGGCCATTCTGTCTGCAGGCAGAAAACCTTCGTTTAAACCCTTGGCTGGCAAGTGAGTGCCATCCTGGATTATTCTGTACTGAAAACCGCAGAGTTGGTGGGGAGATATTGGTAGCGCAGTGTCCCCCTTCTCCCCGCCTCCCCGCCCCCCATATCCAGGAGACTTGAATTCGAGTCTCTTCTTGGCAAGCACCAAATTTAAAAATAAAAAGTCTCTAACCGTAAACGAAGGATCTTACTGATGTTTGGATAGTCTGGGGGGGAGGGGGAGGAGCGAGGATGGACAGACCTCGGGCAGTTGTCGTGCGCATTAAGGCAGGGGCTGCGCGGGGGTGGCGCAGGCGGAGTTGGGGTGGGCGCCCGGCTGCGACCCCCGCCGGATGTGGGCAGAACTTGCTGCTTGCTTGTCAAAGTTTTAGGCCTGGGGGCCGAGCCGGATCCGGACGGGCGGTCGAAGGCCCCAGAATGTGTGAGCCCGTGTGGACGGCCCCCTGGCAGGAGCGCGCCTGCAGCACAGGGGCCCCCATTTCTCTAATGAGTTTGAGAGCGCGAGGGTGGCCGGGGACAGACCTGGCCTCCCAGAGAGGATTTTCCAAGGGCCTGTGCAGAGACAGGGATCGGGTCGGGGGCCTGCTCTCGGCCTACCAGGGAATCGCCCCCTGCGTGCCTATTCCAGCCCCAGCCCTGGCCTGGAGAACCCTGTCCCTCAGCCCTCTGGGAGGGGAGCGAGGTACTCTTGTGAATTCCAGGCCTTGTCAAGATTTATTGAAGTTGGGTTTTAAAAACGTGCTTCAGATGATTTTTTCCCATTTTCTCAGATTTCAAAGACTCCCTGCAGTGCGGCTGCCTAATTAATGGTGAAATTCAACTAAATCTAATTATGCAGTAATTTTAAAGCAGTTAGTGCTGGGCGTTGGTTTGTAATAGGACCCCAGTTTTTTTAAGTTTGCTTACAGTGTTGGTTTAGGGGAAAGTCATCTTTTGTATGGCAAAGAAAGACAGGGAAATAGTTTTGCATGAACTGAAGGACTGAGAACCGCACCCCCCATCCCACCTCCCTCTCCATCACCACTTCTATCTCTTTTCCCTTCTCTATCCCTTTCTTCTGTCTTTCCCAAGCCCAAGCTTTTAGCGAGGTGCTAACCTTGCAAGGGGACCCGGTTACATAGCCAAAGGGAAAAGGGGGAAGCTTTTTCATATGGAGACACAAAGGGACTTGGTATCCGCCGGCCTGGACGCCTCTGTAAAGGCCCGAAAACGGGGAAGGGGCTCTCATCTCCTCTAATAGAAAACAGATTTCCTCCCCTTAACATCCATTGTCATTAAGGCGCAAAGCTGACTCTCGGAGTTATAAATCTTATCGTCTTTCTGATAACACAGTTGTAATAAGTTAGCGTCCTATTCCAAGTGAATTGTCAAGCTGCCTCGTTTAATAGTGGCATTCTGTATCATGAAAACTTTTATTTATTTATTTATTTACATCGCGACTTCCAGTCCTGGCGTTAAGGCCAGTGCCGAGCGAGGTGCCTGTTGGGCCTCTGGGGTAGGGCCGAGGGGGTAAAGGTGTGAGAGGTGGGTTGCGTGGATCCACGTCTGGATCTGTGGCTGGGGTGAGGGACCCCCTCGATAAAGGGGGTTAAGGGGATCGGTGTCCCCCTTTCCCATCCCCCCCAGGGGCCCCCTTGAAATGACGTTCCTTGAAAGAAACATGCTTGTGATTAGCTAAGCAAACACATCTGCTTTCGGAGTTGGACCTTTGTTAATTAGCTGAACAAAGGGCCGTTTTGCTTTTTACCTTTTGCTGGGGGAGAGTGTGTTATTTCAGGAGTATCATGGGCCCTCCTCTTTTCAATTGCAGCCTCGACGTTAATTTTATTGGGATTACTGATGGGAAATGAGGTGGCGCAGGCTTCCGAGAGGAAAAGCTTGATCATTACCCCCTTCGGAACTATGTTTTTCCACCCAACCTCCTGCTCGCGAGGAGGGGGGTGGGGGCGAACTGCGCAGCAAGTTCGGAGCAATTGGAATCAGGCTCGCGGTGCGCTGATCTCGGGTGACAGAGCGTGTGTTGAAGCTGAACTCTATAATTTGCGCTTCTGTTCCTTTATTAGGCCTGGACAACGAACTAATGAGCTTTGGCCCAGCACAATGTCACTTGTATTTATTTTCTTATGGCAACTTTGAGATAGCGGAAGTGTTCCTTACCAAGGCACAGGGAAGGCCCGAGATTCTGCTCGCTGCTGCCTGGGCTCGGGTCAGTGCCTGCGTCCCCGGGGAGCGAGGGCGCGGCGAGGGCGCGCGCTGAGTTGGCGGAGCCCGGGAACTGGGCCTTTAGGGTAGGCCCTGGGCCTCTCAGGAAGGCATTAGGCCCTTTAGAGGCCCAGACAGCCCTGCAGGCCCAGTTCGCTGAAGAGGAGGTCTAGGGATGAAGGGCAAGCCCAGGGTAGGTTCCCCAAGCACTAGGTGGTCTGAGGCTCAAAGGTGGCGACTCCCTCCTGGCGCCGGGCAGAAGAGAGATTCGCAAGCAAAACCTGCCAGACCAACAAGCCCTGGGAGTAAGCGGGGCTTCGCGGCTCCCTCACCCCCACCCCGGGGCCAGACGTCAGCTTTGTGCCGCGCGAGGCCTGTCCCAGCTCTGTGGATATCTGGTTGAGGTGATGGTGACGGAAAGAATGCTTTAAAAGGGGCTCTTGGAGCCCTGGAGTGCGGAGGCTCCTTCCCTCTCTTCCTAGTTTAGGTGCTCCAAAGAGTCCTAGTTGGAGAGGCCTGGAAAGAAGGAACGGAGTAGTAGATGGGGATGGGGACAGAATGGGGACCGCGGAGGTAGCGCGGGCATCCCTGGCTCTCCAGCAGAGAGAATACCAGCCCTCCCCCCGCCACAAACGGGGGTGAGGAAAGGCTAAGGGGAGGGGAAGCCCCGGGAGCTGCAAGGGGAGCTGCGACTTCTCGCTCCGCAGCCAGCGAGTTCCTGCGTCTCGCGCCTTGCTCTTCGCCAGGCCCAACCAGGCAGCCCTTGCTAATAACGCCCAGCCTCTGTGCCCCCGCCCCCCCCCCGTCTCTCCTGGCTTCATCCTTCTGCCCTACCACCCCCTCCCCACCTCTTCCTTCCTTCCTGCAAATGGGTGTTAACGTGGGTCTTTGTGTTCTGTCTATAACTAGGATGTAATCATGCGCCCCATGCCTCTCTCTAAAAGCATTTAATAAATGTCTATTAAAGCGCTACAAATGTAAGATGAATTTAGTGGCGCGGCTGCCTCCCAGAATCCGAACGGTAATGATGGATTTATCAACGGGGATTCGCCTTCAGCACAGCGAGGGAGGTTTACTCAGCAAATATGTCTGCGAGCACCCACCCAAATACAATCATTTGACCTCTCGCGGGCGCTAGCCGCCGCGCCCCTTCCCGCTGCCAGGCCTGGAGGACCTGAGGGGCGGTGTCGCCCCTCTCTTGACCTCTCGCCCCTCCCTCTGTCTCCTCTGGGCCTGCAGGACTCATCTCTTGGCAGGCCTGTGGGACTGGCATGTAGGTTTGGAGGTGGGGAACCAGCCGTGGCGGTGCCAGAGCACTCGGTGAAGTATGGGCTGTCTTGGCTTTGCCGGGAGACATCAGCGGGCACCTCCCGTGCCCCTCTTGGTTTGGAAGGAATAGTAATTGTGCCCGAGTCTGCGAGTGGTCGCTTTTGTGTCCTAGCTTTGCCCAAATCTTAGGGGTATCTGGGCCTGGAGTCTTACCAGGCTATGGCCCAATCCTGGGCTATCCTGGCCAAGGTGGCTCGAGGACAGAGGCCCCAACCCTCAGGCCCTCGGAGGCATTGAGGGCTTCGGAGCGGTGCCCAGCGTGCCCGCCCTCCGCTGGCTCACTCCCCCGGAGAAGGCAAAGCAGAGGCGGCCATCCTGGGGGGCTGCAGAGGAGCCTTCAAAGAGAGGGCAACCCTCCTCCCCCCCTCCCCAACTTTCTTCTCCCGGTCCACCTGCCCCCCAGCCCGAGCCACCGGTCATTTTAAAGTTTTGTGGCATGTGGATTTTTAGAATTTGGTTTTGGACTGTGATCGTTAACACGCAGGGTCCCAATGACCACCACCTCTTTCTTTTTGTCTTTTATCTTTCTCTTCTTTCGAGGGGGAGGAAAGTGCTGGCCTGTTCCATCAAGCCCAGCGCGCATTTGCTTTGGCCTCTGATTTCTCTTTCTTCTTTGGAAATTTCATTGAGATGTCTCTCTACTTCGCTTGTCAGTTATCTTTGTTCCTTTTAAATAAAGGGCTTTTAAATGGACTTATTGCTCCCAGCTTGGGTTCTTCTCTCTTAATGTTAGAAAATTGTGCCATCTACCCGCTATGCTGAGTACTGTCACACTCGGAGACCTCGGGGACCTCCGGGCCGGCTTCAATGCTGCGGTGTCAGGGGCGCGGGCAGAGAGAGGAGGGGGTGGCTCACGTGGATTTTTACAGATCTCCGCCTGCAGCCGGCCGCTGTGGCCACGCCAGGGCACGGTCCGCGACGCGCGCTGCCGCTGGCCTGATGGCCTCAGCGAACTTGGCGGCCGCGGCGGATTCCGGCGCAGACCGCAGGCGCGGCTGGGACTCTGCACTTCCCCGCAGTGCCCCGGGCGGAGGGGGCGCCGCAGCGAGTTTAAGACGCTAACAGCCGCTTGGGGGTCAGGGATAACCGAGGACAATAGGGGGGCGGCTGCCTGGGAGGGGCGGAAGGGGGATTTCGCCGCGCTGCTTTGGAGCGCTCCCGCCGCGCCTCCAGCCCCCTCTGTCCCTGGGGGAAGCCGGGCTGGGGCCGGCGGAGAACGACGGCCACCGAGTGGATTTCCCATCTCTGAGAGACAGCTCCAGCCAGGCAGTCTGGCCGCTACTTTCAGATCCATTTTCCCGGGTGGAAACATCTCTGGTGTCTTTTGGAAGGCCAGAAATTGCTTTCCGTTAGCGAAGTGTGGTTTAGATGGACCGCGTTTGAACAAGTCAGGTGTCTGATGTGGGGTCTCCTCACCCCGACCCCTCCTCTGCAGAACCCCTCATCGACAACCGCAGGTTCTTTTGAATGAGTTAAAATAGACTAACAGTTTAGATTTTATTATGTGGCTACCCCTCTCAGATGCTTTCTTTCTTTTTTTTTTTTTAACCCCTTATGAGTATTAGCTAAGATTTCCAAGTATCGGTTGGATACTGTATTCATGCGTGTGTGGGGGGGGGTATCTCCGATACGGTTTATGGCTTTTATTACATGTTTCACACTGTTCGAGAAATGGAGTTTTAAGCAACATACAATTAAATCTACATTGCTCTTTGGAGAAGGGCCAAGGAACTCGGCAATCAATTAGTTTAGAGCTTTTGATACTTGTTGCTAAAATCAGAGTGTAATGCTACCAGCCGGTGATAGAGTAGCTTCCTCCTCCCCTTTTCCTAAGGTCTTGTGGCTGCCACACAGGGAAAGGCGGTTGCCTTTTCTTTTCCAATTCGTTTTTCCTAATTCTTCTGCACAGACTAGTCCTTAAAAAATCAGGATGTTTTTCTGTTTTTTTTTTTTTTTTCCTTTTCTCTCTCTTAACTGCAGTTCCCCATCTCCTACCTTTGTCTGCCTGGGTTGTTGTTGTTTTTTTAAATAAATTTCTGATTTGTATTACCTGAAAATGGGGCTCCCACTCACCTTCTCCCTGCCTTCCCCTCCCATTGCTTGACACTAAGAAGTGGAAACGGTGTTGTTTAATAATCACAACAATACAGTGGTTTCCAGACAAAAGAAAAAAATATTCTTTATGACCACAACAGGAGAGAATTTCTCTCTCGCCCTTTCTGTCTCGTCTTTCCCTGTCTCTTTAAATAAGCAGCTTAGGAAATAATCTCCCGCATTGAACAGAAACTACCTCCTCCTTGGAAAGGCCACCGTTACCACCTCCCTAACTCTTTCGGGACCAGGGACCAATCCTCTGGGCTGGCAGCCGTCTGCCTGCCCTTGGCCCAGGTTGGGGGCGGGGGCACGCCTGTCGAGACCCGGGGGCGTCGTGGGAAGGCGGTGGAGTCCGCCCGCTTGGACCAGGCTGCAGAGGTAGGGCTGATAGCAAGCTCCAAAGAGGGGCTTTATCATTCATTAATAATTCTTGCTTCCCCGCAGCATCTCCTCCCGACAGCACTGGAGGCTCCTGCAGGGAGGGGGAGGGGTCTGGGGCTGCGCTGACATCCCTCTTCCCCGTCTCCGGATTTCCTGCTTCGCTGTCCAGGCCTTGCCGCCCCTCCACCAGCCTCATCACTAATTAAAAGCCCTGTGGCGTTGGGACTGAGCAGGCCAGGCGCTGAGCTGTCATCTCCGCCAGAATGAGGAGTCTAGAACATTGCCTTCTTCTCTAAAAAAAGGTTTCGACTAAATGAAGTGATTGGGCGGAGTGTCATTAACCTCCTTCCAAAAGTCTTCCTTTTCCTCCTGGGGTGTAAGGACTTCGGGGGCAGAAGGGGCCCTGGCCTCCACCCGGAGCACTTGCCCGGTCGGATCGCGGCCTCCCGTTGCCGCCCTGCCGCGGTGCCCATCCGTATGCTGCTGCCCTAATTGTGACGAAGGTCTGGGAAACATTTTCTCTGCGCTAATTTTATATTTCCCCTTTCCCCCTTGCAACATTAAACATAATTTTGCGCTGTCACTGTCACTAAGATTGCGGTTTGCTGATGTCTCTACTTGGAAACATGACACCTTCGCCTCCAACAGGGAGTCCTGCTCCCCCACGCTCTGTAGTCCCTAAGCGGCCCCTTCTCCAGCGGGGACTTCCGAGCGTTTCAGTGAAAACGCTGAGAGAGAGACAGGGAGACACCACAGCAGTAAAGGCCAGGAGGGTCTCTCCCAGCACCCCACAATCCTTTCAAAAAAAAAACCTTCCCTAGGACTTCAGGAGCAAATGTTTTTAGTGTGCCTTTGGTTTGGGCTTGTTTAATAAAATCCATTTTTGTTTTTCACTGGTTGGTTTTGGTTTTCCTGATGTGTAGCCACCGCCACTCCACTTTAAAATTTTCCCCTTGAATTGCTTTTTGTTTGTTTGTTTGCTTCTGTGTCTGTCCTCTTCAACTTCTCTCTGTTCTTTACTTCCACCCCCCTCCCGATACATTTTCTCTGGCTAAGCAATAATCCCCTGGCCCAGTAGCCACGTTCTTGGAGATAAAATCCATTTATCCCATGTGTTGCCTCACCGAGGCCTAGTTATCCGGGGCCTTTGGCGACAGACTGAAGCAAGCAAGATTAAGATATTTCTAATTTCCCAGGCCCTGCTTCTCTCTCCTTGAATGTGCCAGCCTGGAGGGGCTCCCAAGTTGAACAAATGTCCCCATGTCTACAGGTTTGCTCTCTATGCCTGACTGTGGTTCTGGTGGCTGTTTGTTTGTTTCTGTTTTCCCTGCCCACTCTCCCCAACAGTACTGCAGAGCTTGTTTGCACCAAGACTGGTGGGTTTCAGAGCGACGATCTCATTTCAACAGTGCTGAGGGACGCCGCCTGCAGCCCCTGGGTCAGGCATTCAGCAGAGGGCCCATGTCACAGCCCCAACCCGAAGGTTGATTTTCCCTCATTAGCATCTCCATAGTCCGCTCCTTCCTTGCATCTCGGATCCTCAAGGCTGTCTTCTCCCCTCTCCTTCCTGTGTATGGCATATTCTCTCTCTCTGTCTCCTCATCACAACCTTATATTCTGCCAGGTTTCCATTGAATCTGTAGAGTCTAACCACTGAAAACCCATTTCATCAATTCTCAATGGGTTTGCCTATTTTTATCTTAGAGTCCCCTTTCTCTATCCACACCGGGCTCAGTCCATCCAGCTCCATGACTCTCTCTCCTTCTCCTTCATGCACCTCATTTACAAATGTGTTCTGCTTTGTCTGAATTAGTTCACTTATCTTCTGTTACTTTCTCTCACACTCCCCCCCCCCCAAGTCTTTCATTCACCAGTAGTAAAAATAAAAGATACAAAATGGCAAAGTTCAGCTGTGGTTTGGGGGGGGGGATGCCAGCCACCTAGAAAGAAGCTGAGAGTTTATAATGACAGAAACACTGACAAAGAAAAGAGAATTGTATTTGTGGCTTAAGTGGGCGAGTGTGTTTGTGTGTCTATATCTGTGTGTTTTTAAGATTTCTTTGAGCTGCTTTTGTGCTGACTCGACAGAGGCATTTGCCAACACTAGTCACGGTGTAGAAACTTCCAGTTAACCTCTTCTATCAAATGAATCTTTTCATTTGGAGACCAATACATCTCAATCTCTTGCTACCTTTTGTAGACCCAGCTAGGGCTCAATGAGACAAGACAGGAGTTTATAATAGAGACCAGATAAACTTCGCCAAAGTTGTTTTAGTTTACTTCTATCCCTTTTTTTTAATCAGCCTGAAAAAAAAAATCCCCAATCGAACAAATAAAAGTTAAGGGAAATAGCAGCGCTTCCTAAGTGAGCAGAGGGTTGGGAATTTCTTTAGCTTTTCACGGCAAGCCTGTTGACTGAAACAGTTTTCCAAGCTCAGACACCAAAACGATTTATAGTTTTTTTTAAACTAGTCATTATTTTGGTAGGTTGCTTAGGTGGAGCTGAGACAGTCTAATAATGTAAAACAGGGGTGGGGTAGGGTGGGGTGGGGGCTGTCTGTGACCAAGGGGTGAGTTAACACCAGAAATGTGAAAGCCAGTCAGGTCTCCAGGGATGGAATTTGGGAAAGAGCCTGCACATGTCTGCTCCTGGGCTATAAAGAAATACATTGTTAACAACAACAAAACAGACAATGCCCTGAACCCTGCCTGGACTCAGGGCTGAGCTACTTTCAAGATATTTTAGCAGCACTGTTCATTTTGATGGGGTTTCTAGGCCTTGGAAATTCAACCTTTAGCCAGTCTGCTCATGGGGTATGGTTACAGAATTATTTTCTGATTTACTACCCCTCCTCCTGTATTTTCTTTATTTCCTGATGGCCTCCCCTGGGGATAATCTTTTTTCCCCCTTTCTTTTATATTTTCCAATTTTGTTTTCCCACAGACGACTCTGTGTTTTTCCTGTGTTTTTCAACTGATCACTCATTTGCTTCCTTTCTCCCTTTCCTTCCTTAGCAGAGAGGAAAAGAAAAGTAATGGGAGGGGGATTTCCAAATTTTTCCTTTCTGAGCGTTATTAATTACTGTTACAAGGCAGGCAATTCTTAACTAATAACAAAGTTGTAAATTACCACTGACTTTCAAATATTTCTCATTTGTCAGCTCTGATTGATTTGATTAATAATATTCCACTCCTTGCCATAATTTTAGCCACACTTACAATCAGTTCTATGCATGAAGCAAGGAGGAGGCTGTCAGTCCTGCGTGGGATCCTGGCCCTCTGGCTTTACCCTTCTCGTGAAATTTTGCTGTTCATCCTGAGGCCAGTGGTTCCAGCTGGAAAAAACAGTGCTGGGAAAGCTGCAGGGATGGAATGGACTGGCATACCTGCATAGACTCAGTTATTTATATGTAATTTTGAAAACTTCCTCCAGGAAGGAACCAAACAACATCATTCTCCCAGGCCTCCTGGACGTTTTTACACCCGATTCAAAGCTGAAGGTATGAATCTTTTAAGGATTCCTAAACCAAGGAAACCTGCCCAAGCCAAGTCCCATTTCTCCTTATCCTCTTCACCATTTCTAAGAAAGAGCCAGCCTTCTCCTTACTCAGACCTGTTTGGAGATGGGGGTTAGTGGTGGGCAAAGAGGTGTGTGTGGAGGCAGGGAGGTTCAGGGCCACAAAGGCTCAGAAGACAGAGGCACCCTGAAGACCCTGTCTTTTGAGAAAAAGGTTATGTTTTCCCAAGGTCCTTTTTTCTTTCCACCAGCATATTCAGAACTCAATTTTTGAAGCTATCAATACCCGCTGCCTCCAATACCTCTCGGATTTTAATCTTAATTATATTATTAAGTGAAGTACTGTGCTGTCAGGGAATTCAACATGATTTATGACGTCTGCCTATTAAAGGATCGATTGTGAATATCACTACTATCATCTATCAATATTCCCAGGCCGAGGGTATTTCTTGCGCAACTGGGATGTGTAATACTGAAATGATAACCCAAACCAATTGCCGTCGAGTTGATCTCTCAGGAAAGGACTATTTCTTCTTCTCAGGGCTAACTTTCCAAGTGCAGCGTGAGCGGAAGTGAAGAGCAAGGAGACGCCACGAGGTCCAATCACATTTCATACCCGGAAAGAGTTTAAAGATTATTTATTTATTTTTTTAGTGTTAAAACAGTGAGTTCTTCCGCGAGTCCAGAGTCATTGGGGTGGGGGGGAGGAGTAACCCCTGTAGGTCGATATTAGGGGCGAGTGTTTCCTAACTGCCAGGTGATTTACAATGAGACTGGGGGGGGGAAGCCTGGAGGGGGGTGCTTTATAAAAGAATGGCTGGGTGGGAGCTGGGGGCTGCTGGGGGCCAACTCCATATTTCTGGAGTAGATGCCCGGGCCATGCCTTTGTCCTTGGACTCAGAGGTGTCCAATTTCTGGGATCAAAGCTGTCTACCCCGAAATACCCCTACCGCCACATTTTCACCTGCTCCCGCCTCCTCTGCTAGGTGGAGGCGGGTGCAAAAGGCGCAGCGGCTGGGCCTGTGGGAGCCTGAGCACGGAGGCCTTTTGTTTCCAGACAGCGCAGCGCCTGCGTTTTTCCACCCTCTCGGGGCACGCCATGGCTCGGGGTCACCGGCGATTCCCGGCCTCCTGCTTTCTGGGAGTGGGAAGGAGAAGGCGAAGAATGGAGCAGAACGCCCGCTCCCGCGGCCTTGGATTGGCGGCTGGAGCACCCCTGCGGGATGGGGCGTGGAGCGCGGCCTGAGCACGGCGAGGGGCCGCCTGTGCCGCGCCCGGCCAATACCCAGGGCGCGCACCAGGCAGCCGACGCCGGAGACCACGGGCTTGGCCTCGGAGACCTAGAGGATCAAGCGCCCCCTGGTACCGCGAGGCAGGTGTCCTTTGCCTGGAGCGGCGTCTCCAAAGTCTGGGCGGGAGGAGACTACGGACGCGGAGCCTCCGGCCTGGCTGGAGCACTCGCGGTTGCCTGAGGCTGGCTTCGGCGGGCCCTATAGCCAGTCGGCTTTCCTCTCAGCACGAAGCAGCAGGAGCCTGAACAGAACCTGTTGGCTTTCTCTCTCCCGGGCCCGGAGGCCTCGGTCCCACAGAGCGGGGGTGGCCGCTCGGGGCAGGCGCTGGTCAGGAGACCACTGCGGGCAGGGAGGGAGGACGCCTGGGTCTGGCTGCTGGCGGCCTGCAGCACCTCAGCCGCCCGGAGCCGCCAGAGTTCGGAGCGCAGCTGGAACCTGGCCCCCCAGCCATACAACCCCACCTACCTGGCTGCGTGCCTGGTCGGCCGGCCACCTGCTCCCGTGCCTCCCCTCAGCCGCTTCCCCTCAGCCTCGGTGGTTTGGCCTCAGGTTTTGGAGGCTAGGGAGTGGGTGGGGACACCGTGACCGGCACATAGTAAGAGCTCAATAAATGTTAGCCGTGGTGGTGGTGGTAGCCATTAATAAAAAAATAGGCACCTCCTTTTTGACCTACGTTTTTCCCAGACCAACCTTGGCATTTCTACGGCTCCCAAGTCCCCCACTCGTGTCCAGGTACCCAGCAGCTGCCTCTGCCCACTCTGAGCCCTGCAGCCACGGCCCTCCACCACTGCCGTGCCCCTTCCCTTCCTCCCCCAGGGTGTTTGTCCAGGCCTCCGCCACTGTGAGCCTAAGACACAGAGGCTGGAAGGGAGACCCAACAGGTCCCCAAGGCACCGCTGTTCAGATCAGCGCGAGTTGGGGAGTTTCGGTAAAATAAGAACCTGGGGGTGGGGGGGAAGGGGCGGAAGAGAACAGTTATGGATCCTCAGTTAAAAAAAAAAAGCGGGGGCCCTTAAAGGGAGAGTGTATGATGTGGTGTGGGGGGTAGGGGGAAGGATAGGCACCCAGGGGCAGCTGAGCCATAGGCTCCAGAATGGCACCTTTTTCCTCTAGAGACAATTCTTTGGTTCAACCTTTAATTGGACTAGGCCAAGGAGTGAGTTGTCGGCGATAGCATACATAACGTTCCTAACGTCCATGTCACTGAATTTTAATGATCTTATAACCTTAATAAATATATACAACTCCACCCTCCTTATTCCCCTTCATAATAATAATAATCAGGCTGTTGTCGCTATTGTTATTCTTTTGCAAACGACATTTCATGTTCCGTTCCCGGCTGGCCCCTGGAGTAGCTGCAGGAGCCACGCCATCACCTGCTGCGCTGTCGCTTGGACTTCGCTCCCCCTCCTGGGCTGCCCCCCCCTTCTCTCCCGGCCTGATGCATATTCTTGGGCTCCTTTAAATATGACAAATGCCTTGTCAATACCGACTATCCATCCCCTCTGGGTTTCTATTTTGCGGCGTGAGGAGGGACCCAGACGCAGGGCCGGCTGCGAGTGTCACACGGCCTGTATTGTACCGTAATCGCCAAAACCTTGGTCTGATTTACGGGTCATCTCGAGCCAGAAATCGGAAAGAAATCGGTATCCTAAGGAGTTAGGGTTAGACTTTGAAGGGGTCGGAAATGAAGGGACTGGGAGGAGGGTGTGATTCATATTATTCTGGCTCCTCCCCCCCGCCCCCACAGACGACCCTGCGGCCCTTCTCCCCGATGGAAGATGAGGCCCTTAGCTGTCCAAGGTCTGTGTCCCTGCAGCTCGCTTCTCTCCCTGGAGACCACTGTGCGGCTGGGGCGCCCTTGTGTGCGCTGAGACCCCAGCCCTCCGCCCGACTTCTCCCAGCCCCCGGGAGGAGGCGCTGGTGCCTGGGTCGGCCCCTGATCCCTCCCAGCCCGGGTACCGGGGTCCCCATTCACAAAGCCCCGCTTGAAGCCGACACACACACACACACACACACACACGCACACACAGAGAGAGAGAGAGGGACACACATCCCACACGCACTGTGCGGAGGGGAGTTTGATCTTGTCTCATTGGCGTCTCGGGCCTGAAAGGGAAATCGTTTAGGTAAACAGCCAAGCTTCCAGGCTTAGCGCCCGGCTCCCGCCCCCGCCCCTCCGCCGGCTCCCGCCTCCCCCACTCCCCTTCAACCCCACCCGCCACCCACACTCGGCTCCGCAGCCGGGCCCGGAGAGAGCTCCGCGCGTCCGGGCGGGAGCCGAGGGTTCCCGGGTTCAAAGGGCCGCAGCCCCGAGGGAATACCCTCCTAGCTGTGCCCCGGGGGGGCAGAAGCGGACTGCAGGGCGGTGGGACCGGCTGGGCCACGGTAGGAATCGAGAAACCTCCCGCTTTCCTGAGTCCAACTCGACCCGGGGGAGGGCGCCGGGGAGTTCGAAACCCGGAGGGGGCATTTTCGGCCGGAAGGTGGGGAGGCCAAGCCCGGGCCGCAGGCTGCGTGCGTCTTGGCGCTCCCTCACGGCCGTGGGCAGGCGCCCTGCACGCCACCAGGCCGTCACTGGCATCTGTCCATGAGTGCAAATGACCACGGGCGAGGGCGTTGATCCTCGGTTGGCCGCACCTCGCATAGCCTTGGGTGACTACACGGCCTCTACCTTCCTCCAAGCGGCTTCGGCTCCAAGAAAAGCTTTTAATTTGATATTAAGCGTTTTCCGAAGTTAGATTCTTTCCAAAGGAGAGTTCTCCAGTTAACTGGCTGTAAACATAATTAATAGTTATTAACATGCAGAAAACCTTTGTGGTGTTTAAAAGGATAATGGTCTCTAGCTCACACTCTCAAGCGTGGAGGGAACCTGGAAATCTGAAAATACCCTGCTTAGATTATTAGACTTGATTATATGGTGATTTTTCCCCCTTTCTCTAACAACCTTCTTCTCTCTCCTCCCTTCTTCTGTGTCTCTCTTCTCTCTCTCTCCCCCTTTCCATTCTCCCAGTCCTCCTCTCCCTCTAATCCAGGAGTCATTAGCAACCCCCTCTGGCTACATGTTTTGCATCAGTGAAACATTGTGACATAGTTGTAATACAAACTCTGCCGCCTTGCACTGCATCTTGTGGTAGGAAGTGTAACAGCAATAAAAATCATTTTTCATCTCCAGGCATTATTGGGTGGAAAAGACAGAAAACTTGAATGTGAGAAGAGGAGCGGGCGGAGCAGGCCAAGCCCACGGGAGGAAAGTGAAGGTAGAAGGGGAGGGGGAGGAGAAAGAGAAGCAAAACCTTTTCCAATTTAGAGACTCCCCCTCCCCAAGCTGTGGGTGTGCCGATTCAAGCATACCATTTTCCAGGCTCAGCTTTTGTCCCGGCTCCTCACCGTTGTCCCTCAGTGGGCCCCAGGACCCTCTCAGGAATTGCCTCTTAAACCCCAACATCTCTCAGCAGTTCCCTTATCCCCAAATTAGCACTCCTGGTTGAGGAAGCCCCAGGAATCCCAGGGGCCAAGCCACCCCTTCTCAGCGGATTGGGGTGAGGGATCCTCATTTAAGCCCTGCTGGGAAATTGGGGCCTTATCTCCTGTGTGGTCTCTCTGGAATCCTTTCTAGTGTGATGAAGAAGGGACAAGACACCCAGAAAGCCAACCTGACTATTTTCCTGGTGCAGTCCTGTAATTTCTCAGCAAGGGCTCCGAGAGCCTCCTAACCTGCAAGGAGACTAGCTGGTTAGAGGCAGAAGGCACACGCCCTTTATCGCCTGCCTGCACCCGCAGGCTTCCCCCTGCCAGCTCAGGGGGGAGCAGAATTCCCAGAAAGCATCCCTAGGTTGAGTTTGCTCAGCTGGGGCAACACAGGGGCATACACACTACCATGTACACACTTTCCCCCACCCTACGCTCAATGATGTGTAGGATTTCCTAGGCTCCTTTTAAAAATCAAGAAAAAAAAACCTGGGGAGCAAATTTGTGGTGAAAACTGCACTTATGAAAGTTCTGTACTACCCTTTCAAAACACAGAAAGTGCAACAATCCTCACAGACCACCAGAGAGACACTCTACTTTTAAAACCGAATTTGGCATCTTGAGATGAAGGGGCAAAGTTTTTTGAAATTTATTCTCACTGATAATAATTTGTCTCTTGGAAACAGATGAGAGCAAAGACTCCCCATATAAATGAATAAAATTTTCTATACCTTTCATAACTGTATGGACTTAAAAGTGGGGTAAAATTCTTCAACTAACAACTGGGTTACATTAAAAACAAGGTCAAATAGCCAGTTGCACCTTGAAGAGGAACGCTGTGTAATTCGTAACTCTTGCTGTGGAAGGCTGTGTTTTCTGGGTCTTCGAGTTTTGTTGCTTTCGATGTCCGGAGAGGTGTACACGTTGGGGAAGACATTTTGTGGTTATGGTGACAGCCAAGCCGAAAGATGCGGGGTGAGAGGTTCCAGCAGGCTGGCGACTGGCAAGGCAAAGCCCCTCTGATGCCAAATGACCAAAATGAATAGTTTCGGTGGAAATCTTAATTGGGAGGGGGTGACTTCCTAGACATCCGCCTCATGAGAGAGATTTGCATTGGCCACAGCTGAGTGGCCCGAAACACATAGCGGCCTGAACCCATGGCCTCCGCGAGGACAGCTCATATTTATTGTACCCTTTCTACCAATTAAGCGTCACAGCTTGAGTTAGAATTGCTGGAATTGTACCTAGGGCTTTTCTTTCTCCTGTTTTTTTTTTTCCCTTCATCCTAATAGAGATTTATTTTTACCTTCATCCCAATATATTTCCCTTCATCCCAATTAAGACACTTTTGGTAATGTCGGTCGCAGACAATGGGTTCTAACCCGTGGGAAGAAGGCCCAGCGCCTTTCGGCTTCTCTTAGGGCTTGATCAAGCAAGGTCCGGGTGACGTTCGAGTTAGCTGCAGGAGGCTCGGAGGCTTGGCCGCGTAATTCCACTTTGCGCAGCGAGGTGGCGCGCTCGGGTACAGCAGCGCGCCCTGGTTTCAGCCACCCCGCGCTCCGCCGCGTCCCCGCAGTGAGGCAGCGGATGCCGAGCACCCGTGACACCGGCTCCTACGGCCTTGGCTTGAAAAATCCGGGATCGTCGAGGCCGAGCGGTCCGCGGGGTGGGCGAGGCCCGGAAGCCACGACCCGGGAAGGCTGGCGGCGGCGGCGACCGCGCCTGGCCCGAGGCCGGGGAGCAGTCCCGAAGCCGCAGCCCCGGGGCATCTGCGAAGTTGGCTGGGCAGGCGGGCCCCGACCGGGGCCCAGGCCGGGGATGCGGGGCCCGTCGCGGCCTCGGGGCCGGCGTGCGCGACTCAGGCCTGGGCCCAGCAGCCGCCGCCTGGCCCCTAATACACAGAGGGAGTCGTGTATCCATCCCATCCACCCCGGCTGGGTGGACTTCGAGTCTTTTTTTCTTTCAAAAAGAAAACAACAATAATAAAGAAAGATAATCTTATGCGCTCGATATTGCTTTGGCTCCTAAACTAGGCAGTTTCCCGTCGTCGATACGTTTTCTTTGACTTTTTCTTTCGTTTTCTCTTTTGTGCCTTTACTTCCCTTCCCTTTCTTTCCTTCCCATTTTTATGTTTTTTTTTCTGCCTACTTGTGAGAGTTGGTGCTATCTCCTTTTTCTCTCTCTTTCTGTATATATATATGGATGAGAGAGAGAGATTAACACTAACCCAAGAAGACCAAGCCTGGGGCGAATGGCAGCAAAATCGAAGAAACTCCTTCGACATATCGAATGCACTTCCATCGATGCGATTTCTTTGCCACACTTTTGCCTTCCCTGGTGTCTCACAGCCTCTGCGCGGGAGAGAACTCGGAGGAAAAGCCTCACGCCCTGCCCCTCTCACCCTGCGGTCATGGGGGCCCCTTTAAAACCATTTTTGCATCGGTGATAGAAATAACAATGTTAAAAATCCCAATGACACCATTTCTTTTTCATCCCGCTTTAACTTCCTCCTCGGTGTGCAGCCCGGTTCAGCCGGACCGGAGTAACAAGAGCGAGGAGCCTGTTAGACTCGAGCCCTCTGTTCAAAAGCGCCGTCAACGGGAATGCCCTGACCCTTAAGCTGTCCCCTCCTCAGTGGGCAGTCTGGGCCCTCGCAGTCGCCAGGGACCCTCTGATGTCCCCAGAGCCCGGGGGACCTGGTCGCCGACTTGTCGCCAGCTGCATTTCTCTTTTTAGCCCATCTTTCCGGCCGCCTCACCTTCTTTACAGTTTTCTAGCACAAATGAGCAAATTTTCGGCCCAATTGAGAAGTCTACAGAAACTCAGAGGGTCAGGTCATTAGGAATGTTAGCGCCGCGACCAAGAATTATAAACATGATTTGAAAGTCTCTTCCAATTCATTTCTTCAAGTATTTATTTGAGTTAAGTGATGAAAAGTGACAGTTGTGAAATAGACAGCTTTTAAAAGTAATGAAGTCAGATGAGGCTTTAACCTGTCGATTGCTATAAATCAACTTTGAAAAAGACGAATGAAGAATATGATTTGGGCGCCTAACCGCCAGCATTTGCTGGGCGGGCTGCCGGCCCTGGAGTCGGCCTGCGCCCTGTCAGGGCTGCGGGTCCGCCGAGGCCCGGCCTCAGGAGTGTGGCCCTCGAGTGACCGGGCCCGCCTGGAACCTGCGCCACCGAAAAGCCGCATTTCCACTTAGATGTTGGCTCAGGCTATGGGCCGCTATAGTGGGTACCGGCGGGTGACCCCAGCCTTCTGCGCAGTCCGAAGTTCAGAGGAGCGCCACCTAAGGAAATGAAGGCCACGATATAGATGGCCGCTCTGCCTCCCTGTCCTCAGCCACTGGGAAAGGTCCGGGGCCTGCACTAAGCCCCCGCTCCTCCTCCTCACCCCTTCTGAGTGGTGGAGGCTGAGAAGCGGAGGCAGGAGAGGGAAGTGAGAAGTAGACAACATTTCAGCAGGCCTTTCCGGGTGGGGTGCACGGGGGTGGGGGTTGTCTGATTCTCAGCGACATCAAATGACCCTCATCCATGTGGGAACCCCAGGAAGGAGGAAGGATGGGGGCCTGGAGGCCTGGTGGAGCAGGCGCCAGGAGGCCTTGGGGGGCGGGGGTCCTAACTCCGAACTGCCCCAATCAGGGGGTTCAGAAATGACTTCTGAGGAAGGCGAAATAATGGGGTGCTTTAAAATGAACTTTACACTTTCTTTTGGCGATCTCAGCCCCCACTGCTGTAGTTTTAGTTATGGGGGGAGACGTCTATCTAGTGACACCTGGGACCACCACCAGGGCCAGTCTTCAGCCCCTGGTCCCGCCCTCACCCCACGCCTGAGCAGGGGAACAAACTCTGGCCCTCTTGGTCTGCCAGCCTCTCTTTCTCCCGACTCTTCCCCTTGAGGAGGGTACACAGACACCCTTTCCCTCCAGTTTCATCCCAGAACATCCCAGGCTTCAAACAACTGGCCCACCGCTCCAAGAGAGACCGCAAGGCTGCTTGAGCACGATCAACAGGTCCCTCCAGCTTCCTCCTTGACTCCTCCACTCCATTTTTTCTCCATCCTCATTACTGGGGTCCTCTGGGAAAATAGGGAGTCTTGCTCGCCCCTTCTCCCCTTGACCGAGAACAGTCCAGGGAGGCGAGGAAAGGCCCCCGGGTCCTTGGGCAAGTTCCCATCGAGTGGCTCTAGAGACCTCTGGCCCACATTTGCTCAGCCCAAAGTTCCCAGGCTCTTGGATGGAGGCTCTGAGCACCCCCTCTGAAGGGTAAGACCCAGCAGAAAGTGACTAGGACTGAGAGTGGGCAGGACTACGTTCTCCCCCGCGACAATCCCAGGAGACAGAGGTGTAAGCTGGGCGGATGGGTTCCTGAGGGCTGTTGACCTCATGCAGCGTCCGTCCCCTCCCCGCAGGTTCGACTCCCCTTCTTTGGGGGCTGGGGCGGGGGAGGCTAGGCGCCCACCCCGGGCGCACCAGGCTCGCTCCCCATCCGCTTCCCTGCCCGCCCTAGGGGTCAGCTGGAGTTGGAACCTTCGGCTCCAGTCTCCGCAAACCAAGCCGACTCCGCTGCTGGCTGCGCGGCCACAGTCTCCCGCCCGCCCCGCTGGCGCCATGGTTCCCCGCGCTCCACTCTGGGGCGGCGCGGGAGCAGCGCGGGGGGCCCCCACTGCAGGCTGGGCCTGGGGGCCGGGGGTCTAGGGGAGCGGCAACTTCCAGTTTCCGGCCGGCGGGGCGCAGAGAAACCAGACAGAGGGGGGCCGGGAGCTCCTCCTCCACTCCGCCCCGAGGCAGCCGGGGCTCGGCGAGCAGCGCGTCTCCGCCCGCCCGAGCGTTTCCATAAATCAGGCCGCTGGCAGGCTGCTAATTAGCTTCGGCCGAAAAGAATAGGAAGAAGGAGAGTACAGGAGCGCGCGGTGGGCTGGGGGTGGGGGCTCAGTAGGTGGGAGATCAAACTGTCCCCAGGAACCTCGGGCGACTCCCTGGGGCACCTCAGCCGCCCTCTCCCCCCCTCCCGCAGAGGCCACCGCAAATACCCTTCCCCCTGCTCCTGGCCCCCGAGCTGGGGCCTCCAGATCCCACGCCTCCGCCCGGCGCTCATGCCCGAGGCCGGCCTACCCCGCCCACCCACGCCGAGGCCCCCTCCCCTACTAGCCGTGGAGGCCCAGCGTTCATTAACTCCTCCTCGCCCCTTGCAATGTCGGAAGACTTTCAAAACTCCTGCCCAAGTGTTTCCTCCTTAAGCCTGGAGCCTGCGCTGGGAACAAACGCCAGAGAAAAAGGGGAGCTGGGTCTGGAGGGAGGCTCGGTCGTCTCAGAGTTTGGGGGAAACTAGGTTCGCCCAAGCATTGAGGACTCTGGTGTGCTGTGACCCCTTTCCTCCTCCTCCAATGAAAACGCCAGACGGGTCGATCAAAACTAGAAATAACAATAAAGATGGATTATTGATTTCCATGGAAATCTGGAGTAGAGTTCGCGGCGACCGAGAGCGACTTGGGTTGACTTTCTTTTCCTCCCCCACCCTTCTTCCAGACCGGTTCTGAGCCCCTCCTCACCCTCCGCCGGGAAGGGACGCCGAGATGACTCACCGCGAGGACCCGCGGCCTCCCCGCCCCCGTCCCAGGACCCTGGCGCAGAGATTGACAGGTGTCGCTGGCAAGGACAATGCCTTCCAGGTGTCACTGTCACAGTCCCATCCTCCTAACCCGCCCTCTCTACCCTTTTCCCTTCCAACTCTTGTACCACCTTTTTCTCCTCTCGGGGAAGCTCTTCTACCCCGCCCCCCTCCTTGCGTCTGGGGACCAGGTCCCGGGTCTAGAGAGTCCACCCGGGGGTCGGCAGAGAAGGGCGAGGGTGGTGGGGACTCAGCCTGCTGCTTGCCCCGGGGCGCTTGGAGATGCCAGCAGCTCCGGGGGAGGTTCCAGGCAGCGGCAGCGGGGGAGTGGGCACAGAGTGAACGTTTGTGTATTTCAAAGGCATCAGCGGGGTCTCCGGACTTCCCTGCCTTCGCTCTCCACTCCCCCTCCCCCCATAATACAACAGACGCGAAGATAATCCTGCCATCTGGCAAATCCCAAATTTGGCGACCAAGCTCGCAAAGCAACAGCGACGTGTCATCCCGGGAGTAGGTGGTTGGTCTTGCTCGACTCTCCGGAGCTGGGGCGAAGGCGGTGGACTCTGCCCGGACCCGCCCCACCTCAGCCAGGTTCCTGCCCCGACCCCCTAAGCTTGGCCCAGGTCTGCTGCTGTGTGGTGCCATCTCCCGCTCAGAGCAGCGGCTTTGGGGGTCCCTAATGGGGTGCTGGAACTACGGGTCTCCGGCCCCACTTAGCACCAATACTACCCCAGTGAGGAAAAGCCCAAATTCGGCTTCATTACGTACAACCGAATGTAATTTATAGCCGGGCGGCCTGTCGGCGGCGATTTAGATCATTTGGTGATAAGGATCACACTTATTAGATTTCTTCAAAGCCGATGGGGGGGGTTTCTTTTCTTTTCTTTCTTTTTTTTTAAAGGAGGGCATTTGTGCTAAATTGCTCAGTGCTGGTGTGATAACTGTCAAAAGTTTGACATCAAAGGAGCTAATATTATTCAGTTACCAGAGAAGCTGTCTGTCTAAATAAGAATATCTTAATTACTACATCACAAAGGTAGAAAAGGGGTCGGATCTGAAAAGGGGAGAGGCGTTCAGCCGCCCCTTTTGATGCACTATCTATATTAGACCGATGCGCCGCTCTCAATCAGGCCTAGTCCGATTTCCCTTCCTCTCCCGGTCGGTCCTCTGAACTTTGGAACTATATGTAAACACGTTGTCAGTGGGGACATAATCTTCTCGGGTTCTTATTAGAAGAAATTTCCATCCTCTGCGTTCTAGATGAGGCAGTAGAGTCCGCTCCATCAATGAAGGTACTAAGGTTTCCTGGACAATAATGTGGCAATTGTTGATGGTTTGTGACCCATAAAATGTGGAGGTGACTGTTCTGGCTTTGGTATGTAATTATGCAAAACACTTTCCATAAAGACTTGCCATTCGATCTAATGGCAGTCCCCGCGGTCTATTTCAAAAAGGGAGGGTCTATGTACCGGGATAGAAAAGTAACATTTGTTTTAACACAGGTTTTATGGGGGGGATGGATAAATACAAACACATCGCAACGCCGCCCAAAGTATTTTTCGAGGCAAATTAAAATAATTACGAGGGGGTTTAATAAGTTAATCATAGCAACACGGCCCATCCAAACACTCAGGGAGGAGGGTTCAAGCTTCAGCCCACTACTGGCGACCTGGGACTGTGCTTGGGAGTACTGGGGCGGGCAGTGGCGAGGCACCTCTGGGGGTTGCAGGGGTGGGGTGTGTCTCTTTCACAACTCTGTTCACCTGGGTGCTGGGCTGTTCGGGGCTGAGAGTGGGGGAGGGGTAGGCAACGTCTCCACCCCAAAGTCTTATCGGTGGAATGCTTTTGCAGGGGGCAATTTAACCAAGCAGCGCGTTGCCAAAGGGCGCCCGCATCCTTTTTCCCTCTAGTGCGCACAAGCCCCCAGCATTTAGGGGCCCACAGAAAGCCGGCAGGAAGGGGTCCCGGAGCAGGAATCAGAGCCTGGCTTATTTGAGTGGGGTGTTGCAATCCGGCGCTCACGATAGGAGACTTCAATGCCGGGGCAGACTCCGCAGCTAAAGCTGCACCAGCACCTTCCCGAGCCACGTGAGGTTTTATTTTGTTTTTAAATAATGTAAGGAATTACAAAGGGACCAAAGGAGGAAAGGCGGAATGAGGTGGGAGTGTCCTCACTGGTCCCGACGCTGCCTTGGAGGCTGTCTAAAAAGCAAGTGTTTCTCTGTCACCCCCAAGGATCCCCACCCCGCCTGGGGAAGCACCCCCATATTCTGAACAGCTTCTTGTCCTGGCCTCCCGCCGCACAGTGACGTTGCCTTGTGAGTCCCGCCGACTCCGGAGACCGGGGATTTTTCAAGGGGGAAATGATGATTAAAAGAAAGAATCATCTAAATATCAAAGTGACAGACGGGGATACCTGGAAAAAAATATTTAAGCTAATGAAAAGCAAATAAAGAAGCAGACACTTAGGCTGGGAAATTAAATATTATGTTTAAAATGGTGCTTTTGTGCGGGCTTGAAGATTTCCGATTCATGTACACATAATAAACACTCGGGTTTGTCATCTGGAGGTGCAAATCTGAAAGATATTCCAACAAATGAAGTGCTGGCAGAGAGAGGAATAAAGAGATCGGTGCCTGTCAGGGGTCAGGCAGCCTGAGATTGCTTCTAGAGATCTTTTGAAAATTTCACACGATTGAAGGCTTAGGGGCTTCACTGTGTTCGCATTTCAAACTCAGATCAGTGGGATCACAATAAAAAATAGAGGTCTGGAAAATTTTGATGCAAAGATGGCCACAGGCTGCAGGGCTTCTCTTGCTAGCTGGCTCTTTTTTTTTTCTTTCTAAGACAGACACTCTGACATGGCTGTGATCCTTTGGATGACAGAGTTGTCAGAAAAGAAACAGAAAATTGCATCTTGTCTCATAACTTCCTTTCAGTCAAAGGAGTTTCGGGTCTTATTTTCAATAAGAGAAGGAAAAAAAAGACGATTCATTTTTATCAAGCTGAGGAAGCTCAAAAGAGTTTCAAATTTTATAATTAATGAGGTACTTTCCTGGATGCTTGGGCTGGCTTCTTTTCTTAATTTAGCCAGATTATTTTAGACGATTCTTTTCCAGGTTTTCTTCCTGCATTACAGGTGAAAATTCTTCCCACTTTCTCACCACTGTCAACTGTATACAAGTTGGTGGTGCAAACACGACTATACACTTATATATATGTGCACATGTCCCTTTAATCCCTAAGCCTGAAGACTGGCCTGGCTGCCTCACATTCCGTGGGTTTGAGTGCACACTCATATTTCCACCACTTTCTGATGTCAGCACTTTCTGCTTCAAACAGGACATAGAAAAATCAATGGTCTCTGTGACTGATCCACCAAGAGAAAAAAATAAAAAGAACTGGGGAAGGGGATTCTCTAAGAACAGATCAAACTAAGGAACTCTGAAATGAGACCAGGCGGAGTAAATGGGTAGGAGATGGCTAGACATCCAGGGGGACTGGCTGGCGAATATCTTGGCCAATTACACCAACCTGTGAATCATCTTAGACTAATCTACATTGTTTTGGTGAACTTTAGGAAGAGCAGGAAAATAAGCTAATGTATCATTGCTTTGCCAGTTCTCGTTTTACCTGGCTATCTTACACAAATGGGGAAAGCAGTTTTGGAAGTAATCAGAATTATAAGACTATTCTGGAAATAGTCTTCATGAACTCTGAGGACAAGATGAGCAGAAGTTCGATTCCTGAAACGTTCTTTACCTGCATGTATTAGATCTCTGTTGAGGGCGGACTCCACCATGGAGGAAGAAACGTGTGCAAATAACACCTCTTTCTGTTTCAGTTAGCAAAGCTTATTCTTTCACAGGTGGACAGGAAGGGGAACGGGTAAGAGATGCCCTAACTTGTTTTTCACGTTCAAATCGTTGACACCTCTGGCGCAGCTCACAGGGGCAGCCCTGCAAGCACCCTGAGCTTGGAGGAGGACCCACAGGCCTCCGGGCTGGCAGTCTCAGGCCCCATTTATGGCAGCTCCTGGGTGACAGGCTGAGGGAGAGAACTTGGTCCCTGGTGCCCAAGGTTCCAGGGAGGAAGACCAGGAAAAGTAGAACGTGAGTGCCCCTTAGTTCCTACATTCAGAACACACCTAGGCACCCACGTCGCCTATTCGGGTCAGAGAATTTCCACCCTTGAGGCTTTGGAGAAAGCGGCCAAAATCTGCAGGGCTGCGGTAACTCTCAGATCGGTTTCCTGAAAAATTTTTTCCCCCAGATCCCCAGTACAGCGATAGAGAGCAAGTCCTAAGTATAACTTAAAAAAACTCGAGAGCTTGCTCTTCGGGGAAGGGCTACCCACAGGGCTCTCAATCTCGCTTTTTCTTGTCTCCTTCGAAGGACTGAGGCCCCCAACGGAGCTTTAGAAGCAAGGTTTTCTGCAGGGAATATGGTGGGGCCTGTCCTGGCGTCCAGGAGAAGGGCTGAAAGAGAGAAACGGCCCCGTGAGACGACCGAAAGGGAGCGGGGGAGAGGCAGAAGGGAACTCTGGGCGCATGGGGACTATACCGTGTTACAAGCCCGAACGGCACCCTGGCCCCAGCGGGGGGCCGCAGCGGAAGAAGGTTTCACCCAGATCAGCGCCTCCTGGGGCTGGCGGCGGGCCAGAGGTTTCCCCAAACCAGGCCGCCGAGGGGTTCAAGGCTCCTGCGGGGGTAGCCGCTCCCGCCCTATGCAGAGCCGGGGGGAGGCTCCGAAAAACCGCAAGGAAAGGTCTCGAGGGCCCACCAGTGCCTCCCACCTTCCCCTCAAGACAGAGGGCTTCTTCGGCCTGGAGGGGAGGCAAGACCCCTGTAACTGGACCCCGCCGGGAAAGGATGCAGGGAGGTCCCTCCTGCAACTTCTTAAGCAAGAACTTCAGGGAGGGGACGAGGGTGGTCACATCAGATCACAGGCTGCCGGAGGCCTCCGGTTATAATGACGGGCCCTCGTTTTCTGCCAATACCAGCCCCAAGAGCTGCGGACACACATGAGTAATCTTCCTTTCGCCGTCCCATTCTGGCCTTAAAAAAAAAAAAGTCGGGGCTCGGCCTGCAAACGGAAGGTCGGAGGCTTCTCGGAGCCTCTGGGTTTTAAGCTAACAAAGCAGAAAACAAACCCAAAGCATGGCCAGCGCTCCCTTGGAGAGTCTGGGGCAGGGCGGCCGCCCTAGCATTGTGCTTCGGACCGATCGGATCAAATTTCCAGCTGGGCCCCAGCGTACCTCAGCCTCGCTGGCCCCGAGTGTGGAGACCCCGAATGCATGACCCCCGCTCCGCAGCTGTTTGCCCCCTCCAGACAAGCTGGCTGCGTGGGGCGCCGCCCATTCAAGGGACTCGCCTGGCGCAGGTGGAGAGCGGGGGGCACTGAAGGCTGGGCAGCCGCGGCCGGAAGGCAACCCAACCCGTGCACCCGTGCGCCCTGCCTTTTCAGGAGCCAAACACTAAGACACTCCCGGGCCTAGCCGAGCTGGGTGGGGAGAGACTAGGGGGCTGGGGGCATCCTGCGTTCCCAGCCCCCAGGCGGGCGCACACGGCACAGGTGCGCTGGGCGTGGAAACTGAGTGTTTCCAGCTCGGGGAACTTCCAGCGGCCGTAGGCGGCGGCCCGCTCCCCAGGTCAGCGAGAACCGACTCGAACTCCCGCGTTGCCATGTTGGCCTTTTCTAAAATGATGTTTTAAAAAATATCATGGAACCGAAAACTCCAGGGGAGGCAACGCCGTTCTTCCCCTTTTGATATGTCATCCACCAAATAAAATCCTCTCGTAAGCTATCTTCACTCTAACTTCAAAGGAACGCATGTTAATTTTACCTTTATTTAAAGGATTGCAGAGGCTGGCTGCTGAGGGGCTCTCCCCTCCTCCAGCCCTCCCTCCGGATTTGAACAGATCGAGTCCAGTAATGATTTAACACCGCTCTGGATATCAAGCTGCTCTGCTCCAACACTTTGCCTCATTTTTTATTAATATTGTTAATTTCATAGAACTCTATTTAAAGTCCAGCAGGAAATGCACGTGCCACGCCACACGTGTCGAATATATCCGGTCTCTCCAATAACGCGGCGTGAACACACACCAGGGGCAGACTTCACTTTCCCATGGCGGTGTCTGCAGGCCACACCAAGTGGATTTGGCTCCATGATCTAAGCCCCAACGTGGGCACTAGGGCGCGCACGAACGCTCAGGTGACTACAACCTCACGCAGCTCTGCTAATACTGGGGACTAAAACTCTGTTCCTTGGAGGCAAGAAAGGTAGCGGTGGAAGGAAACGCGAGGAACTCCGAGCGATCTTTTTAAAGCCACTTCCGATTCTTAGGACCCCTTGCCGATTTCTCAGTGTGTTTCTGTTCAGATAGACTAAGCTCTTTGGAGTTAATTAACCTGTGGTCCAGCTACAATTAATACAGAGCGAAGACAAGACGGAAAAAGGGGGACATTAGACGGAGCAGGTGGGAATAAAAGTAACCAGCGTTTAGCCAGATTCCTCTGCACTGGTCGGTCACAGTTAGTCACTGACTTTCCAGCTGCGAGGACGATGCGCGCCATTTACTGTAATTGAATTGCTGTTATAACACCTTTCAAGGGGAGAGCAATGTGTATCAAAAAAGTTGCGCGCACGGCCTGCGGCCTCTGGGTCCTCCTGCTGTCGCGAGCAGCCCGCCAGGCAGAGTTGCCCACTGGGGTGGAGGACATAGGGCCCACAGGTCCGAGGAAGAATAGCAGGAGAAGCCCTGTCCCTGGCTAATCCATCCCTGGTGGTAGACGTCTCTGGTCTGGCTGATGCGTTGCGGACTCCCGGAACCCGGAGTGGGCAGCACCCCCCTCCTCGGGAGTGCGTAAAGGGTGGGGGTAGGGCCTAGAATTACCGACACTGGGTAAATGAATACGCCGCCGGAACTGTATCCGTGCCACAAGGCCCTTACCCTCTCACTTCCTTTTGATTTTGACGCTCCGACCCGTAGAGTCCAAGCCCTCTAGGCTGCTGGTCCCAGGGTACCCGCCAAGGCCACCGCTCCGGGTGGCTCTCCGGCGCACTCTCCCCTCCTTCCCCAGCCTAGGTTTGGCCTCTCCGGCAACTTACCGCCTGGCGGAAGTAGAAAAATTTCCTGCCTCAGGGCTGAAGTCAGACGTTGGGACCCCTCGCAGAGACGTCCAGGCGTGTGCCACCCCCTCCCCCTAGTCCTAATCGGATCAGCTTCCCCTGACTCGGGTTTCTGCCCTGCAGGCGAGGATGCAACTTCGGAGCCAACAGAATCTGGTACCTCCGTCTCTCAGCCCAGCCTCTGGCCTCCTTCCTCGTCCCGTCGAGCCTTCTCTCACCTCCACCGCCTCTACCACCCTCGGTCGCTGCTGCTTCCCACTGAGCGGTGTCCTTGCTTTAATCAGAGGGCCCAACCCTTCCCTCTGTCACCCCTCACTCCGCCTTGGCCCCTGTAGCAGGCTCCCCATAGCTTCGTAGGCGTAAAAAAGTGCAACCCTCCAGTCTGAGTCAGCAAGACTCAGACGGCCGGCCCCAGTGCAGCCGCGGTCTCCGGGGCCTCGCGCGCAGCTTTTGGCGCAGTCTCCGGGAGCGCAGCAGGTTGACTGAAGCGGCTGGGGGGACGCCCCACCCGCCCTGCTCCGGATAGGATCTCCACGGCTAGTTTAATGAGGCCCAGGGGAAAGGATAGATAGCACATTATTCTAGCTAGAGTGTGCTTCAGCAGCTCTGGGAAGTGTTGGTAGAGCGTCTCGGACTAGCGCGCTGGGCCAGGAGGGCACCCGCGTAATTTGGCATCTTGAGTCTGGCTGACTGACGCAAGTCAGAGAAGAAGGCTGGGACGTTCCCGGCCACGCTGGTCCCCGAGCTTCTAGCGGCTGGAGAGGCAAAATGAACTATGGCTAGAAAAAACTGTCCAGAAGTTTGGGGTTGCAAGCGGAGGGTAGAATAAGGAAGAAGGGGCAGTTGGTCTTGGGACTAGGAACTATGGTTGGGCTTTCCACAGCCATGTCTGGAAGCCTAATGACCACAGTTCGGGTTAATTGAAGGTAGGGGGTGGGAAGAGAGGGAGAGTGAGTTAATGAAATGAAGATCGAAGTGGGAATTGGCATCCACCCTACGTATCAATATGACTCCAGTTGATCTTCTCTTTTCCTGGAAGATCTCCAGTTTCCTTTGAGGCTTGCTCCAAGCACCTACAATTATCATCAGAACCCAAAACCGATTGCTCTTGGAGGCATCTGGACAGGAGCGCGTGCTCCCTAGACCTGAGAACTAGGGCGAATCCTTCTCCTCGCCCCACCCCTCAGCGACACCTGCATTCACTTTTCCGCAAAACCAGGCTGTTTTCTTTTTTGTGTGGTCGGGGGTGGGGGCGGGGGTTATGCTGGGGTGGGGTCTGGAGTGGGGGTGGGGTGGGGGAGGGTTCCTTGCCGCCTGGTCGCCCCAGGCCTCCAGAAGCGAGCACAAATAGGAGGTGGATTTGGTTAGTAGGATTTCCAAGAACTCCAGAAAGTGCTGCACCCAGCTATTTTGTTGGGAAGGCCTGGGCCAAGTTGGAGATAGGTGGCTTCAAGGCTCAGCTGAGGACCAGGAGAAAAGCAGGTCTAGCACGAATCTGGACTTTTTTTTGGGGGGGGGAGGCTGGGAAGCCTGGGGTAGGGGCGGATTAACCGGTAAGCAAGGTGCGCACAGGTTTAACTGTGTGTACTTACTAATCCTTAGTGCACAATTTCACATGGATTTCACCATCCTTGATGTGGTGAAAAATCGGTGAAACTGTGCACTACATATTAGTAAGCAAGCACAGGTAAGCCCGTGCATACCTTGCTTATTGGGGAATCCGTCCCTGCCCCAGGGTTTTCAATTTGCACCTTGATGTCGTACCTCGGCATCCCCAAGACAAGGAGCCCTGGTGGCGCGACGGTGAAGGGCTCAGCCGCTAACCAAAAATGGTCGGTGGTTGGAACCCACCTGCTGCTCCGCAGGAGAAAGACGTGGTACCCTACTCCCGTGAGGACTACAGCCTTGGAAACCTTACTGGGCGGCTCTACTCTGCCTTATAGGGTCGCTATGAGTCTGAAACGACTCCAAGGCAATGGGCTGGGTTTTGGTTGGTCACCGACACCGGGCAGCCCGCACCAGGCTCTCTCTACAAGGCCCAGGAACGCAGGAGGGAGCAAGGGATCCAGATGCGCTGAAGAGTCAAGGGCAAAACCTCCTTAGGCTTGTTTAGGGTTAACTACAAGGGCGCGGAGTGATCTGGTAGACTTGAGACCCCTTTTGCCCAAAAGGCAGCCTAAGCGTGGTTGGAGCTGCACAGGACCCGCTCCCTCCCGCCCTACTGCGCGGCTCCCATCTACCGGGCTGCTCACCTGTAACCCCTCCCTAGCCTTGACTTTTCTCAGTGGCGATTTTCGCCCAGCACTAACCTTTTCGCAACAAATTTGCCAACAGTTAGAAAGGTTCTTTTAGAAAAGTCATTGAGAAAAATAGGAACAAGGAGAGCTGACGTGCGCCACGAACCCTGCGCAGGCTGGTTGAGCCCGTTACCTGTGTTATCTCATAGTATCTTCTCAACATCCCCACAGCGTAGCTACTATGATTGTCCTTTTTTTCGCTGGTGGGGAAACTGGGGCTCAGAGATGTTAAAAGACTTGGCCTAGCTTAGGCAGCCAGGAACAGGCCAGGCTTGGATGGAACCGGACAGTCAGATTCCAAAGAGATTTTTCTGGCGGCAAGCTCCCCCACCACACTAGGAGAGAAACTGCTTATCTGTAGCGCTCAATGAATCCTCTTTCTGGGGCGAAGCTGGGCCCACGACCTTCCCTGTCCAGAGCCAGTGCCCTGAGCGCTCATCTAAGGGGTAGGTAGGTGGGCAGGCCAGGGACTCCTCTCTCCATGGCACGACCTCCTGCTTCCAGGGCGGGGCATCAGTGTGATCTTGCACTTGCTGCATTTGAGAAATGAACCAGAAGGTGCTTCTTGTGCCCTGTGTCCCCGCTAAAGAAGTGCGGGGTGATTGTTCCTTCTGAGAGCCCACTAGAGGAACACTTGGGTTTGGGGTGGACTTCTTGGGGAAAAAGGAAGCAAAGCACCTATAACATGGGGCAGTATTTGGACATGTTTATCCGGGGAGCCAGCACAGCTTGTTGGAGAGGAAACAGAACAATTTGCAACCTCAAAACAAGCAGTCACATTTCAAAAACTCCAACATGCTCCCTGTGATGAGGGGGAGAAGTCAATATACACAGAAGAATTTTCCTTTTCTTAAGAAGTCCAATTTCCTCATGGGAACCTAGGGGAATGTTGTAGCCATTAGGATGGGGTTCAGATCTGTCCCTTTATGTCACCAGAGGTACCTCTGTGCAGGTGCTAATGGTGGGACATGGAGGACCTCACCCTACTTTTTGTCTTAATTACTGTGTTCCTTTTGCAGTAGATTTCATGAGATATCAGAGTTTAAAATAGATTTTTTTTCCAACTAGTAAAGCAGATGATGTCTTGAGCATAACTACAACTGATGTATACAGTAATAACCACAGAGAACCTTTAATTATTCTACCAAATTGGCGTGGTGGTGTTCAACCGAATCTACTTTCTTTTCTATTAGTTTTTCATTTTTTACCTTTCTCATGAACGTTCTTTTTTTTTTTTTTAAGCTAAGCAGGTCCATGTCCAATGAATTTAAGAAAATATCCTCCTTAGATACATATATTATTTAAAGCTGCAAGCTTTAGACAATAAACATTATATCTATATCTGTATATCTGTATCTATCTATCTATAGCTAACAAACTAACAAAACCAACGGTCTTCCTGATATTAGCCATGGTGACCCAGGCAAAGCAAGTGGAGGCATGTGGACACCATGAGAACACTTTTATCAGTGTCCCATGGCTTGTAATATTAAAACCTATAGCATCAGATGATGACTCTTACCTGAAGAATTCCAAGCTATGTGTCCAGGCATGTTCCTCTTTCCTTTATTCATGTATACTTAAATTTAACTCTTGGAACAAACATAGGACAAAGTTAGTCATATTATCCTCATTTTATAGAGGTGGACACTGCAACAGAGAGAAACTGAGTTATGTGCCCAAAGTTGTATACAGCTAGTCAAGGGCGGAGGAAGGATTTGAACAAGGCTGTCTGAAGCCAGAGTTTCTGCTCCTAGAGTCAATATCACAAAGCTGTCTGAAGTCTATTGGAAGGGTATTTGCAAAAATATTTCTTGTTTCACGAATATATTCTTTCATGGGAGATGGGTGGATGTGTGGATTGAAAGTTTAGAAATGAGAATACGGTTGTATTTTCCTCCCAAATTTCTTCAATTTTTCATTCTGTAGCTTTATGAAAAATTCCACTTCTTTAAGAGATTCAACTGTTTTTCCTACTTTAGACCTATGTGTAATGGCACATGCACAGGACCCCAGCAAACATTCAGTAGGGTGCCTGGATTTTTTTCCTGTTTGACTGCCTGCATGGGATCATTTTCTCCTCTGTGGGAAGGTCTTTGGCTGTTCTTCACAGACGTGGTGCTATTGCACATGCAGGCTGTGCTAGCAAGGCTCCTTGATGAGGGGGACCTACATGGATTCCAGGATGCTAATGAGCCAGGGGCTTGACCCCTGGAAAGCCAGCTAAGGTTCGTTTTACCAAGGCCCACTGACTCAAGCCAGATTGCCAACTTTGGTTTAGAGAGGTAGGCCAGCCCTAGCTTTCTCAGCTTGTCTTCTTTGGCAGATCAGCGGGGTACTGGATGCCAATTGAAAGAACATTTTCAATCAAACAGGAGACAGATGCAAAAGTAAAGTAAACTAGTGGTTCAGATTCACATATGGTGGCTGGGTGAACCAAGGTAAAGTTACATCTCCCTGAGGCTAAGGTATCTGATCTTTCTAAGGTCATTGGGGGGGGGGGGGAGAAAGAAAATCAGTGCATATAGTTATTTATTATTTTTTGGATAAAAAAACAACAAAGCGACAGCATTCAAATCTTCAGCTGGTAGGAAGGCCCTGCTCTTTGTGTGTTACTTATCTGGGTGGAGGTGGTCAGCCTAAGGCAGCCTGTCTGGAATCTTGCAAGTCAAGGTCAGCTGTGCCTACCTGGTTAGACAGCAGGTCTACTACGTATTTAGGCCTTCCTGGCCTGGTAAGAAGGAGCGCTGGAGGTGCAGTGGCTAAAGCACTCAGCTGCTAACCAAATGGTCAGCAGTTGGAACCCACCAACTCCTCTGGGGGAGAAAGATGTGGCAGTCTGCTTCCATGAAGATTACAGCCTTGAAAACCCTGTGGGGCGGTTCTACTCTGTCCTATAGGGTCACTATGAGTTGGAATCGACTCAATGGCAATGGGTTATGGGTTGGGCCTGATAAGTGGGGCATGGGACATGTGGAAGAAATGAATGTGTGGATGGGGCTGTATCGGAGGGTGCAGAACGGGGAATGCTGTAATCTAGTGGAACGGGAGAGTGATTATTTTCCTGCTCCCCTTTCTTATTTATGCATCTATTTAACAGCCATGTATTGAGTACATGGATGTATCCAGCCATGGTGCAAGGCGCTTGTGCATACAAAGACTAAAGAGTCGTAGTCTCTGCCCTCAAGAAGTTTTGAGTTTAGTCGGGGGAGAGGCAAGGAAACACTCCAAAAGCTGTTACAAAGAATCTTGAAGGACAGAGTGATCCCTCTTGCCACAGAGAGCTGCCTGGGAAAACTTCCAAGCGGAGGTGACTTTGACCTAGGCCTCAGATAGTGTGGGAGGTGGGGCAGAGCTTAGGAGAGAAAATTAAGAGAAAGAGATGGGGATTCCAGCTGGAAGGAAGCATAGAGAAAAGGCAGAAGAGGCCATACACACACACAAAAAAACCAAACCCATTGCCATGGAGCTGATTTTGACTTATAGCCACTCAATAGGACAGAGTAGAACTACCCCATAGGGTTTCCAAGGAGCAACTGGTGGATTCAATCTGCAGACCTTTTGGTTAGCAGCCAAACGCTTAACCACTGCACCACCAGGGCTCCACAGTTGGTCGTTATTCTTCTGGGGGCTAATCTAGGCCATTTTTCCTTGGATTGTTGGCATTTGTGTTGCAAAGCTGGAGATTTCTCAGGAAGTTCTTAATTAGAGGGTGTGTTCTTCATCCCTGTCATTTCCATTGGTGGTGCTGGTGGTGCTGGTGGGGGAACAGACATTTGAAATGGTTTACAAAGGGATGGAGTTTCTTTTCAGTCCAATTGATAAACCACATCTAGATTTCATTATAGAATCAATACATTGAGTTCCTTGTGTCCTGAGCATTCACCTGCAGATTTAAGACAGAGAGGTCAGAGGGGATTAATCCATGGAGAAATGTGGCTAGGAAAAAAAAAGTCCTGTGAGAACTTATTCCTGACTTTGCATGTATGCCAAAAGCGCTTGCATCACTGGCTTCTACTTCAGTGACGGAACTTCTATCAGGAGAGAAAAAAATACAGTTTTGGTTCTTTCTCTACGTGTTTCTCTTTCCCCCTTGGGGTTGAAAGCTCCTCCAGGGCTGGGTAGATGGCTGATCCACTCAGGTTCCCAGTCTCTGGCACAGTGCAAGGCAGATAATAAGAGCTCAGTACATTCTGAGTGAATGATAGAAGTTTCAGAATGTTCATCTTTTAATTTGTATTCATAATGGTTTGGATCATCTGGATATGTTTCTATTTTTGTCATTTAAAATTTTTAATTGTGATTGCATAAAACAATCATTGTGAAACTAGTTCTTATTTAAGGCGGGACCAGCTTGGTTGAAGTGAAGTGCCTGAGCCTAGAAAGCATACTGTGGCCTCTGCTTCAACCCTTGAGATGGTTTCTGAATCATCTCCAAGAAACTCAAGAGTCCCAAGTTTGAAAACTGCCTTTCTAGAGGAAAGAGAGTGGATAGTCCTGGGTTTTCTTGATGTCCCCAGTGGAGGGTATGCCTCTGGGCTCCCTAGGGTGTGATCATATTACTTTGCATCGTGATGGCATCACCTACTTAGTACTGAGAACAGTAGGTCCACCATGCTTTTCATAAGCCCATTTATAGGAAGGAGATAATTTTACGTAGTACATAGGGTTTTGTGATGATGCAATAATTTCATATGGACAGTTCTTAGAACAATGCCTGGTATATAGTTAGCACTTGATAAATGTATGCTATTGTTATGACTCCCTCTCCCAGGCTGAAAATTGGGTATACAATACTGGGCCACCATCAGCCAGAGAGAATTCCACCCTAATAATAACCACCTTTGAGTAAGCCTTCCTTTTTCATTAAATAACAGGCATCTCCCTGTAAGAAGGGAGAGTGGGACCAGGAGCCCCCATGGATATGGAGACAAGCTTCTGTTTTTCCTATCAGCACATATCACTTCTGTCTAAGGCCTCCTTTGCGGCGTCTACTTTGGCACCTTTCTGATAATAATTAGTAATGTTCAAAGAATATATCGAACACCTACTACTCTTCACCTGCTTATTAATTTAACCTGCAAATATTAGGTGCCTACCTATGTGTCAGGCACTGGTCTAGAGGTGGAGATATGAAGAGAAAAACACTCTTTTCCCCTCAAAGTGCTCACAGTCTAGAGGGAAGTCAGTGAAGGGAATGTATAGTACAACCCAGACTCATAAGGGAAATGGGTAAATAGACTGGGTCAGGAACAGCTTGCTGGAAGAGATGAGCTCTTTTGGAAAGATCAATGGGAGTCAGCCAAACAAAGGAAAAAGGGGTAATGAGTACAGGTGGCATTCTAGGCAGAGAATACTGCATGTTCCCAAAAGACAAGAGAGTATGGAGAGTTCTGGGAATTGCAAAGTCTGTACTTGGGGAGCCCAGAGTGGATGGAGGGGGTAAGTGCAATGCTGAGAATGCTGATCTTTTTTCTCTCTCTGTTTTTGTTTTTTGTTATAGAGTCTTCAGAACTCTTAAAATGTACCTGGGAGGCATATGTGGGACAATACATAATGATTTGGATGGACTATCAGATTTCATTTGTGAAAACCTTCGACCTATTGAGGTCGGCTTTATGTTCCTTATTTTTCAACTAGAAATGTGGTTTACAATGCTAGTACATTTTGAGGAATTTATCCTTCCTGTGAAAAAAAAAATTTTTTTTTTTAGGAGCCCTGGTGGTGCAGCGGTAAAGAGCTCAGCTGCTAACCAAAAGATCAGCAGTTCAAATCCACCAGCTGCTCCTTGGAAACCTTATGGGGCAGTTCTACTTTATCCTATAGAGTCACTATGAGTTGGAATCGATTCAATGGTGATGGTTTTTTTTTTTTTGGTTTAGGTTTGAAAAGAAGGAGCCCTGGTGGCTCAGTGGTTAAGTGCTGGGCTGCTAACTGAAAGGTTCGTGGTTCCAACCCCTCAGACACTCCTTGGGAGAAAGATGTGGCATCTGCTTCCTTAAAGATGACAACCTTGGAAATCCTATAGAGCAGTTCTACCCTGTCCTATAGGTTGCTATGAGTTGGAATCTCCTTGATAGCAAGGGGTTGGGTTTTTTGGTATCAAGGCTAAGTGACTGTAATCAAACCGGATTTACAATATATATGAGTTGTTCTGATTGGCTGGAGAGTAATGTGGGCAACCAATGGACACAGCTGGATCCTGCACACGTGGCCAGTCTCACCCTTTTGAAGGACATGAACTCATCCTGTCATTGTATGTATTTGGCCCATGAATATCAGCCGCCATTTCATTTCCTTAAGAAAATTGTTGGTGTTGCTTTAGTCACTTCTCGGCATGGCAGTAAGGCTCAAACATGCCTCTTATATTGATCTGTCTACCATTCAAAGAGACATGGTAAAATCTCACATGACCAAAACTTACCTTTGTGCATATGCTTTGTTGTTTGTAATTTTATGTGTAGTCTGATCGTTAGTCAAGAAACGTTCCTAGTTGGACTAAAATATGGTTAAAAAGACAATATTATCTTCTTTCCATGGCTTTGATCTAACATTTGGATGACTTAGGGAGTGGGAATAATATGAGTTCTTGAAAGTTAGGATCTTACGGCCACTTGCCCAGAGGGAGACTAAGATCTCTGTAGGAAGACACATTAATCTAAGATATTTTGATGTACTTCTTTTACACCATTGCCCTGCATTAACATTTTCCAACACAGTCACTGATTAGAATTTGGAAACAGGCATGAAGAAAAGCATCAAATGAGACCAAAACATAATCAGCTCCCTCTGAATTTTACCTTATGTTTTAGTCACTCTATTGGCTCCTTGGCTTGGAGTAATTTCAAATTCCCACTGGCTTAGTAGCAAGACTATTTCTCATTCTTCTTTTCTAAATACGTCTTCTTTTTAAAAACCATTCCCTCTACCACCACATCTCTCTGGTGAATTCTCTTTTTAGAATTCAAATTGCAAAGGACTTCCCAAATGAAACAGAATGCATTTTTGAGGGTTCCATTTACCAATGTCCACAGCTCTAGGAAGAAGTGAAAATTTTCAGTAAAGAACTTTGTATCTCTTGTTTGCTTTGCGTTGAGGAGGCCTTGATAATCTGGTATCCAGATAGCTGAGGTACTGTACAAATACCACCTTGTCTCTAGGACATAACTCGAAGACAGACAAAACTTTCAGAGCTGTGGGTATCTAGGTGAGAATGACAAGGACAAAATCAAACAATCTTACTAGAAGTTGCTAGAAGTGTTTAAATACTATCCCAGAGAGCCAATGGTAAAAGATTCAAATGGGTTTGGGTGAAATTAACGCAAAAATAGGGAATCCCTCTTTAGGTGAATTGCCAACTATTCTGCATTCTGGATGCTCTGTGAAATCTATAAAAAATGGAGACTTCATCTTTTCGATTGTGATATGATGCCAATATAGTGTCTTCTACCACCTTGGAGAGATAATTATTTTCATGCACAGATACCTATAAATAGGAATCTGTGATGGTTAAGATTGTGTGTCAACTTGGCTGAGCCATGATTCTCAGTGTTTTGGCAGTTGTATAATGTTGTGTTCACTTTCCTGTTGAAATTTGACATCTGATCACCCCCATGATCGAATCTGCTGAGTGGTACCAGCGAGGGTGGGGCCAGTATTGGATCATCACCTCCCCAGCCTTCATCTCTCCCCCTTCCACAGAGAGTCCTTCCTGCTCACCTTGCAAAGGTTACTGGCTTGTTCTGGATCCAACAGCTGCCTCTTGTCTGACCTCTGGTTCTTGGGACTTGAGCTAGCAACTTACCTGTCCGTCTTGGGATTCGCGGATTTTCACGACCTGCGAACAAGAGTCCTACCTCCCAACCAGCCTATTTTGGGTTCACCAACCTCTGTAGCTAAGTGACTCAGGAGAAACCTTGGGGTCTTGCCTGCTGTCCTTGGGGATCTCTCCGCTGTCATAGCATGTGAGCAGGATCCCTGCTCTCCAGCCTGCTCATCTTGGATTCACCAGCTTCTGCGGCTCGGTGAATTGGGAAAGGGCTCTATCCTGATCCAAGGACTTGGAATGTTCCAACCCCTACAATCACGTGAGCTGTTTCCTTAATATAAATCTCTCTCTATATATTTATGGAAACCCTGGTAGCATAGTGGTTAAGAACTATGGCTGCTAACGAAAAGGTGAGCAGTTTGAATCCACCAGGCGATCCTTGGAAACCATATGGGGCAGTTCTTCTCTGTTCTGTAGGGTTGCTATGAGTCGAAATTGACTCGATGGCAACGGGTTTGGTTTTTTTTAAGATATATATTTATACGCATCACTGGTTTTGCTTCTCTAGAGAACCCAGCCTAAGACAGAATATAAATAATTCTTACAACAAATGTGTCAGTCAAATAATCTCAATGTAAACATTTCCAAGAAATAGTAAAGGAAGAAGATCTATTACATCACTATGGAATAATCGTAAGTAACATTCTTCAATTCATGATTCTATCCAATGGATGCAAAAAATTGAAAGGAGGATAAAAAAATGAAGCATTGAACCCACCAGAATCATTGAGTAGGTACTAAATACCGAGGTGTTTGAGAGTTTTTATCCAAATAATAAACACATTTTCCCACTTTGTATTGGTTTAGCATTATGCATATGGATTCAATCTCTTTTTCTTTCAGAGACAAAAAAATGTACTACCAAATTCTGTCTCTTGCTGGGAAAGGTAAATCTGAGAACAAATAGTTAATATCTACCTGCCAAGATGACAACCATTTCAGGGCAATGAGATACTATCCAAAATTTAAAAAATATGCAGAAGTGGAATGAGCTATAGAAATAAGATTTTCTTGGATTTACCTGGTTTTGGGAAGAGGGACTAAAAAAAAGATGATGTGTATCCTGGAGTCAGAGTTATCTAGAGCAGGATTTTACATGGAGGGTACATTTATCCCAAACTTAAATTATTTACAAATTAGAAAGATACAGATTATTTTAATTTTACAACTCTGGATGCTAGGAAATTCCCTTTTTTTTAATGACGTATGGTGGCTCTGTTTACTTGTGTGAGTAACCTTTCATGGTAGTCAATGAAAAAGCTTTTCCTATGTTGCTAATTTAGTGAGCATAAATTACTGAGAACCTTCTATGGAATAAATTATGTTCTTAAATTTTCTCAGATGTGCTGCCAATAGAGATTTTTTAAGGAATAAAATGAAATGCAAAATTTAGCTGGAAGGGACGTTGGTGTGTATTTGGAATCCTCTCTGGAGTTGTTTCCTTTCTAGCCCTGTGACGGATTACAGAGGCTGCTTTCCAACCCCAGGCTTTCTGAGCCACATGCCGCTCTTCAGAAATTTGCATGTGGTTTTCTCCTTAGAATTCAAATAAAGCAACAAGGAATATTGCAGTTTCGATGTAAGAGTGGGCCCGGGGAGGAGGGGGGAGCCAAAGAACTCTGTCTGAGTCACAGACACGACTAAGAGGGAAGGTGTCACTGACCTCCCCTCCCCCATGTATCATTACCTGACTTACATGTCTTTGTTGAGACCCCTGCCCTACCATTCCTTTTTGTAAAACCATTTTAAGTGCAATTCATGGGTACTCATCAATGTAAGGTAAGTTTAATTGATTTGTGGCTTTCCACATTGCTGACGCTCAAGTGGTGCTTTGGCTGTTGAAAGGTGAGGGAAACTTGATTTCAATGTGGAGATGAGATGCTGAAATCTTTAAAATGACAGATGGAAATTCTGTTTCAGAATTCATTATTTAATGCGAAGGACAATGGTGAAAGTTTGAATCTGCTAAACAGTTCAGTAGGTCAAAATACAGTCACACCATTAAAAGTTAAATGAATTGTAACATTGAAATTCATTGGGAAATATACTTACGTGGTGGTTTCTAGGTTCCTGATGATCTTTTTTAATGCCCTTGTCTGTGCATCTTGAGTTTCCTCCACTCTCTTTGAGCTACTAATACACTATACCTTGCTAGAACTTTGTGGCTCTGCGATGCCTTGACACATGCATGGAAAATACCATTCCTCATCTAAAAATACCATATATCTTGATGGGGGATTGACCCTTTCTTGGTCTTCTATGAAAAGGGTGAGAAAGGGGAGCAGGATCACCTCCTTGCCCCACGTCTAACTGTTATCTCTTCCTATTCCAAGCCAATGGCTGTATCAAGCTTATTAATAGAAAATTAAATTTCAAAATAACACATGTTAATTGTAATAAATCAAGCAATAAAAATAAGTGAAAAAAAATTTAATAGGTTCCCTTTCCAATCAACCCCTCCTGGTGGTTTTAAAATATTATCCACTAATTATTTAATATTCCTCACTTTAAGAGGTAAAATGTAATTCCCAGAGGTGTCATTATGCTACTTTGGAGACTAGGTAATAAAAAGGCATTGTGGCTTCTATTTTGAGGGTATTCTCTCTCTCTTTCTGATCACTTGCTCTGGGAAGCTTTCCAGGAGGACTTATGTGGTGAGGAACTGAAGTTTCCACCAATGCCCAGCAAGGAACTGTGGCCTGCCAACAACTGTGTGCCTCAGCTCGGAACCAGACCGTTCTGCCCTAGTCAAACAGCTTGACTGCAACCTCATGAGAGACTCAATGCAGAGCCACCCAGCTAAGCCAGTCTCAGATTCCTGACCCTCAGATACTGAGATACTAAATGCTTGCTGTTTTAACTTGCCAAGTTTTGGGTTAATTTTTTACACATCAATAGATAACTAGTACACCCTATACATTGTACAGTGCTTGGTATTGACTGAAGAAGACAATAAATATTTGCAGAATGAATGAATTAAAATGAGTAAATGAAAAGTTTAATTTATATTCTTCCACACTTTTCTTGATTTTTATAACCTGTTTTAAAGTAGTATCATAGAAGAGTGCCTCTGAGAGAGGATCTCTTTAATTATTAACCTTCAGTCATTCAACAAATATTTATTGCTGATACTATTTGTCAATGAACCGCCCTTCAAATATGAAATACTTGTGGGCCCAGCTGGGCATCTGCCAAGCTCTTATAAAGAGATATTTATTGAATCTCACTCTGAAAAGCTCTCTGCTTACAGAGGTGAAAACCCAGATGCTGGCCAGGAAAGGTGAAGGGTTGTAGAAGGAGAGAAGTTATCTCTGCATAGACATACTCAATTATAGGTGAAAATGAGACCAGTTGCTGAACTAAGGGATATGAATAATGCAAAGTATTCAATAATTAATGGGAACAACTTTGGGGCAACCTAGTTCAGTTATAATCTGTGTGGTGGGGACTTTGGCCAGAGTTGGCTTTGGAATCAGATCACCTGGATTAAAATTCCACCTCTCACAGTTATCAAATAGAAGTGCTTAAATCACTTAACACTTTTGAGATCATTTTTTCATCTCTAAATTGAGCAAATCATAGCTCCTATGATATAAGGATTAAATGAAAAAGAAGACAAAGCATATAAAACGCAGAGCTCACTGCCTGGCATGTAGTGACCAGTTGCTGTGGAGTCGATTCTAATTCATTGCAATCCCGTACGTGTTAGAGTAGAACTATGCTCTGTAGGGTTTTCAACGGCAGGTTTTTCAGAAATAGATCACTGGGGCTTTCTTCCAAGGCACCTCTGTGTGGTCTCAAAATTCCAACTCAAAAATTGTTAGCTCCTTTTTTTCTGACTGTCTTCCTAATTGTCCTACATTGCTAGACCACTTACATGTCCCTCTCTCTTTTTATCCATCTTCAGTGTGGTGGAATCATCTGACAGTCTAGAGTCAAGCAGTATGATTAGACTATTCTTGAACTTTTCTGCTATTGCAGGAGGAGCATAGTGACATGAGATGAAGGTAACATGGAAACATTTACAGCACCTAGGACTGGACTCCTGAAAAGATCCTGGACACCTGTGCTACACTTCTCCCAGCTCATGTAGTCTTCTGTCTACTTTGGGGCGTGCCTGTCGATTAGTCTCTCTTAATGCAGTTGGAGGCTTTTCTTGCACCACTCAAAGTGAACTGGATGGTGGTTCTGCGTGTCTGTAAGCTCCGTTTTTGAGGTTTGAACTATATTGGCCATTGCAACAATAGCTCAACCAAAAGAATTCAAGGCTATTTAGTAATGAAATCAAGTCAAGAAGTGGGTCTCTTGTCCATTCATTGCTTCATCTTGACTTCATCCATTTTGAAATTGCATGAGCCTGACTGCATCTTCTCTTCTCCTTTCCCTTTATCTCATTAACCCCTCTCACTTTGTCAATTTCTTCATCTACTGTCATCCTCCTGCCCATAATCTCCCTCATTTTATTCCTCCTTTTTTTCCCTTCAACTTACCCTAAACTCCTGGTGAGGTCCAAAAAAAAAAAAAAAAACCCACTGCCATCAAGTTGATTCTAACTCATAATGGCCCTATAGGACACACTAGAACTGCCTCATAGATTTTCCAAGGAGAGCCTGGTGGATTTAAACTGCCAACCTCTTGGTTAGCAGCCATAGCACTTAACCACTATGCCACCAGGGTTTCCTCTGGTAAGGCAGGAGGGAAGAAAACCAGTAGTAGGACTGGAACCATTCAGGCTCCTCCCATTACTTCATTTTCTTGTCTCCTCGCTCTCACCTCTCCCTGTGATTTAAAAGGATAAATATCCTAGCACATCTACAGGATTCATAGCTTCTTTTTTCTCTAGGTCCATTCTTTCAGTGTAGAAAACATATATGCATAACTGTTGCAACATGTGGGAGTTGAAAGAAAACAGAAATTACTTGTATTAGTCAGGACAAGCTAGGTTATGTTGCTAAAACAAATTAACACTAAAATGTGTGTAGCTTACGACAGCAGAGGCTTATTTCTTATTCATACTGCATACCATGGAAGGTTGGCAGGGGTATTCTGTTCCACATACCACACAAGGGCCCAGGATTATGGTGACTCTACCATCTATAACTGTACCATCTGGACTTAGTGACATTTTATGTTGTCACAGTAGGGAGAGAGAGTACTGGAAAGCCTCACATTGACAATGAAGTACTTTGACCCAGAAATGACTTATGTCTCTTCTGTTCATGTTCAGCTGGCCACAACTAGTCACATGGCCAAGCATATTTACAAAAGGCCTGTAAATTATAGTCTTCCATGTGTCTGGAAGAGATGAGTCAGATACTGGTGAGCACCAGTGATGTCCACCACTTTACCTAACCCAACCCCCTCATTTTGTAGACAAGAAAACCAAGGTCTAGAGGAAGCTGTGTCAAAGGTCACAAAGTAAGCTAGTGGCAGACCCACCAACAGACTATGCCTGTAAATAAACCCTATTAACTAATATTTGTATAGCAAAGTTCTTTAAAGTCCACTGTCTCATTTGATTACCGTGGTAGCTTTGGAAGGCAGGTAGGGCAAATAATAATATTATCATTCTCATATCATAGACGATGAAATAGAGATTTAAAAAGATGGGGTGACTTACTCAAACTCACACGAGCTGTAATTAAATCAAGTCTTCAGGTTCCAGACCTCGGGTTTTCCCACTTTATCTCATTATCTGAGTTTAGGAAAGAGAGACAGTGTTGGCTAAAAGCTGAGAAATACCCTGTAATCAAATGACCAAAGGTTCGAAGCCCAGCTCTGCTGATCATTAGTAGTGTGACCTTAGGCGAATTTCTTAATCACAGCCTCAAATTACTGATTTGTATTATTGCTATAATAATTCAATACTTCATAGAATTCTTGTGATGATTATATGAAATAACACATGGACAACACTTAGCAGGGGTTCTGGGTGCAGGACCTGCTTAAACATGCTAGTTATTGTTATTGTTGAGATCATGTATCTCTAAATGCAGATTCAACATACATTCACAAAGTAAGCAGAATCATTCCTTTGAATTGCTTCATGTTTCTACCTCTATTAACTATGTCTTTCAAGCATGGATGGCATGGGAGGGCCTGAGTCATTTCTTTACTTCACTATACTTGCCTTTTAATTGTTTCATCTATTTATTTTTCCATTCTAATTGTCCATCACAAAGCCAAGTATAAGCTAAACCCAGTGCCGTCAAGTCGATTATATGTACTCAAAAGATTATAAGGTTAAGACTGTTTTCACATTCCAAGAGTTAAGCGTAAAACCTGAGATTTGATTACGAAATTAAGTTTAGAATTATGTGAAAACAACAGTAATAACAATAAAAGAACACCCTTTGGGTCTTCCTTCTTAGACTCAATAAGCCCTAAGTATAGTGTTTCTCCCATTTTACTTTGTTTTGAACTTTTTCCAATTCAGAGTGCATTATAGATTTTGTCAGTATTAGTTTCATGAAAAAGAAAACAATTATCTCCACACAACTCAAACACTGCGTCTTCTGTAATGTTGGGTTTAAATGTAATGGTCAAAAATCAGTTTTACAGCCTGGTACTGGTACAACAACAGACACATAGACCAGTGGAGCAGAACTGAGAATCCAGATATAAATCCAACCACATACGAGCAGCTGATATTTGACAAAGGCCCAGTGTCAGTTAATTGTGGGAAAAGATAGTCTTTTTTACAACTGGTGCTGACATAACTGGATATCCATCTGCAGAAAAATGAAACAGGACCCATACCTCACACCATGCACAAAAACTAACTCAAAATGGATCAAAGACCTAAACATAAGGTCTAAAACGATAAAGATCGTGGAAGAAAAAATAGGGACAACATTAGGAGCCCTAATACGTGGCATAAACAGAATACAAAACATTATTGAAAATGCCGAAGAGAAACCAGATAACTGGGAGCTCCTAAAAACCAAACACCTATGCTCATCTAAAGACTTCACCAAAAGAGTAAAAAGACCACCTACAGACTGGGAAAGAATTTTCAGCTATGACATCTCTGACCAGAGCCTGATCTCTAAAATCTATGTGTTTCTGTTAAAGCTCAACCACAAAAAGACAAACAACCCAATTAAAAAGTGGGCAAAGGATATGAACACGCACTTCACTAAAGAAGATATTCAGGCAGCTAACAGATACACGAGAAAATGCTCTCAATCATTAGCCATTAGAAAATGCAAACTAAAACTACGATGAGATTCCATCTCACTCCAACAAGACTGGCAATAATCCAAAAAACACAAAATAATAAATGTTGGAGAGGCTGTGGAGAGATTGCAACACTTATACACTGCTGGTGGGAATGTAAAATGGTACAACCACTTTGGAAATCAATTTGGCGCTTTCTTAAAAAGCTGGAAATAGAACTACCATATGACCCAGCAATCCTACTCCTTGGAACATACCCTAGAGAAAGAAAAGCTTTTACATGAACAGCACTGTTTACAATAGCAAAAAGATGGAAGCAACCAAGGTGCCCATCAACGGATGAGTGGATAAATAAATTATGGTATATTCATACAATGGAATACTAAGCATCCATAAAAAACAGTGAGGAATCTGTGAAACGTTTCATAACATGGGGGAACCTGGAAGGCATTATGCTGAGTGAAATTAGTCAGTTGCAAAAGGACAAATATTGTATAAGACCACTATTATAAGATCGTGAGAAATAGTTTAAACTGAGGAAAACACATTCTTTTGTGGTTACGAGACGGGGGGAGGGAGGGAGGATGGGAAAGGGGTATTTACTTTAGGCGAAGGGAAGGACAACACTCAATACAGGGGAGGTCAGTACAACTGGACTAAACCAAAAGCAAAGAAGTTTCCTGAATAAACTGAAGGCTTTGCAGGCCAGTGTAGCCGGGCAAGGGTTTGGGGACCATGGTTTCAGGGGACATCTAAGTCAATAGGCATAATAAAATCTACTAAGAAAACATTCTGCATCCCACTTGAAGAGAGGAGTCTAGGGTCTTAAACGCTAGCAAGCGGCCATCTAAGATGCATCAGTGAGTCTCGACCCACCTGGATCAAAGGAGATTGAAGAACACCAATGACACAAGGTAATAATGAGCCCAAGACAGAAAGGGCTACATGAACCAGAGACTACATCATCCTGAGACCAGAAGAACTAGATGGAGCCCGAACACAAACAATGACTGCCCTGACAGGGAACACAACAGAGAACCCCTGAGGGAGCAGGAGAACAGTGGAGCGCAGACCCCAAATTCTCATAAAAAGACCAGACTTAATGGTCTGACTGAAACTAGAAGGACCCCGGTGGTCACGGCCCCCAGACCTTCTGTTGGCCCCGGACAGGAACCATTCTCGAAGCCAACTCTTCAGACATGGATTGGAATGGACAAGGGGTTGGAGGGGGATGCTGGTGAGGAGTAAGCTACTTGGATCAGGTGGACACTTGAGACTATGTTGTCATCTCCTGCCTGGAGGGGAGATGGAAGGGTAGAGGGGTTTAGAAGCTGGAAAAATGGATACAAAAAGAGAGAGTGGAAGGAGTGAGAGGGGTGTCTCATTGGGGGGAGAGTAATTGGGAGTATGTAGCAAGGTATATATAAGTTTTTATGTGAGAGACTGACTTGATTTGTAAACTTTCACTTAAAGCACAATAAAAATTATTTCAAAAAAATCAGTTTTATTTAGGTAGACCTTGATCAGCAGGTGGGTTTGTAGGGTAAAGGCAAATGAACATAGAAAGCATGGTCCTGAGAAGGCTGTTGACGTAGGTTGCTTCTTTTATCTATTTAGGACATTGCACAAGGTGTCAGAAAAGGAGTCCAGTGAGAGGAGAACAGTGATGAACAAGCAAGGCCCAATCCCAGGTGGAGCTTGCAGTCTAATGGTAGACACAGAAAAGTAAATAGACAATGCAAGATGGCTATAGAAGTACTGGGGCTGTGAACTTATGTACAGAGGTGAGGGAGGAGTCAGAGAAGGCTTCTCAGAGGTGGTGACATCTAAGAAAGGGCTGATAGAATAGTATGAGTTAGCCAAGTCAGGGTTTAGTGGAGGGTGGGAAAAGGCAACTATTCCAAGTCTATGGAAGAGTAGGTGCAAGAGCACTGTGAGAAGCAAGTGAACTTGACTGCTTTGTGGAGAGCAGAATTAAAGAAGAAAACTCACAATGAACGGGACAGAAGAGGGAGCAGGGCCCTGAATGCAGAGAGAAAGTACCATGGAAATTCTCCCACTCCTCTGCCACAAATATGAAAGAGGCAGTAACCTCTTCTGCTTCTCCCTCCCTAAAGGGCAAAGTGAATTTCCTTAAAGACCATGTTTTTTGGGATTGAAGGGAAATAATGACTGAGCATTTAGAATGCTTTTTAGAAGCAAGAATGGCAGGACTTCATTTTGCTTACTTCAGGCAGGTCATCGAGAAAGACCAATTGCTAGAAAAGGACATCATGTTTGGCAGCTGCAACATTAGGCTAAAACACATCAAGCAGTGTTTCGTTCTGTTATGCATAAGGTTGCCTTGAGTTGGATCTGACTTCACAGCGACTAACAACAACGCAGTTCTAGTTACCATATTTTACCCAAAAAACACTTGCCTTCTACCTTTCTACATTTCTTTGCCAACTGAGCCCTTCCCCAGGAGATATTTTTGTAAGTGTGCTATGCTAATTTTTTTATTGTAACATGTAAAAACAAACTGGCATAGTGGCACTTATGAAAATACCTCTGGGGGGTGGGAGGAGGCTGTTGGCACACAAACGTAGTAGGCATGCATTATTTGTGTAGAAATCAGATGCTTAACGTTGGTTTAAACTTATGACAATCCTATATTGTATGTAATATTGTTCTATCCATTTTACAGATGAGGGTATAGAGGAGAGGGGTGGTTAAATGATTTTTCCCCATGTTACACAGCTAATGAAAGAGGAAAAGTCAGGACTGGATCCCAGGTAGTCTGGCTCCAGCGACTGCCCTCTCCAAAAGGAAGGCTTGTACAAGTTAGATGTTCAACAAGCTTGTTCAGGAATGCCTTGTAGAGTTCCCAACACAGTTCCATAGCAAATATAGAAAACTTCCCTGGGGTTATCTTTTCTTTAGACAGGGCAATGTTTTAATAAAACATGATTATGAAAATAAGGATGTCCTTAAGCTCCAAAGTATAACTAGCAATTCAGATTATGGTGGTTAATCATGGACGAACTTTCGGACACCTTTTATCTTTACTTTTGCTTGAGTAATGAAACTAGACAGGGCATTGTCTGTTACAGCCAAGAACACTTCCTGGTTCTTGGGAGTTGACAAAGATGCACTTTCTTGCCTTTTTTTTTTTTTTAATCACTGCTAGAGTTTACTGAAATTCAAAGGCTAGGTTTTACCATGAGTTAGGATTTTATTCTGTTTTGTAATTTTTAGGAACATTTTTTCTTTTTAGTAGAGTGCGTGATGTTCTTTTATTCCCAGATGAGAATGTAGGCTACAGGCATACCTGACGTGCATTTTTGGTTTCTCTTTCAGAAGCACATAAATTAGAACGTCAAAGATGGCAATACTGCTTCTGAAGCCTCTGTGGTAGCATACAGTGAAGGCCTGGAGACTGCACCACATTTTTAAGAAAAACATTTAAAAAGGTGGGGTAGACAATATTTTATTAAAAAGATGAATTCAAAATGTGATGACTTAATCAAAGGACATCTAAAATATCTAAAATAACAACCTTAAAGTTAGCACTACCTTGGTAATATTTGCAGGAAATTGACTTTTTTTTTTAAATTGTTGTAAAATATCTGTAACACAACAAGTAAACTCCATTCTCTACTGGGAAAAAGAAAGTCATGCATGTTAGCTCTGTTCATGTTTGGCAGATGTATTCTGAGTGTGCTTTTAAGAGAATCAGAATGAAAAACAAAACCATTATGAGAATAACTATCAATCTATCTATCTACAGATACATGTAACTAGCAATAACTGTAACTCTCTCTCTTTACGCACGCGCACACACACACACACACACACTTATCTCCAGAAAAAAGATAGCTGCTGTGAAAAAAATATATATATATATATATTTCAAGAACATCTTTAATTAATTCCTAGGATTGAGTTTTTGTATTAACTTTTCGTTCCTCTGAAAAGTCATTTGCCACATTGGATCAAGTCATTTGCTCATCATATCCTATTTCCACTTTCCTTCTTGGACCTGTGAGCATGGGCAAACCTTTTTTAATTATCCTGATCAAGTGTGGGAGACATTCTTTTGCTGGCTCCACTTGTAATCAACTGTGATCTTCCAGAAGCAGGAGAATTGATTGCTTCTATTTCCCCAACTACCAAGAAGAGTGGGTCATAGATTATCCTGCCCCTTTGAAAAATCCAACGTAGTGATTGATTTTACGACTGCCTGAGGCAGCAAATTCCTCAGCATGAATTCTACCAAGTGAAGAGGTATGTCCTGTAACTTGCTTTAAATTTCCTTGGCATTAACTTCTCTGAGTGGCCTAGTCTCTTATGGGAAAATATAATAAGGATCTATCAGTTTTACTGCCCAGGACATATCTTTAATGCTTAAGTAAATCTTCCTTATTTTCCAGCCCAGATTTTGTAATTTGAACTTTTGAAATCTCTCGTCATGAGCAAATCTGGGCAGCATCCGCTTTCTTGCCCTGCTCTGGTACTCTGGCATCCCTGAAATAACATTTCTGAAGGTGAGGAAGTGAAAGATGGAGACAATAATTCAGGCGAACATGTATTATTCTCCTCCCTAATGCTATTGTGGTGCAGTGGTTAAGTGCTATGGCTGCTAACCAAAGGGTCAGCAGTTCGAATCCACCAGATGCTCCTTGGAAACTCTATGGGGCAGTTCTACTCTGTCCTATAGGGTCGCTATGAGTAGGAATCGACTCGACGGCACTGGGTTTGTTTTTTTTTGTTTAATGCTATTATATTATGCTCTCTATTATTATTTTATCTGCACAAAAAAGGGAAATACATTGATAGCAATGGCAAGTTTCTTTGAAAGATTTTTACATAGTTCTCACTCACATACGATGCCATACTCCCTTTATATAGCATTATAAAGCTTGTGATATTTTTATTCCATGGGAAATGTCCTAGCAGGGCTCTGACATATCTTTAGTCCAACTTCTACATCTCTTGGGCTAGGGGATAAGCCTCCTTTTTATTAGAGGAAATAGAGACATATTTTATAAAACAAAAGTCACCTCAATAATTAGTTATGAGTGAAACAAAAATAGAGATAAAACATCTAGTTATTCAAAGATCACACTTCCCCTGAGATTGCTAAGATGTGTCTCATCACCACCTGTACCCCAAATAATATTATTTCTAGTTTCTTCCTTTTATCAATTTTGTAATGTCACTTCCAAGATGAGGTTATTTGCTAACTTAGGAAAATTTTCGTCAGGTTTTTAAAACTTATATAAAATATTGTATTTTAATCAAACGTGCTCTGCTTTTTACTGATATGAGTGTGTGAGAGAGAGAACTGGTACTTCATGCTTGTCTGGGTTAACTGGTTTAAAATATATTTGAATATGTGGAGGTAAGGCCTAGAATTACAAAGAAAGACAGGTCAAGTTGAGTTTATTATTATTGTTTTTAATTTTGTTGTACCTGTGAGGAGAAGAGAGTGAATAAAGGAGGAAGAAAGGGACAGTGTGCTTGGACTATGACAAATTGAGAATGGCTCTACAAAGACACCTTTTTCTGCCTTTCTTTTCTGCCTTGTCTTTTCCCCTTCTCTCCCTCACTCCCTCCTTGTCTTCTCTCTCTCTGTTACTTTCATCAAAGATTATTGAGCACATACTATGTGTAAAAGCGAAGTGGTGGTTCAGTGGTAGAATTCTCGCCTTCCATGTGGGAGACCTGGGCTGAATTCTGGCCGAGGCACCACACGTGCAGCCACCACCTCTCCCTCCGTGGAGGCTTTCATGTTGCTATGATGCTAAACAGGTTTCAGCAGAGCTTCCAGACTAAGACAGACTAGAAAGAAAGGGCTAACAATCGACTTCCCCAAATCAGCCAATTAAAACCCTATGGATCACAACATGGAGTTATCCAACTGATCATGGGGATGGTGCAGGACCAGGCAGGGTTTAGTTCTGTTGTGCGTGGGGTTGCCATGAGTTGGGGCCAACTTGATGGCAGCCAACAACCACAACATGAGTAAAACATTGTGCTAGGTGCAGGGATAAGACAGAAACAGCCCCCAAATTCACACAGCAGGAACCAGGAAATCGAAATTAAATTGTATAAAGTGCTTTAGAAGTCATCATAGAGGAGCTGTGGACCCACTGGAGAGGAGCACACGTCCTAGTTGAGGGAGCTGTGGAAGTTTCCTGCAGGAAGTGATGTCAAACCTGATGGGTATGGATGGGTGGAAGTTAGCCAGGGAAGAAAATATTATCCATGAAGCACAAGAAGCCTATGGCAGAGGAAGTGAAGGAAGTTCAGCTGGAGAGCAAGGCTCTCCGTGACTGGAGGGCAGGTTTGGTGGAGGGTGTGTTACTGCGGTCCTCAGGGCTTGGAGTACCAGCTGCTGCTTTGAAATAAAAACTAATGACAGCAGTTGGAAAGGCACTTACTTGGAGGTGAGAAGATGTTCTTTTCCCTAAACCTAATAAAGAATAGGTGTAGTTTAAATCACTACAATAAAATCCTTCAAAGCAGTTTCAGAACTCAAATTCAAGAATAAACCCAATATCTGTATTTGTGTCTCCCTTTCTCTATATGGGGACTTGAATAGGTCATATGAGCAGCTCCAAGAGAAGAGCTGGGTGCAGCGGGGGCTTATGTATTGATAAACTGGCAAAGAGGCTCGCTCTGGGTAGACAGATTTTTCTTTAAGAGCACAACTTTCAGCATTAGGTAGCATATACGACTTAGAGATATTGTAGAAAACAGTTAAGACTTTTGGTACTAACTCTTAAAGCCTTTCTTTTTTTAGTCAAAGTCATAAAAATTAAATAATTGGAGAAGTAGTGAGTTAAACAAGTCATTTCACTCTGCTGACAACAGGAGAAAACTAAAAGTCTGGTTCACACCCAGGACAACCTTAGAAGAAAGCTCATCAGTGGGGTCATACTCCTCCTACCCATGCTCCTGTTGGTTCAGAAAGATGACCACACTTTTTTTTTATTGTACCTGGAGATAAAACCCTGTTTCCCACCACTCATCCTCTGCTATGGCTCAATGGCTGACAGGAGACAGAACAAGGAACGTTCAACTTCAAGCAAGGAAGAAAATTTGCTGAAAAAGACCTCCCTCAGAGCCAGGCATAGCTCTAGCTGATAGACTCCTGACTTACTATTCCTCATGAATGTAATCTCAGGTTACATCCTTCTTCCAGATCATTCTTGCTAAATCAGTTCAACCATTCAATTTAATAGACTACCTGTTTATCTATCTTAGTTGAGCCCCTGTTTTTCTGCTTGGCTTAACAAAGGGAATTGGTTCAAGGAGATATTTAATTTACACTGTAGATTCTCTTTTGTAAATATAAAATACTTACTGGGAAGTTTGTTTGGGAAAATCGATGGGTGCAAAGGACCAAAGAACATTGGGTCAATGCCTTAATGATTGTTGTTGTTGGTAAGTGCCATCGAGCCTGTTCCAACTCATAGCAACCCTGTGTACAACAGAACGAAACACTGCCTGGTCCTGCGCCATCCTCACGATCATTGCTATGTTTGAACCCATTGTTGCAGCTACTACATCAGTCCATTTCGTTGGAGGTCTTCTTCTTTTTCGCTTACCCTCTGACTTACCAAGAAAGATGTCCTTCTCCAGGGACTGGTCCCTCCTGGTAATATGTTTGACTTATGTGAGTCAAAGTCTCACCATCCATCCTCCCTTCCAAGGAGCGCTCTGGTCGTACCTCTTCCAAGACAGACTTGTTCATTCTTCTGGCAGTCCGTGGTATATTCAACATCCTTCACGAACACCGTAATTCAAATGTGTCAGTTTTTCAGTCTTCGTAATTCATTTTCCAGCTTTTGTATGCATACAAGCAATTGAAAATATTATGGCTTGGGTCAGGTATGCTTCAGTTCTCAGAGTGACAACTTTGGTTTTCAACACTTTATTTATTATTATTTTTTAAATTTTATTGCACTTTGGGTGAAAGTTTAAAGTTCAAGTTAACTTCTCATTCAAAGATTTATATACATATTGTTTTGTGACATTGGTTGCAATCCCCACAATGTGATAACATGCTTCCCCTTTCCACCCCCAATTCCCTGTCTCCATTCATCCAGTCCCTGTCCCTTCCTACCTCCTTGTCTTGCTTTTGGACAGAAGTTGACCATTTGGTCTCGTATACTTAATTGAACTAAGAAGCACATTCCTCAAGTGTGTTACTTTTTGTTTTATAGAGCTGTCTAATCTGTCTGAAAAGTGGGCTTTGGGGAGTGATTTTCAACACTTTAAAGAGGACTTTTTCAGCAGATTTGCCCAATGCAATACATCCTTTGATTTCTTGACTGTTGTTTCCATGGGCATTGATTATGGATCAAAGTAAAATGAGATCCTTGACAACTTTAATCTTTTATCCATTTATCGTGATGTTGATTATTAGTCCAGTCACGAGGATTTTTGTTTTCTTTATGTTGAAGTGTAATCCATAATGAAGGCTGTAGTCTTTGATCTTCATCAGTAAGTTCTTCAAGTCCTGTTTGCTTTCAGCAGGCAAGGTTGTGTCATCTGCATATTGCAGGCTGTTAATGAGTCTTCTTCCAGTCCTGATTCCACATTCTTTTTCGTTTAGTCCAGTTTCTCAGATTATTTGCTCAGTATAAAGCCAAAACTAAACCCATTGTAGTCAAGTCAATTCTGACTCACAGCAACCCTATAGGATAGAGTGCAACTGCCTCATAGGGTTTCCATGGAGCGTCTGGGGGATTGGTACTGTCGACTTTTTGGTTAGCAGCATTTGGCTTTGCTCAGTATACAGATTGAATAAGTATGGTGAAAGGATACAACCTGGAGCACACCTTTCCTGATTTTAAACCATGCAGAATCCCTTTGTTCTATTTGAACAACTGCCTCTTGGTCTATGTACAGGTTCCACATGAGCACAATTAAATGTCCTGAAATTCTCATTCTTTGAAATGTTATTTGTAATTTGTTATGATCCACACAGTCATATGCCTTTGCATAGCCAATAAAACACAGGTAAGCATCCTCTGGCATTCTCTGCTCTCAGCCAGGATCCATCTGAACCAGCCATGACACTGTTCTGCATCCTCGTCTGAATCCTGCTTGAATTGCTGGCAGTTCCCTGTCGATGTACTGCCACAACTGTTTTTGAATGATCTTCACCAAAATTTTACTTGCATGTGGCATTAATTATATTGTTTGATAATTTCCGCATTCTGTTGAATCACTTTGCTCTGGAATGGGCATAAATGTGGATCTCTTCCAGTCAGTAGAACAGGTAACTGTCTTCCAAATTTCTTGGTATAGATGAGTGAGCACCTCCAGCACTGCCTTTATTTATTGAAATATCTGGATTGATATTCAATCAATTCCTGAAGCTTTCTTTTTCACCAGTGCCTTCAGTGCAGCTTGGGCTTCTTCCTTCAATACCATTGGTTCTTGATCATATGCTACCTCCTAAAATGGCTGAACATTGATCAGTTCTTTTTGGTAAGTGACTCTGTGTATTCCTTCCATCTTCTTGTGATGCTTCCGGTGCCTTTCAATATTTTGTCCATAAAAAAAAAATTTTTTTTTTTTTATAGAGTCCTTCAAAATTGCAACTCAAGGCTTGAATTTTTTCTTTGGTTCTTCCAGCTTGAGAAATGGCAAGGATTTTCTTCTCTTTTGGTTTTCTAACTCCAGGTCTTTGCACTTCCCATTATAATACTTTACTTCATATTCTCGAGTCCCCCTTTGAAATCTCCTGTTCAGCTCTTTTACTACATCATTTCTTTTGCTCACTTTAGCCATTCTACATTCAAGAGCAAGTTTTGGAGTCTCTTCTGACATCCACTTTGGGGTCTTTTCTTTCTTCCTTGTCTTTTTAATGATCTCTTGCTTTTTCCATGCATGATGTCCTTGATGTCACCCCACAACTCGTCTAGTGTTTAGTCATTAGTGTCCAATGTGTCAAATCTGTGCTTGAGATTGTCTCCAAATTCAGGTGGGATATACTCGATTGTATTTTGGCTCTCCGTGGACTTGTTTTAATTTTCTTCAGCTTCATCTTGAACTTGCATGTGAGCACTTAATGACCTGTTCTGAAGTCAGCCCCTGGCCTTGTTCTGACTGATGATATTGAGCTACATTTATGTTGCTGACAAAAGGTATTTGCAATGAGTAAGTCATTGGTCTTGCAAAATTCTATTATGTGATCTCTGGTGCTGTTTCTATCTCCAAGGCCATATTTTCCAACTAACAATCCTTCTTTGTTTCCAACTTTTGCATTCCAATCATCAGTAATTATCAATGCACCTTGATTGCATGTTTAATTAATTTCAGATTGCAGAAGTTGGTAAAAACCTTCAATCTTCTCATTTTTGGTGTTTCTGGTTGGTGTGTAAATTTAAATATTATTAACTGGTCTTTCTTGCAGACACATGGATATTATTCCATCACTGACAACATTGAACTTCAGGATGATCTTGAAACATTCTTTTGACAATGAATATGATGCCATTCACCTTCAATTTGTCATTCTTGACATAGTAGACCATATGACAGTCTGATTCAAAATGGTTAATATCAGTCCATTTCAGCTTGCTAATGCCTAAGATATCTATGTTTATGCATTCCATTTAATTTTTGACGACTTCCGATTTTCCTAGATTCACACTTCATGTATTCCGTGTTCTGATTACTAATGAATGTTTGCAGCTCTTTCTTCTCATTTTGAGTAGTGCCACATCAAAAAATGAAGATCCTGAAAACTTTACTCCATCCACATCATTAAGGTCGACTCTGCTTTGAGGAGGCAGCTCTTCCTCAGTCATCTTTTGCAATGTTCTGCTGCCATTCATAAGGTTTTCACTGACCAGGTTTTTTCAGAAGTAGACTGCCAGCTCCTTCTTCTTAGTCTGTCTTAGTCTAGCAGCTCCGCTGAAACCTGTCCACCATGGGTGACCCTGCTGGTATTTGAAATATCAGCGGCATAGCTTCCAGCATCACAGCAGCACGCAAGCTGTCATAGCACAACAAAACTGACAGTTGTTTTAATGCTTAGGCAGATATATTGCTTAAACAGTTAAAAAAAATTTTTTTCTTCAAGGTATGTAGGACCAAACTCTTGCTTAAACACATTTAAAAACATGTTTCAGGTAATATCTTAAAAGAATTCTTAAACTGAAATTATTTTATTAAAATAATGTGTATATATATATATATTATATATTTTGGGCAAGGGTCAGGATAATATGCTTGTATTAATTCAGGTTTGAAGAGGCCCAACCTTTTATTTTGAATGGGTTGTGGTGAAGAGTATTGAATATACTGTGGACTGCCAGAAAAACGAACGAATCATTTCGGAGGAAGTAAAGCCAGAATGCTCCTTAGAATCAAGGATGGTGAGACTTCATCTTGCTTTCATTCGACACATCATCAGGAATGACCAGTCACTAGAAAGAGACGTCATGTTTTGCGTGGTAGTGGGTCAGCAAAAATGAAATTTTCCGTGAGATGGATTGACATAATAGCTGCAACAATGAGCTCAAACATACCAATGATGGTGAGAATGGCGCAGGACTGGGTAATGTTTCATTCTGTTATACATAAGGTGGCCATGAGTTGGAGCCAACTTGATGGCAACTTACAGCAAATTTCCAACTTTACATGACAGCAAACTTAACTGGACAGCCCCATTTGTGAAATTGCCCTGTGCAGATAATGTGCTTACCAGCCAGAGATCACTTCATGGTTACCTCTGTCCTTGCACACTCCCCCACACTCATCATGAAATCTCCCAGAGGGAAGGTCCTCAAAACATGCTTGTTGAACTGAATTAAATGACTGACTCAGGACAACTGGTACCATCTAAATATCCCATAACCAAGGGAGTCAACTCAGATACCAGTGATGACGATACAACAACTTAGACTGAGGATTCATTACGTGTCAGATACTGTGCTGAGCATGAGGCATCTATTATTTTATGTAAAACTTAAAGCAACATGAAGGAGGCATGTTATATTGCTCTTTTACAATTATGAAACTGAGACTTAGAGAAGAACTGCTCAAAGTTCTAGAACTAAAAAGGGGTGGAGCCAGTACTCCAGGTAGAGTTTGATTCTGCATATTGTGCCCTTAATCATCGCCCAGACTTGTTCACCAGGCTAGACCATAAGGCACAAAAGGTCCTAAAAGACAGGAGCGATTAGCCTGTGTCCTAGTGCATCTAAAGCAAGTTTAGAGTTAGAGACCCATCCTTGGGATTGATTCTTTCCTTTGTTCTCCCCTTGATTTTTCTCACAATTCTTTGTTAAGGTATGCCAGGAAGCATGGTAGACTCTTGAAAAGGGTGGAGGAGATAAATAAGAAAGACCTTGCCTGTTTTTATACTCTTCCCTCTTCCAGTTGTCCTTCTCACAGGACTGATAGGCTGAACAATCTTAAAACCCAGCTGTGGCCTTCCCTTCAGAGGACTCCAGCCATATCCTGCAGTTCAACTTTTCAAACCTACCTTGTTTGTAATTCCTAGGCATGACTGTCAGCTTTGCTGTCATATTGTAGTGTAGTTGCACGGTTATTAAAACATATTTTGATCCAAATACGTCCTTAGTGCCATGCTTTATTCATGTGACATGACTTATATTAATGAGTGCTTACTTTGGAGCCATATGCCCCACAGAAATGATCAGGTTTCATTATTTATCCTTAGTTTGAAAAAAAAAAATTCCATACGCTCTGACCTCATGACACTCAAACCCTGTCCATGCAGTTAAAACAGGAAAACTAGTTATTTGATACCATGAAGACAAGACAGCTGATACACTCAAATGTTTCTGTTTGCACTGGTGTGTTGAGCTTGTGGGGAGCCACAGCTTACTAATCAGGAATACACAGAGAACATTTGTTTTTGTTTTTTTAAATTTCTTGTTAATTTCCAAAATAAACTCAGTAATAAGAAGATGCAGCCACAGTGCACTTATTTTTCATGGTCAGCACACATCATTATGCCATCATGTAAAAAATTGCCCAAAGAAATAAAAAATAAAATAAAATTACCACATGGATTGCTTAATGGTTCTCCTCTTGCCTACCCATGGAGTTGTCTGAGAAAGGGGAAAACATGAACATTGTTAGGCAGGCCCTCAGGGTGAGGAGGCTTCTCACCACATAAGAGTGCCAGGTTAACCTGGGTTTCTGCAGAGCAGGCTTTGGCAGACCACCAGGAAAGGGCCTTTCATAATCAAGGACTAAAGCACCAGAGGATACTGAGCCAGCAAGCCACTAATGGGAATTTATTCCATAGACCAAGACTTCTGAGAAGAAAGTAGCTTCACTTCAAGATGTTTCCATCTTATTTTTGGTTTCCTTTTATTTTACCTGCTGCACATTTATTCTCATGAGATTTCACAGTGTATGAAATTGTCTATCTTGGGTGCTCCTGAAAGCAGTGAAACAGAAATTCATCACTAAGGAATATACAAGTCATTTGGAGGTGGGGAGAGGAACCCTGATTTACGTAATAAAGACATAAAAGCAAAAAGAGCTAACATTTATTGAGGACTTCTTGTGCCAAACATCATGCTAAAAGCTATACATGAAATATCTCATATAATTCTCAAAACCTAGTATCTGGGCACAATTACCAAGCCTGGTTTCAGCTGAGGAGACTGAAGCTAGAAAGGTAAATAACTTGCCTGCGGTCACAGAGCAAGTAAGTAGCAAATCTAAGAACCAAACTCCTGCAGTCCACCCTCTTAACACTGACTCTGGTTTCTCCAAATGACAGCAGCTCTGGCCTTGGTGTCCACCAGGAGCCATTGGTAGAGTTTGAGTCTCCATTTTTGCTACCACCAAAATGGCATTGGTGAGTCTGGGTGGGAGTGGCTGGAAAAAAGGACTGGAGAAAGAGTTTTCACCCTTTTCTACAACTTCTGTATGTTTATTGTTGTTGTTATCTGCCATTCAGTCTCCTCCACTCATGATGTTCTCATACAAAACCGAAACACCATCTGGTCCTGCGCCATCCGCATGATTGGGGACTGGACTGTTGTGACGCATAGGGTTTTCATTGGCTAACTTTTGGAAGTAGATAGCCAGGCCTTTCTTCCTAGTCAGTTTTAAGAGGCTTTGCTGAATCCTGTTCAGCATCACAGCAACATGCAAGCCTCCACTGACAGAGAAATGGTGGTTTCACTTGAGATGCATTGGCCAGGAATAGAACCTGGGTCTCCTGTATGGGAGACAAGAATTCTACCACTGAACCACCAATGTACCCACTGCCCTTTGAGTGTGGAACTATTTAAATGTCTCTATTTCTTATTAAAAGTCCATTTTAAAAAGCCACCGAAAGAAAGAATTCTCAACTTTGGATATGATCCTGAGGTAATGACCTCACTATAACTGTGTTTGGCCTATGTTAAGTGGTGAAATCATGATCTCCTATGTTCTTGATGCATTAGAAGCAGCCATGTTCAAGAATGACCCACTAGGTTTGAAAGAGGTGGGAATATTACTCAAAGATTGCTAGGTTGCTGAGTTGCTCTAGCCTTCATGCTGGCTGCTCCAACCCTTCCCAGTTTCACACCGTTGCTACACCGTTGCTATGGTGTTCCTCAGGGACTCACTCAGCAGAGACCCCACACTGGTGGTCCTTTTGCTCTTTGAGTTCACTGAGGTGAGACAGTACTTGGGAGTAAGGGGAGAAAAAGAAGGGAAAAAAAGAACAAAGAAAGATTGGGAGGAAGGAACAAAGGATGAAGGAAAGGAAAGGAGGGAGAGGGAGAGGGAGAAAATAGCTTGATGAGACAAATCAGGAAGTTTATGTCTTCATATTAAAGGCCTGGTGTTGGCACGTGATTCCCAAGAAAGAAAGATACCTTCAGATTTTCCAGTAAAGATTGGGGCTGGAATTTTTCCTGATCCTTCTTCACTTCAAACCTTGTAAGGCACACTAAACCAAAAAGAGAAATAGCTTATGTCTGCTGCCATTTCCTGCGCCCTCACCACCAGGCCTGGTGGGTACCATTAATCATAGAACATGTCCATCTGTGTGCCTGTCATTTGAGCTGTTCCCTATGGTCAGGAAAGCAGATGACAGGCAAATACCAAACACTTGACTGACTGTGTGGGTCTTCAGTGGTGGCTGGGTAGAGGAGTTACTTATCTTTGCCTACATTTCAATTTTCCCCAAATCTAATTTACAGTTACAGGATGAAGCAGCTTTGTTTAGAGAGAATGGGGAAAACGCAATTCTATTTGGCTTTCTTGCTGAACTGAAGACATTAGAGGTTTTAATATCTCTGAGCAGTATTGATATAGCAGAAACACACACAGACACACACCCTGCATCTGATACGGTGAATTGCGAATTGGGGGCTATCTGCACAATCCGTGTTTCTATCTAATCAGTTGAGGAATGATTGGTTGTAAACACAGAATCAGCCAGGACTAGCATCTTATTTTGTTGTGTTATACAGAAATGGCTTAACACTAGAAATTTCTAGTTCTTTTTTCCAGAGGATATTGTACTGATGAACTCTGATATACAGGGCAATTTCCTATGTTATAAAATATTATTTTCAACATGAAATTTTGTTCTGGATTTATGGACACCTCAAGAAACTCAATGATTTAATTACGGGCTCCATGTAAAGTTCCCAAAGGAATAAAATCTCCTTCCAAGGCTGACTAAGTGTTCAGAGAAGTGTCTGACTCATCTCTGAAGAATCAGAAGGCTGGAGACTGCCTTCCTCAGGGTTTCTTTAACCTTGAATCTTTAACCTGAAGTGGGACATACCAAAAACCAAATCCATTAGCATTGAGTTGATTCAGACTTATAGTGACCCTATAGGACAGTGTAGAACAGTCCCACAGGGTTTCCAAGGCTATAATCTTTTACAAAGGAGACTGCCACATCTTTCTCCCATGAAGTGGGGCTGCTAGGTGCAAACCACTGACCTTTTGACCTTGTGGGCTAGTAGGTTTGAACTACTAACTATGCCACCAAGGCTCTTTTATCCTTAAATGCAAACTCCAGAAGGTTTGGTCCTATTTCTAGGAAGTGAATTAATAATTCTTTGCAAGTCTCCAAATATCAGGAAGTAAACAATATGCTCCAACTCTCTACCTTCTGCTTCAGATTTCAAGATCCATGTTAGGATCAGAGAACACATATTCAGAGTTCGGTTTTAATTGTTTTTTTCAGTGATAGAGTTGAACTTCGGCTGTCTACCCCACTCAGTTTTGTTGGGGTTTCTTGCCACTGTCCAGTGCTATGAATTCCTGAAAGGGCAGGGCATGACTAGGATCACAGGACAAAGGAAAGCTAACTGGGCAACAGCTTCAACTTTGGCTTCATTCATGCCATCTTCAACCAACTAAGCCTCTGGATCCAGACATGAAGAACTACCAAATGGAACTTCATCTCGAAGGATGGATTTCCTTCCCAGGGTGAATATTGCACTGATTTCCATTGGCTTCCTGAATAAAGCAACAACAAATCCACCTTCCCTTTACTGAACGCCTTCTCCGGTTTAGCAACCATGCCAACTGCTTTACATGCTTTGAGTAATTTCAACCCTTCCCACAATCCTAGAAATATTGTTATCATGTTCACAAATGAAGATTCCGAGACTTAGAGAGGCTAGGCAATAATACAATAAACAACTATAATGATGCTTTATACTGATTGAGAACTCAATTTGCTCTGGGAACAAAATACATTGCATACATTATTTCATGAATCCTCAAACAAGCTTGTAAAGTAAGGACTATTAAAACATTCATTTTACAGGTGAATAAACTGAGGACCAGAGAGTTAAATGATGTGTCTAAAGTCAACCAATTCATCATACAGCCATGTTGGAGTCCATCTCACTCCATAGTCTTTGCTCTTCATTGCTGCAATTTCCTGCAGTGTAGTGGAATAAAGGTGAACTAAAAATTAATCTGTTAGATTTATACAGTTTATTTCATCAGGAAGAGAAGGGGAGCTATAAGACAAAGGAGGAGGACCATAAAATCTTCTTACGTGTAGAAGTCGAAACACTTAAAAATTTGAGAAACTAAATATTCCTAATAACGACTTATGTTCCAATAAACGGTTACAAAAAGTTAAGGTCAAATCCCTTCAGTGTTAACAAAAATTGACTGTTTTGATTTCAAAAGTAAGGGTTTTATTTATTTATTTTTTTAAAATTAAAACTTAAAACGACTTTAATAATTGTGAAAATAGAGAGTTAAACAACAACAGAACGTCAGATCCTGGGCTATTGCAAAGATTGTTTTCTTCTTAAAGTTGTTTCTGTATATTGTTTCTCACGAACACCCAGGAATTGAGAATCACCTGCTTTAATAATAACATGGGATTGTAAGGATTGTAGGTAAAAGTGAAAGGAGAGACAAATACACTTATATATCTGATAGTCATGACTTAGGTATATTGTGATAAAATGTGACATTCTCTACCGAGGATGAAGGGTCACTTCCGACTTTGAACCAGGTGTTTTCAGGTTTGATTCTTATAGTTATTACTTTCTCTAATTCAGTATTTAAGCCCGTTCAGGTTACCCAACCTATGGGGGAGGAGGGGTGAAAATGAAGCTGAGAAAGGAAAGTTGTATGGAAATATTGCTTATTTAACAAAGTGTAAAGGCAGTCCTCCGAACAGAACAAGGAAATACTGCGCGATTTAAAATCAGGAAAGGTGTGTATTGGGGTTGTATCCTTTCACCATATTTATTCAGTCTGGATGCTGAACAAATAATCTGAGGAGCTGGACTATATGAAGAAGAAGGCAGCATTAGGATCGGTGGAAGACTCATTAACAACTCACAATACGCGATGACACAACTTTGATTGCTGAAAGCGAACAAGAAAGACTTGAAGCACTTACTGATGATGATCAAGGACTACAGCCTTCAGTATGGATTGCACCTTAACATAAAGAAAAGAAAAATCCTCACAACTGGACCAACAAACAACATCATGATAATTGGAGAAAATATTGAAGTTGTCAAGGACTTCATTTTACTTGGTTCCTCAATCACCTATGGAAGTTGAGAAATCAGTTGATAGATTTTATTGGGTAAATATGCTGCAAAAGACTTCTTTAAAGTGTTGAAAAGCAAATATGTCACCTTAAGGACTAAGGTGCGCCTGACCCAAGCCATGGTATTTTCAATTGCCTAATACGCATGCGAAAGCTGGACAATGAATAAGGAAGACCGAAGAAGAATTGATGCATTTGAATTACAGTGTTGGTGAAGAATATTGAATATAGCACGGACTGCCAGAAGAAGGAGTAAGTTTGTCTTAGAAGAAGTTAGTCAGAATTTTCCTTAGAAGCAAGGATCATGAAACTAAGTCTCACATACTTTGGACATGTTATCAGGAGGGATCAGTCCCTGAAGGAGGACATCATGCTTGGTAAATTAGAGGGTCCGCGAAAAAGAGAAAGACCTTCAACAAGATTTATTGACATGGTGGCTGCAACAATGGGCTCAAACATAGCAATGATTGTTAGGATGGCACAGGACCAGGCAGTGTTTCGTTCTACTGTCCGTGGGGGGTCACTATGAGTTGGAACCAACTGGACGGCATCTAACAACAACAATAAAAACCTTTTGGCTTATTTTATTTGTTGAGATTAATACGAGCATCCTATGGAAGACAAAGTATCTTCCATGGACTTTTATTTGTGTACTTAGACTACAACCTGACACAGCCCACGATGAGCTCCAGGAGAGGTACAGTTACATATGGTACCACTTGAAACCAAAGGACAGCAGCCTACTTCCACGCTGTGGACCTGTATCAACCTTTCCTCCTCCAGCATCTCCATTTCTGCCCTCTTCTCCTGCCAGCACTCACACATGTGCACAGTCATCGCAGGAGGCAGGGAAGTTTATTCTCCATAAACAATTCTCTTTGGCCACTCATTGAGCCTGCCAACCAGGTTGCCAATTCTGATGTAGACACCTGTCCATTTGGAACAGGAATGAAAACAGCCACTCATTTCCTAGAAACCATCAAACACCCTGTCAGGGAACAACAGCTCTCTATTAACTGCAATCTGGGCCAGACATGAACTGGTCACATCGATAGCCAATTACCAATCCCCCAAGTCATTCCGCTTCCTTCAAATTAATGAAAGTTTCAAATCGCGTTGCTAAAATATAGGATGAGGATGGTTAGCTTTTAATGATGGTGATAATAAGCTGCTAAAACTTTAATTTTTGTTATGCTGCTGGGTTTTTCAGCATAATACTATCAAGAACTTACAAGTAAGAGTGCAAAGTCAATCCATATTTGGAGGTGGGTTCCTGGTTGACATCTTCATTATTTTGACAACAGCAACAAAATGATTTCCAACCACATCACTACTGAATTCTGGGAAATAGGCATCATTTCAAACAGAAGAAAATATATATATTCTCTCTCTCTCTTTGTGTTGGGGGACTCCTTAGCTCTTCACCTTGTCCTTTGTTCTTTATCTTGTAAGACACTGCCCTGCTCTCTCTAAGTATGACACCTCATTGAATTTTGGGAGAAGAATATTTTAGGTCAGTGCTGCCTGCTACTTTCAGCTGAAATGCTCCCCTTGAAGTGAACTTGTTGAGAAGCCTGAGTATCACGTTTAGGAGCTCCTGCCTGGAGAAGACTGGAGACTAATGTGGGTTTAATGTTGTTATGAGCCAGGCAGCTGAGTGGGGTAACAATACAAGTCTGTTAGACATGTCTTCTGGGTTGTCACGTTCAATTTGCACATGACCTCCTGGCCAAAAAATGGGAAAGAAGTGGTAGAATGTGGGACTGAAAGCTCATATTATTGCTTTGACAGCTTCACTCATCTAGAAGTAATGCAAAATGCAATTTATATTTATACACTTTGACCTCCTGCGCAGAAAGGGAAAGTATCTAATGATGGGCCGAGGTAGTGGAGGAAGAAACAGGTCTAATACAGCTGGAATTTGTCTACATTTTTGCTTTTCAACCATTCAATTACAGTCAAAAGAGAAATGAAAGCCAAAGAGTGCACTGGTGAGGTAGTGACACAATTATTTTATAGTGACTGGGTTCTGGCTTTGAGTCTTGGCAAAGGTGGCTGCAACATGCCTTATTTCACTGGAGACAGATAATCTGCCTGCTCCCACCGGACAAAGGCCCTCTGCTTGTAGGTGCGTCATTGTGCCCATCAGAGGGGAAAAGAGACACCAGCGAATCAGTGACACTCTGGGTCTCCATTTGGAAATTCTTGAGAGAGGCTGACACATTAATCCTATTAACCAAGATAAATCAAGTCAGGCCTGGTGGTAACTGGGACATTACTCACTTTGGAGTGGAAATAGGCAGTGGGCAGAAAGCACCATTTTTCTTTTGTGTGTCAGGAAATTGACTGGCTTGTCCATGTTCTGTAATAGCTTCGTTTTGAATAAAATCTATGAGTCAACAGAGGAGAATGGGATTGTAATTGTCAGGATCCTTAAATGTGCCCTGTGTATTTCTGAACAGTGTTTTGAATGAATGCTGTTTCCAGTAACTCCAGCCTCATGGTTTCTCCAAAAAAAAAAAAAAAGTAGGACACACTGGGGAAAAGGATTCTAGTTCTTTCCAGAGATTAAAAAGGACAGTAATAATCATCTTCATAAAAGCAGCAGCACCTGCAGAACTAAGGGCAAACTACCACTTTAAGATGTCCACACCAAGAGTCTTGGTTGAGACCCACAGATCGACTTGGAGAAATAAAACCAGAAAAACACTGGGAGGGAGGGAGAGTTGGAATAAACGATGCAGGAGAGTGTTCCTGAAGCGCTTGCTCAGGTGCATTTGTCTATATTCTTTCTAATTTTTTTTCCTTCTTTGGGTGATAAAAAGCATTGGCCATTTAAGTTTTCCCAGATATTAAACTTCTCCCCACTACCTTCTCAGTGCCTTCTGATGCAGAAATGCCTACCTTTCTGAAAGGGACAGAACAGACTTCTACAAGGAGGACTATCAAATAACCCTTACTCTCAAATTGAATTCTTCCACTTTTCCTCACTTAGCACCGTTTATGACAGAAACTCTTCCCCCCCCCACCCCAAAATGAACGCGTTGACAGAGTTCAGCTGGCTAATTTCTGCAGATGTCCTTTGGGGAAGATAACGTGGTTTGAGTTTTGAAAGTCTTGTTTTTAAGGTTTTGCTAGCTTCCCAGCACAAAAAGAATTAAGCAGAGAGGTGGGATCCAGAGGACAGGCATGGGTTCAGGAGGTGGGAGGGCGCAGCACTTGGCCAATCTCAAGACCCTCTCCCTCCAGCCAATGCATCTCTCTGGGAGGTGGGGGGCTGAGAGGGTAGGGTGGCAGGCCTAGCGGCAAGGCAAGGGTAGGCCGTTTCCTCTTCACTAGTTGGATGAGAACAACCCCCTAGCCTTCCTCCGCTCCATTATGGACTCTCAGAGAGGAAGTTGGGGGATTGTATTTGAGGCCCTAGGGATCAGGCAGGAAATGTTTGGGAGAAGGTCACCATGAAGGACCAGGATGCCTCAACCCCTTCTTTAAACAAACCAAAGACAAAATATGGCGCCTGGAAGGCACCTGCGGCAGCTGTGGTTTGTTCCACTCTCCCTGTACCTGCCCCCTTACCTGGCCCTTACCTGCCTTCTTGTTTCCTCCCCATCGGTGATTTCACCGGCAGCGCTTCCAGCCCCTTCCCTTCTGTCACAAACTGTTAAACACAAGTGAAAAATTCCTGGGAGACTCGCTGGCTCCCATCGGGACCTTAGGGTATTCTTAAAGGTGACCTATCTGGGGGACGGTTAGGTAAGAAGAAAGTAGGGGTGTGGGTCTTTCTAAATACAACCTGGTAGTGGGACAGGGCTGTCCTGGGGACCCTAGGTCCCGGGGACCCTTCAGCCAACAGGATGCAAAGCCAGAGGTCGCGATCAGGGGCGCTCCAACCTCTCAAGGCGGACCGTCCCTGGGACAGGCGCTTGGCGCGACTTCCCAAGTCCCTGCTCCTTTCTGGGGATGCTGAACCCCAGCTCCTACACACTCCCCCAAGCCTCAAGAGATTACATCGCTGTCCAGGTTAACGCTTAGCGTCCACAAGTCGGACCGAAAATCTCAAACGAATCTTCCCGTTCGACTCCAGGATTCTAAAAATTATTATAAAATGGATTTGACTAATGAAAATGGTTGAAGCCAGTTAGATAACTAGCCCAGTAAAAACCTCTCGGGATGGTGGCCGATGTGACCTCAGTATCCTTCTATTTTTTTTTCCACCCCCCTCTCCTGGGTCAAGCCCTCTTCCAATTAACACACACACACGGAAAAAAAAGTGCAAACAGGCTGTCCTAATTGAGGAATAGCCTGGGCAGCACGTGGGTACGCAGCCCCAGAGGCCCAGAACTTTCTCCCGCAGTCGCCCCGGCCCCCGCCCGCAGCAGTTCCTCGCACCCAGCCTCAGCTCCACCAGGGGTGGTTCCGCGGTGCAGGGTCCTACACCCGGGACCTAGGAGCCCGCCACCACCGGCAAGGATGTCCCCGGCCGGCGGCCCCGCAGGAGTTAAAGCCGGAGGCCAACAAAAGGGAGGCGGCTCCAACTCCTTTTCTCGGCTGTCAGTTGCAAACAGAATCGCTGCCCTCTGGATTTTAACTCCCGACAGAAAGGGCATTTTATTACAGGTTATGACAAGTTGCAGAGAGACACGGAGAACTCAATAAGGAGCGGCGAATGGAATAAAAAAAACCGCCCGAGATGTTTGGAAGACAGAGCGAAGATGGCTTCAAATGATAGGTGCTAGCAGGACTCGAGATACCATCTGCAGGCTCGGGCTGGTGGCAGCCGCGCGTCGGCGGAGAGCAGAGCCCGGCCGGGGAGGGCAACGCGGGGGTTGGGGTGCGGGCCCTGCCGGCCGCCCCCCATCCGAGCATCGGCCTGGACCCCACTTCGGTGTCAAGACCTTCTCTTCCTCAGCAAGTCATAACCCACTACTGCAACGCATGGGAGCCAGTCCCAGAGAATCCTCGCCCACCCCCTTGCCCTAAATGTGCTCCTTGGGGCTCCAGGTTTCTTTCAGGAAACCTGCAGTTACCTCTCTCCGCGGCTGTTTCCTCCGGGCCCTCCGTGCTAACAGGAATGTATAATCTACATCTTGCGCCCCACACGCTTCCACTAGACTTTCTTTGAGTTGTTTTGTTTTTTCTCTGCTTTCCATGCTCTCACCCAGTTAAAAAAGACATAGATTCTCCCAGGTGGCAGATGAGTCTTTCGGGGTTTTTAAGTCAGCGCTGCAGTCTCCTCAGTTGTTCAGGGTCTCCTAAAGGAGTTGATTTTGCAGGGTGAGGAACACACCTTCATTATCCCTGGCAGCTTTTCAAATGCTTTTCTTCACTCATCGCCACTGGAAAATAGTTCTGCCTGTCTGAGTGTCCCAGACCTGCAGAGCCTCCTCCTGCCCTGATCTCAGAGTCGGGTGGGAACTCCAAAGAAAACACAAAACTGGGGCCCCAACTGGAAATGGAACTTGCAACATTTGGATTGGCTTGAGGATGTCAATTCAATTCTGGGGACAGTTAAATGCAGGAGAGAAGGATGTGAGGAGCAAACTTGTGTTTCAAAAGGGTAGTATGCTTTGTCCAGATTCTATTCCCTTTGCTTAAACTGAGAGAAGAATGGCTAGTAGATTCAGAAACAATCCTCCCTACAAAATTTGTTTCTTTGAAAGGTTCAAGCTCAACCAAAGCCAAGAAGGAGAAACTTTGTGCAGCAATAGTTTGTAGGCTATGGCAAAATTCTTAAAAATCAACTATGGATTCCCTTCTTCTCTTCCTCCCCTTCTCCCTATTCAGAGATCTATGCAAATGAAATGTGAACATCTTGTCCACCTCCTACAGTGAGGAGGAAGAGAGAGTTGACAAACTGCAAATCTGTTGCTAGTGCCCGTTGGAGTGTTCCCTCCACTCGCTAAATGAGGGCTGGATGGGTCCTTTCTGATGTCTAAAAAGATGCCCAAGTGCTTGTATGCTGGTTTAATTGAATAAAATGTAAAAGCAAAAATGTTTGGAGCAGTGACTTCCGGGAGGCTGTTCCTTGGAGTCATGATCTGGGGCACACTTCCACCTCTCCCCTCAGTGAGCAGCAAACCAATGCACCATTGTGTTCCCAACCCCAACTCCATCTTTTTTTTTTTTTTTTAATAGAAGTTTCTTTCAGAACAATTTATTCTTCTCAGCTCAAAGTGTGCCTGATTTTTAGCAGTGCCGGGTTTTTCTCGGTCTCTGCAACTTTCTGTATGCCCCCAAACAGCTCATCTCAGACATATAAACAGACCTCCTCCTCAAGTTTGGGGCAGAAGTTAGAGAAGGTTGAGATTAAAACACCTGAATCTGAAAAGTCCCGGGTACCCACTGTGTGTGGAGAGCTGATGCAGAACTGATGTTAAATTTAAAGAGCTGCAAAATTTATCGAACCTAAGGGATCCCAACAAAACATAATTTTTATAGATCAAAGTTACGAAATGAGTGGACTGGGAAAAAAGATACTATTTATTTCTCTGTCATAGGGTTCCATTGATGAGAACTATATTTTGCAAATAAAAAGATACCTTCAAAAAGATCTATTTCTTTGTGTTATTTTTGTTTAAAAATGCTTTAGAACTAACAAATGTGAAGTAATTGCTCTCTAATAGCTGTTTATTGGAAATTAATCACACCGGTAAGAGGTTTGCAAAAGTACAGGCTTCTTTTCATCATTGCATAAATAACACATGGAAAAAGTTTAACTCTCAAGATAGAAAATCTTCCTGGAAAGCCTTTTGCTCTTGAAAATATTGGGAGAGAGCAACTGTAAACGAAATCACTGCCCTGGCTTGGTCTGTGTAAAATGGGACCCTTTAAACTCTGTTGGGGCAGAAGGAGCTTGCAAACTGAGTTGAGCATAATACTCGTTTCTGCATTGTGCAAAGTCTGATTAGATAAGAACGGATCTTTATCTCTCTTCCTCTTTCTTCCTTTTGGAAATCTGGTTGTATAAGAATCGTATGATTCATCCTCTGGAATCAAACTTGAATATGCTTAAAACTTTACTTGATTTCACATGCTCTGGTTCAGTCCATAGCTGAGCTTCCTTCCTCTTTCTGGAAGCGGCAAAGTGCTGAGTGTAAAGACTATTTTCACACATTTCAAACCCTCCGCCCCACACCCTCCCAAAAAGAAAGAGAATATAGAGAGATATTAGTAGAAGCCATGGGAAGCGGTCACCAGCGATGCCCCTAGTAAAACAAACCCCAGCAAGAGCAGCCAAGGTCTCCCATAGGGAAGTTAGAACAAGAGCCGGTATATGTACGTAAAACTGCCTCGGCAGAAGAACTCTGTATTGTGGAGAAAAACCGAGGAGCAGAACTGGCGTGTGAAGATGTGTCTACAAAGGAAGATACTGGTGAGGAGGAAAGGAGACACACTTGTGAGGAGGGGTAAATGAAAACAGGAAGGGTTCCAAAGAATATTTTCCTGCAACTCTATCTTTGCAAATTTTCCAGGCAGCTTGGAGAAGAGCTGGAAAGCAGGGCGAGGAAAAGGGGACCAGGAACTCTAAGGACAGTTTGGGGCTGCCTTAGCCTTTTGTAAGAAGATGGGGGGGCATGTCTTTTTGCGGTTTCCTTCCCTTCTGAGCCTTGGAATAATAAACCCAAGTGGCCGCCCGTCAGCCCCTGTCCATCTTCTTTAGCAAATTTGACATAGTGGAAGAAATATGACACGTAAATTATTGAAGAGGAGCTAGTTGACTTCTAACCCTGGTTGCTTGCCTCAGACCCCATTACCTGCAAGTTTATCTAGCAATAGACTGCAAGAATTACAGGGTGTGCAAGCCAGGGGGAGAGAGGAGAACGCAAAGCTAGAGGTTTGTGAAAAGCAAGGGGTTTTACCTTAGCACGTGTGCCACTCAAGGGGGATGAGTAATATACTACAGAAAACAAACCATTCCTCTGAGAAGGGGACCAGTTTCTCCTGCTAAGAACAAAGCACAGGCGAAATTTAGAGGACCTCCAGCAGCAGCCCTTAAGGCTCTCTTATTCCCAGCCCCTTCAGCAGGAGCATTTTACATTTCTTTATCTTTAACCTGATTGAAATAAATTCTTAACTTTTTGCATAAGAATCAGAGACAGGGCTGTTCTCCTCCTTCTCCTCTTCCTTCTTCCTTTTTTTTTTTTTTTTTTAATACAACTCCTGTTTTCACTGAGTTGCAAACACTTCTCAAAAGAGAAGAAATACTTTCTATGCACTTTTAAAGATATCTCAGGTTCTCCCAAAATGTTAGAAAATGTCCAGAAACTATTTCATTTGGGCCACTGATAACATTACAAAAAATCCATGATAATCATTCAAGCATTCAAACAAAAGTTTCTTTGTGCTCATTAAGCTGCCATTACCCTGTGGGATTGAGTATCTGAGCAGCTGTTATTAGGACAAAATAGGAAGGAATATATTTAACATGTGGGGGTTTCTTCTTCTTTTAAAATGAATCAGGGGAGAGGTATATTCAAATAATAGTAATAATAATAATTTAGTCCTTTGGGCACAGATTTGTATATCCTGTTGCCAAGGTGAAGGTAATAATTGAATCTATCCCAAATCTGAGTGATGGAGTAGTCAGAAGTGACTCTATCTGACTGAAGAGCCAGGAGGCAAGTGATAGATACTATTGTCCAAACGTGACCCCCCATTAACACCACCTATCAGCATCTGGATCCCGTCACCATTTCCCATCCCAGAGCCAAGAGGGCCGCCTGGCATATTCCGAGTGCTTCGAGGGCTTCCTTGCTGCGCTCAACCCCGCATCAACTAAATGGGCGGAGAGGCTGACCTAAACCCTGCTCCCTCTATCTCCGCTCGCCTTATTACCCCTCTCCAGGCCCATTGTTCCGCAGGTGCTGGCAATTTGCTCCTTATCTTGCCTCTGTTTATGAGGCCTTTTTATTAATAACAAAGGGAGAAATGGTATTAATATTAATTAACGCAATAAAATGAAACGGTTTGGAGGAATCCACCAAATGAATAATCTCCTCGTCTAATTGGAGCTGGAGAGAGCGGGGAGGAGGAGGAAAGGGAGAAGGGAGGGGGAGGGGGAGATACAGATGACCTACTGGGTGACAGGCACAGGTTGGAAGGGTGACATTTTATTGTAAGCCTCCCAATGAAAGGAAGAAAAGGAAGGGACCAGTCAATTTAATGCAGGGACCAAGAGTGCAAGAGTGTTGCTAAGAGACAGAGATGCTGGTAAAGTTCTATCAGAAGCGCTACTCTGACCTTATGCAAATAGAGGCGGCCAACTCTTTGTGCAACGGCTGAAAATCCCACCCCCTGTGTCACCAATACCTGGCATCGAGCCTTTTATTCAAATGTTCTCTAAAAACACACACACAGAGGATGTGACAAAGCATGACACATTTAGGGGCTGTAAGAAAAAAAAAACAGAGAAAATGGGGCTAATAATAATAGTAATAGTTTTTAAAAGCTGGAAAAACAATCAACACCAGCAGACCTCCATGTGGAAATGATATCTGTCTGTACCTTCTGGCACTATCATCTTCCTTTAGCTGGAAAGTAACCTAAAGATTCAGAAATTGCCCTTTCATTGTGGAAATAGAGGCTTATTAAGACACCACAGTGGCACTCAGAGTACTGTCATTAATTTTACACCCCAAGGAGTGTGGCTAGAGGATGGTTGCAGTCCTTGAGGGTGGGCAGGGGGTGTGGAAACCTGGTGTAGAATGGAGATAGTACCTCATGTCCTCCCTTTAGCCCCAACAAAACAAATTAAGTTCCTTTCTTCCACTTTCTCTCTTCATTCTAGGACAAGGTGATTTCAAAGGGTGAGAGGCTGAGGGACAGGTTGGGCTTTCCAGGAAGTTGACTGTCCTGAAAATTACGTAAAAACGTGAATGGTCCAACACCTCCCAGCAAGCCACTGGCATTCGGGCACCTGCCATGGATGGGCCTGCTGTGTCCCCAGGCCTGCTGGGATTAGGAGGTAGACCTTTGATCCACAGGCTGGCCAGCAGCCCTCCAGCTTCTGTACAGGGTGGTGTGCACCCTGGCTGCCCTCTGTGCAGAAAGCGAACCTAGAGCCAGGGCCACCGCTGCCAGATCTCAGCCGCATGCCCACCGGACAGCTCCACTGTGCAATCATTGACCGGCCCGTGGGAGAAACTGGGCCCCATGACTGGCTGGGGCCGCTGGATTTGCTACACTCTGGGCCGCTTTAGATGGCAAGACTTGGGGACATTGTGCACCAGTACTTCCAAATATTCAGGCCGAATTCTCTCTCTTCTCTCTCCTTCCTTCCTCCCTCTCTCCCCTTTTCACTCCAAGTTAACATTTGCCAGGTTGCACAAAGGAGCCAAGGTTCCCTGGAGAATCTTTCTTAGAGGAAAACCACCTGACCTTAGGGTGCCAGCCTTGGAAGTTACAAATCACGTTGGGAGAAATCCGTGATTTCCACAGTTCTTTCCTCCTCTGCTGGCAAAATTTGTTTTATGGGGGCCCCCTCAGGGCTGCAGCTTTGGGAACCCCTGGGCTTCCAACCGGGGGTGATGGGAGGTCAAGGGGGTCAGAGAAGGGAAGGAGGGGGAGCTTTTCAGGGGCTACACATCTGCCAGCCCCGGAAGCCCCAGGGACTTCCATTTGGGACTGGCCATAGTGAGCACCCGATACAACCTGCACTTTCTTCCTCCTTCACGCCAGCCCAGGACACTGGCGAGTTAAGAGTCGAAACATCTTTTAGAAGCAAGGGCAAAACATTACAACACACACACACCTTTGCAAACTCAATTTAGCCGGTGCGCTTTATACCCACCTCGTGCCCTCATTTTTTAGTTCAGTATTGGTAAAATTCTACTGTTCACATCTTTACTGTAAGAGTTGCAAATGAATACATTTAACGGGGGAGGGGGGCGTTTCCTGCGTTGGGTGGTGGGTAACTTCCCAGGGTAACTTCGCCCTAGGACCCCTCCGCCTCCCGTCTTAATGGTGGGACTTTTCACAATGTGCGCAATACTATTAAAATTTCATATTAGCAGTGTGTATGGTGAACTTTGTAATAGGAAATTCAATAGCTGCTGTAAATATTAATGGAATCTGAAATGAAGCCACAGCCTCGACCAGCCCTGACAGTAAAACGGAGAGAGCATGTGGCGGCCCCGGGGCGAGAGAGGCCTTTCCTCTTGTCGCGCTCGCTTTATTACATTAGCGCGGGCCTCCCCGCGCCGGCGTGGGCTCAGAAGCTGAGGCGCCGGGTCACCCATGACAAATGTCCCCGTGTCTTGCCAACAGGCCCCGCCTGGCCCTGCCATTCCATCTGCCCAACAGGCCCCCGGAGAGTGCTTCCGGGTGTCAGTTTCAGGTAAAGAGCTCTTGAAAGCGCAAAGTCTCCAAAAAGGTTACAAGGGTTCCAGGGCCTCACCAAGGTCCCAGCAGCCTGGGACGCGGCTGCTGCCGGAGTCCCTCCCTGCCCCCTATGGGACCCCAAGCGCTCACGTTAGCGAACCCCCAGCTAGTTTCTGGGGGCTGCAAGTGCTTTTAGGGCAGCCGGATCCCTCCTCATCTCCTCAGGTCGATTCCTCCCGGCCCCCTCCCCGCAGGACGGGCCTCAGAATTGTGGTCAGGGCGTTTGGAAGGGGGCGCGGGGGATCCAGGCGGGATTGGGCGACAATTGTCACCTGTGCCCCCTCCTCACTCCCCGGCGCCATGCGGAATCGAGATCTGTCCCCACTTGCGCCCACGTGGCACCGGCTGCCGGGCCAGCAGGACCCATGGCGAGCGGGTTAGCGGTGACTTGAGGACCCCGGAACCCCAGGCCGGGTGGCCGCCAGCCCAGCCGCTGGGCCCGCGCGGAGCCGGGTAAACCCGAGCGGAGGATGCTGGTGTGGATTGCCGGCGGAGCGGCACGAACTCTCGCCGCCGAAGCCGGGATTGCACAGCCCAGCGCTCCCTCCACCGCCGAGGAGGGTCGCCGAGGCACGACGCGCTGACAAACGTGGCCGTCAACACCTCGAGCTGCTCGGGCGAGTAATTTCAACAGGCTGGGAAAGACCGATCCTTTGAGTGACAGGCGACCCTTTTCTCCCTCCCAGTATTTATGTTGCACCGATGGCACTTAGGAGAGCTTAGTCTCAGATGGGACGTTAATCTTCACTTGTAAAGAGATAGCCTGTCAGGGTTCACCCGGGGCTTTCCCAGTCTCCGCGTCCCAGGCCTCTCCCCGCCCCCGGCCACACCCCACCTGGCGCAGCCCAGGGGTCGCCGAGGAGTGCAACCTGGGGCAGGTGAGCGTGACAGGGCCGAGGTGAACCTCAAAATCGCCTGAATTAAGAGCCCCGCCTAGGGCCGGCTCTCAGAGGGCCCTGGCACCAACCCCTCTCCTTTCTGCTTGTTTGCAAGGGGGGAGAGTTGCGTACTTAATCTCAGCAAGGGTCTATTTTCTTAAGTCCCAGAGCACAGAGATGCTAACACTCTGGCTGCAAACTCTGCGCGATCGTCTTCACATTGTGCTAGTATTGACCCCCAAGTTTCACAGGTGTGAAGTCATCAACGGTCTCCCCTTTACCACCAGAACTACGGCGCCCTCTTTCTTTTAAGTTCACTAGGGGAGTACCTTTTAAAATTAGTTCCTGTGCCTTTCAAAATTAGTACCCTAACTTTCTCCCTCTTCCCCCCACTCCCAGTTAATTCAGAACAGTTCCCTCCTCCTCCCCCAGGAGCCACACAAACTGCCGAGCAAAAAAGACACCAAGTAAGAATGGAATTGAAGTTTGCTTTTCCACCACGGGTTTCGCTGCAGGGATTGTATCAACAAGGTACCCACGTTTTCGAGATCCATCGAAATGTTTCCAGTGGGGTTGGCATTCTCCTAGACCCTCCGGCCAGCTCCCCCGCCCCCAACCGCTGTCATTTGTAGACCCCCTAGTTAAATGGCCGCGTCTCACTGTTTCTTTGGCGCCATTAAAGCCCCTTTCGTCCCCCCAGGACCAGGCAACTTCTTCCTCTTGCCCTTTAAAACAGTTACACTTTCGAAGAAGACTTAAAAAAAAAAAAAAAGGTAAGAAATGGATATAGGTTTTGTAAGTGTTAAATAACTTTCTCAGCGTGTATTAAAGGAAGATTGTATTTTATCAAGAGCAGATTGATGCAGCCGCGTGATCCTGACTGTGTGTCTATAGTATCATGTTTATTTAACCTGCTGGGGGACTGTGTTCAGGGGCAGCCTGTTCACGCTGACAAGAGCGTGCACATTACACACTACCCCAGGTATTTTGATTGATTGTTCCCACCCCTAAGCCTTCGGTTCATAATTTAGCGCAGCGGGTTCTGCATCACAGACGAGGTTTCAAGGAAAAAAAAAAAAAAGAGAGAGAGAGAGAGAGAGAAATCCTGTAAGAGATTTCAATGAACAACTACCACCAAGAAACCTTTCTCCACCTGCAACCCCCAAATATCTAAATGTCTCTCCAGATGGTTCGGTTGTTAAAATTACAAGGCACACAACCTTACTTCGCCCTATTCCCCTGATGTGAGAACAGATTATTCATTTAATCTGTGGCTGGACCAACATTCTCTTAACTAGGGGTGAGTGGGGTGGGTGGAAGAATGTCAAATAGTGTGGGATCCTCTTCGTTTTTCTCCACTCTCGATCTCTCCCTTTCTCTCTCTCTCTTTTTTTTCCAATAGCGGGCTTGAGAGGCGGAAGCAGAAGAAAGGGAAACAAAATGGTGCTGTTTGACACTCTCCTGAAGTTGCTTTGAGTCATTTATGAAGTCCATTGGCAGCAAACTGGATTTTTCCTGCCACCACCTCCCCACCACTGTAGGTGAGGAAAGAGTTTTCTTACAAGTGACAAACTATTCAGTGTGCCCAGGAAACCTCCAGGATATTTGTGTCTTTGTAAGAACATAGTCCCAATAGTCTAGGCACATCCTAGCAATTCTAAAAGCTGTGACATGAAATTATGGTTATCTGGTGTGCAGTAAAGGGCCAAATGCATAGTTACTTCCTGTGAGATTTCTAAAACGAAGACGCTCTCTCCTCCACATTGTGTTCCTCAAACAAACAGAGCATGCACGTGGGTATGTATACTACATACTGTGTGTTTCCTAAATACTGTTTTTTGCTATCATAAAAACAGGGCATATATTTTTCTGTGTACCATCTTATCTTGTATCACAACTTATTCTAACTAGCAATTTTGATTTGTAAAATCTAAGTTTCAAATGTGTGCTGTCTTCCAGTGAGATAGATGCTGTTTATTGTGCTTTGCGTTTTCACATTTGTCCTTTAGAGACTCTGAGGATGACTCTTGAAGGCTGAAAAGGCCATCTTAACACTGTTATGTATCTCTTTCTCCATCAGAGTTTTATTTTGTCATTCTAGGTCAGATGGGAAGGTCATTACCAAGATGGTTAATTACATGTGTACAAAATACTGCACTGGGGAGCAGGGATTCCTAGTACTGAAAAAAGATGGTTAAGTGCTTAATATGCCCCAAATAAGTCAACACGTTTTAAACGGTCCCCCTTTTCAGTTCTTAGGTTAATACTGGGGGCGAGAGGGGGAGTTTCTTATATACCCGGTGATGGCAAATGATGACCACATTTGTTATTAAATTTTTTTTCCTCATTTCTGAATATTATTAATCCTGAAAGTGCACCTTTGGTGAGATTGTATACTTTATGGTGATGCTAAAGACATTAAATAAATGTCACCCACACCTCTCATTCCCGTGCATATTTCCTTTTATCAAATGTCCATTAACTGTTCTGACACCGAAGAAGTCTTCCTCTTACTGTCTCATATCTGAAGCACGTTTGGGGCACCCAGATGGCAGGCCTTCTCTGTTGATAATATCACCTTCAGCAGCGCCTCTTATCCCTACCTAGATGTTGCTATTTATCCTTAGACGGTGTTCAATGACAAAAACCAAAACATTTGCAAAACTCCAGGAGAGGCACCTTTCTGCTGAGAAAACAGCCGTTATCAAAAGTAAGTACAGACACACTATACAGGGGAAAGAGAAAGAACAGCCTAGCAAAGGAAGTGCTTACTCACGACTCAGGGGCAGCCAGGGGGTTCTAATGCTGACCAAGCAAGGTGAAGGAAAGGCCACGTTTGTTGTGGTGAATACAACCCACACATTTTACTTACTCAGCTAAAGGAGTGTTGAGATACCATGGAAACTGATCTGTAGCCATTTTCCAAGATATTTGAGAAACCCTTGGTTTGTATTGAAAAGAAACCTTGTAAAACCCACCCACCACCATATATGTATTACTCCTAATAATGAAAAAAACAGCTTCAAAAGCTGTCTCTTGGAAAGATGAATAAACTGAGTGAAGTCTATTTATTTGCAAGGGGGTGTTTTTACTGTACATACAAATTGATTTCTTTAAAGTTTGGCTACTTCCTAGCTGTGCAGCTCTGGGCAAGTTACTTAATTTTTCTGTTCCTCAGTTTCGTTACGTAGTGAAATTACCGTAGTATCTGCCTCAGGGGTGGCTGTGAGGATGGGAATTTCTAAGAACAGTACCCGGCATGTAGTGATTTCTAGGCCCATGGCAACTATTTTTACAGCTCAGGATATGTGTTCATGTTTTACTAATATTATTGAGAACAGTGTTTTTAGTTATAGTCGCTTAAAATGTTGAGAGCAGAGTCCAAAATTTAAACATTAATTCGAGGTGTTCCATTGAGGCTTTGCGCTCAGATATGCGTTGCATTGAAGCTTCAGAAGTGCAAAACACCACCCCCCCCCCCCCCCCCCGCCACCAGGGGCAAAATGATCTCTGTTCTTTCCCGGTCTTTCTAGGCCCCAAGCCAAAACCAAAGCAGATGCTGTTAAGTCCATTCTGTCTCATGGTGACCCCATGTATTGCAGAGTAGGACTGCGCTCCATAGGGTTTTCTTGGTTGTAATCTTTACAGAAACAGACCGACAGGCCTTTCTTCAGCAGCACTGCTGGAAGAGTTTGAATTGCAGACCTTTAGGTTAGTAGTCAAGCACAATCTGTTTGTTCCAGGCTCAGGGATCTAAACACGCTAAATAGCCTCCCTTGTAAATGCCTAGCTGATATGCAGCTCCACTGAGTGGTGGAAATGCTGCTGCAATGTTTATGCATCAAATCACCGAAATCTCCACTGAGAGCCCCTGAAAAGGCAAGCAGCCATGTGACCTGCTGTCCGTCTCTGAACTTGGCAAGGGTGCCAGCAAGCTTCTTCCTTATATTTGTCTTGTGCTAAGGATCTAATCCCTTCATAGCAGACTTTAACTTCCTCCGGGGTTTATGATATGCTTTTTTGCATATGCCAGGCACTGTTCTCTCTTAGGGTGTTCGAATTTAAAACATTTCTAACTGCAAGAGGCATTTCCAGATAATATGTGAGATTGCTGATGAAAAACGAGGGCCTCGTGGAAAAGAATGGAATGGAATTAAATAAATAATAAAAAATGTTTCAGGATTGACTTGCCCACACACTGACTTTTTATTTTTTAATAATGCTTTATTGTGTCGTTGGTGAAGGTTTACACAGCCATTTAGGTTCCCATTCAACAATTTCTACACAAATCATTCAGTGGCATTGGTTACATTCTTCATGGTGTGTGAACATACTTATTATTTCCATTCTGGTTGTTCCATTTCCATGAATCTAGTTTCCCTGCCCCTTTACATTGTCATCTTTGTTTTAAAGTGATGGTTGGCGGTTTGCTCTCATGTAGGTGATTTTCTAAAGGAGCACAATACTTTATGGGCATGTGTTGATGTTTGAAATCAAGGCAAAAACAAGGTCAATTGAGAATAGTGTTAGCATTATATCAATGATGGAATCTTTGTCTTTTTGATTGTTAGCTGATCTATTGCCACTTTAGCTAGTAACTTGAGATCGGGGCTCAAGTGAAACCAGAGCTTGAAAGGAAGCTAATAGCATGGGCCCCCTTCTCTCTAGGTTACCCTATATGGTTACGGAATATGACTGACTTTTGTTACAATAAGACCACTGCTTCTCGGGTATGAATAGTTTTCATTTGACGTCAATCCTTGAATTAAATCATGCAAACAAGCGAGGGCAGGTGAGGGTGTTTTCTTATGTGTATAAACCACTACCCTTGCCACTTTGAGCCACACCTCTCATCTCTTCAAATCAGCATTCCATATCCTACTCTAGCTTTTCCTTTAAACATGCTCAGTGTTCTAAGTCATTCTCATTCACTTTCCAAAAATCTGTGAGGTTCTGAGAAGCTGGACTTGTGTAAGGTTAAAACCAAACCAAACCAAAACAAACACCAAACCCACTTCTGTCGAGTCGATTCCAACTCATAGCGACCCTATAGGACAGAGTAGAACTGCCCCATAGAGTTTCCAATGAGTGCCTGGTGGATTCGAACTGCTGACCTTTTGGTTAGCAGCCGTAGCACTTAACCACTACGCCACCAGGGTTTTAGTTTGTGTAAGGTTAAGATGCCAAAACAAACAAACACACAAACCAAAAAACAAAACTAGGCATGTACTTTGCTCTTCTGATAAAATATCTCCTCCTAGATATTATCTATCATTGTTCTATTTGATAGGAAAAGTGAATCACAGATGCTTAAACTCAGCTTCAGTGTTAGATATTGTTTTCTTGTTTTTTAAATTATTTTTTTTCCCACTCTCTTTGGTAAGGGAAGGGCAACCTTAGTGAAATATACAGAACTTCCTAGAGAGTCTTTTTATGATTGCTTCCTGGCCCTGGAATGCACCTTTGACTTTGTCCTAGTCAGACAAAGAATAGCTTCAAAGTTGCCTAAAAGATACTGAACAAAGATATTAGAATATCCCAGAAAGGAAAATATACCACAGTGATCTCTTGTTTCCTGCATGTGAATGCTGAGATTTAAGGAAATATCATGGCTCTCCTTTAAATCAAATATAAATTCTTTTTTTTTAAACATTACTTGCTTTGAGATTTAGCAAATAGTTAAACTAGTTTACATAGTTCATTTTTTCACCCCTTTCAAGTACAGCTCTTAAGTAAGCAGACACTTTAGCTCGCCTTCTTATTAGACAGCTTTTTCCTTATTGCCTTTTCATAACACAGCTATCAAAAATAAGATAATGCCCCAAGATCTGGGACCTAATCAGCTTTCTAGCTGAGTTTAAAGAGTCTAGGGGCGTTTGAAAGGTAACCCTGGTTATGTGTGCAGGCCCACTGCAGTGTTTGCTTTGCCACATTTTGATGGAGAGGGTAATGCGTTTGCTAGATAAGGCAAAAGGGACCAGCCAAAAAAGCAAGGGTATGTTTGATAAACCCTGACATATTTAGCTATTTTTCACACACATGAAAAGAAGCTTGAAAACGCCAAGGAAAACGGAGGTGTCCACTCAGGCACGCTGATGTTTATCAAGACAAAAAAAGGTAAAGAAAGAAAATTGGCATCTTTTGGTCTATTAAATTAATTAGTGCTGGAGCTTATCATTAAATTGGAAAGTTGGACAAAATACAAGTCTATTTCTTGTTGTTGTTGTGTAACGTGAAAGGGAAATTTTTTAAGCCAGTGTATATTGGTAAGACACTTTGGCCTATCCTACCCTGGAAGAAGGGGCTTGTGTTCAATTGAATAGAGCTTTTATAAAGTTGATCTGCATGGACTTGGGGTGAGAACTCAATTTGAAATTAGTATTAACATGCATGATGAGATTCTTTGTTAAGTGATCTATAGCCTGGACATAGATTGATAGAGCCTGCATAAAAATATGCCACTTGGCATATACTTCCAAATTGAGGTTGATATGTTCTAAACACTCAATTAAAATAAGTTCATACATAAAGATGGTTTAACGTAAAACAGCTTTACCATCCAGAATGATGAAAAAAATGCTGGGGTAAACTATTGATTGCTTTACAATAATTTCCCTTTTCTAGAAAAAGTAATGGGAAAATAAATACATTAGAAAGTTTCACAAAATAGAGCCATCTTTCAAAATAAGCATTTAAATGATGTAAGTACAAAGACAATGTGGGGTTCAATTTTCATACTGTGATGACTTTAAGTTAATTTGTAGGGCATTATCACCCTTGAATCAATATCCTAGTAAAATTTTCTGCTTTTTTTCTTCTAAAAGATACTTTTCTTGTCTTTTTTTCTAAATCAAAAGTACTTGATAAACTGAAGAAATGTCCTCAAGTGATTATTTCATCCATAGAACATTTAAAAATATAATCACTGAATCTCTAGCAATGCGCTTCTATGTATTAATCATTTAAAATATTTCTTGTGCCTTGGTGTTAATAATCTATATGAATGTAAGTTTTTAGATGAATTTAATGTCAGCTAGGGATTAATGTGCGTTAATTAAATTGACTGTATCTTCTTTAATGAGAGAAAAAGGATTTAGTTTTAATGCTGATGATCTTAATAAAGCTTCTCTCTACTTATCTGTATTTTCTCAACATTAGGAGTCTTTTTATTAGAAGGTGAATTAATTTAATAATGTCAGGATAGCAAAACATGAAATACATCAAGTGATTGCAAACTGACTTTGTTTTTGTTATTGAGATTGGGTAATCAACCCATATAACTTTCAATTAAAAATGAATCAAATTGTATAAGCCGTTTAAAAATGAAAACATAAATTGGACTCCACATTTCATTTTCTTTTTGGATTACTATATGAAACAGCCATTTGACAGAATTTTAAACAGTATCTACTATATAACATAAGTATTTAACACACTTGAATGACTCCTTAAAAGGTGTAAATCACACCTTACAAATGCATTTCCAGTAAAATTATTGTCCCAAAGGATGCAGTACCGTAAATAAAACCCTAGCAGAAATCTGTGAAATCTCTAACATTAACTCATCGCTGTATTGACAAAGAGACAAAACTCCAACCACGCACCCCGTCCGCCTAAGGCTCCACAATGGGAAGCGCAGGTTAGATCAACGTTAGTTGAGCACCCAGATCACCTGTAGTTCTTAGTCTTTATTTTGGGGCATATTCGTTGGAATCAGAGGTTATAGTTCCGTTTTTAAATTAAAGTTTTATTATTTTAAAAGGAAGATAGAGGAGAAATACAGGGAGAACAAGGACTGACAAAAACAATCCATACCAAAGCTAAACCAAACCAAAACAAACAAGCAAAAACAACAACAACAAAAACAGGCTCTTTTCCTCTCCTCTTGTTTCCACATTCCCGTATAGAGCCCACACTTTAAGAGCCAAAACTCAACGTTTCGCATCTGCTACCCAGCCCCTCATGAAGGCTCCTTACCAATGATTATTTAGCTCTTCTGCCTCTGATTCTGTCAGGACTCTTATTTTCAAGGAACTAACAAGGCAATTTTCTAGCACCTGCACTTACAGGTCGATGCATGGAATAGGTGGGGCAATGGTCTTGGGCAGGCCATTGCTGGCATCGCTCAAGGTTCATCTTCCAACTAGTCAGGTATGAGGTTGAGTCTAAAACAAATTATGCAGTGATTTGTTTATTCAATTTAAACCTGAAACTCTAGTGAGATGAGGAGGCTTCCAGCTTAGAACATATTGTATCCAGGTCCAGCCACCAAGTGGAGCCAGGCTAGTGTAAGTTTTCCTCGCTTAACTGCCTGGGTCCCCGTTCTGGCTCTGCTACTTAAGGAATGGGAACTATCACCCACTTCTCCAGCTTCATGAGAATAGGAGAGAAAGAATCCAAAGTTCCTAGCATGCTGCCTGGCACAGAGTAAGGGCAAATCTCTGTAAAGGACAAATCTCACTATTATCTGGGTGGTGAACAGAATGGTTCTAAGTTCAGAAACCAAATCATATTAAAAGCAGCTGAGAGACTGCTGGGTGGGAATGTGCAAAATGTCTCCAAGAGGTTTTCAAAGGAAAGCTAGTAGAAGTGTTACGTTGCAGGTTGTGGCTGACGTTAGCTCAATGTAATGACAAGCTCTCCGACAGGTCAGCTTAGCTTTTTTTTTTTTAAAAAAATGCCCATGTCATTTGTCAGAAGGGGCGGAGAGAGTGTATTTGGATTCTGTCAGAGTGCCCTAGATCAGTGTTTCCCAAACCTGCTTGCATAAAATGGAATCACCTGGAAAACTTTTTATATCTCCACATTATAAGTACCTGAAAAACATCTTCCTGTACAGATGTAAGCACACCATTTACTAGTGTGATTGCTGGTATTTGTTAGAAATGCCACACCCTGAGTATGTAAAACCAAGCTGAGGTCCAGTCCATTTGAGAATAATTAAAAAAAAATTAAAAAAAAAAACTTTTCCCCATGAAACTCAGCAAATGTCATTGTGTTGCCCTTATCCAAGTAATATTCCGATGAGAATGAACATCAAAGACAGTCACAAGGCAAAAAGATGCAGAACCACAATATGGCAAGTATCATAGAATTAGCTTTCTGGTTCAAATTATTTTTCCTTTTAATGAATAATATTGTAGTAATAGCTAACTTTTGGATAATACATTACTGTTTTACTGATTGTTAACTGAACTTGCTTGAACTCTCTGACTGTACATTTACTTTTATGAATGGCGACTAGAGGCACTGAACTAGGTCAGGATTCGGCAGACTAACTTCTGCAGGGGCCTGACAGGGAATATAAACGTGTAATTGGAGTAGGTGTCATATAAATGGGAGTGGTGAGGATTATGGAAAACTGCTGGAGAGTGCAAGCCCCTTCAGTTTAACTCTTGTTAAATGTGGCCTTGTGGCAATGTAGATTCAGTTTTGCCACCGTTTTTTATTTTTTGAGATAACCCGGAAATTCAATGTTTTAAAAATGTGAAAGCAGCCAATTTATAACTACTTAAAAATTTTTCTATTGTGTTTTAAGTGAAAGTTTACAAATCAAGTCAGTCTCTCATATAAAGCCTTATACACACCTTGCCATGCACTCCTAGTTGCTCTCCCCCCAATGAGACAGCACACTCCTTCTCTCCCCGTTGTATTTCCGTGTCCATTCAAACAGCTTCTGTCCCCCTCGGCTTTCACATCTCCCCTCCAGACAGGAGCTGCATACATAGTCTCATGTGTCAACTTGATCTAAGAAGCTCATTCTTCACCAGTATCATTTTCTATCCCATAGTCCAGTCCAATCCCTGTCTGAAGACTTGACTTTGGGAATGGTTCCTGTCTTGGGCTAACAGATAGCCTGGGGACCATGACCTCCAGGGTCCTTTTAGTCTCAGTCAGACCATTAAGTCTGGTCTTTTTATGAGAATTTGAGGTCTGCATTCCACTGCTCTCCTGCTCCCTCAGGGATTCTCTGTTGTGTTCCCTGTCATGGCAGTCATCGGTTGTAGCCGGGCACCATCTAGTTCTTCCGGTCTCAGGCTGATGTAGTTTCTGACTTATGTGGCCTGTTCTGTCTCTTGGGCTCATACTTACATTGTGTCTTTGGTGTTCTTCATTCTTCTTTGCTCTATGTGGTTTGAGACCAATTTATGCATCTTAAATGGCCACTTGCTAGCATTATAACTTATTTTGCAGTTCCAAACAAATAAGCCTACGGACAGGTCTGGCCTGGGGGTCACTGGCTTGTTCCATCTGGACTAGCTGATCACTAAAGGTGCCTTCTGGCATTAATCTTCTCCAATAGTGCATCTCAAACTTTGTTGTTGTCATTAGGCGCTGTCCAGTTGGTTCCGACTCATAGCGACCCTCTATACAACAGAACGGAACACTGCCTGGTCCAAACTATTGGGCATAAAAAAATCACCTGGTGAGCTTGTCAAATCACAGACTCCTGGGCTCCACAGCAAGAGATGCAGATTTGCACTTTTTATAAGCTCCCTCTGGATGTCGAGACTGACAGTATCCAGTGAGTACGCAAGTGGGAAGCCAGTCATAGTGCTTGGTAATTGTGGGGTATTCACTTGCAGATTAATCCAGGGAGCCTTCCTGACTCCTTTTTCTTCTGCTCTTCCTTCTTCCCTCCCTCCTTATATCAACATAACACCCCAAGGCTGGCTGTGGCCAGTGGCGGTTCAGTGGTAGAATTCTCACCTTCTGTGCAGGAGATTGATACCTAGTCAAAACACCTCACGTGCAACCACCACCCGTCTGTCAGTGGAAGCTTTATGTTGCTATGATTCTAAACAGATTTCAGCAGAACTTCCAGACTAGGACAGAGCAGGAAGAAAGGCCTGGTGAATTACTTCTGAAAATCAGCCAGTGAAAACCCCATGAATCGCGACGTTCTGATCCACAACCCATCATGGGGATGGCATAGTAGTGGGCAGTGTTTCATTCTTTTGTGCACAGGGTCGCCATTAGTTGGGAGCTGACTCCATGGTAGCTAACAACAAGAAGGATGACCGTAGCCTGCACTTTTGCATTGGGATGGAGGATGTAGTGGAATGTTGGTATCATGGGATTTAGCCTTGTTAATTTGGTGGGATATGTTCCGTCCTGTTTAGAGGATAGAATCATCCCTGAGAGCTTTACAGATGACCTGTTTCATAGATAAGCATAGCTGATGGCAAGAGTTGCCATATATGGGGTGATTTACGTGGTGCCAGGCAATGTGCCATGTGTCAGCCCTGACAACCTCCTTCTGAGATAGATACTCTCATTCCTAATTCACAGATTAAGAACAGAATCCCAGAGAGGTTAAGTTACTTGGCTTAGGGCACACACACAATAAGTGGCAGAAAGGATGTTTAAACCAGGACAGTATAATTCCAAAGCCTTTTCTCTTTTTTGCTATTTCTGTTGCCGTTGAGTCGATTCCGACTCATAGCGACCCTATAAGACAGAGTAGAACGGCCCCATAGGGTTTCCAAGGAGCAGCTGGTGGATTCAAACAGCTGACCTTTTGGTTAGCAGCCAACCTCTTAACCACTGTGCCACCAGGGTTCCCTTTTTTGCTATACCGACTCCTGTATTTTTATGCACACATATTCATATGACTATACAGTGTAATATAATATGATATTATAGAAATTATGCCTTGTCCCATAAAGAAGTCAAAGGGATAAACAAAAACGCAAACAATATTACGACATGAGATAAATTAGAAACAAAATAAAACAAGGAGGAAAGGAGTATGAAACGGCATTCCAAAAGGTCTTATTCCTTTGTTAGTAGTGGCTCTTGAATTGGAGTCTGAGCTTATAAAGGAAGGCAGTCCCCAAGAGTGCCATGGTTCATTTTTTGCTGGTATGGACCATGGAACAGCAGAGAGGAAGCAAAAGTGGATGAAGCTGTCTCAGTTCCCAGATGGAGCCCTGATTCAGTCTTCATCTTTAGTCCAGGATGCCCTCTCAGACTCCTGACTACCTAAGAGGGCTACTGCTGTTCTCACAGGTCTACCTGCATCTGACAGCTTCAGAGAGATGACAGATGATGCCTATTAAGAACATTTATTGCTATTGATCTTTAGTAATGTGCATGGTATTGTAAATCTGAAGTCAGGAATCTCGCCCATTTAATTCCATCTGTATCTTAAGTGGTACATCCCTACTCACAGACCAGTTCTTATTTAAAACAGCACCAATGGGTTGATGATCGTGTCTCATATCAATTGCTTTAAGTCAAGTATAAGATCATATCCTCCCTATCCTTCAACACTTGAAATTCTTCCTTGGCCTTTGTATTTCATGTTTTTAATGTGAAATTAATCTGGTTGGTTGAAACATAGGGCTTAAGGAAAGGTGATGTCAGAAAAAGAAACGAAAAGAACTATGGGAAGAAAACAAATACAAAACAAGGTTCCTTGCTCAAGGGCTCGGAAGTTACCTCACTCATAAAAATTCCAGAGAGCCTAGTACTTGTTTCCTCAACTGAATAGGAAAGGGTGTGGTCTACTGATCCTTCCTGGCTTTAAAGCTTGGGAAGGGATTGGCTGGAGTATAATTTGATGGAAACAAAATGGGTGTAAGGAAAAGAGCAGGGTGCGATCCTCAGAACACCAGAGCTAAGCATCCATCCGAGATATAGCCATGAAGCTTCTGAAGCAGCTGTGCATGGAGGAGCAATAAAGATGTCTCTCATTCTCACCCTGTAGCTGTGCACCATGAAGATTAGGCACTGAGCTCAGAGCAGGGAGTTCAACTCAGGCTGGAAGGTATTTCCAAAGAGCTTAGGTCTTCTGCCAACTGGATCACTTGAGTCATCTCTCAACATCATGTTCCAATTACAAAGCTCATGCAGGGTAGTCAGGCAATAACAGGGGAGACAAGGCTGGGTTTTGTTTCCAGTCTCGTACATCTGCCGCATCCATGTTTCATAACTTCATCTGGGTTTTCAGAAAATATTTGGCAGAGGCCACCCCATCAACACTTGCTTGTCAAATTAAGCTCTTCCCAGTCTTGTCTCCCCAATCTGAAAATGTGTCCCTTCCTGTTTTTTGTTTAGCTTAGTTGTTCAGTTAGTACAAATCAAGTGCAAACAAGCAAGCAAGCAGACAAAAAAATGCAATACCTTTTGAGGTTTCCTCAGTGGCAGATGCAACAACTCAACGTCACAAGATTGGCTTCTGGATTCTCTGTCAGCTGAGTTGTTTGCTGAATTCTTCAGCAAACCATGCTCTGGGATCTCTGGAACTTCTCATGTCCTACCATATAGCCTTGTTCATAGTCTTTGCTCTGTCAGCAGTTGTTTGTATTTTAGATGATATAAGTAACTTAACAGGTGGAACTACTGTCTAAGCCAAATGAGTTTTTCAAGGTAAAGAGATAGTGTCAAACACAATACAAATCAAAGCATAGGTCACCTCTACCCTGTTTAAATTGGGGCTATGTGGTTAATGTGGAAGATACATGCTGATTTATCTACCCAAGATCCTTTCAACTTCTTCTAGTTCCAACACCCTGAGTTCCAGGGGAGCCATCTCTTCTTGAGGACTTGGTGAAGCTACCTTAGTCACAATTCCCTGGTCGTGGCCATTGGTCTAGGGCTTGGCAGAAGATCCATCAGAGCTATCTGTTAGGGGTAGGATTGGCTTTCTTTAAAAAAGTCCCAGATGAAAGTGGCTTAAACAAGATACATCTTTACTTGTTCCTTATGGAAAAGTCCAGAGGTAGACTGTCTAGGGCTGATATGGTAGCTTTGCTCCATGAAGCCCTTAGGGTTCCAGGCTCCTACTAGCTTATGGCACTACTACACTATGTGGCCCTTTTGCTCAATTTCACTAATGGTCCAAGATGGCTCCTCCAGCACTAGCCATCACATTTGCTTCCCAGTCAGGAGGAAAGCAAAGGATATGTGATTTTTAATTAAAGAAGGTTCCTAGAAGTTACCACATCACACTCCAGCTTAGATCTCATTTGTCAGAAGTAGCATGGCCACACCAAGCTTCAAGGAAGCCTGGAAAATATATTCTCAGCAGCCATGTGGCCAGCAGAAATTCAAGGGTTCCATTACTAAGAAGAGAATGGATTTCTAAGTAGGCAGCAATTAGTGTCTGTCAAAGAGCTCCCTTGTGGGTTTTGACGGCTGTGGCTTAGAGAGGTGCTGTCTTTCTGTGAGGGCTTCTGGGGGATTGGATGTAGACTTGGAGCTGCTGCCTGTCATCTGCCTCCAGGAGGGAGAATCTGGCCCAGCATGGGGCAGGCACAGGGGAAAGCAGAGCTTCTGAATCTGATTCCAGGCTACCCCTGGAATTTGTTAGACGAACAAACCTTTTTTTGCTCTGCATTGGTCTACATTAGTTTTCTGCTTTGTGAAAGCTCAGCTTTCCTTCCTAAGAAGAAACACGCAGTTACTGTCTTTTCCACTTCTGCCTGCCTTAAATATGCACGTGATGCCCAGGGCTGCAGCAGCCATCCTGCAACCAAGAGGTGATAAACCAACATTCTGAGGTGCGGTTTCATCTTTAGATGCCCGATTTCCAGACTTCATGTTAAGTAAGAAAAGAGACCCATATTCATTTAATCCACTAGTTGTTGTTAGCCATAAATGCAGTTAATAAGCAAAATAATGTTTTTCTAGTCAGTGTCCGTCATATACTGTTACTCGCTGCCAAATCATTCCTATATATAATGTCATTTGTCCCTCATGACAGTCACATTTCTTTTTACAAGGCTCAAAGATGTGAAGAAATTTCTCCACACCCTCACGGTTAAAGGGTAATGCCAGGATTAGGACCCAGATCTGCCTGCTTCCACTGCACTAGCCTACCCTTTCTGTTTGCCTAAATTGAGAGAAAGCAAGAGAGAGAGAGAGAACGTGAATGTGCCTACAAGGGTGAACTTTGAAGGGGGAAAAATTTAGTCATTTATGCATTTTTTAAAGGCATTGGGGCTAGTAAAATGTCCTTCTTCCTCCCTTCCTGCCTCTTTTTCCAAGGACATCTTTGATTAGCAACAATGGAACTAAAACAATCAATGAAATAAAGGAAAACTCCCCTCCCCCAATAGATGGTAATGGAATAATGGGATGCCTTAGAGAAAAAAAAAAAAAAGACATTTTCTATATTCATTACGTCATATTCAGATAATAATAACAGATGGGCCATGGACACCAAGTAAAAGCTAAAATTATAAACTTACAGAAAAAAAAAAAAAAGAATACCTTCAAGAACTTTAGATGGGCAAAGATTCCTGAGGGGGAACATAAAAGGCATTAAAAATGATAAAAATGAAACATAAAAAAAGTTAAATAGGAGTTCTTCACAATAAAAAACCTGCAAATCAAAAGATATTGTTAACAAACTGAACAGGAGATATTTTTGTCTGATTTTTAAAACCTTTGACATCATTTGGACTTTTTAATATTTAACAAAAATACATGAGTTTTTGACCCTTGCTTGGAAAACGTATGGTTTAACTTGATTTTCATTGCTTTCTTTTTCACCGTTAAGCATACACATTACGCTGTGGCTTATAGTTTAACTTTGGAATCATCGGAATGTTATTTGCCTTTCTGCATGTACAGAGACTTACAGCCAATTCATTCCATCTATGCAATTACCTCTCTGTCTATAAAGATCTCCACTGGGATTTCCATGGATATATTTCAGTGATAGGCTCATTTTCCAGACAAAGCAAAGTGAGCAAATAAAACATTTCCTGGAAATTTGACAGTCTCAGCCTTGAAAAGTTAAGCACTGTAAATTTAACAGATGCAAACAAATAGTCTTCCTAATAAAAATGTCAGAACACCCCCTGAAATTCCTGTTTGATTGTTGCTTCAGAGACAAAGCTTATTGGAAAGCATTTCCCATTCTTAGGCTCTTCCTTTGCAATACCTGGAAATTACCAATTAAACCTTTAAGAGAATGACTTATGAATAAGTGTGTATGTTTTTGCATATCCTGAGGATATGTATATTTCTGAATGATTTTCTTAAAGTTCTACTCGTGCTTTGATTAAAGCACGACATTGTCAGAAGAGAAGAGAGCTTAAAGATATGAGAACAATAAGGGAAAAGACCTTTTTCTCCAACCGATATTATGTAAACGTGGAGTCTTTACTTTTCTAAGGGATGTTTACTGATACTAATATCGCTAGACATTTGCGTGATGTGCTGTGTTTTTACAAAAGGTTTTCACAGGCATGGTCTTAGTTAATTCTGAAAAAACCAAACTGTTAAAACTCTGCTAGTTTCTAATCTTCTGGTTTTATGTATCCTCCCCGAAAAGTGAACCCTTCAAATTACTGTGATTGCTAAAGTGTCCCAAGTGAGTCTGTTTTTGTTCTATAGTATCTCCTCACCAGTAATGTTAAAGAAAGGAGCCCTGGTGGTTCGGTGGTTAAGAACTCAGCTGCTAACCAAAAGGTGGGTGGTTTGAATCCACAAGCTCCTCTGTGGAAGAACGATGTGGCAGTCTGTTTCCATTAAGACTACAGCATTGGAAACCCTGTGGGGCAGTTCTACTCTGTCCTATAGGGTCACTATGACTTGGAATCCACTTGAGGACACACAACAATAACAATGTTAATAGTGGGGACAATGGTGGTTCAGTGGTAGACTCTTGCCCTTCCATGTGGGAGGCCCGGGTTTGATTCCAGACCAATGCACCTCATGCTTAGCCGCCACCAGTGTGTCAGTGGAGGCTTGCATATTGCTAAGATGCTGAACAGGTTTCAACAGGGCTTCCAAACTATGACAGGCACTGAAGAAAAGCCTGGTGATCTACTTCCAAAAATCAGCCAGTGAAAACTTTATGGGTCACAACGGCCTGATTCCATTGTGCACAGGGGTCACTGTGAGTCGGGGGCTGACTGGATGGCAGCTACAAAAAAGTTAGTGGAATTTTATTTAAGTTTCATGAAACTTGGTGGGTACTTCATATATTTGAATATGCTCACTCAGTGTCTTGAGGCTGCCCAGATCCACTTCCATGTCTCAACAACACCCTTCTTGTCCATTGTTAACGGACTGAAACCCTGGTGTCTACTTCCCACCAGAGAAGTCAAAACAGACAGATCCTTTTTTTCTCTGCCCCAGTATAGACAGGGCTGGGCACCTGTCCAAAGCTTTGCAAACCAATGGGAGAAGGCATAAGACTTCATCCTTCCCAGAGGCTGGCTCTGAGGTGGCATATCCTTCAACGAAGGGGGTCTTTGTAGGCCAACTTCTGGACCAATAGAGCTGCCTCTCCCTGCCTGGTTCCAAACCTGGTTCTCCAGCCCTGCCGAAAACATCCTTTGTTCCTAATATCTTTCCAACAGGTTTTCTCCACTTAATGTAAGCCAGAATACACACACACACACACACACACACACATACACACACACACACGTCTCTGTCTCCAAAGGACTCACCTACATAAATTCTCTTTTAGAAATATGAGCTCCCAGTTACCAGACCTAGCTCCTGGAAGGGACCAACAAAAACATTTAGGAACAATACTCTGATTCCTTTGAACAGAAAGAGAGAATTCATCTGAGGAGAGGCCTCTTCATGACTTGTACTAAAATAATAATAATCTTGCCTTCATTCATTTACTTCCCCCACCTAGAAGAGATGAACTAGGTTGTACGTTGTACGTATAAAGGGCATCACGGAATTCTGATTTAATATCAAATTATGCAAGAAGCTGACCATTTTCCAAATATACTACCTAATAATTGTGCCTAAGACTTTCGAGCTCCATGTTAAGAACTGTTTGTGCATTATCCCATTTAATCCTGACAACAACCCAAAGAAATAGGCACTATCACTGTCTTCATTTCACTGATGAAGAAATAACGTTTGAGAGGTTAAATGAAGTAACTTCCGCATCCTAGCTGGTGAGTGGCAGAGCCAGCATTCAAACTATGGTTGGTCTGTGTACAGAGCCACACTCTAAACAACTACGCTACACTAATTTAATAATTATACTCTCCATCATATAACCTGTTTTCTGATTACACAGATTAATGAAATAGATAATTTTTATTCTTAGTGTTTATTCTGAGCTCCAACCACACATAATTAATAGATTAATATTTATTTCATTTGTTTATAAAAATATACTTTGCTTTTATGATTAAATGACTAAGTAGCGGGGACTTACGCTTAATTATACATTGCTTAATTTAGGTAACCATATGGAGTTAATTTTAAATGTTAAGTAATTGTATTTTATAACATGTTGCTGTACTCATGTCAGTCATGTTTCTCTGTTAATTCTTTAAGTTTGATTCAAGCATAATAGTATAAATACCAAAACACCAAACCTGCTGCTGTTGAGTCAATAAAAACTCATAGTGACCCTATAGTACAGAGAAGAACTGCCCCACGGGATTTTCGAGAAGCAGCTGGTAGATTTGAACTGCTAGTCTTTTGGTTACCAGCTGAGCTCTTAACCACTGTACCACCAGGGCCCCATAGTATAAATAATCAATTTTAATACTAAAATCAGTATAGGATATTATTAAAATGATACACACACACACACATATGTGTATACAAGTCATTGTTGCGAGGTGCCATGGAGTTGATCCTGACTCATGGTGAGCCCATGCACAATGGAATGAAACACTGCCTGGTCCTATGCCGTCCGCATGCTCAGTTACGGAGCAGGCTATGTTCTGTTGTGACATATAGGGTCTTCTTTGGCTGATTTTTGGAAGTAGATCTCCAGGGCTTTCTTCCTAGTCCCTCGTGGTCTGGAAGGTCTGCTGAAACCTGTTCAGCATCACAGAAACACACTGACAGATGGGTGGTGGCTGCCCATGACGTACCCTGATGGGGAATAGTACCGGGTTTTCCACATGGGAGATGCGAATTCTACCATTGAACCACCGATACCCTGTATACAACTCAAGATCTCTTAAAATTACTTATTTGCAGTATTTTCAAACTATATGAAACATTAAGAAAAATCAACCAGTAACTTCTAAAAATCAGGCTTAATTTTGAGATTAGTGTGGAAATTTTGTAATTTAATTTTAGCATTTCTGGTCTTACTCTTCTTTCCTGTTATTTTAAATAGAAATGATTCTATGTTGAAAACCTTCTGTGAGAAGATGGCTTAACTATGTTGCCAGCTTCTTTAGGAGAGGGTCATTGTTTTACATTCTTCTCGTGGAATAGCTCCTGGCACCATAAATGTTTGTTGAATTTGAATTTTGAATTTAAGGGAAATGATGCTGAAAATGTGACATTAGCTACAGCCATCCATCTGAATGTAAACCAGCAGTTGCTATCTTCCATAGGGGAGTCATTAATAATATGGCTTCTACGGAGATTATTTGGGTGAGGGTACAAAATGAAATACTTCTCTTCACTTAGGATCGTATGTGGCTCAGAGGGTGGTGTGTTTGACACAAATGAAGACTATAAAATGTATTATCATTAAAATTTCTGATTTATTTTATAGGACAAGAAATTATCAAATCTAACTCTATTCCCTGTTTTTCTTTTTTTTTTTTTTAAGGACAGAGAAACTGAAACCCAGAGAGGTTGAGTGATTTACCAAGTGTCACACAGCTGTTGTTGTTAGGTGCTGTTGAGTCATTTCTGACTCATAGCGGAGTAGACCTGCCCCATAGGGTTTTTAAGGAGCAGCTGATGGATTTGAACTGCTGACTTTTTGGTTAGCAGCTGAGCTCTTAACCACTATGCCACCAAGGCTCCATAGCTAGTTACTGCCTATTCAGTTATCTACTCAGTTCAGCATTCCCTCTAGTGTACCTACCATAGTTATTAAGTGATTAGAAATGGATTATTATTATTCATTACTGACCTTAACATTTTCCCACTAGTTTTCTCACGTTAGACCCTTTGTCAATGTGTGTGATACAAAATGAAAAAAAAAAAAACAAACACTTTGTGGACCATTTTAGGATAAAAATATATAAAAGATTTTAATACTTAGCATGAGGAGTATTTAGTTCTCCAAATTAGTATACCCTTACTGAGGGAGTTTAATAAAGTGTATCAAAAACCTCAAAAAAGGGGGCGGAGCCAAGATGGCGGACTAGGCAGACGCTACCTCGGATCCCTCTTACAACAAAGACACGGAAAAACAAGTGAATCGATCACGTACATAACAATCTACGAACCCTGAACAACAAACAAAGATTTAGAGACGGAGAACGAACTAATACGGGGAAGCAGCGATTGTTTCCAGAGCCTGGAGCCAGCGTACCAGTCAGGTACGGCACAAGCACAGAGAGCGGCTCCACCCCCCGAACTTACCCCGGGAGGGGGACCAGCCGGTTCCACGGGCGGCGTGGGACGCAGCCGGTAGGAGAAGTCCCCGGGAGGCAGTGACTGGTCTTGGAGCAGGAAGAGCAGCGTCCGAGCGGGGGAACCGTCCCGCAGGGATTTGGACTGGAGCAGGTACGGCATAAACATGGAGATTTGCTCCACCCCCCTGAACTAACCCTGGGAAGGGGACCAGCCGGGTCGCGTGGGCGGCGTGGAACACAGCCGGTAGGAGAAGTCCCTGGGAGGCAGCAACTGGTATTGGAGCGGGGAGAACAGCGTCCCAGCTGGAACACTCGGTCACGGCACAAGCACGGGGACCTGCTCCACCCATCTGAACTAACCCCGGGAGGAGGCCCAACTGGTTCTCGGGGGTGACACGACCACGTGGCTGGAGGGACGAGAAGTCCCCGGGAGGCAGCGACTGATTTTGGAGTCGAGAGTGCACCGTCCCAGTAGGGGAGCCTTGACGCTGGGCGTGGGGCTGGAAGCGGAGGATCTGACCGTGACTCCAGCGGGCCAGACCCCCCAGGGGCAATCTCCACACAGCCAGCACACATAGGCGACGCGCCCCGTGGGAGTCTCAGATATAATAGTCATTCCAAGCAAGACAAGCAACTCTGGCTATATTCTGAGGTGCTACTCTCCTATCTCTCTGTTCCCTCCCCCACCCTCCCCAGGCGGCTTCATTAACATCTGAATAGCCTGAGCCAGAGGGAGAACTCTGATAGGGATCTGACTGGATTTTTTTTTTAGCGGATTTTCTGGAAAAACTAGTTTCCCAGTGATGGCTCGAAGACAACAATCCATATCAAACCACTTAAAGAAGCAGACCATGACAGCTTCTCCAACCCCCCAAACAAAAGAATCAAAATCTTTCCCAAATGAAGATACAATCTTGGAATTATCAGATACAGAATATAAAAAACTAATTTACAGAATGCTTAATGATATCACAAATGAAATTAGGATAACTGCAGAAAAAGCCAAGGAACACACTGATAAAACTGTTGAAGAACTCAAAAAGATTATTCAAGAACATAGTGGAAAAATTAATAAGTTGCAAAAATCCATAGAGAGACAACATGTAGAAATCCAAAAGATTAACAATAAAATAACAGAATTAGACAACGCACTAGGAAGTCAGAGGAGCAGACTCGAGCAATTAGAATGCAGACTGGGACATCTGGAGGACCAGGGAATCGACACCAACATAGCTGAAAAAAAATCAGATAAAAGAATTAAAAAAATGAAGAAACCCTAAGAATTATGTGGGACTCTATCAAGAAGGATAACCTGCGGGTGATTGGAGTCCCAGAACAGGGAGGGGGGACAGAAAACACAGAGAAAATAGTTGAAGAACTCCTGACAGAAAACTTCCCTGACATTATGAAAGACGAAAGGATATCTATCCAAGATGCTCATCGAACCCCATTTAAGATTGATCCAAGAAGAAAAACACCAATACATATTATCATCAAACTCACCAAAACCAAAGATAAACAGAAAATTTTAAAAGCAGCCAGGGAGAAAAGAAAGGTTTCCTTCAAGGGAGAATCAGTAAGAATATGTTCTGACTACTCAGCAGAAACCATGCAGGCAAGAAGGGAATGGGACGACATATACAGAACACTGAAGGAGAAAAACTGCCAGCCAAGGATCATATATCCAGCAAAACTCTCTCTGAACTATGAAGGCGAAATTAAGATATTTACAGACAAACACAAGTTTAGAGAATTTGCAAAAACCAAACCAAAGGTACAAGAAATACTAAAGGATATTGTTTGGTCAGAGAACCAATAATATCAGATATCAGCACAACACAAGGTCACAAAACAGAACGTCCTGATATCAGCTCAAATAGGGAAATCACAAAAACAAATTAAGATTAATTAAAAAAAAAATACACATAACAGGGAATCATGGAAGTCAATAGGTAAAAGATCACAATAATCAAAAAGAGGGACTAAATACAGGAGGCATTGAACTGCCATATGGAGAGTGATACAAGGCGATATAGAACAATACAAGTTAGGTTTTTACTTAGAAAAATAGGGGTAAATAATAAGGTAACCACAAAAAGGTATAACAACTCTATAACTCAAGATAAAAACCAAGAAAAACGTAACGACTCAACTAACATAAAGTCAAACACTATGAAAATGAGGATCTCACAATTTACTAAGAAAAACACCTCAGCACAAAAAAGTATGTGGAAAAATGAAATTGTCAATAACACACATAAAAAGGCATCAAAATGACAGCACTAAAAACTTATTTATCTACAATTACCCTGAATGTAAATGGACTAAATGCACCAATGAAGAGACAGAGAGTCACAGACTGGATAAAGAAACACGATCCATCTATATGCTGCCTACAAGAGACACACCTTAGACTTAGAGACACAAACAAACTAAAACTCAAAGGATGGAAAAAAGTATATCAAGCAAACAATAAGCAAAAAAGAAGAGGAGTAGCAATATTAATTTCTGACAAAATAGACTTTAGACTTAAATCCACCACAAAGGATAAAGAAGGACACTATATAATGATAAAAGGGACAATTGATCAGGAAGACATAACCATATTAAATATTTATGCACCCAATGACAGGGCTGCAAGATACATAAATCAAATTTTAACAGAATTGAAAAGCGAGATAGATACCTCCACAATTATAGTAGGAGACTTCAACACACCACTTTCGGAGAAAGACAGGACATCCAGTAAGAAGCTCAATAGAGACACGGAAGATCTAATTACAACAATCAACCAACTTGACCTCATTGACTTACACAGAACTCTCCACCCAACTGCTGCAAAATATACTTTTTTTTCTAGCACACATGGAACATTCTCTAGAATAGACCACATATTCGGTCATAAAACAAACCTTTGCAGAGTCCGAAACATCGAAATATTACAAAGCATCTTCTCAGATCACAAGGCAATAAAACTAGAGATCAATAACAGAAAAACTAGGGAAAAGAAATCAAATACTTGGAAAATGAACAACACCCTTCTGAAAAAAGACTGGGTTATAGAAGACATTAAGGAGGGAATAAGGAAATTCATAGAAAGCAACGAGAATGAAAATACTTCCTATCAAAACCTCTGGGACACAGCAAAAGCAGTGCTCAGAGGTCAATTTATATCAATAAATGCACACATACAAAAAGAAGAAAGAGCCAAAATCAGAGAACTGTCCCGACAACTTGAACAAATAGAAACTGAGCAACAAAAGAACCTATCAGGCACCAGAAGAAAACAAATAATAAAAATTAGAGCTGAACTAAATGAATTAGAGAACAGAAAAACAATTGAAAGAATTAACAAAGCCAAAAGCTGGTTCTTCGAAAAAATTAACAAAATTGATAAACCATTGGCTAGACTGACTAAAGAAATACAGGAAAGGAAACAAATAACCCGAATAAGAAATGAGAAGGACCACATCACAACAGAACCAAATGAAATTAAAAGAATCATTTCAGATTGTTATGAAAAATTGTACTCTAACAAATTTGAAAACGTAGAAGAAATGGATGAATTCCTGGAAAAACACTACCTACCTAAACTAACACATTCAGAAGTAGAACAACTAAATAGACCCATAACAAAAAAAGAGATTGAAATGGTAATCAAAAAACTCCCAACAAAAAAAAGCCCTGGCCCGGACGGCTTCACTGCAGAGTTCTACCAAACTTTCAGAGAAGAGTTAACACCACTACTACTGAAGGTATTCCAAAGCATAGAAAATGACGGAATACTACCCAACTCATTCTATGAAGCCACCATCTCCCTGATACCAAAACCAGGTAAAGACATTACAAAAAAAGAAAATTATAGACCTATATCCCTCATGAACATTGATGCAAAAATCCTCAACAAAATTCTAGCCAATAGAATCCAACAACACATCAAAAAAATAATTCACCCTGATCAAGTGGGATTTATACCAGGTATGCAAGGCTGGTTTAATATCAGAAAAACCATTAATGTAATCCATCACATAAATAAAACAAAAGACAAAAACCACATGATCTTATCAATTGATGCAGAAAAGGCATTTGACAAAGTCCAACACGCATTTATGATAAAAACTCTTACCAACATAGGAATCGAAGGAAAATTCCTCAACATAATAAAGGGCATCTATGCAAAGCCAACAGCCAATATCACTCTAAATGGAGAGAACCTGAAAGCATTTCCCTTGAGAACGGGAACCAGACAAGGATGCCCTTTATCACCGCTCTTATTCAACATCGTGTTGGAAGTCTTAGCCAGGGCAATTAGGCTAGACAAAGAAATAAAAGGGATCCGGATTGGCAAGGAAGAAGTAAAGTTATCACTATTTGCAGATGACATGATTATATACACAGAAAACCCTAAGGAATCCTCCAGAAAACTACTGAAACTAATAGAAGAGTTTGGCAGAGTCTCAGGTTATAAAATAAACATACAAAAATCACTTGGATTCCTCTACATCAACAAAAAGAACACCGAAGAGGAAATAACCAAATCAATACCATTCACAGTAGCCCCCAAGAAGATAAGATACTTAGGAATAAATCTTACCAAGGATGTAAAAGACCTATACAAAGAAAACTACAAAGCTCTACTACAAGAAATTCAAAAGGACATACTTAAGTGGAAAAACATACCCTGCTCATGGATAGGAAGACTTAACATAGTAAAAATGTCTATTCTACCAAAAGCCATCTGTACATTTAACGCACTTCCGATCCAAATTCCAATGTCATATTTTAAGGGGATAGAGAAACAAATCACCAATTTCATATGGAAGGGAAAGAAGCCCCGGATAAGCAAAGCACTACTGAAAAAGAAGAAGAAAGTGGGAGGCCTCACCTTACCTGACTTCAGAACCTATTATACAGCCACAGTAGTCAAAACACCCTGGTATTGGTACAACAACAGACACATAGACCAATGGAACAGAATTGAGAACCCAGACATAGATCCATCCACGTATGAGCAGCTGATATTTGACAAAGGACCAGTGTCAATTAACTGGGGAAAAGATAGCCTTTTTAACAAATGGTGCTGGCATAACTGGATATCCCTTTGCAAAAAAATGAAACAGGACCCATACCTCACACCATGCACAAAAACTAACTCCAAGTGGATCAAAGACCTAAACATAAAGACTAAAACGATAAAGATCATGGCAGAAAAAATTGGGACAACCCTAGGAGCCCTAATACAAGGTATAAACAGAATACAAAACATTACCAAAAATGATGAAGAGAAACCTGATAACTGGGAGCTCCTAAAAATCAAACACCTATGCTCATCTAAAGACTTCACCAAAAGAGTAAAAAGACCACCTACAGACTGGGAAAGAATTTTCAGCTATGACATCTCCGACCAGCACCTGATCTCTAAAATCTACATGATTCTGTCAAAACTCAACCACAAAAAGACAAACAACCCAATCAAGAAGTGGGCAAAGGATATGAACACACATTTCACGAAAGAAGATATTCAGGCAGCCAACAGATACATGAGAAAATGCTCTCGATCATTAGCCATTAGAGAAATGCAAATTAAAACTGCGATGAGATTCCATCTCACACCAGCAAGGCTGGCATTAATCCAAAAAACACAAAATAATAAATGTTGGAGAGGCTGCAGAGAGATTGGAACTCTCATACACTGCTGGTGGGAATGTAAAACGGTACAACCACTTTGGAAATCCATCTGGCGTTATCTTAAACAGTTAGAAATAGAACTACCATACAACGCAGAAATCCCACTCCTAGGAATATACCCTAGAGATACAAGAGCCTTCATACAAACAGATATATGCACACCCATGTTTATTGCAGCTCTGTTTACAATAGCAAAAAGTTGGAAGCAACCAAGGTGTCCATCAACGGATGAATGGGTAAATAAATTGTGGTATATTCACACAATGGAATACTACGCATCGATAAAGAACAGTGACGAATCTGTGAAACATTTCATAACATGGAGGAACCTGGAAGGCATTATGCTGAGCGAAATGAATCAGAGGCAAAAGGACAAATATTGTATAAGACCACTCTTATAAGATCTTGAGAAATAGTAAACCTGAGAAGAACACATACTTTTGTGGTTACGAGGCGGGGAGGGAGGGAGGGTGGGAGAGGGTTTTTTATTGATTAATCAGTAGATAAGAACTGCTTTAGGTGAAGGGAAAGACAACACTCAATACATGGAAGGTCAGCTCAATTGGACTGGACCAAAAGCAAGGAAGTTTCCGGGATAAAATGAATGCTTCAAAGGTCAGCGGAGCAAGGGCGGGGGTCTGGGGAACATGGTTTGCAGGGACTTCTAAGTCAATTGGCAAAATAATTCTATTAGGAAATCATTCTGCATCCCACTTTGAAATGTGGCGTCTGGGGTCTTAAATGCTAACAAGCGGCCATCTAAGATGCAGCAATTGGTCTCAACCCACCTGGAGCAAAGGAAAATGAAGAACACCAAGGCCACACAACAACTAAGAGCCCAAGAGACAGAAAGGGCCACATGAACCAGAGACCTACATCATCCTGAGACCAGAAGAACTAGTTGGTGCCCGGCCACAATCGATGACTGCCCTGACAGGGAGCACAGCAGAGGACCCCTGAGGGAGCAGGAGATCAGTGGGATGCAGACCCCAAATTCTCATAAAAAGACCAAACTTAATGGTCTGACTGAGACTGGAGGAACCCCGGTGGCCATGCTCCCCAGACCTTCAGTTGACACAGGACAGGAACCATCCCCGAAGACAACTCATCAGAAATGAAAGGGACTGGTCAGCGGGTGGGAGAGAGACGCTGATGATGAGTGAGCTAATTATATCAGGTGGACACTTGAGATTGTGTTGGCAACTCTTGTCTGGAGGGGGGATGTGAGGATAGAGAGAGAGAGAAGCCGGCAAAAGTGTCAAGAAAGGAGAGACTGAAAGGGCTGACTCAAGAGGGGGAGAGCAAGTGGGAGTAGGGAGTGAGATGTATGTAAATTTATATGTGACAGACTGATTGGATTTGTAAACGTTCACTTGAAGCTTAATAAAAGTTATTAAAAAAAAAAAAACCTCAAAAAGTATGTCGTCTTCAACAAGTGACTCCATTTGTAGAATGCTATCCGAAAGAAAAATACTGACATGCACACACACACACACACACATACACTCAGGTATTCATTATAGCATTGTTTAAAACAACAATAAATTGGAAACATACCAAATGTCCATCTATAGGGACGTTTTTACTCAGCATCTGATCTGATGTTTTCCTGAGACCCTAACTTATTGGAGGGTAGGGATGGTGGTAGGATTAGTGGTGAGCGATTGAACTTTCAATATGCTACTTTACGGAATTACAGTCCTTTGGGCCAATGCAGTCTTTTGTGCTCCTTTCCTTTCCCTTCTGCTCCTTCCCAAGGTGGCATCTAGGATGATCTTATGTTGGCAAGTGGGGACAGGAGCTTAGCTTTATAAGATATCCTCCATATTCTTACTGGTGTCTTTCGTAGAATTTCACATCCAAGTTGCAACTGGTTCCACCTAGCCTTTTTGGAGTAACACTCTTGTATTCACTGTTGGAATTTGTGGTTTCAGGCATTTGCTTGTGCTCTCAAAATGTGACAAAAATCCCTGCTCCCTCTCATTTATGTTAAGCAAGTTGGGCATATGGCTCAATGCTGGAGAATAGATTTCCCAGCAGTCCTTTCCCATGTGAGTAACGGAGTGGGAAAAGAAGTAGTGTATGTCACTCCCAAGTTGTTGTTAGGTGCCGTCCAGTTGGTTCTGACGCATAGTGACCCTATGTAGCACAGAACAGAACTCTGCCCAGTCCTGTGCCATCCTTACAATTGTTGTTATGCTTGAGCCCATTGTTGCAGCCACTGTGTCAATCCATCCTGTTGAGGGTCTTCCTCTTTTCCACTGACCCTGTACTTTACCAAGCATGATGTCTTTCTCCTGGGACTGATCGCTCCTAACAACATGTCCATAGTATGTTAAGATGCAGTCTCTCCATCCTTGCTTCTAACCGAAATACTTGCACCTAAATGCCTCTGAGTTTTCTTTCCTCTTTGTGTGAGCTAGAAAACTAATGTGGCTGTGGCCCAGCTTTGGCCCTGTAACTGAAGCTAATGGCCCCATATCAAAGAAAAAAGGGAAAGAAATCTGTGTTCCCAAATGGCCACATGGAGCACAACAGCCCTCCTACCCACACAACACTGTTATGTGAGAGATACATAAAAATCTTCACTCTTGCAGTCATTGTGTATGGAGACAGGGGAGGAGTCCTCTTTGGTTTCTTGTGTCCCATATTTGCTTTTTTCTTTGTTTAATCTCTCATTTTGGTGGAAAACAACTTGTGATAGCTTTCTGAGAAACAGTGCATGGGAAGAAAATTTTAGAGACATATGTCTTTATTTCATTTTATAATTAGTTTGGCTGAGCATAGAAGTCTAAGTTAGAAATCACTTGCCTTTAAGGTTTTGAAGATTTTGATCCAGAAAATAAAGTTCCAGTTCTCTTTTAATGGAGCTGGGGTGGGGCATTTTCTGGCTGAGTGATCTGGGAATCAGATTAAATGATGTACCAGTATGTACTTGTACATACAGGTAGTGCTCTAAATCCTAAGCGATAGTGAGCTGGTAGGATGAGGACTCCAAATCTGATCCTATTGGGTCACACACACAAAGACACTTTACAAAAAGTTGGCAATTGAAAACTCTTATTATTTACAGAAGGCAAACAGTAAAAAATAGGAGCAGATTACTTACAGAAAGAAAACTGTAAATAATACGAACAAATATGAGGTGAACCGGCTCCCTCTAACCCCTACAAGTGCCCCATTTACAGCCGTAGCAGATGGACCCACTTATGTCAAAATGGGGACCCATTCACCCTTCCCAAATTATCTATATCCATTTCTGTGTCACCAGGTGGGCATATCATGGATAGGTGTCAGCAGGTGTCTCTCTCCCTCAGCAGGTAGTCCACCAGCTGAGAGTGGGTGCAGCATTTGTTCTCTCTCTCTCTGCATCTTTTCTTGTCAGGGTCTAGTCCCCTATGCTTACTGGCCTAGATCTCAACCAGAGCTCTGGGATAACCCATGGCCAGTGCCAGGGTTAGGCCGACATTATACAGCTCTAGAAGGAAAACTGTGTTACTAGCTCGTCCTTTAGACACAGGGTCCCTGCACTGAGAAACTCCTTGACTGGGGTAGACTGATGACAAGGACCTTCCCCTAGAGCTGACAGAGAGATAAGGTCTTCCCTTAGAGATGGCACCGTGAATTTGGGCTTCTAGCCTCCTAGACTACGAGAGGATAAATTTTTCTTTGTTAAAGCCATCCACTTATGGTATTTCTGTTACAGCAGCACTAGAAAACTTATACATGGTATATGCCCAAGCCTCTGCAAGAAACCTTTCAGCCCTCAGACAGGCCTCCTATTGGCCTTATGTTTACAGCTCTCTAGCACAGCCAGGGCATCTACTGGTGTCAAAGGCAGGCCAGCTTGTTTGCCAGGCTCTGCTCAGATGTCTGCCTGCAGAAGTTTGCACTATGACTGCTCCCCCTTTACAGGGTACCCAGCTCCACTGGTGACCTCCAGTATGCAGGTGTCTATCTCCCTTGACGGTCTCCTGCCCGGAGGCACACAGCTTCGCTCTGTGGGCCCACTCCGCCCACCGTGCCTGTTTCTCCATGGACCGATTCACCCTCAGTGGGCTGATTCACCCTCTGCTGCCAGGCTGGCAGTCTCACAGTTCTCCCAGCTCACGCTGCTACCACCATTTCTTTGCCGTTGAGCTCTGCTGTGCTTGCCGTCATTTCTCTTGGTTGTCAGTGTTAACAGCTCAGTGTTACCAGCTCAATACAGCCCTTTCATTAGGTTCTAGGAGGTTCTCAGCACAAGGACCTCAGGTCCAAAGGATATGCTCCTCTCCAGGCTCTTGCTGATCAGGAGGACCCCTCACCCCCAAAAACAAACCTTTGTGAGATTAGCTGCTTATATGGGAAAACTCCTTGTCAGTTTCAGGGCATGGCTTTCCTAGCATCATAAATCTACAAATTCCTTTGGTGGGTCATAAACTGACCAATCATATTGGGTAGATTGCAAGGCACTAGTGAAGATGGCAAGCCCAACTTTGCAAGCTGTGTATTCAGATAGCAAACTGACCAAACCTTTGGCAGATGGGGGGCCAATCAATCATTTTGGGAGAATTGCAAGCTTATGGTCAGAAAGGCTGCATAAAATAAACCCATTACACCACAGGAATCTAGAGGTTTGAGTTAAGCAGATTTCTCAACCAATTGTCCTTATTTTACTTCTCTGTACCACTCCTCCTTTCTCTTCTACTTCCAGAGAAACCTGGCGCCAGCGTGTGTGAGCCTTGGAGATTCTACCATGTAATGTCTATTGGTTCTCAGGATCCCCCCTGCCTGGAGTACATTGCAGTTTTCTGGGACCTGATAATTCAGTTACCACTTTTCCACCTGCTTTCCAGCTTTAAAAGTTTGGCTGCTTTAATATCACCTTTCATTCTCCCTGTTCTTGAAGGCTTATGTCTTTACAAGTAATCCTTTTGGCGGGCTGGGGGAGTGAGTGAAAATACATTGTGTTTGCTTACATAATAATATTTAGTCAGGCATTTAGAATGATTATGCATTTTCCTTCTATTGGTTTCTTGCTTTATTATAATTACCAAATATTTTATTTTTCAACTGTAGAATTAAAAGGATATTCAAATACTGTTTTCTTAACGTAAAAACAAAACCACTTGAATGATAAACTTTTCAGTTCATGTTCTGTTTTCCTTCTTCTACCTTTTGGTTTAGACATTCACACTTCTAAGTAAAGGGTGAGAGTTTAAGTTGTTACTGCTCTGTAGGCTGCATTCATTTTAACTAGGGCTTCCAGACCCCTGAGCCCTCATTTTTTCCATCTATAATCAGTTGTCATTGAGTAGATTTTGTCTCATGGCAACCCCATGTGTGTCAGAGGAGAACGGTACTCCATAGGGTTTTCTTTTCTTTTTAAATTGCGCTTCAGGTGAAAATTTGCAGAGCAAGTTAGTTTCCCATTCAATAATTTATGCACAAAGTGTTCCGTGACATTGGTTGCAGTCCCCACAATGTTTCCACTATCTCCCCATTTCCACCCTGAGTTCTCCATTCCCATTAGTCTGGTTGAGGTGTTGAAGTTTTCTATAAATTTTAGAGATTATATCCTTGTTGGACACGTTGTTGTTGTTAGGTGCTGCCAAGTCAGTTCCAACTCATGGTGACCCTACGTACAACAACAAAAAGAAACACTGCCCAGTCCTGCACCGTCCCCATGATCTTTGCTATGCTTGAGTCCATTGTCACAGCCACTGTGTCAATCTATCTCATTGAGGGTCTTCCTCTTTTTCGCTGACCCTCAACTTTACCATATTCACATATTGTTGGATGTGTAGTAGCCACAATTTTTTCCCCAGTCTGTATAAATTCTCTTTTTATTCTTTCGGCGAAGTCTTTTGATGAGCATTAAGTGTTTAATTTTTAGGAGGTCCCAGTTATCTAGTTCATCTTCTGCTATTTATGCATTTTTAGTTATGCTTGGTATTCTATGTATGCTGTGTATTGGGGCTGTCCCCATCTTTTCTCCTACGATCTTTATAGTTTTAGGTTTTACATTTAGGTCTTTGATCCATTTTGTGTCAGTTTTTGTGCATGGTGTGAGGCATGGATCCTGTTTCATTTTTCTGCAGATGGATATCCAGTTTTGTCAGCATTATTTGTTAAAGGGATTTTCTCTTCCTTGTTTAGTGGACATCAACTCTTTGTTGAAGATCAATTGTACATAGGTGAGGTGAATGGATTGACTTCCGTGTTCTCAATTCTATTCCATTGGTCTATGTGTCTGTCAATGGACCAATACTAGGCTGTTTTGACTACCATGCCTGTACAGTAGGTTCTGAGACTGGGGAGTGTGAGGCCTCCTACTTTGTCCTTCTTCTTCAATAATGCTTAACTTATCTGGGACTTCTGTCTGTTCCATATAAAGTTGGTGATTTGTTTTTACAGCTCATTAAAGAATGTTGTTGGAATTTGGATTGAGATTGCATTGTGTTTGTAGATTGCTTTGGGTAGTACTGACATTTTCACAATGTTAAGTCTTCCTATCCGTGAACATGGTATGTTTTTCCATTTAAGTAAGTCTTTTTTGGTTTCTTGCAGTGGTCTTTTGTAGTTTTCTTTGTGTAAGTCTTTTACATCCCTGGTTAGATTTATTCCTACGTGTTTTATCTTTTTGGGGGGCTATTGTAAATGGTATTGTTTTCCTGATTTCCCTCTCAGAGTTCTCTTTGTTAGTATAGAGGAATCCAAATGATTTTCATATGTTGATCTTGTACCCTACCACTTTGCTGAATCCCTCTATTAGTTGCAGTAGTTTTCTTGTGGAATATCTGAGATTTTCTATGTATGGGATCATATCATCTGCAAGTAGGGGTAGTTTTACTTCTTCCTTAGCAATAAGGATGTCCTTTATCTCCCTTTCTTGCTTTATTGTGCTAGCTAGGACTTCCAGTACAGTATCAAATAAAGGGTGGTGATAAAGAATATCCTTGTCTGGTTCCTGTTCTCAAGAGGAATGCTTTCGATCTCTTTCCACTGAGAATAATACTGGTTGTTGGCTTTGTACATATGCCCTTCATTATGTTGAGGAATTTCTCTTCTATTCCGATTTTGCTGAGAGTTTTTATAAGGAATGAGTATTGGACTTTATCAAATGCTTTTTCTGTGTCAATTGAGATGATCATGTGAATCTTTTCCGTTGTTATATTTATGTGACATATTATGTTGATTGACTTTTCTAATGTTGAACCACCCTTGCATATCTGGTATGACTCTCACTTGGTCATGATGTATTATTTTTTTGATATGCTGTTGAATTCTGTTGGCTACAATTTTGTTGAGAATTTTTACGTCTATGTTCACAGGGGATATTGGACTATAATTTTCTTTATTTCAATAATTGCCTTTGCCTGGCTTCAGGACTAGGGTTATGCTGGCTTCATAGAATGAATTCAGGAGTATTTCTTCCTTTCCGATGTTCTGGAATAGTTTGAACAGCATTGGTGTCAACTCTTCATTGAATGTTTGGTAAAATTCTCTAGTGAAGCCATCTGGGTCAGGGCTCTTTTGTTGGGAGTTTTTTTTTTTTATGACCTCTTCAATTTCTTCTTTTGTTATGGGTCTTTTCAGATTTTCTACCTCAGTTTGTGTTAGCTAAGGTAGGTAGCATGTTTCTAGAAATTAGACCATTTCTGCTAGGTTTTCAAATTTGTTGGAGTATAGTTTTTCATAATATCATGCTGTGATCCTTTTTCCATAGGGTTTGCAATAGCTGATTTTTCAGAAGTAGATCACCAGGCCTTTCTTCTGAGGCACCTCTGGGTGGACTCAAGCTGCCAAACTTTCAGTTAGCAGTAGTGAGTGTTAACTGCATCATCCAGGGACTCCTCCTCTATCATATGGGGGTAATACTGCCTACATTGAAGAGCTGTTTAAAGAGTTAGAATGAATAAATAAAAAAATGCCTGTTTAGTGGAAAGAAAAGTAAATAGCTTAAATCCCTGCCTGGTGTGTGATAACACTCTGCAAATATGGGCTATTATTAATCTTGTGAAAAGAAGCAGACGGCCACATCCTTTTCCTGTGGAGCAGTTGGTGGGTTTGAACCTGTGACCTTTCGGTTAGCAGCTGAACAATTTAACCACTGCACCACCAGAGCTCCTAAATGTTGATTAGCCAGTAATATTATTAGCTGGCTTTGCATCTTATGGAATATCCACCTCCAAACAGTTAACAGTTTAATATTTATGAAAAGGGTTTCTGTGTATGGCTCTATACTGAAGTGGAAAGAATTTATAATACATAGAAATTTCATTATATATCAGCATTGTTACTTGAGTGAGTGAATTAATTACCTTTTTGCCTTCTTTTGTTCATCTGTAAAATAAGAATAATAATCTTATCCACACAATACCGTTGTTATGAGGATTAAATGTTTAACATAAAATATACACTTTTTGTTCTTGTTTTGGTTATTGTTTGCTTTACCAAAGTAAGATATTATATATAATTTTCATCATCGTCCTTTATTTACTCAAGAATATCTCATGAAAATAATTTAAAACCATTTGGTATAGAACTAATTCATCCATGGATGCATAATATCCATAATGTGGATATATAATAATTGATCTGCCATCATCCCACAAGCCAGCATTTGATTAATTTACATTTTTTTTCTAAGAACAATCCATAAAAAAATCCTATGCATATGTTTGTTTTTGGTAAACAGAACAATGTGGTGCACAAATGGAGGTATATTGTTCAACAAATTATTTAAAATTAACCAAACCAAAACCAAACCCATTGCCATTGAGTTGATTCCAACTTACAACAACACCATGTGCTTCAGAGTAGAAATGCTTCGTAGGGTTTTCTTGGCTGTAATCTTTGCAAAAGCAGAATGTCAGGACTTTCTTACACAGCACTGCTGTGTAGGTTCAAACTGCCAACCTTTAGGTTAGTAGCCAATGGCAAACTGCTTGCACCACACAGGAACTTAAACAACTGAACATACCTATATAATTAGCACCCAGATCAAGAAATATAATGTTACTAGCTCCCAGAAGCCTTCATCATGCCTCCTTCTAGCACTTAACAAGTGCCCTCCTTCTGATTTCTGAACTTTGCTTGGTTTCGAATTGTGTATAATTGGAATCATGCGTTTGGACTCTGTTGTGCCTGGCGTCTTTTGTGCTATTCATCCATACTTATGCTTGGGGTTATAATTTGTTAATTCTCATTCCTGTATAATAAACCATTAAATGAATATGACACACACATGCACACACACACGCAAATGCCTAGCACAGTGCCTGATAGTTAACACTATTCTTAAGGGAGAAAATTGGTGGCAAAGATCTTACCTACCTTCTCACATAGGCTTCTACCTAATTACAAGGCCATACTGGGACACAAAGAGCAAATTATCAACCAAAATTGTGATGCATTGATTTGAACCTGAAAAATACCTAAGGTTTCCTGACCTACTCTCTCTCTTTTTTAAAAATATTTTTTGGTGAACGTTTACACAGGAAAATAGGATTGTATTTAACAATTTCTATACATATTGTTAGGTGACATTGTTTCCGTTTGCTAAAATGTATCAACGGTTTCTTTATTTCCATTTTGGTTGTTTGGTTTACATTGATCTAGCTTCTCTGTCCCTGCTTGCCTTCCCATCTTTGGTCTAGAGTAAATGTTTACTATTTGGTTTCAGCTAGAAGATTATTCTGAGGAGCACAGTACTCATGGGTGACTATTTATTGTATGGGCCAATCTCTTACCTACCCTTGAAAATGTTTATTTATTAACCAGGTTGGTGAAAAAAAGCCTCTTTTTATCTCAGTTGCAACGGAATCCTGGTGGAGAATAGCCTCACCAGGTATATAGCTGGTCCAGGCCTGGCTGATGAAATACAAGAATAAGCTTTTTAATTAATCTGTAGTTTTTTTTTTTTTTTTTTCCTGATGAGTACAAGAAATACAATAACAATATAAACACTTGAAATCAGGTAGCTATATTTAGAGGAAACAAACCAAGCAAAAAGGGAGGCCAAAAATTGATCAGAAAGGTTATTTTATAAGATTTAAAGATGTCTCTGCATATTTACCTGGAGCAGATAAGAGTGACTTATGACACCTAGGAATAGGGCCTACATCAACATTTACTTTGTCATAGAAAGAAAAATTCTTCCAGCACAGAGGGCTTATTCTATTACTTCTTACATTCGGAATGACTCAGAAATTACCAATAGATGAAAGCAAAACTGGAAATTATCATTCCATTGATTTCTTTTAAAGGAGCTAGTGTTCTAATTGGGGAATGATGCTATTTGAAAATTAATATTCTCTGTCTTTCAGTATTTGATCCAGTAACACTAGTACATTTACAAATAGGGAAAAGAGACTTTAAATTTGATTTAGAGGAAGGAGAAACTACATTTTAGAAAGTCTCTTTCTCAAGTTTTCAATGAATATTTAAGAATGCAGGAACATGGTGCTATGGATGGAAGCACCATGCTGTCCATCTACAGCAAAGACCTGAAAAACTAAGCAAAACAGATACAATCATCAATTCTGGAACCTAAGAGTCAAATGAAGGAATAAAGAACTTGATCAAGCACCAAATGGAATAAGAAACTGACAGAGAAGAGAGAATGAGAAGAGCTATGGAGTGGAGGTCCCCTACTAGCTAGCATGGCACAGATTAGCCATCCTGGACCTCAGCCACTAAGAATGGCAGACAGGGAGTAGAGGAAGGCAACTCCATGGAGCTCCCAACAGGAGATAGACCACTTGGTAACCAGGGACACATGCCTTTCTACCCCACACACTTCTTTCCTCTACGTGGCCTCCACTACTTCCCAACAGGCCATGTTCACTAGGCATAAGAGACACCAGCTCACTGCCACTCAGATCCTCCCCACCCCCACTGGTTGGCTCCCTCAGCACCATTTTTTTTGTTGTTGTTTCTTTTCTCATTCCTTCCCTTTCTCTCCCCCTCCTACTCCCATGTGTTATTCCCGCCCCTTCTTGAGGGGCTGTGCCACATAGCTCAGCTAGAGACCCATCGGCACATGGCCTCCCTGGGTCCATACCACCCCACTGGCAGGCTCTCTCAGCCCCATTTTTTTTGTTGTTGGTTTCTTATCTCTCTCTCCCTTCCTTTCTTTCCTTTCTCCTTCCCACCTAGCCCGTGGGCCATCCTGTCCCCTTCTTGATAGGCTGTGCCACACAGCTTGGTTAGAGAGCCACCAGCACATGATCCTCCTGGGTCATGTGCCCCCACCAGCTGGCTTCTTCCGTGCCATTTTTTTTCATGGTTTCTTATCTCTCTCTCCCTTCCTTCCTTTACTTTCTCCTGTCCAGCTAGCCACATGTGCCATCTCCACCCCTTCCTCATGGCTGTGCCACACCACTTGGCTGGAGGACCACTGGCGCATGGCATCCCTGGGTCCACACCACCCCCACTGGCAAACTCCCTCAGTGCTATTTTTTTTGTTATTTTTTTTCTGTCTTTTATGTTGTTACTTCTTCTCCCTCTCTCCTGTCCTTCATTTCCTGTATTACACCAGCCTAGCCCTGTGTGCCACCTCCATCCTGATGGACGGTGTTGTACCACTTGGCTAGAGAGCCTCTGGAACACAGCCTCCCAGGACTGTGTTGCACCCATAGGCCAGCTCCCTTAGTGCCATATTTTTTTTACTTTTCTTTATCTTTTCCCTTCTCCCTTTTCCTTCTCCCTCCCTCTACCCCTAGCTGGTAGTCTGTGCTGTACCACCTAGTGAGAGAGACAGCAGCTCACTGCCACCCCAATTCCACCCCACCCCCAATAGCTGACTCCTGGCTGTATTTATTAATTTTGTTGTTGCTGTTTATTTTTTGTTTATTCTCTCTTTTTTCCTTTTCCTTTCTCCTGTCTACCTAGCCCCATGGACCACCCACACCCCTTCTTGACCAGCCGAGCTGCACTGAAAGGCGAGAGAGCAACCAGCACATAGCCTCGCTGGGCCTACCCACCCCCACCTGCTGAATTCTACGTCCCACTATTTTATTTCCTTTTTTTTTTTTTGCCTCTATTTCTCTCTCTTCTTTCTGTCACCTGCTGAGATCCTTCCCTCTGGCCTATTTGCACCTAGCACCAAGAGCTGTACCCCTGAGCGGCACTGGTGCAGACCATGAGGACCCACCCCATTGGCCCCAGTGCATGCCAAAAACTACCCATCCCTGCTTCTCTCCCCTCTGCTGGATCTGCCATGCTGCACCATAGCTGAGTGACTGACCCTGCCCACCTGGATAAGGTGGTGAGATGTATTGTGCCCACAGGCAAGCAATCAACAAAGCATGCCCAACCCACCTGCCCAGACTGACCCCCCCAGAAAAGCAGGACAAAACAAATCTGCAATTAATAAATGAAGAAAATAATTCCTGAATGTCTTGAAGACAGAGGAAAATATCAAAACTTATTAAAAAAAAAAATGACAGAATGACTCCAGAAAGTGACCAGATGATCTTCCGGTAGAATAAAAGACACTGGGAACTACCTGATAAGGAATTCAAAACTCTAATATTCAGCGCTATCCAACAGATGAAGGAAAACACAGGTAAAAATAAGGAAAAATGCTTAAAATTGTGGAAAATACAGACAAAATCAGGGAAAACACAGACAAAGCAACAGAAAAATTCAGGAAAATAATACAGGAACAAAAGTAAAAATAAACAAACAACTAGAAATCACACACAAACAGCAATTAGAAATCCAAAAGATAACAAGATTTCAGAAATGGACAGCACAATAGATGGTTTTAGGAGCAAATTTGAAACATTGGAGACAAGATTAGTGAAATTGAAGATGAATTCTTGGATTCCTCTTTGTTTGAGGAAAAATCAGAGAAAAGAATAAGGAAAAATGAAGAAACCCTGAGAAGGATGTGGGATACAATCAAAAGTAAAAATTTACTTGTGATCAGAGCTCCAGAACAGGGGGAGAAACACAGAAAGGATTGTTTAAGATGAAAAACTGACCATCCGAGAAGCTCAATGAACACTATGTAGGATAGATCCCAAAAGGAAATCACTAAGACATGTCATAATCACACCTGCTAAAACCAAAGACAAAGAAAGAATCCTGATAGCAGCTCAATAAAAACAATAAGTCATATACAAAGGGGAAACAATAAGACTAAGCTCTGATTATTCGGCAGAAACCATGCAAGAAAAAGGCAATGGGATGACGTATATAAAACTTTGAAAAAGGAAAAAGTGCTAACCTGCAAAACTCTCACTCGTATATGATGATGCATGTAGGACGTTTCCAGATAAACAGATGTTAAGAAAATGTGTAAAAACCAAACCAAATTTACAAGAATTATTGAAGGGAGTCCTTTGGTTAGAGAACCAACAACATCGGACAACAGCCTGAATCTAGGACGCAGGACAGCATAAGCCAGATACCAACCTAGGCAATGAATTCTCAAGGTTAAAACAAAACTAAAAGATTTACAACAAAGAATCAGAGAGGTCAATCTGTAAATGACAACAACGTCAGAACAATAAAAGAGGAAATAAATGATGTAGGTATAGGACTTTAAAATGGAGAGGAAGTCAAGGTGATACCAAGTAATTAAAAACTGGTTTAAACTTAGGAAGATGGGGTAAATTTCAAGGTATCCACAAAGGAAGTTAACAAACCTATTCATCAAAATTAAGAAGAAAAGCATAAAGCCTCAGTAAACACAGAATCTACAAAAAATGAAAGAAAAAAAAAAACCCAAACAAAAGGAATTCAACACAGGAGAGTACAAGGAACAAAGCAAATATCAGCACCACCCACCCACCCACCCACACACGCGTGCACACACACACGCACACACACTCACACACAAGCCATTACAAAATGACAGCAATAAACTTGCGCCTGTCAATAATCACACTGAATGTAAATGGTTTAAATGCACCGATAAAGAGACAGAGAGTGACAGAATGGATTAAAAAACAGGATCCATCAATAGGCTGTCTACAAAAGACAAACCTTAGAAACAAAGACATACATATATTAAAGATCAAAGGATGAAAAAAACACATAACAAATAATAACCAAAAAAAAAAAAAAAAAAAGAGCAAGAGTGGCAATACTAATCTCAGACAAAATGACTTTAAAACAAAATCCACCATAAAAGATAAGGAAGGACATTATATAATGATTAAAGGGACAGTCCACCATGAGGACATAATCATAATAAATATTTATGCAGTCAATGACAGGACTCCAAAATACATTAAAAAAAAAAAAACAGTGCTAAAAAGAGAAATTGACAGTTCTACAGTAATAGTACCCTGGTGGCACAGTGATTAAGAACTTGGCGGTTAACCAAAAGGTCAGCAGTTCAAAACCACCAGCCAATCCTTGGAAACTCTATGGGGCAGCTCTCCTCTGTCCTACAGGGTCACTGTGAGTTGGAATCGACTCAATGACAATGGGTTAACTGGTACAATAATAGTGGGAGACTTCAACATACAACCCTTGGTAAGCTCCCTCAGTGCCTTTTTTTTTGTTTCCTCTTTTTTTTTTGTTTCCTCTCTTTTTTTTTGTTTCTTCTCTCTCTCCCCCTCTTCTTTAATTTCCTTTCTCCCTCCCACCTAGCCCCCTGTGCCATGATCCCCACCCCCCAACAGGTTGCGTTGTACCACTTGGCTAGAGAGCCTCTAGCACACAGCCTCCCTGGGTCTGAACTGCACCCACAGGCCAGCTCCCTTGGTGCCATATATATATATATTTTTTCTTTATCTTTCCCTCTCTCCCTCCCATCTAGGTCCTGTGCTGCCTCCACCAGACTGAGTACAGCACAACTAGATGATGCCTGGCTACCACCACAAACTGCTCTGTCAGGGATCATAATAGAGGGTCCCAGACAGAGCTGAAGAAAAATGTAGAAGAAAATTCTAACTCTCTCTCTCTCTCTCTCACACACACACACATACACACACACACACACACACAGACCAGACTTACTGGTCTGACAGAGACTGGAGAAACCCTGAAAGTATGGCCCCTGGACACCTTTTTAACTCAGCACTGAAGTCACTCCTGAGGTTCACCCTTCAGCCAAAGATTAGACAAGCCTATAAAACAAAAAGAGACTAAATGGGCATACCAGCCCAGGGACAAGGACAAGAAGGCAGGAGGGGACAGGAAAGCTGGTAATGGAGAACCCAAGTTCAAGAAGGGGAGAATGTTGACATGTCTTGTGATTGGCAAACAATGTCACAAAACAATACGTGTAATTTAATTGTTTCATTAAGTGTCTTGTTGACCTAAGTACTATCAGCAGCTGTGGTGGCAGTCTTTTTTTCCCCTGATTTTCAGTAAAGACCAAGAGTCAGTGCTTCTGGTTACACATAGTGCTGAAAACACTTCTGAGGATCATTTTACTGTGAGAGATGACAGATCATTAAAGCTGGAAAAATCATGTGAGTCATTCCAGAAGAGGGTGAAGCTCAGAGAAGTGAAAGGGGTTGTCCAAGAATGCAGAGCTAGTTATTGGTTGACCCAGCTAAGATTTTTTAGCTTTCATTATATCAAACTGATACCACAAATCATTTATTCTATCTTTACATTCTCAAAATACATTACATGCCTTGATTGGCTTGTTTTATGGAGGTTTCAGATAAATACTGTCTGAATCTTGCCATTTTCAAATGGAGGAAAAACCTTTTTCCCTAATGTTTTTTTCTTTGTATGAAAGGTAAATTAATACTAACAAGCCCTCTAAGATTGGTGTGATGGTTAGGATTGTGTGTCAACATGGCTGGGCCATAATTCTCAGTGATTTGGCAGTTATGTAATAATTCAGTTATCTGTATTTTGTGATATAATGTAATCACTTCCATGATGTGATCTGCCAATCAGTTGTAAGGGGAGTTTTCTTGGGGATGTGGCCTGCCTCCAATATATACAGATATTCTGGCAAAGGTCTCTGACTTTTACTCGCTCGGGATCCTAAATCTGGCTCACTATCATCTCACCTCCAGTTTTGGGAACTTGAGCTGGCAGCCTACCATATTGCCTGCCAGTCTTGGGTTCATCAGTTCCTACAGCTATGTGAGTCGATGATCTAGGGTCATGGTTTTGTTGGACAATCCAGTCTATTGGTCTAATATTGTTTTCAGAGTTTCTCTAGAGAAGCAAAACCAGTAGAGTGCATGTATATATATATACGGAGAGAGAGAGAGAGAGGGAGGGAAATAGAGAGAGAGAGAGAGAGAGAGAGAGATTTATCTCAACAAAATGGCTCACGCAGTTGTAGAGGCTGGCAAGTTCCAAGTCCATGGGTCAGGCATTAGCCTAGAGGATTCTCCTGACTCACATCAGGGCAGCATGTGAGTCATTGCCTGCGGAGGGGGCTCAGTCATTGCCTGGGGCAGATGTCTTATAATACATGTCTGAATGTTCTCAAAACACAACCCCACCACCCATTTTTGCTCCTAGACCTATAACTAGACTTAAGTCCCAGCAAGCCCCAAAAGGTGAAGTACAAAGTGTGACCCAGGAGGAGGTATGCTACATTCCAAAATAACTCATTGACTTTTCTAATATGTACCAACAGAAATCTGGGTAACGTGTATGGGAATGACTATTAAGGGTGTGGGATAATGGTGCAAGGAACATAAAGTTGGATAGTGTGCGTTTATTGATACGGGCCCACTAAGCACAGATTCTTCATTCAGTGTTTCAGCTTGAGAGGTTGGGAAAGGCTCTAATAGTTTATTTCTTTGGGTTCCTGAAGCATGGATTACGTGGTAGCCTACACTAAATCAAGTTAAAGTACCAGACTTACTTTGGTATACTGTAGAAGAAGGTATCCAAAGGCTTAGGAAAATTGGCATGTTAGAGTGGATTTATCAGGTTATACCCCCAGACCCATACATGGAGTGCCCAGAAGACAGGTCTTTGCACCAATATGATGAGGAACAAATTGCTGATGGAAGCTCCAGCATCCTTAAAGACTGCTGTGATTCCTATTTTATGGAAGTCAGATTTGACAGTGGCAACTACCATAACTGAATTAAGACACCTAACTACAATGGGGCTGATTGGACTTTGTGGTGGTAGGGGCCAAGTGGTGGCACTCAATCAACAAAGACAAGGTGGGCGTGGTTAACATACTGGACAGCAAAATCAAAGCAGTAATCAGCATATTCTGGCTCTCATGGACTTATGGTGTTGGCTGCTTAGTCAAAGTGTCCCCGGCAGTGAAATAGGAAATCTACTAAACATTTACTTAATCTTTTTTTTTTTTTATATCAGTGGAATAATTCCAGGTCAAGTGAACAGCAGTCTAACTAGAATTGCTAGAATAGAGAGTCAATTCCCAGACTTGAGCCAGTGTATAGACCCACTTGAGTGAAGGGGAGGCTGGGTTCCCTTGAAGAAGGATTCCACCACTCAGCCAAAAATTCATACCTCTATTCTTTCTCCCAGCCTTCACCTAGGGGATCTATGGCCTTTTATGAGATGACAGTTCATTGGTGAAAAGGAAGTAGTCAGACATTCTGAGGATTACTGGATACTAGCTCTGAACTGACACTAATTCCAGGAAACCCAAAATGTCACTGTGACCTACCAGTCAGAGTGGGGGACATAAGGAGGTCAGGTTATTAACGGAGTCTTAGCTCAGTTTCACCTCACAGTGGGTCCAGTGGGACACCAAACCCATCCTGTAGTGATTTTTTCCAGTTCCAGAATGCATAATTGGAATATTCTCAGCAACTGGAAGAACCCCCACATTGGATCCTTGACAAGTTGTTGTTGTTGTTAGGTGCCATTGAGTTGGTTCTGACTCATAGTGATCCTATGTACAACAGAACAAAACATCGCCCTATCCTAAGCCATCCTCACAATCCTTGTTACACTTCAGCCAATTGTTGCAGCCACTGTGTCAATCCATCTCCTTGAGAGTCTTCCTCTTTTGCGCTGACCCTCTACTTTACCAAGCATGATGTCCTTCTCCAGGTATTGGTCCCTCCTAATAACATGGCCAAAGTAAGTGAGATGAAGTCTCATCCTTGCTTCTAAGGAACATTCTGGCTGTACTTCTTCTGAAACAGACATGTTCGTTCTTTTGGCAGTCCATGATATATTCAATATTCTCCAGAAGCATGATTCGAAGGTGTCAATTCTTCTTTGATCTTCCTTGTTCATCGTCCAGCTTTCACAGGCTTATGAGGCAATTGAAAATACCATGGCCTGGGTCAGGCGCACGTTAGTCATCAAAGTGACATTTTTGCTTTTTAACACTTTAAAGAGGACTTTTGCAGCAGATTTGCCCAATGTAATTGGTCTTTTGATTTCTTGACTGCTGTTTCCATGGGTGTTGATTGTGGATCCAAGTAAAAGGAAATCCTTGACAACGTCAGTATTTTCTCCATTTATCATAATGTTGCTCATTGGTCCAGTTGTAAGGATTTTTGTTTTCTTTATGTTGAAGTCCAATCCATACTGAAGGCTGTGGTCTTTGATCTTTATCAATAAGTGCTTCGAGCCTTCTTCACTTTCAGTAAGCAGGATTTTGTCATCTGCATAATACAGGTTGTTAATGAGTCTTCCTCCAATCCTGATGCTGTGTTCTTCTTCGTATAGTCCAGCTTTTCAGATAATTTGCAGAGCATACAAATTGAACAGGTATGGTGAAAGGATATAGCCCTGATGCACACTTTTCCTGACTTTAAACCACGCAGTATCCACTTGTTCTGTTCGAACAACTGCCTCTTATTTCAAGTACATGAGCAGAGTTAAGTGTTCTGGAATTCCCATTCTTCTCAATGTTATTCATAATTTGTTATGATCCACATAGTCGAACGCCTTTGCATAGTCAAAAAAACACAGGTAAACATCTTTCTGGTATTCTCTGCTTTCAGTCAGGATCCATCTGACATCGGCAATGACATACCTGGTTTCACATCCTCTTCTGAATCTGGCTTGAATTTCTGACAGTTCCCTGCCAATACACTGCTGCAACCACTTTTGAATGATCTTTAGCAAAATTTTACTTGCATGTGATATTAATGATGTTGTTTAATAATTTCCACATTTGGTTGGATCACCTTTCTTGGAAATAGGCATAAATATGGTTCTCTTCCAGGTGGTTGGCCAGTTAGCTGTCTTCCAAATTTCTTTTGCATAGATGAATGAGCACTTCCAGTGCTGCATCAGTTTGTTGAAACATCTCAGTTGGTATTCTGTCAATTTCTGCAGCCTTGTTTTTGGCCAATGTCTCCAGTGCAGCTTAGATGTCTTCCTTCAGCACCATTGGTTCCTGATGATACACTACCTCCTGAAATGGTGGAACATCAATCAATTCTTTTTGGTGTAATGACTTTGTGTGTTCCTTCCATCTTCTTTTGATGCTTCCTCTGTTATTTAGTATTTTCCCTGTAGAATCCTTCACTACTGCAACTCAAGGCTTGAATTTCTTCTTTAGTTCTTTCAGCTTGAGAAATGCTGAATGTGTTCTTTCTTTTTGGTTTTCTATCTCCAGGTCTTCTCATATGTCATTATAATACTTTATCTTCTACAGCTGTCCTTTGAAATCTTCTCTTCAGCTCTTTGATGTCATTTCTTCCTCTTGCTTCAGCTACTTGTAACAAGTGAAATAAGGGCTATTGTGGTAGGAAAAACAAAGTGGATGCCATTAGAACTGCCCCTACCTAGGAAAATAGTAAGCCAAAAACAATACTGCATTTCTGGAGAGATTGCAGCAATTACTGTCACAAACAAGGACTTGAAGGATGCAGGGTGGTGGCTCCCACCACATCCTCATTCAACGTGCTTATTTGGCCTATGCAAAAGAAGATGGATCTTGGAGAATGGTAGGTGATTATCACAAAGTTACCCCGGTGGTGACTCCAATTGCAGCTGCTGTTCCAGGTGTGATTTTATTGCTTTAGCAAATTAATACAGCTTCTGGTACTTGGTTATGCAGCTATTGATCTGGCCAGTGTCCTCTTCTTCGCGTCTTGTTTTGAAGGAACACCAGAAGCAGTTTGCCTTCAGTTGTCAAGGCCAGCAATACACCTTCACTGTCCTACCTCAAGGGTATATAAACTCTCCAGTCCTATGTCATAATTTAGTCTGCAGGGATGTTGATCACCTTTCCTGTCCACATGATGTCACACTGGTCTATTATGTTGATGACATTATGCTGATTGGACCTAGTAAAGAAGATGTGTCAATGACTCTGGACTTACTGGGAAAATATTTGCATGCTAGAGGGTGAAAGATTAATTCAAAAAAATTTTGGGTGCCTTCTTCCTCAGTGAAATTTCTAGGGGCCCAAAGGTATGGCACACGTTGCAATATTCCTTCTAAGGTGAAGGAGAAGGAGAAGGTATGACATCTGGACCTTCCCACAACTAAAAATGAGGCAAAATACCTGGTGGGCCTCTTTGGATTTTTGAGGCAACATATCCCTCATTTGAGTGTGCTACTCCAGCCTGTTGACAGCAATGGGTTTGGCTTTTTGATTTTTGGTACTCCAGCCTGTTAATCAAATAGCTCAAAAAACTGCTAGATTTGAGTGGGGTCCACAACAAGAGAAGGGTCTATAACAGGTTCAGGCTGCTATGCAAGCTGCTCTGCCACTGGGGACATATGATTTGACTGATCCAATGGTGCTTGAAGTGTCAGTGGCAGATAGTGATGCTTTTTGGAGTCTTTGGCATGGCCCTATTTTTAAACCACAGTGCAAACTTACAGGATTTTGGAGCAAAGTCCTGTTATCCTCTGCAGATAACTACTCTCCTTTTGAGAAACAGCTTTTGGCTTGTTACTGGGCCTTAGCAGAGATTGAATGTTTAGCTATATTCATCAAGTCATCATGAGGCCTGAGCTGCCCATCCTGAACTGACTGTTGTCTGACCCACAGAGCCATAAAGTCAGTCATACACAACAACATTGCATTATGAAATGGAAGTGGTACATATGGGATTGGGCCTTTGCAGGACCTGAGCTTACAAGTAAGTTGCCCAAGGAGGTGACCCAAATATACATGGTCTCAACTCCTGTCATATTACCTGCCTTCTCCTAGTCTGCACTTATGGCCTCATGGGGAGTTCCTTGTGCTCAATTAACTGAGGAAGCAAAAACTCGGGCCTGGTTTACTCATGGTTCTGCATGATACACAAGCACCACTCAAAAGTGGACAGCTGCAGCACTATGGCCCCTTTCCATGACCTCCCTGAAGGACAGTGGTGAAGGGAAATCCTCCCAATAGGCAGAACTTCGAGCAGTTCACCTGGTTGTTTACTTTGCTTGGAAGGAGAAATTGCCAGATGTGTGACTGTATACTGATTCATGAGCTGTGGCCAATGGTTTGGGTGGATGATCAGGGATTTGGAAGGAATATGATTGGAAAATTGGAGATAAGGAGATACGGACAAGATGCTTGTGAATAGACCTCTTTGAGTGAGCCAAAGAAGTGAAGATATTTGTGTCTGACTTCAATATTCCCCAAAGGGTGGCCTCGGCAGAGGAAGATTTTAATAATCAAGTGGGTAGGATGATGCATTCTGTGGAAACCAGCTATCCTTTTTCCCCAGCCACCTCCATCATTGTCCAATGGGCTTATGAACAAAGTGGCCAAGGTGGCAGGAATGAAGGTTATGAATGGGCTCAACAACATGGATTTCCACTCACCAAGACCAACTCGGTTTACAGCCACTGCTGAGTGCCCAATCCACCAGCAACTGAGAGCAATGCTGAGTCCCCTATATGGCTTCATTCTATTGGGTGATCAACCAGCAACCTGGTGGCAAGTTGATTACATTGGAACTTTTCCATCGTGGAAGGGGCAGTGTTTTGTTGTTACTGGAATAGACAATTTGGAAAGGGATTTGCCTTCCCTGCACACAATGCTTCTGCCAAAACTACCATCTGTGGACTTACAGGATGCCTTATCCACTGTCTTCGTATCCCACACAGCATTGCCTTGGATCAAGGGACTCACTTCACAGTAAATGAAGTGTGGCAATGGGTTCATGCTTATGGAGTTCACTGGTCTTACAGTGCTCCTCATCACCCCGAAGCAGCTGGCTTCTTAAAATGATGGATTGGCCTTCTAAGGACACAAATACAGCACCAGCTAGGTAGCAATGCTTCTCAGGGTTGACACAATATTCACCAGGTGGCTGTATATGCTCTAAACCAGCATCCAACATATGGTGCTGTTCCTCCCATAGCTAGAATTCACGGTTCCAGGAATAAAGGGGTGGAAATGGGAGTGGCACCACTCACTATTACCCCTAGTGACCCACTCACAAAAATTTTGCTTCCTGTTCCCATGACCATATGCTCCACAGGTCTAGAGGTCTTAGTTCTAAAGGGAGGAATGCTCCCACCTGTAGACACATCACTGATTCCATTGAATTGGAAGTTAAGAATGCCACCTGGCCACTTTGAGCTCCTCATGCCTATGGATCAGCAAAGAAGGGACTTACCATATTATCTGGTGTGACTGACCCTGACTACCAAGGGGAAATTGGATCAGTGTTGCATAATGGAGGTAAACAAGAGTATGGCTGGAATACAGGAGATTCCTTAGGGCATCTCTTAGTACTATCATGCCCTGTCATTAAAGTCAATGGAAAGCTATAGCAACCCAATTCCAGTATAACTACTAGCCACTCAGGCACTTCAGGAATGAAGGTTTGGGTCGCCCCACCAGGCAAAGAAGCACAGCCAGCTGAAGTGCTTGCTGAGAGTAAAGGGAATACAGAATGGATGATGGAAGAAGGCAATTCTAAATACCAGTTACAGAAATGAGACCAGTTGCAGAAATGAGGACTGTAATTGTTAAGAATATTACTTCCTTGAATGTGTCCATCAAATATTTTGTTTTCTTCACTTAAAAAATGTAAAGTGTAGACAGGACTAGTGCATTTTTGGTTGTCCACATGTTAGTTGTATCGTGTTAGATGCAACTCTGACTTTGTAATTGTCTTCATTTAGAGATTGTGTATGGTTTAAGTAAATGTGTACAGGTGCCAAGTTGACAAGAGGTGGACTGTTATGGTTAAGTTTGTGTGTCAACTTGGCTAGGCCATCATTCTCAACTATTTGGCAGTATGTAAAAAAAAAAAAAAAAATTTTTTTTTTTTTTTTAGTGATGTATTTTGGCAATTATGTAATGATGTAGTTATCCTCCATTTTGTGGCATAATGTAATCACCTCCATTATGTGATCTGATGTGATCAGCCAATTAGTTGTAAGGGGAGTTTCCTGGGGGTTGTGGCCTGCATGCAATATATATGGATGTTCTGGGCAAAGCTTGTTGGCATTTGCTCGCTCTGGAACCTGCATCTGGCTCATCATCATCTGACCTCCGATTCTTGGGACTTTAGCCAGTGGCCTGCCAGTCTTGAGTTCATCAGCCCCTGCAGCTATGTGAGTGAGGAGAAACCACCAGCCTGATGCCTGACCCACGGCTCGGGACTTGCCAGCCTCTACAACCACAAGAGCTATTTCCTTGAGCTAAATCTCTCTCTCTTTCTATATGTATACACAGGCTTCACTGGTTTTGCTTCTCTAGAGAACCCAGCCTAAGACAGTTGGATACTTAAATGTTGAAGGGAAACACCGAGTTCCCTGCTAGACTATGCTCTTTCAGCTTCTTTTGAATTATTGTTATGAAAATAATTCTGGTTCCAGCTTCAGAAGCCTTGAGTTGGTGTTATTTTCCCCAAAGGGCTCTTGAGAGAAACATAACCAATAATACATATATATCCTATGAGAGAGAGAGAAGGTAAGAGAGAGGACAGAGATATTTGTTTTTTTTTGATATAATTGGCTTACATGATTATGGGGGCTGGCAAGTCCATTATCTATTGGTCATGCCACAGTCTGGAAAGTACAGCAGTTTTGAGTTCAAAATCCATGGACCATGCAGACTGAAAACTCTGGTGGGATATCTATGTTGCCTTTTTTAGATAGACTCCTCCTTTTGGGAAACCTCAGTTTTTGTTAAGGCCTTCAACTGATTGGATGAGACCCACTCACATTACAGAGGCTAATTCACTTTACTTAAAGTCAACTGGTTGTAAGTGCTAATCATACACTGATACCCTCAGAGCAAAATCTAGACTAATTCTTGACCAAAAAACTGAGCACCATAGCCTATCCAAGTTGACACATAAAACTAAGCATCATGCCCACAAAATATCTATATGAACTTGCTCAGGTTGTTAACTTCTCTGGTTATCCAATAATAAAGTGCTAAATAATCACTAGGCATTTGTCATTTTTATATGACTCTCTCCAATTATTTTAGTTAGACAGTTTAATTATTATGCTTCCAAAGTAGTACACTTTAAATCCTGAGTGCTCCCTCTCTCTCACATACTAACACACATACATCACTCTCCTTCCCTTTTGTTTCTGAATACTTAACTCTAGAGTGACCATAAGTTGCAATTTACTGATAGGTGTAAGTTGGATGAGGGCACTGGTGGTTCAGTGGTAGAAATTCTTGCCTTCCATGCTGGAGACCGGGCTCAATTCCTGACCAATGCACCTCATGGGCAGCTACCACCTATCTGTCAACGAGGGCTCGTATGTTGCTATGATGCTGAACAGATTTCAGCAGAGCTTCTAGACTAAGACAGACTAGGAAAAAAGGTCTGGCGATGTACTTTTGAAAGTCAGCCAGTGAAAACTGTATGAATCACAAAGGTCCAATCTGCAACTGGTTATGGGGATGGGTAGGACTGGGCAGCATTTTGTTCTGTTGTGCATGGGGTCACCATGAGTCAGAGGTTGACTGGAAAGCAGCAAACAGCAACTAGAGGAAATTGGGTGGAAGGATAAACATCTTGAAAAACCAGATAAAAATTCATTTGGAAAAACAGAGAGACCATTTAAATGAGAAACAACTCAGCTTGGACAAGGACGCAGAGTGAAAACCAAACAGCGTCTGTGGAAGGAATGAGAAGTCTGTTTAAATTTACATTATCAATCTGATTTCTTTGCTCTTATGTGCACCTTAAGGCTACTACCTAGGATTTGGTACAGGAGGCTTGAGGGTAAGGGGTGAGTGAAGGTTTAAGTCTTGCCCATGTGTGTGCCTGTGGGCTGGGTCTGCCCAGACAGGTCACATTTGTCTAATTTGTACAAAGGCTTTATATGGATTAATGGAAGCTGTGGAGGAACTAGTCTAAATTTCAGCAATAAATACTATGAGTAAGTACTGAGTCACTGACACAGTGCGCTGACTTTCTATGGATAAGACAGGGCAAGAGCAAGTCAAACTAGTTGCTGTTGAGTCTATTCCAACTCATGGTGACCCCATGAGCTGAAGATTAAAACTGTGCTCCATAAGACTTTAAAGGCTGTGAGCTTTTTGGAAGCAAATCGACAGGCCTTTCTTCCAAGGGGCCCCTGAGTGGGTTTGAACAGCCAATATTTTAGTTAGTAGTTAGGTATTTAACCTTCTGTGCCACCCAGGGACTCCTAAGGCAGGTCAGAAAATGTCTAAATTACAGCAGGGGTTTAAGTTAGAACACGGTGTTATCTCTGGAGGTTTTGAAAGAGAGAATAGACTGCTGTCTTTCTAAAGTGGTTTTCAGATCAGTGACAACCTTTGCTTTAGTGAGCTCACAGGCCCTTGTGGGACCATTGAGATATGGCAACATAACTCCGAATGACTTTAGTTTTCTAGCACTCTCATTTGCATTACCACAAAGTGAATTTTGTGTACTAATGAGTTAGTATTGCGTTAGTCCCTGCGTGGTGCTAGTGGTTAAGTGCCCAACTACTAACCGAAAGGTTGGCAGTTCGAACCCACTTAGACTTTCCTTGGTAGACAGGCCTGGTGTCTGAAAGGTCATAGCCTTGAAAACTCTATGGAGCACAGTTCTACTCTGCAACACATGGGTCGCCAGGAGTGAAAATTGATTTGAAGGCAACTGGTTGGTTGGTTATTGGGTTAGTAGAGTAAAAATTATTGACAACTTACATATATAAAATTTCTGAAGTTCAGTGTCTTTGAAATATCATGAACCCCAAAGTAGAAAAACAAATGCAATTAAACTTGATTGCAGTTGGCTTATGTTAGTGGGGTTTGGAGGCACTTCTTCCTTTACTATGGACTGAAGATCATTGCAATTTTCCCTTGGCTCACTTACTGTCTGCCTCTAATCTTTAAAAAGGGGGCCTTGGATATACTTTAGTTCAGAAACAGGCAAAATAAGGTCAAGCAAAAGTCAGAGTAAGGTGAGCTACAATTCTTCTTCTCATGCATTCCAAATTAAGAGGGAAAGTTAGGGTTAACCATAAAGTATTCCACCTTGAACCCCCGCACTCTCTTTATCTAACACACCATAATAAAAGATCAAGAGTTCCTGCTTATTATCTTATTTTTCCTGCTTGCTCCACCAGACTAAGGCCCAGTCTGGTTATGGATTAACACTGTGATCAATAGTAAGCCTGCTGTCTCTCTCTCGGCAGGGGAAAATGAACTCAAAATGCAGTCAAACTCTTATTGATCAAGGATATAGGTCTCACTTTCATTACCTCTGTCTCCTGATAACCCACAAATAATGTGATGAGTTGCTAATCTCTCTGATTTTCAATGGACCCTTCACCCCTCCTGTCTGCACATTGCAGCTTTTATTTTCATCTTGATAACGCTCTGTGTAATTCATGTAGCACTAACTCTCACTCTCTTACCATCAGACCTGGTCAATCAGAGCTAATAATATCACTTTTACTGGTGATGGTGGCTCTGGTGAGTTCAAAATATAGAGTCTCCAAACATGGCAAGGAAATACAGCGTGCCGACCACTTCTTTCAAGGATGTGGAGATGTGAAGTCACCTTGGGGAAGTAACATTCAAATTGGTAGTAACTCTCTCAGAATGTGACCTGCTTCTACCAAAGTAGTCCCCCACTTTACATTAATCTAACTATTCAAGGCAATTTTCCCTTCCCTCATCCAGAACAACAATGCTTGTTGACTGCTTTCTGTGTGTCAAAAAATGCCCTAGGATCTTTACATGTGTTAATTCATTTGGCCTTCCAACAACCCTGTGATGTGGGTATTAATGTTATTGGTAGCTGCTGTGGAATCAGCCCCTGACTCAAGGAGACCCCATGTACAATGAACAAAACGCTGCCTGGTCCTGCACCATCCCCATAATTGATTGTGGATCTGATCATTGTGACCCATAGTGTTTTCAATGGCAGATTTTCAGAAGTGTATTACTAGGCCTTTCTTCTTAGTGCATCTTGGTCTGGAAGCTCTTCCAAAACCCATTCAGCATCACAGCAACACACTTACCTCCACTGATAGGTGGTGGCTGCGCTTGAGGTGCATTGGCCAAGAATTGGACCTGGGCCTCTGGTATGGAAGGTAAGAATTTTACCATTGAACTACCATGGTTTCCATGTATATATTAATATTATCTTCAATCTATAGATAGAAACTTTGAAATGCAGAGAGTTGATGCAACTTATCCTTTTGCACAGCTGGTGGAAGAGTCAGAAGGCCTGAATTCAGATTCTGTGGCAGCTAGGGAATTGCACCTCTCAGCTGTCCCTTCAAAGGAACCCGTTGTAGCCAGCACAGTTGAGTGACAGCTTCTGTTTTCCACACCTTTGGATTTGAAAATCTCATTGAGGCCATACTTCCCTCTGCTGTCCCCACACAATGACTGAGCATGGTGAGGAGGCCAGGGCTGGCCATTTCTGCCCACTGTGGGACTTCTGTAATAAGCAGCCTCGTCATCGGCCTGACTGATACCCTTCAAGCTGCACTACAGGCCGAAGCTGGTCCTACCCAACACCTTACTCCCCTCTCTTCTTTCTCAGATGTCAGACCTGCATCCAGGTAATGAATGCTCTCTCTGCTGCCTTGGCTCCTTCCTCCTTTATCCTTGACTGGGGTTTCCTCCAATCAATCTCTTGCATGGCTTACTCCATCTTTGCTTTTCTTTTTCACAAGATCTGAACTGACCCAGAGCCTGAGCACTTTACCACTGTGAATTTTGACTCTCATCTAGGCTTGGGCTATGGTGCTAGGAGAGGCTCCTGTCTTGGTTATCTAGTGCTGCCTTGCAGGGACATTTGTTCTTTAAAGCCACCCACTTGAGGTATTTCTGCAAGTTCAGGAGTCTGTAAGTCTGAATTCAGGGTGTGGCTCAAGGAGGAGATCCTTCCTTGTCTATTTTAGTGCTGGTAGCTGCAAACATCCTTGGCGTTTGTGGCCTTGTAGATGCATCTGTCTCTACTCATCTGTTTTCCTCTTTGCCCTATATCTGTCTCTGTGTAGACACTGCTCTTTGTATATCCAGAAGTCACTAGGTTTAGGACTTCGGAAATTCTATGGGCAGTTCTACTCCTTCCTATAAGGTTGCTACAAGTCGGAATTGATCTGACTGCAATGGGTTTGGTTTTTTTCTACTCTGGTATGACCTCGGTAACATAACAAAAAGAAAAAAAACCAAACAAACCCAGTGCCGTCGTACGAGAAAAATTCTCTTTTCCAAATAGGATCACATTCTCACAAAAAGACCAGACTTAATGGTCTGACTGAGACTAGAGGAATCTCGGCGGTCATGGTCCCCAAACCTTCTGTTGGCCCAGGACAGGAACCATTCCCGAATACAACTCATCACACATGGATTGGACTGGACAATGGGTTGGAGAGAGATGCTGATGAGAAGTGAGCTACTTGTATCAGGTGAACACTTGAGACTGTGTTGGCATCTCCTGTCTGGAGGGGGGATGGGAGGATAGAGAGAGTTGGAAGCTGGCAAAATTGTCACGAAAGGAGGGACTGGAAGGGCTGACTCATTAGGAGGAAAGCAAGTGGGAGTACAGAGTAAGGTGTATATAACTTATATGTGACAGTTTGACTTGATTTGTAAACGTTCACTTGAAGCTCAATAAAAGTTAATATATATATATATATATATATATATATATATAAGAATTGCTCCTTCTAAAATATCATTAAGAGCCCAAATGGATGTACAGATTACTTATATAATTAATCAACAGTAATTTGAATTGGATGGAAGCCAGGAAATCAACACATATTTTGGGGGGATACAATTCAATCCATAATAGCTTCTCTTACCTTTGACACCTAAATGACCTTAGAAAGTTTCTGTTACATGGCTGTAGAAAATAGCACGGGATGAAGCTAGAAGTAGGGGTATTTGATAAGATATTGTGTTGTCTAATTTAAGGTAGAGTGGTATGACAGAAGCAACATGGCTTTTGAGTCAAATGTCCCATTTTCAGAGTTCTGGGTCTTCCACTTACTCAGGAAGGGGAATGAGGATGTTGTGCTTGGAAAAAAGTATATCACTTCACTTTTGATTAAAAAATTCTCATCTGCTTTAATTTATGAGATAAAAACGGACTCAGATAAGATTTTTAGGAAAATAGTTACTTTCAGAAGTATAGCTTTTGATTTGTTAATTATTTAATGTCTCTACTGGCTCTGCAACTTATTTTTAACCACAAAAACAAAATAATTTTCATAATGCACGATGACACTTAAATATCGGGCGTATAAGGGAGCCTCATGTATAGGATGGCATTGCACACAAGTATCAGAGAAAACTGAATGTACTGAAATTCGTTATTTCCCCCAGCTGAATTGTTAGAACTGAATTAAAGCCGCTAACACTTGCTTTACCCTTCTGATATAAAATCAGGGAATGCTCCCCTAATTGAATTGCTTTTGTGATTTGTCTCCTGCCAATCTGATTACAACAAGTCACAATGAAACAAATACATTCCTCTTTCTTGAAAACAAAACAAAACGAAACAGAAGACCAGCAACAACTAAGCTAATGATAGAATCTGCCTGTGTTCCCCCCAGAGGGTCTGAATGCTGTTTTTCAGCTCCCATCCAACAATTTGTACACCTGTTGAAGAGAAAATAAAATATGACAGTGGTACAAAGTCTGGGGGATTAGAGTGATTTACACTGAGCTCTTAAAGCTGAAGTAATTGCAGGTCTTATTTTCTTCTTCTGTTCTGCAGAGTTGCATTTGAAATTTGACAGTGAAGTCCTCTTCCTCCTTTTTTTGCAGGAGACTAGATGGCAATTTTCCTGGATTTCGTTCTTACCTCTTTGTTGGGTCTCCTTTGAGATGTTCTGGTTTTGCTTGGTTGCATGAAATGAGATAAAGGCAGGACCGATCCGGTCTCGGATTTTGCATATTTGGCCAAATTTGGAACTACCTTGGTGGCATGCTCTTTTACTTATTGTTTTCCTCTGCTATAACAGAAAGGAGGGAGAATGAGAAGAAAGTGCACTTTGTTAAGGCTGGCAGAGGCTTCCACTGCTTTATATAAACGTGGAAGAAGAAGGCACTCAGCAGGCCCCTCTCTCATTTCACAGTTCTGTGTTTTCTGATCGTTTGCAGTGTCATATACATTCAGACTCCGATTTGCTATACTTCTCAGGCTGAACATATGCTACAGAATAAATACCTTTGATGTTACCGTAATTGTGTGTGTGATCTTCAATCATGGATGTCATCAAATTTTATTAAACTTAATATAGATAAAACCAAGACATTATTGATTAGTTCTGCCATGAAAACCTCCCAGGCTTCCTCTTCGAGTGGTTTTCTTCTGGGGAAGCTGTCTTTATCCTTTCAATAATATTCATGCCCTCAGAGCCACTGTGGCTTCTGCGTTTTCTTTTGAAGCCCACATCAATCATATAATTAAGATGTCTTAATACAACTACAGCAATTCCGCCATATTGAGAGGCATGCTCTCTGGTCTGCTGCTGCAATTTTAATTCATGCCCCTCTTTTATGTGGGCATAATTACCACTGTTCTTTGTGTAGGGTCTTTCGTGGCAAATTTTCCATTGATCCAAATTTCACCAGATAGACCCTTTTTTGGAATTAAACTTTTCTACTTTATTAATAATAAAAAAAAATAAGTCATATTCTCTTTCTCCTTTCTTGGCATCTTCTCAGTTGCGCTCTCCATGAATGATATCTGGTGACCTCCAATTGATGCCAAACATTTAGATGAAAAATGAAGAATTCTATCATCTTCCAGAAGTCTCCAGGCAGCTGGGTATTTGGCATCATATAGGCAAAGCATCCAGATCATTTATTTAAAAAAAATCATTTTTCATCTGGGTGTTTTGGTGTTAAGCAAACACAAAATTTTCAAACCCCATCCATTGTCCTTTTTCCCACCACACTGTTATCAAACCTTGCTGTCGTTTTGCTTTTATCTTCTTTCTCTTTTCCTGTATTCATGTTGCAGGCCCAATCTTAACATCTAATACGAAAACACGGAATGGAGTGTAGGGTGGGGCACTATCGGTAGCACTGGTTGGGTGGATGGTAGGTGAGTGTGTTGGGAGCATGGGTTGGGTGGGAGGCAGGGTGGTTGGTGTAGCGCACATAAGTTTGGGAATGAAACCTGGCTGAGAGGCAGTCCTGACTGAATTTCTAATTAGCTGTGTTTCTCTGTGCAAACCCTGCTGGTGTAGTGGTTAAGTGCTACGGCTGCTAACCAATAGGTTAGCAGTTCGAATCTTCCAGGCTTTCCTTGGAAACTCTATGGGGCAGTTCTACTCTGCCCTATGGGGTCGCTATGAGTTGGTATCGACTCGACGGCAGTGGGTTTGGTTTTTGGATTGGCGTTTCTGTGTTATGCAACATAGAAATTTGAGTCTCAACCAGGTCTCTCCATTTCTGAGGAAGAAAACTGGACCTACTTTCAAATGAAAATGTTGCATCACCTTGAAGATGTGCCTTTGTGTTTTATTTGAGAAGCATTGGTCTCCTGCTGAGATTGAAAAAAACACTTCACTCTTAAAACGTAAGCAACAGATTAATAACCTTTTCCTTTTTTCACGTCTGGCATTTAAAACATACGGTTCGCAGTTTAAGTAAGATCATAAACTATCTTCACTCTAAGTTCTCGTTAGAGAATTATTTCATGAGTTGTTGGCAATTCAGCATCTGCCAGAGGTTTGCTCAAACATCTCATATTCATCTAAAATGTTAGATTAAAAAAAAAAAAAAAGGAAATAAAGCTGGCCCATTCTCCCCAGCTTTCTGGAGTAATGCCTTCCCCAACTTATACATTACTGTTTTGAACTCAGTCGTAGATGAGTGTCTGCAAAGGAAGTGTGCGTTTGGAGGAGATGTGTGTACTGCTTTTTAAAAGCTATAGTTGATGTCTTAGGAGCAGAATTTTCAAAAAGCCTTATTAAAAGACCACATACTACTTTCTGACTTGAGTTTAGTCCCCAGAAGAAATTTTGTCACTGAAAACTTATGGACATTCTTTCTTTCATCAGAGAAGGAAAACTGTTTGCCAAATGCATCTCCTGTTTGGCCTTAGCTTAATCTTGTCCTTGGTGCTGAGCACGTCAGGGGTATGCCAGCATCTGCTCTGTTTTCTGCCTCTGGAACCGTGGTTTTCAACCCTAGCTGCACGTTAGCGTCATTTGAGAGGTAAAAACAAAACAAAAAACCAACCCAAACAAACAAACACATATATTGAAGCCTGAGATCCACTCCCATAAATTCTGATTTGATTGCACTTTGGCTTATGGCTAATATGGTAAGGCATTTCAGATCTTTTTGGATGTTGGTAGAGTAGATATAGAAAATAAACTACATTAAATCCTATGTTAAGAAAATAATAATGTATAAACAAATATAGATAGTACACAAATAAGCAAGGAAAGAAACTAGCGATAGGGCCCCTGGACAAGCCACTTAACCACCCAGGTTTTTGTTTCCTCATTGTAATATCCAAGGCCCAGCCTGCTGCAGGACCTCGCATGATCTGGGGTTCCCTGCCAGTCTTCCTCAGTCCTTGCCCTCTCATCCCTCCAATTGGCCCAATCTTCTGCAGCTCAGATAATCTTTTATGCTTGCCATTTCCATTCTCCCTTGCTTGAGACCCTCAAATGACTTCCCATTAGCTTCTGGGTCATATTCAAATTATTACCTATTGGTTTCAGGACCTTTAGTCAGGCAATCCCTTTTTATGTCACTTTTAATCTCTCCCTTTCCTGCTTCTTTTGTAGCTGTCAGAATCATCTCCACCAAGCAATCCTTGTTATTCTCTCTTCCTCTCTTCTTCTGAGCACTGCTTGTTTCAGCCTATCACAGAAACCTTTCTAGATTATGGCCACCTGACTTCAGCCATCCTTCCCGTCATCTAAGTGTTTAACCTTTTCCATAAACTTCAGCTGTCTACTGATGCTTTATGGCTTTCCTGGCCTGAGAAAAACCACAGAGGAAGGTACTGAAACAACAGAGATGGTATCATTTGTATTCTTTGCACACTATCCAGGTCATTTGATGGTTTCCCCAAATCATTAATCAATAAATCAATTGTCTCCTCTCTCTTCTTGCATGTGTTTCCTTAGCACTACTCAGTAGGTCCTTAAAATGGAAATAGAATCCAATACCCTAGATTTGGAGCTAATGTGATTAATTTCTCGTTGCAAAATATGTCAAGAAGGAACACAAGAAACAAATTATCATTTTATCATGAATTCAAGTCTACTGAGATGGATTTTCTGGCTTCCAAATGCAGCTGGCAATGTATCACCAAGTCTCTCATTTTGAATTTATTTTCTAATTGTCCATATAGATAAATGGGGAGGCAAAAACGCTCAGCTTATGTATCTTGTAGACTCTGAACATCTTCCTTTGTGCGTCATAAACATTCAGTATCTATTTTTTGGATGAATTGAAACCAGCCTCAAGTATTTTTATACTTCAAGTGTGGTCTTTGGACTTCTGGTAACAGAATCTTGGGTCAGGAGTTGTATGTGTGTTTGTGTGTGCATGTGTGTGTTCATGTGTGTGTGTTTGGCTCTGAGTGTGCATGTATTGCCTGTTAATAATCAGATTCCTGGGTCTCACAGAATTCACTGGAGACCTAAGGGGATTTTAACATACACTGAAGTTTGAAAACCCACTGCCTGTGATAATATTTAGATGTACTCTATTATAAATTTTATCCAGCATTCAGAATATATCATTTTCAAATGAAACAAGTACCCAATTAAGAGATGAGAAGCCTTTACCTAGATCCTACACCTACGCTCACATCCTACAATACACAGTTACTAAGGCTCTGAGAAGTCAATTTCAGTCTGGTTTAGACTGCTGATGAGCTACTTGTATCTCTAGTTCCTTTTCGGCCCTGAGATTCCACCCCTAATCCTCAAATGGAAGAAATAAAGCAGCATACTATGCCAAGTATTCTATGCTTTCAGCCAAGATCCATCTGACATCAACAGTGATATCCACGTCCTTTTCTGAATCCAGCTTGTATTTCTGGCAGTTCCCTGTCTAGGTACGGCAGCAATCATTTTTGAATCATCTTCAGCGAAATTTTACTTGTGTGTGATATTAGTAATATTGTTCTATAATTTCCACACGCCATTGGATTGCGTTTTATGGAATAGGCATGTACATGTATCTCTTCCAGTTGGTTGGTCAGGTAGCTTCTTTCAAATTTCTTGGCATAGATTTGTAAGTGCCTCCAGTGTTGCATCCATTTGTTGAAACATCTCAATTGTATTCCTTCAATTTTGCCAATGCCCTCAGCGCAGATTGGACTTCTTCCTTCAATACCGCTGGTTTTTGATCATATACTACCCCCTGAAATGGTTGAATATGGACCATTTTTTTCCAGTGCAGTGGCTCAGTATATTCCTTCCATCTTCTTTTGATGTTTCCTGCATCATTTAATTTTTTTGCCCATAGAATCCTTCAGTACTGGAACTTGAGGTGTGAATTTTTTCTTCAGTTCTTTTAGCTTGAGAAATACAGAGTGTATTCTTCCCTTTGGGTTTTCTTCATAGACTAAGAAGCTTTTGTTGGAACAGAACAAGGGGACGTTGCGCAGTTTAAAACCAGGAAATGTGTGCGTCAGGGTTGCATCCTTCACCATACTTTCAATCTGTATGCTGAACAAATAATCTGAGAAGCTGGACTGTATGAAGAAGATTGTGGCATTAAGATCAGAGGAAGGTTCATCAACAACATTCAATACGCAGATGACAAATGCTTGCTTACTGAAAGTGAAGAGGATTTGAAGTATTTATGGATGAAGATCAGTATGGATTACACCTCAACATAAAGAAAACAGAAATCCTCACAACTGGACCAATAAGCAACATCATGATAGATGGAGAAAATATTGAAGTTGTCAAGGATTCCGTTTTACTTGAATCCACAATCAATGCCCATGGAAGAAGAAGTCAAGAAATCAAATGATGTATTGCATTGAGCAAATACGCTGCAAAAGGCTTCTTTAAAGTGTAGAAAGCAAAGACATCGCTTTGAAGACTAAGATATGCCTGACCCAAGGCATGGTATTTTCAATAGGCTCTTATGCGTGCAAAAGCTGGACAATGAATTAAGAAGACCAAAGAAGAACTGATACATTTGAATTATGGTGTTGGCAAGGAATATTGAATGTACCATGGACTCCCAAACGAACACATCTGTCTTGGAAGAAGTACAGCCAGGATGTACCTTAGAAGCAAGGATGATGAGACTTTGTTGCACTTACTTTAGACATGCTATTAGGAGAGACCAATACCTGGAGAAGGACATCACGCTTGGTAAAGTGGAGGGTCAGTGAAAAAGAGGAAGACCCCTCAATGAGATGGATTGACACAGTGGCTGCAACTATGGGCTCAAAGGTAGCAAGGATTGTGAGGATGGTGCATAATCAGGCAGCATTTTGTTCTGTTGTACGTAGGGTTGCTATGAGTTGGAACCAACTCGATGACACCTAACAACAACACTATGCCAACTATTTCAAGCTTTTTAGTTCATGGAGACTTCATTTTAAAAAACAACATATGAACATGGCCATATATTAAAATTTATACTGATTTGAAGCTAACAACCAATAACAACTATAGTACGAATAAGAATAAGAATTAAGATAAGAAGGATGTAACAGAGATTCTGATTGTCTTAATAAAATGTTTCTTTCTATGTTGTTCCTCAAATGGGCCATAATAAAACAAATGTACCATTTTATGCCTATAGGGTACAGTAATTATGCTGTTTGCTTTCTGGCCTGTGTTAGGCCACTTACGACCACTTCACAAGCTGGAGATGATGGGTGCCATTGGTGAACACAAAGGGGGAAGAGAAAGGAGCTAGAAAGACAACATTCCCGCACATTTAATTTGTAAACTATATCATTAATTTTATTAAAATTTTACTCCCATTAGAGATATCTGTAGCCTACATTTGATATAGCCCACACTATGCTTTGGCTGCCTTACCCAAGGTCTCTGGAGGATCCTGGCACTTTTTTGGGGGGGAGGTTTATATTGCATATTGGCTACCCAACTGAGAAATTCACACTTCGTTAGTAGAGACTTAATTTATGAGGTTAAGGTTTTCTCAAAGACCTTTAAGAGTTTAGAGAAAGGGCAACACAGCATGAACTAGAGCTGCTTAAAATAAATGCTTTTAAAGTATATTTGATGAATTGCGAATTTTTTGAATGAGATGCCAAATACAGGATCATTATATATCTCTTGAAACGTATTGCCCCTCATGGGGCTACTCTGAAGACCAAAAGGGCTAAGCCATTGCAAAGTGCTTAGTTCCATCATGATATGTAGTAATTGCCTAACATAACTGTTCTATTTCCAGTATAAACTATACTTTCAATGTATAAAAGCCTGCAATATGAATTGTCCTATGTAATTTAAAGCCATGTTAGATCTCAAAAATGAATACTTAGGTACATACAACAGAATATTACTCAGTCAAGAAAATAAATGGAGAATGAATACGTGCTACAACACGAATGAACCTTGAAAACCTTATGCTGAATGAAATAAGACAGTCACAAAAGGGCAAATATTGTATAATCTCACTTATATGAAGTACCTAGAATAGGCAAGTATATAGAGACCAAAGTTTATTAGTGGTTACCAGGGGTGGGTAAGAGGGAGGGACAAAGCATTGCTTAGGGGATACTGAGCTTCTGTTAAGGGTGATGGAAAAACTTGGAAAGAATAATAGTGATGTTTGAACAATAGGATAAACATAATTCATGTCACGGAATTGTATATGTGAAGAATTTTGAAATGGCAAATAAAGTAAAACTTTATTTATAAAAATATATGGTGGTAGGATTTACCTCATGGGCCATAGGTTGCTGACCCCTGATCTACAGGGTTGTACTTTGGTGTGAGACAACAACCTGTTGGTTTTCCATGTTGATTTTTCTGATTGCCATATCCCAAGCTGTTTTCTCTTTCTGTCCTGAAATATCATACTTTTCCCAAATTTTTGAAACATTACTTTCTTTTATGTGAAACTTTCTGCCTGATATAATTCCCTCTGGGATCATATTCCATAGTTACATGTGAGTGATAGAGGCCAGAGGGGTGGTACCAAACGACCCCATGTTTGACCTTGTTGCCTTACTCCTCATTAGCCAGCATTCATGTATTCACTCTACAAATCAACTGATTAGTGAGTAATGAAGCCTGATCTAGGAAGAAGGAAGTACATCTTAGGAGACAAAGCATAGATGGTTTGATAACAGAGAGGATGGTGTAGGTATAGAGTGAAGACCAATAGAGAAAGAAACTGGAGAACAGTAGAGGCCAATGTCTCATTTTCTCCCATTCTGGTGGGTGAGGTTTCCAGAACAATGTGAGACTTCCACAAATGAGGGCAGCTATAGGTGTGATGTATGAGTCGAGCAGCATCTAGCTTTTCTATAAGATGAGCTAGTAAGAACTAGGGAAATGATTCAATGAACATTGAAATGGCAAATGTTTTGTTATGTATATACTTACCACACACAAAATAAAACCCAAAATTGAATACTTGAACACTTTAACATTTGACTCCTAAGGTAACCCTGAATTTGAATTCCTTTGTTCCAGGAATGTAGCACACTCTATAGGACCCAGCCACTCTTCAGATCGTTGATAAAATGGGCTGTCTGCTTTCATTGGAGTGGGAGGTAGAGATTTTTCAAGATGACTGGAAAGACATCTGTGGTTTCTGGTTCTGCCTGACTGATGGTGAGGTTGGCTCTCTTGGCCTGGGTTCTAGACCACCAGAGATGTAAAGCCTCCTCTTCCCTACCCACAGGCCCCAGGTGTAGAATGATTTCCCAATTCCAATGGACCCTTTACAGTCTTTCTTATTTTCTTCAATGTGTTGCCTTTACTTTTGACAACAAACTGTGTCATTTAGGGTAGTAAGAAAACTCCTGTTGTCAGAGGTCTTTATCAGAGTCCCTACAAATCAGGTTAATTGGTGATCAACAGAGTTTTCTGCCTTTAATGAGGCCTAGTAGCCCAAGGCAAGGCCTACCTCTTGGTAAGGGGCTTTCTTTTTTCTTATTCCGAACTCTTTGATCACTTAAAAAAAAAAAAAAACAGGAAGAACCACTACCGGGAATGTCATTGTTTTTTAATTGCCTGATTACCAAATGTTGGAGATAAAAGATAGATGTTCTCAATTAATAACATTTACATAGATTAGCATCACTAACAAGCCTCATTAGTAGCCCCTGATTTTTGTTTAGATGGTTTCTCATGTCATTTTCTCTCTCTCTGATTGTGCAATCAAATGCACCTTTAGTATGACGAAACGTTGCTTTGTAATGTTTCCATTAATCAAACTGTAAGGCATCGTAATACATGGCTGTTTTATTTTATTTGATTGTGCTTTAGGTGAGTTTACAGCTCAAGTTAATTTCTCATACAAAAATTTATACACATGTTGTTATGTGACCCTAGTTGTACTCCAACAGCCGGATTTTTAGTTGAATAGAATATTACCTAGCATAGGCTTAACATAAGGTTTTATATGTTACTAAAGCTCCAGAAATTGTTTCTAAATTCTGGCTATATTTTATAGCACCTAAATACCTTCATTGGATTAATCACAGCACAAAGACAACTCCATTCACATATATGAACATCACAGGGTTACAGTCCATTTACTTAGTGCCTGCTGTCTGCCTTGCACTTATACACAAACCACTCCAGACCCAGTGCCTTCAGGTCCATTCAGACTCCCAGCGGCTGTATAGGACAGAGTAGAACTGCCTTATAGGGTTTCTAAGGCTGTAAACTTTTATGGAAGCAGACTACCACATCTTTCTACTGCGGAGCCGCAGATAGTTTCGAACAGCTGATCTTTACATTAGCAGCTGAGAGCTTTAACCACGGTGCCATCAGGGCTTCTCACTTGTACATACCGTCTCAACAATCTACACAACAATCCCGTGAGGGGGTAATCTAAGCATTCCCACCCTGCACTCAAAGGCCCAGAAAATTAAAGTGACTTGCTCAAATCCCTGAGATAGGTGAAGGCAAACTTGGAATTCAGACCCAAATCTGAATCTAAAGTCTGTATACATTGCACTAAACTGTACTTAGCACTTTCCCTGTGCACTGAGAAAACGAATTCACTGATATTCTGAGCAGAAGCAAATGCTTCCTCAGGGTGAACTTATGCATAACAGAATGAAGCATTGCCCAGTTCTGTGCCGTCTTCATGACTGTTGGTATGTTTGAGTCCATTGTAGTGGCTATTAGGTGCTAAATAAAGATATGCTAAAGTAATGACTAAACGATTGCCAAGTTAGAGATGCAGTTGAGACTTCCTTGAAATTTTCACAACTCGGGGACAGTTTACTATGTGTCTACCTTTTCTGTTCCAAAGGACTTCATCTAAGCCCTTGGCATGGTGGCTGACATTCTGAATGCCCGGGAAAGAGCTCCCACACCTGCCTTCCACAGCTGCGGGGACCACTCAGGCTCTGCCTCCTGCTTCTTTACTTCAAACCCTCTTGCTTTTGTAATGCCATGAACCTGAGTCTCCTTTCTTCTTGGTCAGGTAAGCAACAGGTCAGTCCCTCCTCCCCCCAGGGCTGCCTGCCCAAGAGGGCGGTTCAGACATCTTTGGGAGAGCTGGATTTTCCTGTGTGTTTCTGCCTGGCTTGTACGTTTCCCTATGGTTAGGGTTTTTAGTTGATGAATCTCACTCCCAGCGATTAGAGAAATACACAAATACACTTGGATTTTTAACCTCCCTCACAAGGTTCCAGTGTTAGCCTTAATTGCTGGCTGTACAGTCAGGGTATGGAGTTTATTTATAATGCTTAGCACCCAGTTTTTCTACATTAGTGCACACTTGGGCACACTCTTGCTTTAAGTCTATAAAAAATATATTACTACCTATTTATCTTCTCTCTAAAAGTTTGTCCATAAGCATTAAAATGCGTTTTGATTGTAAATGGGAGATCATAGTTCTTCAGAGACTTAAGAATCAGAAAACCCTGTATTTCAAATAGTTCCACTTGGTATTTCTGTTTTTTTTTGAATTGTATTTAAAAAATAAATTTCATGTTTCATTATGAAATTAACACATATTTATTAAAAAAAAATTATTTATTTATTTTAGAGAACCAGGGACAAAAGGCGCATAATAGAAGGACCAATTCCATTTAGTCATACTATATGAAAAGAAAAAAAACAACCATTATTAATAAATACGTGTATTTCTATCATTTATTTTTGCTTATTTGCCTATGTATTTGAAACATAACAGTCTTGTATATCACATGTATAAGATATACATGCGATATGTATGAATAAAAAATAACACCTACATTGTTATTATAAAAATAATGTATACTTATTCTAGGATACATGGAAAATAAGGGAAACCTATAAATCTATGTCTTTAATTATAAAAGTTACATAATAATTATAGAAAATTTGGGTATTTTATAAAAAATGAACATAAAATTATCCAGAATTCTACTCACCAGAATAATTACTCTTTACATTTTTATATATACCCATTTCATACATTGTGTGTGTGTGGGTAAATTAGTTGAGATCTAAAGCAGGGCATGCCATATACATGAATATTTAAGCTTCACGTGCACAGCAAAGTCCATGAGTCACATTAAAAAATAATAAGAGGGGCTAAATGTCAGAAATCTGTACAATGGGTGATTTGTATTTTTAAATTAAAAAAAAAACCTAATGAAATGGTTGTAGAATATGAAGATTAGCACTGCAGAAAATCATTACTTGAATTCTGTGGCAGTGAAATTAGATACTATATTCTCTACATAACTCAATTTTGTGGCAGGGAAAATAATTTTTGTGTGTGTGTGTCTAAAACTACATTGTCGCAAGTTGTAGAACCATTGTTAGATCTGAGTTTTTTAGACATGAATTTTTCAGAAAATTATATGTATTACATTTTAAAAAGTTTGTTGTTGTTTTGCTTTTTTTAAAAAATCTGTAATGCCCTTTAAGACAGCAGCTATATCATTTTTACCTGGCTCAACAGATGTTTATTAAAATGAATGAATCAAATAAAATAGCACTTGTACAGTGTTTTCCATATCTTCCTTGTTGTTTTTAATGACAAAATTAAAATATGCTTTTGTAAAAGTTCAAACAGTACGAAAGTGTTAAACACAGAAGGTGAAAATACTTCTAAAATTGACTGATTGTGAATGCTTTTGTTTCAGTTTTCATTCTAACTCCACTAAGTAATTACAAGAGTGGGCACCCGGAGAGTTCATCTCCTTTTTAACTCTGCCCAGAACGGTGGAGGCCTTTTGAGTTCATCAGCAGGATGCCTGATGAACCCATTGCGATTTGCGTCCCTCCTCAAGGTCTCAGGGTCAGAGAAGTGCTCACTGCCAAGGCATCCGGAAAACTTCAGGCCCAGTTGGGTGGCCCGAAGACTCAAAGCTCAAGCTCCTCTCACTTGCTTTTTATGACCCTATCTTTCACTTGCACAAATATTTTCTTTCTACTAAAGGAAAACAATCAATGTGTTTTTCTGGAAAGAACAGAAGAATTTAAAAAAGAGATACAAAGATCTAATTGATGTAACTTTGGTGGGCCCTGGATTTAGACAGGTACAATAGAACTTCTTTTTATGTTTATTAAATGAAACAAGAGTTTATACCCATGATCTCCATATACATGCAAACTTGAACCTGTATGTACACCACCTTGACACTTGAAATTAGCTTGAATCTTTAGTTAATTTGTTATCCAGTGAAGACTGCAATCCTTATTCTTAGATGATATTGTCAGAAGTGGATACAGAAAAGCTTCTTTTGCTGATATCTATATTATCTAATGATTCATTGCTAAGAAGAAATGGAGATATTTAAATAGTCTCAATAAAGAAACATGCTTCTAGGAAATAAAACCACAAAATCTTCTAGAACCCCAAAGGGGCTACGTGATTTGCCTAAGGTCATCCAGCCAAGACTAGAACCTACAGCTCCTGACTCCCAGACAAGTGGATTTTTGACTCTCTCATTGCAGTGGTTTCCTTGGTAATGGTTGATGACTAAGCCTTGAAAATCCCTGGATCCATCATCAGTGTCTCTAATGAAGGCTGTGGTCTCCAAGCTAAGTATCCTCATGGAAGCATTTGGAGGAACAGGAAATAAAGCTGGCTAACAAGTTCAATGCTTTTTTTTTTTTTTTAAACAAATCCTCTTATTAAGCACATTCTAAATTGTGTGTATGTATGTGTGTTTTTATATATGTATCAACAAAGGATAGAATGGACTACTTTTGTCATTAGCAGCTATGGTTTGTCACAATGAGATGAACATCTTTTTATAATCCTAGCCCCACTGGCCATATTTTCAAACTCCCAATCCTTCTTTGTGTCCAACTCTTACATTCCAATTGAGATGTTTCAACAAACAGATGCAGCCCTGGAAGTGCTCACTCGTCTATGCAAAAGAAATTTTGAAGACAGCTACCTGGCCAACCGGCTGGAAGAGATCCGTATTTATCCCTATTTCCAAGAAAGGTGATCCAACCGAATGTGGAAATTATAGAACAATATCATTAATATCACACACAAGCAAAATTTTGCTGAAGATCATTCAAAAATGGCTGCAGCAGTATATCAACAGAGAACTGCCAGAAATTCAAACCGGATTCAGAAAAGGATGTGAAACAATAGATATCATTGTGAATGTCAGATGGATCCTGGCTGAAAGCAGAGAATACCAAAAAGATGTTTACCTGTGTTTTATTGACTATGCAAAGGTGTTTGACTGTGCGGATCATAACAAATTATGGATAACATTGCAAAGAATGGGAATTTCAGAACACTTAATTGTGCTCATGAGGAACCTGTACATAGATCAAGAGACAGTTTTTCGAATAGAACAAGGGGATGCTGTGTGGTTTAGAATCAGGAAAGGTGTGCATCAGGGCTGTATCCTTTCACCATACTTAATCTGTACGCTGAGCAAATAACCTGAGAAGCTGGACTATATGAAGAAGAACGGGACATCAGGATTGGAGGAAGACTCATTAACAACCTGCATTATGCAGATGACACAACGTTGCTTGCTGAAAGTGAAGAGGACTTGAAGCACTTACTAATGAAGATCAAAGATCACAGCCTTCAGTATGGATTATACCTCAACATAAAGAAAACAAAAATCCTCACAACTGGACCAATAAGCAGCATATTGATAACACTGAGAAAAGATCTAAGTTGTTGAGGATTTCATTTTACTTGGATCCACAATTAACACCCATGGAAGCAGCAGTCAAGAAATCAAAAGACACATTGCATTGGTCAAATCTACTGCAAAAGAACTCTTTGGAGTGTTGAAAAGCAGAGATTTCACCTTGAAGACTAAGGTGCACCTGACCCAAGCCATGGTGTTTTCAATCACCTCCTGTGCATGTGAAAGCTGGATGATGAATAGGAAGACTGAAGAAGAATGGATGCCTTTGAATTATGGTGTTGGTGAAGAATATTGAGTCTACCATAAAAAAAAAAATAGAGTGCCAAAAATACAAACAAATCCGTCTTGGAAGAAGTACAATCAGAATGCTCCTTAGAAGCAAGGATGGTGAGACTTTGTCTCACTTACTTTGGACATGGTGACAGGAGAAGGACATCATGCTTGGTAAAGTAGAGGGTCAGCGAAAAAGAGGGAGACTCTCAGTGAGATGGATTGACACAGTGGTTGCGACAATGGGCTCAAGCATAACAACGATTATGAGGGTTGTGCGCAGGACCCGGCCGTGTTTCGTTCTGTTGTACATAGGGTTGCTTTGAGTCATAATCAACTAGATGACACCTAACAACAACAGCTCTGCTGATATCTTAGTGATGCCCAATTCAATAATACTCGAGTATTTTATAGTAATCTATAGTGTATGAATCTAGATTTGTAGATCCAAATAAAAAATCAATTCAAAAGTACTCACTGTGATATGATGGGTCTAGTTCTGAACAAGCTGTGTCAGGAGGTGCCCCAAAAGTCTTTGCTATGGCTTTTGCCCTCAATTTGCTTGTAATTAGTCGGAGAGACAATTTTGTGCTTTGAAGTCAGATGGATCTGGGTTGTCTCAGGTTTTTCACTTACTGAGTGTGTGAATCTTACGTGAATTGTGGTATATAAGGTGCTTAGCCCATTGCTTCTCAGGTATTATTCACTCAATAAAAAGCAGTTATTAATAAATAACAATGAAAAGCCGTATATAGGCAACAGCTAGCATTCGTATAATTGAGTACTAGAATGTATGGGGCAATTCAGACTGCAGCTTGCTATGGAGGCTCTGGTGGAGACATGCTTTAGAATTAAAACTGATCACAGGACCATGGTCTTGTTGAAAATTATGATGGAATGTACCAGGTGGATGGGTTACTGCTGCCCTCTTTGGTGTGAAATATTGAACCTGCTAATCTCTATTGTCTCCCTCTAGTGTTTGAAATATACAGAAGCTAAAAGGCAACTAAAATTGGCAAAAGTAATCCTTCTTTTCTAGACATAGAAGTCCCCTGCCCTGCTCTGCTTTCAAATCATTAGTGACCATGACATCTTTGAGTGCTCATGACAGACGCCTCCCCTATTTGTTTGAGAAGGGTTTTCAGTGAAGGCGTCAGATTTAGAGGTTTAAGGTCGGCCTTAGGCTTTGTATCTAAGTACAACGAAATCACTTGAGTAGAGAATTCCTTGAAAACTACCAGCTTATTTATCCATCCATTTTGGCTATTTGGAAAAGCGTTGCTAATCTGGCAAGTTTTCTTAGAAATCAAGTACACTTAACAACGTGGCCCTGAGTACTCTGCTATTTATTAAAAAACAGAATCACTCGGAATGTCAAGAAACGATCCCAACAAGATACCAAGGTTTAATTTCATCAGGGAATTTCTAATTAATGATGTTTGAGTGGGTTTTAAATTCCCCAACCACATTCCCACTGTCTTTACTCAGCACATGGGGAAGGTTTCAGCCTTAGGGCATCTTTTAGATGAATACTAGTAGCCACATTTCTGCTGTATGGAACAGCACCAGTAACGCAATTACAACAGAGAAGAAGTCATACATTCCCAGGATACTCACTCAAACCCCATTACAGTGGCCCATCCATGTTTCTTTGTTTCATTGTGTTAAAGAGCAACAGAAAATGGCTAACACGAAGTATAAAATAAAATCTTCTTTAAATATTTCCCTTGGGCAAGCAAAGTGCCATTTCCTTGCTTCTATGTGGGTTCTCCTTACCATTGACTTGCAACTGATTTTCTAAGCAATGATTTCAGCAGCAGGGGAGAGAGGAGGTTGCCATGCCTTTAAAAGTACACTGGGCTCATCCTTCAGTAGCAAACCTGGGTAAGAGGCATTCAGTTCACTCTGGGATTCCATTGTGGGGTACCCAGAACCCAGTGCTGTCGACAAGAGATTATTTCTAGATGAGGGTCTTAGCGTCCTAGGGGAGCTGATTCCACTCAGCAGGGTGAGCAGCTCACACACACAGGTCAATTTACTCATTGTAGGATTAGATTTCTGGTTTGGCTGCCAAGAATCCCTGAACCCTCTCGCTTCCGTATTGGTACACAAGGGGATTTTCTTAAGTTACATGGTGACTCAGTTGAGAAGAGGCTGTAATAGAAATTAAAGGAGAAAACGCTGCATGCAGTTTCAAAAATTTTCCCTTGTCTAAATATTTCTATAGAAGTGTCTTTCTGGAAAGGGCCACACTTGTTACCGTAAGCATCCATCATTTCTTGTTCAGAGATCCCAACTCCGTGACTCCTTAAGGTGTTTTTATTGCAACGGTGCTCAGCAATTCTTGAATTCAAATTACTGTTGATTAATTATATAAGTAATCTGTACATCCATTTGGGCTCTTAATGATATTTTAGAAGGAGCAATTCTTTATATATATACATATATATATTTATTAACTTTTATTCAGCTTCAAGTGAACGTTTACAAATCAAGTCAAACTGTCACATATAAGTTATATACACCTTACTCTGTACTCCCACTTGCTTTCCTCCTAATGAGTCAGCCCTTCCAGTCCCTCCTTTCGTGACAATTTTGCCAGCTTCCAACTCTCTCTATCCTCCCATCCCCCCTCCAGACAGGAGATGCCAACACAGTCTCAAGTGTTCACCTGATACAAGTAGCTCACTTCTCATCAGCATCTCTCTCCAACCCATTGTCCAGTCCAATCCATGTGTGATGAGTTGTATTCGGGAATGGTTCCTGTCCTGGGCCAACAGGAGGTTTGGGGACCATGACCGCCGAGATTCCTCTAGTCTCAGTCAGACCATTAAGTCTGGTCTTTTTGTGAGAATTTGGGGTCTGCATTCCACTGATCTCCTGCTCCCTCAGGGGTTCTCTGTTGTGCTCCCTGTCAGGGCAGTCATCGGTTGTGGCCGGGCACAAGCAATTCTTTTTTTAATGATATTTATTTTGTTGTTATTGTTGAGAGTAGACACAGCAAAACATACGCTGATTCCAGTTTCCACCTGTATCATTTGGTGACATTACTACATTCTTCAAGTTGTGCAACTATTCTCACCCTCTTTTTCGGAGTTATTCCTGCCTCATTCACATAGATTAAAAATATGGAACACTTCACTAATTTGTGTGTCGTCCTTGCACAGGGCAACGCTAATCTTCTGTGTAGCCTTCCAATTTAGTATATATGCTGCTGAAGTGAGCACAGGAGCAATTCTTTTAAAGCAATCCAAGGCGGGTAAGTTGTGGCGGCATCATAAAAGTTGAGTAACAAGTAATCACGATATAGAGAGATTGATGAAATGGCAACAAGACCAGGATTGCAGTAGGTAGTTACAGGTGTCAATGTTGCTATACCTGTTGAATTATAAAGACTGAATGAGATACACAAAACCCTAAACTGTGAATGGAAAAAATACTATTTAGACATATTTTCACACACACACACACATATATATCCTACGATAAGGGAGCTACTAATAACAGAGAAATGATTCAGAGCCTATAAAAACTGCCACTTTCCACTTGCCTGACACCATACTTAAAAGACAAAATAACGTCAGTGCTTCCTAAAGATCGCCCAGGTCTGGTAATCGCCAGAGACAATGTTCCAAAGATTCGGAGTCACAGGCCCAATGTGCTCCTTGAAATCCTGACTTGGTAGATGGAATGCCATTGGAAGGCCAGTATTCTTAGGAAGTTGTCTGAGTGATTCTGATGCACGGTTAGCTTCAACAATCCCGGGCCTTGCCACTTGCCTTCACACATTAAAAAAAAAACCAAACCAAAGCAAAAAACAAAAATCCAAGCGAAGTAGTTCAATAAGAAAGATAAGTAGTTGTGTTTAACAAAAGACTTTAGGTGGCTTAGAAAATCTAGTTCGGAAAATCTTCAGAGTAGCAGAGTAGTAATTTATATAGTGACCAGTGAAGGCAGGCTTGGTGTAATGTGTATGTATGAGTGACATAATTTATTTTGTTTTGATAACCTAGAACAAAACTGGTTGGCTTACTGCTTGGGTTAGCCATTTAATTTCATTGGCCCTCAGTTTCCTCATCTGTCAGGAAGAACAGCATAGTTTCTCTTCAGACACCTGCCAGCAATAGTTTAGAAATCAGGGATCAAATATTTTAAAAATGATAGAAAAACAGAGTACTGGCTATATTTATCTAGGCACTTGTAGGAAGAGATGATTTCTAGATGTGGTCTTAGTGTCCTACGGAGCAAATACCTCTAGTTTGAAGAGAGGATGCCTCAAAAAATAAACACACAAACACTCAGAGAGAAAGTAAGAATATTAACGTATATTGTGCACTAACTATATCCTAGGCACAATACTAAGCACACTGCATAAATTACTTAATTTTACTCTTCACACAAACCCTAAGAGGCTAGGTAGTTCTGTAAAATGAGAAGACTAAATTGTAGCAAGTTTCGGCTATGTTCCTAGGGACACACGCTGGTTAAGTGGAGAGCAGAAATTCAAACCAGGAGGGCTGACTCTGTGCTTCTGAATCTCATTATTTTTGCCCTCAAAAATACTTAAATTTGGCAATATGAATTGAATTCAATAGACACTACCCAGGGCATCCTTCAGATGATAATACTGTCTATTTTGAAGGGATGTCATAATTACTATTGTTTTTATGACTTTATTTAGATATAATTCACACACTGCACAGTTTACCAATTTTAGTGTACAATTCAATGGTTTTTGGCATATTCACAGATACGTGCAACCATCACCACAATCAACTTTAGGCCATTTTCATCATCTCAAAAAGAAATTGCATTCTTTAGCTATCAACCCCCTAGACCCCACTCTTCTCCCAATCCCCTAAGAAATCACTGATCTGTAGATTTCCCTATTTTGGACTTTCATATGAATGAAATTACATAGTTCTTGGTCTTTTGTAACTGACTTCTTTCACTTAGCGTAATGTTTTCAAGTTGTAGTGTGTATCAGCACTTCTTCCCTTTTTATGGGAGAATAATATTCAATTGTGTACATATACCATCTGTTGTTTACCCATTCATGTGTTTATGGACATTTGGACTATTTTCACCTTTAGGCTAGTATGAATAATTCTGCTATAAGCATTCAGGCACAAGATATTGTGCATAAATATGTTTTTATTTTTCTTGTGTGTATACCTAGGAGTGGAATTGTGGGTCCTATGGAAATTCTATGTTTAATCCTTTGAGAAGCTGCCAGACAGTTTCCCAAAGTGACTGCACCATATTAAATTCATGCAAGAAATAAAGGGTTCCAATTTCTCCACATTCTCATCAACACGTCTTGTTAACTGAGTTTTTTGATTCGAGCCATTTTGATTTGCATCTCCCTGATGACCGATAAAGTTGAGCATCTTTTTAAGTGCTTATTGGCAATTTGCATAACTTCCTTAGAAAAACATTTATTCAGATTTTTTTTTTTACCATTTTTTAAATAGGGTTATTTGTCATTTTATTACTAAGTTGAAAGAATTCTTTACATATTCTAGATACCAAGGTATCTAGAATACATATCAGATCCATGATTCGCAAATATTTTCTCCCATTGTGTGGGTTGTTTTTTACGTTCTTGATGGTGTTCTTTGAAGCATAAAAGTTTTTAACATGATTTTTTCTCTGTAATTTCTTCTTCCTTCTATCTTCTCTCTAATACCTCATCATAAAATAGCTGTGATAGATGATAAGGTTTGAGAAACATGCTTTGGTTTGAAACTTACCAACAGTTTCAAATACCAATCTTTTTAGGGTTCACCTTCCAGCCAAACGGCTTTTTAATTTTTTCCCCCTTGGAGACATATGACTTAGAGTACCAGGTGGTCAGATCGTGAATTTGTTAAAAGTTTGACAACTTTCTTTTTGATAATTATGTTGAAATTATGGCCTAAATGATTTAAGAAGTCAAGGCATTAAATAACTTGGACATCATTAAAGAGGAAAAACAAATTATTATTTAATTAGATGACTACTCTGTCTATTGTTACTTCATTTTCAAGTTCTTTAGAAATAGGCTCCCTGCTGTTTGTAGTTTCTGGCTATCTTTATTCCCCTCATTATTAATTCCTTTTTACCCCTCTCCCTGTTAATCAACCCTATTGCCATGTGTTTGAAAGCCCGGTTTGTTTGCACATTCCCTTTTGGATTCCAGGGTGACTGGTAGACCCAGGAGAAGGCTCAGCCAGTAGCCATGGTCAAGGGCATATCTTGTGAACACCATAACATTGTTTCATATACAGTTTATGCAACTGTTACCTTACAGGGTCAGAGTTCACTGAGAATTTCCATAAATCTGATGGGTAATGTGCCAAATGAGATTAGAGAGGGTTTCATGTGATCACGGTCAAATGAAAATATCTTATGCTAATTTCCCAGTATAGGCTTGAGGCAGGTAGTTAATATTTCTTTGTGAAGAGCTGGAGCCATACACAGAGAGGAAACACAAGCTGTTGTACAAATAAAAAGACGAAATGTGTGGAGCTTTTACTAGAGAAAAATGTAGTTGCTGGAATTTGCAGAATTTTGCTGCTAGGTTTGAGCCTTTTCCCTTATGTAGCCTATATTATCTGTTGATTCTCACCCTAATTGTTACCCTAAAAAATTTTTTCATTTAAATCAATTTTAAAGGTTGCACTTATATATTTAGATGTCAACATATTCTTTAAATTATCTTGTTGCAAAATAGAAGCCCAAGAAGGACAAAAGAGCATTAGCAAATGGAGGGCTGTTTATGGATTTAATCTCTAACTACTTATCTGTACACACGTTTTTCTTTTAAGCCTTGACCTGAGTCAACTCAATTCAGAAAAGTGCATTTTAAACCATCCATCTTGGACCTGATACAAAAACACTGGGTGTACTTATATTTGAAAATAAAACATTAATATTTTAAGGCAGCTGTAAGAAGAAGACTTAAGAAAACAGGCCTGTTAGCTATCCCTGGCCTTCTAGTCACCCAACACTGTTGAGAGCACAAAGCTAAGGTCTTATTTTAACTGAATACTCTCAAAAAATGGCCAGATATAAATACAGTTAAAAAAATAAATGCAAGAGATTGAAGCATATATCATTGGTGACCAGGAGCTGTGTTTGTTAGTATTACAGAAAATTCATTTCAATTTAATTTAACATGTGTTCATTGGCCACCTACCCTGTTGTTCACATGACATCTGGGATTACTGATGTCAAGAAGAATCAGAGGGTTTCCACAGAAAGTTTGTAAAATCTCATTAAGTGGACAAGGTCTTCCTGAGAAACAAGTAGAAAACACAGAGGATGACACATAATCGAATGGTAAAATGGTAAACACAGGCACGACTACTAGAGATCATAACCAGGTGGAATGGGTGGAGCTTGGTGGACCTGGGGAATGAACTACTAGGATGGCTTTGGAAGAAAGGGTAGAATTTAGGTAAAAAGAGCAGAAAAATGAGAGTACTTTGTGTGGAAAGACTAGCATGAAGTGGTGAGGTGAGTAGACCTGGTTTGTTCATGTATATGTGAGCTGAGTAGGAGAGGGATCATAGGAGGCAGAGGGTTCCAGTTCTTGTCATGGCTCTGACACTTCCAATCTGTAAAAACATGAAAAAGTTAGTTAACCTATTTCCTGGTCAGTAACATGAGAATGAGAGCAGTGTCTCCAAGGTCCTACCCAGCTCTAAAACTCAGTGGGCTTTGTAGCTTAGTGATTCCAATTTTGGGTCTGGCATCAAAGAGCACTGAGTTCCAGGCCTGGCTTTACTAACTATAAGAGCACATTTCCTAACCCCTCGAAGCCTCAGATACTCATCTATTAAATGGTGACAATAATGGCACAGGGGTGGATGAAAAAAGTGCATATGCCTGGCATAGAGTAAGTGTTTAGACCAGAGTCCTGATTATGCAAATTAATAAAGAATTATTCATATAGAAGAAGTTGGATAGTAGATACTGAGCTTTGTAGGTTGAGTGAGATAGAGTTTTGTAAAGATCTTGCTTGCCAGTATTTGGAATCTGGCATTTATCCAATCGGTAATGAAGGATCATGATGGATTTGCAGTAGAAAGTGCAAAAACCGAAAGTGAGGTTTTAAGAGGATTAGTTTCGAGGCATTGTCTCTACACTTGGATTGGACCTGGGGGAAAATAAAGCTATAGGAGAACTCTAGACGTGATGTATTAGAGGTGGGGTATGGTACTGAAGAGCAAGGTTTTGCTAGGAAAGACACGGCAAAGAGAGAATTTGGTGACTCCATGGATGGCAGGAAGAAATCACATACTATTCTGAGCCTTTGTAGCCAGGATGGTGATGGTGGAAGGCATATAGATAACGGCCTTATTGATGTCTATTTAATGAATAAACAAGTTTCCCCGGAGTACATTCTGACTCATGGTGACCCAATACGTGTCAGAGTAGAACTGTGCTTCATAGGGTTTTCAGTGGTTGGTTTTTCAGAACTAGATCCCCAGGCCTTTCTTCCAAGGCACCTCTGGGTGGATTCAAACCTCCAATCTTTTGGTTAGAAAAAGAAAATTAGCCATTGAAAACCCTGTAGAGCAGAGCTCGATTTTGACATATATGGCAGACCACACATTAGAATTGACTAGATGGAAATTTTTTTTAAATGAATACATAGCATAAATTAACACACACAAAGGTTTTTTAGGGAAGAGCTTAAATGGAGGAGAATAATGACATCAGACAGGCCAAGCAAACAATGATCAAAAAAGAGCAGGAGTAGAAATATAAATTTCTGACAAAATAGACTTTGAAGTAAAATCCACCACAAAGGATAAGGAAGGACACAATATAATGATTAAAGGGTCAATATACCACGAGGACATAATCATAACAAATATTTACGCACCCAACGACAGGGCTTCAAACTACATAAAACTCCAACAGCATTGAAAAGAGAGATAAACAGTTCCACAATAATAGTAGGAGATTCAACACACCACTTTGGTGAAGGACAGAACGCCCAGAAAGAAGCTCAATAAAGACACACACACACAAAAAAAGGAAGATCTAAATGCCACAATCAACCTACTTGACCTCACGGATATATATAGAACACTCCACCCAACAGCAGCCCAGCATACTTTCTTTTCCAATACACATGAAACATTCTCCAGAATAGACCACGTACTAGGCCCTAAAGAAAGCCTTAGCAGAATCCAAAACACCAAAATATTACAAAGCATCTTTTCTGACCATAAAGCCATGAAAGTAGAAATCGATAACAGACAAAGCAAAGAAAAAAAGTCAAACACATGGAAACCAAACAACATCTTGTTCAAAAACTACTGGGTTGTAGAAGAAATTAAGGATGGAATAAAGAAACTCAGAGAATCAAATGAGAATGAAAACACATCCTACCAGAACCTTTGGGACACAGCAAAAGCATGCTCAGAAGTCAATTTATAGTAATAAATGCACACATGCAAAAAGAAGAAAGGGCCAAAATCAAAGCATCAACCCTACAACTCAAACAATAGAAAGAGAGCAGCAACAGAAGCTCTTGTGCATCAGAAGAAAGCAAATAATAAAAATTAGAGCAGAATTAAATGAAATAGAGAACATAAAAACAATTGAAAGAGTTAAGACCAAAAGCTGGCTCTTTGAAAAGATCAACAAAATGGATAAACCATTGGCCAAAGTGACAAAAGGAAAACAGGAGAGGAAGCAAATAACCTGAATAAGAAATGAGATGGGCAATATCACAACAGACCCAACTGAAACAAAAAGAGTCATAACAGAATACTATGAAAAATTTCACTCTAACAAATTTCTAGAAATGTGCAACCTACCTAAACTAACACAAACAGAGGTAGAACCACTAAATAAACCTATAACAAAACAAGAGATTGAAAAGGTAATAAAAAAACTCCCAACAAAAAAAAGCCCTGGCCAGACAGCTTCACTGGAGAAATCTACCAAACTTTCAGAAAAGAGTTAACACCACTAGTACTAAAGGTATTTCAGGGCATAGGAAAGGATGGAATACTTCCAAACTCATTCTATGTAGCCACCATAACCCTCATACCAAAACCAAGTAAAGACACCACAAAAAAAGAAAATTGCAGGGGAATATCCCTCATGAGCTTAGATGAAAAAATCCTCAAAAAAATTCTAGCTGATAGAACTCAACAACATATCACAAAAATAATCCACCATGACCAAGTGGGATTCATACCAGGTATGCAAGGATGGTTCAACATTAGAAAAACAGACAGTGTAATCCATCACATAAATAAAAGACAAGAACCACATGATCTTATCAATGGATGCAGAAAAGGTATTTAACAAAGTCCAACACCCATTTATGATAAAAACTCTCAGCAAAATAGGAATAGAAGGGAAATTCCTCAACACAATAAAGGACATTTATACAAAGCAAACAGCCAACATCATCCTAAGTGGAGAGAGTCTGAAAGCATTCCCCTTGAAAACAGGGACCAGACAAAGATGTCCTTTATCACCACTCTTATTCAATACTGTGCTGGAGGTCCTAGCCAGAGCAATTAGGCTAGAAAAAGAAATAAATGGCATCTAAGTTGGTAAGGAGGAAGTAAAATATCTCTATTTGCAGATGATATGATCTTACACAGAGAAAATCCCTAAGAACCCACCAGAAAACTACTGAAACCAGTAGATGATTTCAGCAAAGTATCAGGATAGAAGATAAACACAAAAAAATCAGTTGGATTTCTGTACACCAACAAATAGAAAGTCGAAGAGGAAATCACCAAATCAATACCATTTACAATAGCCCCTAAGAAGATAAAGCACTTAGGAATAAATCTAACCAGAGACGTAAAAGGCCTATACAAAGAAAACTACAAGACACTACTGCAAGAAACCAAAAGAGACATGCATAAGTGGAAAAACATTCCTTGCTCACGGATAGGAAGACTCAACATTGTGAAACTGTCTGTTCTACACGAATTGATCCATAGAAATAATACAATCCCGATCTAAATTCCAATAGCGTTTTTCTAATGAGGAGGAGAAAGAAATCACCAACTTTATATGGAAAGAGAAGAGGCCCCAGATAAGTAAAGCATTACTGAAGAAGAAGAACAAAATGGGAGGCCTCACACTACTTGATTTTAGAACCTATTAGACCACCAAGGTAGTCAAAACAGCCTGATACTGGTACAACAACAGATACATAGGCCAATAGAACAGAATTGAGAATCCAAACATAAATTCTTCCACTTATGAGCAGCTGATATTTGACCAAGGCCCAAAGTCCATTAGTAGGGTAAAAGACAGTCTCTTTAACAAATGGTGCAGGTATAACTGGATATCCACCTGCAAAAAAAAGAAACAAAACCTATACTTCACACCATATACAAAAACTAACTCGAAACGGATCAAAGACCTAGGTATAAAATCTAAACCGATAAAGATCATGGAAGAAAAAATTGGGATAGTGCTAGAAGCCCTAATCCATGGCATATACAGTATACATAGCATTACTAACAATGCACAAACACCAGAAGAGAAACCAGATAACTAGGTGCTCCTAAAAATCAAACACTTATGCTCATTCAAAGACTTTCCCAAAAAAGTAAAAAAGACAACCTACAGACTGGGAAAGAAATTTTGGCTATGACAAATCTGATCAGTATCTAATCTCTAGAATCTGCAAGATACTGCAAAACCTCAACAATGAAAAGACAAATAATCTAATGAAAACATGGGCAAAGGATATGAACAGGCACTTCACCTAAGAAGACATTCAGGGGGCTAACAGATACATGAGGAAATGCTCATGATCATTAGCCATTAGAGAAATGCAAATCAAAACTACAATGAGACACCATCTCACCCCAACAAGGCTGGCATTAATCCAAAACCCACAAAATAGCAAATGTTGGAGAGGTCGTGGAGAGACTGGACCACTTACACCCTGCTGGTGGGAATGTGAAATGGTATAACCACTTTGGAAATCGATTTGGCACTTCCTTAAAAGGAATACAGCTTCAGGTTATACTGGAGCAGGTTGGGATATGCTGTAGCAGCTCAGGAAAAGTTCTCATTTCCTTTAAGGCTCAGGTGTCTTATAGACACTGGAAACCATGGGGTCCCTGGTACAATGGAAAGTTAGTATATCATTACCGAGCAATAGACATTTATATATTTTTTAATAGGGTGCTGAAAAATGTACTAATATATGATCCTCTTTAGGACAGAGATATAGTTTCTTAAGGCCTAAAAAATGCTCTAGAAAGGATAACTTTACAAACTGCTGCAGGGAAATGGGAATGTGACAAATATTTAGCTAATTTGAGCAAGGAGGTCATCGAAATTGGGGTCTAAATAGGTTTTTACTTAGTTTTTCTTTTTTATGTCTTGGAACGTGAGCTTCTTGTGTGAGGACTTAGATCAATGGTCCTGGTTGAACTTTTTTGTGCTGAATTTGGTTCATTTGACTTCCTGTGTAAAGAAGCTTTGAAGTGGAATTACCTTTAGAAACTGTTGTGCTCTGGCTATATTCATAGACCACATTAACCAACAACGATCAAATGTTTTACTATTTTGATCATAAAATCACAACCCATTTCTTCCTCTCCTTTTGTCTCCTCTCTTTTCCCTACTTAATGATGTAATAATGAGCAACACACTGTGCTACATGTTATTGTGGAGAGTAGGCAAACGAATAAGCACAAACTCAAGAAACTTGGAATGTTTCCAGGAAGAAATGTACATAAATGTATAATACAAGGTAGAAAGTAAGTATTCTTTAAAAGAAGAGTGAGAGAAGTGTGGTTGAAGAGGAGGGGGGAGTTTGTTGTTGCTGTTTTTCTAAGCTCAGGCTAAGAAAAGACTTCAGGCATAATAATTAAACTCCTTATATTTACGGAAGGCTTTCAGATTTGCAAGGAGTCCCTGGGTAGTACAAACAGTTAAAGTGCTCAGCTCCTAACCAAAAGGTTGAAAGTTTGAGTCCGCCTAGAGGCACCTTGGAAGAAATGCCTGGGGACCTACTTCTGAAAAATCAGCCATGGAAAACCCTATGGAGCACAGTTCCCCTCTTTCACATATGGAGTCATTGTGAGTCAGAGCTGACTAGTTTAATTTGTTTTCAGATTTGCAAAGCATTTGGATTGACAGGGGCCTTGAGAAATTGATTGAATATTCATGTTGTTAGGTGCCCTCAAGTCTGTTTTGACTCATAGCAACCCCGTGTGACAAAAATCCCCCATAGGGATTTCTAGGCTGTAAACTTTATGGAAGTATATTGCCAGGTCTCTCTTCCTTGGAGCTATTGGATGGGTTCGAACTGCCAACCTTTCAGTTAGCTGCCGAGAACTTAATCATTGTGCCACCAGGATTCCTTTCAATGTCAATGGACAAGGACATTCCAGACCAGGCAAAGAGCAAGAACGAAGGGTATTTCTTATTACAGTATCAAAAGTTAGGATTAAGGCTGGAAAAGAAAGTGGATCATCACAGAGGACTTGTATGTGATGCTGGGATATTTAGATATTGTAAAGTGGTCACTGATGAGTCTCTGAAGAAATTAGGCAATTGTTTAGGCAATGCAGGATGAATTAGCGAGTGAAGCCTTAACACTATGGCAGAGGTCTAGGTAGGTAAGGGGTAATAATAGCTGTGTGAGAATCATTTTTAAAAGAATAGGAGTAAAGAACAAAAATTGGTTACAGTGACACCTTCCATGTCCAGACCCAAACCAAAAACCAATCCTGTTGCTGTCAAGTCAATTCCGACTCATAGTGACCCTCTAGGACAGAACAGAACTGCCCCATAGGGTTTCCAAGGAACAGCTGGTTGATTCGAACTGTCGATCTTTTGGTTAGCAGTCGAGCTCTTAACCACTGCCTCACCCGGGCTCCCCTTCTATGTCCAGAACTTATTAATGACAGACTTCAATTCTCTGAAAGCAGGAAGCTAAATTTAGTGTAATTTAGTGTAATGCAACAATACATGTGAATATTCTAAAAATTAGTTTTTTTTTTTTTTTTAAATATGATTTGTTATAAATCTTCTCATGGTCTGTCTCAGAACCTAGATGTCTTAGTTTAGATACAACTGTGACCAGTTTGGTAATCTGGTTTGCCAGCTCAGTAAAGTAAAAACAGCAATTTAGGAAGTGGAGGGAAGGTATAGAAGGACTAGATGATAGTTGGCAAGCCAAGAAAAAAGGCTTGGAAGTTGAAGCGTGGCATCTACTGAGAACCTATTAGGCTCCAGGTATTGTGGGAAAAACTCCACACACATGACCTTGTTTAATTCTAGTGGGTCTCTTGTCTGCCCAGCATCTGAACCTACTCTTCTTTTGAAGGTATCTTTGTGCTGCGGGTTTTGGGAATTGAAGCCCTGCCTCCCACTAAGAATGCTGAAAGAATGGTCCTTTTCTTTCCCCAGCCCCCATAGCCAGGTGGCCTTCAAATGTGTAAGCAGTAATGCAAAGGCAGAGAGACAATTAGACATTGTTTCGATGTCAGCGGGGACAGTTGTGGCAGTGAAGGTCTGATGTGGTTCCCAGTGAGGTCTGCTAACGGAAAGCCTGCAGCATGGCTTCTGCTGTCTTCTCTGTTGCCCAGCCTCTTGGTTCCTGCTCATTTTCCTTGTCTAGTTATCATATTTTCCTTCAATTCTATGAGTTACCTGGTATCTTTTCATTTATTTTCCACTCTCATTAGCCAGAGCCCCTTTCTCTCTCGCTCTTTTTTTTTTGCAGCTAAGTACTGACTAGCACAAATGCCCATAACAACCGTGAGAAGCAGATTTCGTTATGTTCATCTTTATAGAGGAAGAAACAGAAATTTAGGGATTAAGCAACTTGTCCAATGTCACAGAGCTAGAGAGTACCAGAGCTAGTGTCCCATATAATTAACTAATTAATTTTTTTTTTTGCCTTGGCCGTTATATAAGGGGTAAATAGCCCTGAAACTTTAAAACTCCTGAGGTCATCATTACAGTACTTCATAAATAAGCAAATAGGGATTCACTGACCTTGAGATATTGTTGAATAATACTATCCTTTTTTTTTTAAAGATGAAGTTTTGTAATATAACTGTTAAACAACACAAGTAAAACATTTTGAAGTAAGTAAACAACAATTGCATTTAAAGATGAATTATTTGGACTCTTAAAGGTAAATTCTTCAGTTACCTGGAAAATTCACTTATGTGGAACATCTTGAAGAAAGAAATGCAAAATTTTCATATAATCAATGAATCCAAAACCAAACCCACTGCCATTGAGTTGATTCTGACTCATAGCGACCCTGTAGGACAGAGTAGAACTGCCCCATAGGGTTTCCAAGGAGTGCCTGGCAGATTCAAACTGCTGACCTCCTGGTTAGCAGCCATAGCACTTAACCAGTACGCCACCAGGGTTTCCTAATCAATGAAAGATAAAAGAAATCCCCCAACTCATGCATTTCTTAAGATAGGGGCACTTTGAGGCATGCTAGACCCTTTCCTGAAGCCTGAGCCTGTTCTGGTTAGAGGGTGGAACATCTGATGCATCGGCCAAGAAGAGACTGGCAAGCATGGGGGAGAGAGGAGGGAAGGGGCTCCTGCCATCTCCTGCCTCTGCTTTGGCGGCCCTAGGAGAAGCATGTGTGTCATGTTCTTGAAACCCTCAGATGGTGATTATGACCGATTACACCAGATGCCATGTTCCCTAATCATATCACTTGCGTTCCTACAAACAGCGGTGACAAGGGTTTGAAGGGAGAAGATCACAGCTGTCTAAAGAAAAGAAAAAATCGGATAAAGCAGACAGTGTTTGCAGCCCCGAGATCACACACCAGCCTGGGAAGGAAGCTTGAATGGGTGGGGTTTTGCACTCTGTCTCACCCAGCTTAACCCTCACCCTTTCACTTGGATCCAAAACCTGTTAGCTGCATAATGATGGAAGTTATACAGGTGTGGGCTGTACAGCAAGGTTTATTTATTAGCTGGTGCTCACTGTTCTGTGAAGTGAACATTGTCGTTCTGGTAAATTTGGAGCTTGTCACTGCCAGAATCCAAACAGCTCTTGTGAATCAAAGAAAAGATTGATTCACAAACACTCCCCCCACCCCCCCGCCCCAGACTTCTGTGAAGCTCTAAGCTTAAGACCCCACCTCTCTATTCTGCCACTCCGTTTTTAATCTGCCTTCAAAGAGAAAGCCAACTGTCTTGAATTAAACACAAGACAGTTCTTGAAGTCATGTGTGATGAAAGTGATTAAATAATTAATTCAAACAAAGGTGACTTTCGAGTCAGGTTGGAGGTCAGGGAAAAAAAAAGGCTTGATTTAAAGCAGCATGCTATGGAAAAAAAAAATTAATATGCTATGAAATTACTATGCTGGAGACGGTTAACCTGTCTCCCTTGCTTCCTCAGCTCCAGGCACATTGGCCTCTTGCTGTTCCTTGAACAGACCAAGGCTATTTTTTTTTCTTGCCTCAGAGTCTTTGGACTCTCTCTTTCCTTTGTTGGAAGGCCTGTCTCCTTGATATTTATCTGGGCCACTCCTCTCAGGCAGGGAGGTCTCTGTTCAACCATAAACTCCCCGAAGAGACATTCCCTGACCACTCTGTCCATAATCGTGCCCTCCCCCCGCCACCTGTACTTTCTTCTTATGGCGCTATTGAAGGTCCTTCTGTGACGCAAATGATTTTCGCTCAACTGCTAACCTAAATGTTGGTGGTTGGAACCCACCCAGTCGCATTGCAGAAGAAAAACCTCGTGATCTGGTTCCATAAAGATTATAGCCAAGAAAACCCTCTGTAACACGTGGGGCCTCCATGAGTCAGAATTGACAAGATGGTAGTGAGTTTATAGCACATATTACTGCCTGATCAAAAAATATATTTTATATTACTGCCTGATCTTCTGTCATATATTAATTTTTTGTTTTATTGTTAGTTTCTCTCACCTCCATGAAGACAGGGCATGTTATCTGTTTTGTTCCCAGCACCTAGAACAGGCCCAGGCTCAGAGTAGAAAGCAAGAAACAGTTGTTCCACGAATGAATGAATGAATGATCTCCAAAGTTTAAATGCTTCAACATTTTCTAAGGTCAAAATTAGCTCTGAGAATACTTAGACAATGAAAGACCTAGTGGTGCGGTGGATAATTGTTCAGTTGCTAATCAAAAAGGTCAGCAGCTCTAATCCACCAGCCACTCCTTGGAAACCCTATGGGACAGTTCTACTCTGTCCTATAGGGTTACTATGAGTCAGAATCGACTTAACGCCAATGGGTTTAGACACACTTGTAAGACACAAAACCTACCCCTTAGAAATTTAAATTTAGATTCATGTACAAACTGTGAATTCTTATAAAAACAGGACTAAAGCAAAACTAATGCATCCAACTGGCTTCTTTCTCCCCTTTAAAACAAACCATTGGTCTTTTGAGACTCCATCTCCAAAGAGTCAAGACATGTTTATGAGAAGGCATGCATGGCTTCCATTTCGTGATGAAATATATCCAAAGAGGAGCATGCCTCCCCTCTGTGCTTTGCTTTGTGAGTATACCTGGTTTATAGCAAGTCATCTGAAGTAGACAGGCCTTGATCCACTATTGTGAGTATAAGTGACAGTCAACCCGATGGAGAATAAATTATGCATGTGAGCCTGGCTATATCCAGCTGTCTAGACGCACTGAATACAATTGTTTGGTAAGTCCTTGACTCTTCACTTGTCCAAAGCAGCAAGTGTATAAGTGGGTTTTTACCGGTAATTATTTTGAACATCTCAATAGTCTTTTCTAATCTCTGCTATTTCCAGACAACCTGTTAGATTTTTTTCCAAGAGCCCAATCCAGATGATAAAACTTACATTCCCAAATTTCCCTTAAATCAGATATTCTGACCAGTTAGATAGTGCTGAGTTATAGAACAAGAGACCATTCCTTCTTCCCTTAATGAAGTCATCCAAGTGATATTTTATTCATGACATTAAACAGTAGAACAAGCACAGAAAAGCACAGATAAAACAGCAATTATTCATATGCAGAAATTATCTGCTCATAGAAAAAAGAAAATATAGCTCAGTTGGATATTTTAGAGCCACCGTCATAATGTGAATAGTCTTGAGTGGAAGATATTCTGGGCCAATGGGAGGAAGAAGTTTAAACCAGGCAATAAAAATTCAGGTGTGGGTTGAGAGGTTTCAACATGGAGAAGGTTAGAGTCAGAGCAGAAGAAAAAAAAAGAAAAGTCTAGCGTTGTTGTCATGGTCGGTGAGGAGGAATGGGGGGCAGTTCACAGGAATAGTCCTGGTCATCAGAGCACCAATTGCCGTCAAGTTGATCTCTGCTGTTAGCAACCGTATGAGTGTCAGAGTAGAACTGTGCTCCATAGAGTTTTCAACAGCTAATTTTTCAAAAGTAGCTCACCAGGCCTTTCTTCCAAGATGCCTTTGGGTGCATTTGAACCTCCAACCTTTTGGTTAGCAGTGGAATACTTAAGCACTTGTACCATCCAGGGACTCTAGCCTTAGGAGTAAAACCAAATCAAACCTACTGCTGTCGAGTTGATTCCGACTAATAGGGACCCTACTGAACAGAGTAGAACTTCTCTACAGGGTTTCCAAGGCGTACCTGGTGGACTCAAACTGCCGACCTTTTGGTTAGCAGGCGTAGCTCTTAACTACCACACATCACCAGTGTTTCCACATAGCCGTCAGAGTAGAGGTGAGGAAAAGCCAGGCCTGGAGTTAGAGCCCCAGGTACCAGGAGGATGTTGGACACGAAGCTCTCATCCTGAAGAGCAAACCAAGGAAACCAAGACAGGGAGTTGGTCACATCATACAACCAGCGTGGGGTGAGGTTGGAATGTGTGACAAACTCTGGCTCATAGAAACCTTTGGCTCTGGACAGTGGAATAATTTCAGACCATAATAGCTGTTAAACCCCGTTGCCATTGAGTTGATTCCCATTCATAGCAACACTATAGGGCAGAGTAGAACTGCCCTATAGGATTTCCAAGGAGCGGTGGGTGGATTCGAACTATCAACCTTTTGATTAGCAGCCAAGCTGTCGAGGCCCCTATATGTCAAAGCAAAAGCACTGCCTATATAGATTAACTCTATTAATCAAAACAGACTATTTAAATTGGATCCGGAGGTAATTATTTCCTGTAATGTCTTGAAATTTTCAATAAACATTTGTGATTTTTTTTTTAAGTGTAGGACAATATATAATATTAAATAATTAGGGTTAGGCATTGTGCCATGGTTATATCTACAAACACAAGAGAATAATTAAAAATTTCAAGGCCAATGAATAAGCTTCGTTTTTAAGTCTTCTGTCTTCAGGAGAATTTCAAATGAAAACAGCGAGGTTGGAAGAAACTGGATGAATGTTATGATATATAGACGCATAATTGCTGTCAATGTAAGTAATGTGGCTTTGTTGAATAAAAAAAGATGATTGCTTAGGGTTTTCCAAAACCCTCTAAAATTGCTTCTATACCACATGTAACCACATGTGGTATAAATAAAATGTGAGTCAAAGGAATGAGGAAAGATAAACATATAATTAAAAACAGCTCAGTAGATACTTGGGCTCATTCGTTTTCAATGATGGCATCTGCAGTTTATGGAGCGGCTATAGACCCGCAATATATCGGCATTGACTACATGCCATAAAACACATCAATGCAGCCCGGGCCCAAATTATTATACACAAACAATAAATCCATCCCATTAACAGGATAAATATGATAACCGTTGATAATGTTGGAAAGTGGCAGAATGTGATCGTTAAGTAAATAGTTATGCTTTCTTAAGAAGCAAAGATTACTCTGGCTTTTAGTGACTCCCATGTCTTTGGCTCTGTTATCTTTATTTTGAATTAAAAGAGAGATTGTGGCCTTGAAAGCATCTATGCTGATTATTGTTTGTGAGTCTAATAAAAGGCATTGGTCCAACCATTTATTTGTGAAAAAGAAATCTTCATATGTTGAAGGTCAGTTTTAGTTGAAATAATATAATAAGCAAAAGTCAAGGTTCCTTTGCCATTAAAATTGCTCATGGAGCAAATCTCTGGTATTCTACGCTTAACCTTGAATCTTGTCCTGTATGTTGTAAGAAAAATAGTAAATGCATGTCACAATATGTTGACAGAGTCACCATGGCTTTCATTTTTTTTTGGTCTAGGAAACACTTATTCGAACAGACGGAAAATTTCTTCTCAAAGATTATTAAATGAAATAGTTTGATAACAGATAACTAAATATGGATTGAAAGCTAATTTTTCATCAACAATAGTCTCATTTGTCCTCTAAGAAATGTAACTTTTTTTTTTTTTTCAGTATGGTTTACGGCAGGGGCTAGACTTGATAAGTGTTTTGGGGTAGATACATATTGTTAGGCAAACTCATTTCATATATTATTGCTGTTTAAAAACATGTAGCTGTCATATTCTTCTGGGTACAAAGTTAATTGTGCACTATACTGTACAGGAGGAGGAAGCAAACAAGTAGATAAAAAATATCAAAAGCTTATCTTACTTTTGATAATTGGTACATTAACCCTCAAGGATGTTGTTGTTGTTAGGTGCCGTCGAGTCGGTTCCGACTCACAGCAACCCTATGCACAACAGAATGAAACACTGCCCGGTCCTGAGCCATCCTTACAATCCTTGGTATGCTTGAGCTCATTGTTGCAGCCACTGTGTCAATCCACCTTCTTGACAACTTCAATCTTTTCTCCATTTATCACGATGTTGCTCATTGGTCCAGTTGTGAGGATTTTTGTTTTCTTTGTGTTGAGGTGTAACCCATACTGAAGGCTGTGGTCTTTGATCTTCATTAGTAAGTGCTTCAAGTCCTCTTCACTTTCAGCAAGCAAGGTTGTGTCATCTGCATAACGCAGGTTGTTAATGAGTCTTCTTCCAATCCTAATGCCCCGTTCTTCTTCATATAGTCCAGCTTCTCGGATTATTTGCTCAGCATACAGATTGAATAGGTATGGTGAAAGAATACAACCCTGACGCACACCTTTCCTGACTTTAAGCCAATCAGTATCCCCTTGTTCTGTACGAACAACTGCCTCTTGGTCTATGTAAAGATTCCTCATGAGCACAATTAAGTGTTCTGGAATTCCCGTTCTTCACAATCAAAATGAGGAGAAACAGCTGCAAACATCCATTAATAATCAGAACCTGGAATGTAAGAAGTATGAATCTAGGAAAATTGGAAATCATCAAAAATGAAATGGAACACATAAACATTGATATCCTAGGCATTAGTGAGCTGAAATGGACTGGTATTGGCCATTTTGAATCGGACATTCATACAGTCTACTACGCTGGGAACGACAACTTAAAGAGAAAAGGTGTTGCATTCATCGTCAAAAAGAATGTTTCAAGATGTATCCTGAAGTATAACAGTGTCAATGATAGGATAATATCCATATGCCTACAAGGTAGACCAGTTAATATGACTATTATTCAAATTTATGCACCAACCACTAGAGCCAAAGATGAAGAAATAGAAGATTTTTTATCAGCTGCTGCAGTCTGAAATTGATCGAACATGCAATCAAGATGCATTGATAATTACTGGTGTTTGGAATGCGAAAGTTGGAAACAAAGAAGAAGGATCAGTAGTTGGAAAATATGGCCTTGGTGATAGAAACAATGCCGGAGATCAAATGATAGAATTTTGCAAGACTAATGACTTCTTCATTGCAAATACCTTCTTTCACCAACATAAATGGTGATTATACACATGGACCTTGCCAGATGTGACACACAGAAATCAAATTAACTACATCTGTGGAAAGAGAGGATGGAAAAGCTCAATAACATCAGTCAGAACAAGGCCAGGGGCCGACTGTGGAACAGACCATCAATTGCTCTTGCAAGTTCAAGCTGAAACTGAAGAAAATCAGAGCAAGTCCAGGAGAGCCAAAATATGACCTTGAGTGTATCCTACCTGAATTTAGAGACCATCTGAAGAACAGATTTGGCTCATTGAACACTAGTGACTGAAGACCTGACAAGTCGTGGAATGACATCAAGGACAGCATACATGAAGAAAGCAAGAGGTCATTGAAGAGACAGGAAAGAAGGAAAAGACCAAGACGGGTGTCAGAGGAGACGCTGAAACTTGCTCTCGAATGTCGAGCAGCTAAAGCAAGAGGAAGAATTGATGAAGTAAAAGAACTGAAGATTTCAAAGGGCGTCTTGAGAAGACAAAGTATTATAATGACATGTGTAAAGAGCTGGAGATGGAAAACCAAAAGGGAAGAACACGCTCGGCATTTCTCAAGCTGAAAGCACTGAAGAAAAAATTCAAGCCTCGAGTTGCAATAGTGAAGGATTCCATGGGGAAAATATTAAACGATGCAGGAAGCATCAAAAAAAGGTGGAAGGAATACACAGAGTCATTATACCAAAAAGAATTAGTCGATGTTCAACCATTTCAAGAGGTGGTATATGAGCAGGAACCAATGGTACTGAAGGAAGAAGTCCAAGCTGCTCTGAAGTCATTGGCGAAAAACAAGGCTCCAGGAATTGATGGAATATCAACCGAGATGTTTCAACAAACAGATGTAGCGCTGGAGGTGCTCACTTGTCTATGCCAAGAAATATGGAAGACAGCTTCCTGGCCAACTGACTGGAAGAGATCCATATTTATGCCTATTCCCAAGAAAGGTGATCCAACTGAATGTGGAAATTATAGAACAATATCATTAATATTGCACAGAAGCAACATTTTTCTGAAGATCATTCAAAAATGGCTGCAGCAGTATATCGACAGGGAACTGCCAGAAATTCAGGCCAGTTTCAGAAGAGGATGTGGAACCAGGGATATCACTGCTGATGTCAGATGGATCCTGGCTGAAAGTAGAGAATACCAGAAGGATGTTTACCTGTGTTTTAGTTACTATGCAAAGGCATTCCACTGTGTAGATCATAACAAACTATGGATAACATTGCGAATAATGGGAATCCCTCAAGGATAAAAAAAAAAGGATAAAAAGGTTTAATTCGAAATGTATGTGAACGTGTGTGTGTGTGTGCGTGCATATGTGCATGTGTGTATAATTTCTCTTGGAAGACTATCAACTTTGAGATATAATTTCCATATAATAAAATTCACCAATTTTTAAGAGATAACTTGATGTGTTTTGACAAATGCGTGCAGTCATGTAACCACCACCACAATTACGAGGTAGAAGAGCAAACATTGCCTCATGCTCCCATGTCTTTAATCTCCTCTTCTTGCATGTGGCAATCACTGATATCTTCTTCTGTCACTACAGTTTTGCCTTTTCTAGAATTTCTTATAAATGGATAATAGATTATATCATCTTTTGTGCATGAGTTTTCATTTAGTGTAATCCTTTTGAGGTTATTCCGTGATATTGCATGTATTGGTAAAGTTTTTTTTTTTTTTTTTTTTTTTGCTGAGTCATATTTCATTGCCTGGAAGAACCTCAGATTATTTATCCATTCACCAGTTGATGGATACTTGTATTGTTTCTGGAATCCTGTTGGCGCAGTGGTTAAGAGCATGGCTGCTAGCCAAAAGGTTGGCAGTTCAACTCCACCAAACCGCTCCTTGGGAACCCTATGGGGCAGTTCTACTTTGTTCTATAGAGTTACTGTGAGTTGGAATCAACTTGATGGGAGTGGGGTTGGTTGGGTTTTGTATTGTTCCCAGTTTTTGGGTACTACATATGAAATTTCTTTGAACATTTGAATACCAGTACTTGTGTGGAAATATGTTTTCATTTCTGTTGGGTAAGTACCTAAAAGTGTGATTGCACTTTTTCAAAGTGGCTGAATAATTTTATGCTTCCACAGCAACACATATTTTCAGTTGTCCCACATTCTTGTCATCACTTGGTATTGTTAGTCTTTTTAATGTAGACTTTTTTTTTTTAAATGGGTAAGTAGTGGTATCTTAGTTTTAATTTGCATTTCCCTCATGATTAATGATGAACATCTCACATCATTTGCTTATTTGCCATTCATTTACCTTCTTCAGTGAAGTGTCTGTTCAAATCTTTTGCATATTTTTAATCAAATTTTTATTCATTATTACTGAGTTGCAAATGTCCTTAATATATTTTGGATAAAGTTTTTTTTTTTTTAGATATATGTTTTGAAAATACTTCCTCCTAGTTTATGGCTTGCATTTTCAGTTTTTCAAAATAGTCTTTTGAAGAAAAATATTAAAAAAAATTTTGTTTGTGGATTTTTTTTTCATTTCTTTTGTTTTTGTAGATTTTTTTTCCTTTATTTTGATGAGTAGGTTTGTTAACTTTCTTTGTGATTACCTTGGAATTTACCCTTATCTTCCTAGGTTTGAAACAGGCTATTATTACTTGGTATCACCTTGCTTCCTCTCCATTAGAAAGTTCTATACTTGAATTGTTTATTCCCTCTTTTATTGTTCTGACATTGTTGTCATTTACAGACTAACCTCTCTGATTCCTTGTTGCAAATCTTTTGGTTTTGAATAGTCCTTGAGAGTTCATTTCCTAGGTTGGTATCTGGCTGGTGCTATCTTAAATCCCAGATTCAGGCTTTTTTCTGATGTTGCTTGTTCTCAAACCAAAGGACTCCCTTTAATAACTCTTATAAGTTTGGCTTGTTTTTTTTTTTTTTTACATATTTCCTTAATTTCTGTTTATCTGGAAAAGACCTACTTTCAATAACATATTTGAGTAAGAGTTTTGCAAGATATCTTGACTGGTAATTTTTTTCTTTCAGCGTTTTATATATGTCATCCCATTGCCTTCTTGCCTTCATGGTTTCTGCCGAGTAATCAGAGGTTAGTCTTGTTGTTTCCCCTTTGTATGTGACTTATTGTTTTTCTCAAGCTGCTCTCAGGATTCTTTCTTTCCGTATAGTTTTAGTGAGTGTGATTATGATATGCCTTGGTGATTTTCTTTTGGGGTCTACCCTATATGGAGTTCATGGAGCTTCTTAGATGGTCAGCTTTTCATTTTTCATGATATTAGGGAAGTTTTCTGTCAGCAGTTCTTCAATTGATCCTGTGTTTTCCTTTTTTCTCCCCCTGTTCTGGAATTCTGATCACTCACTAATTTTTGTTTTTGATTTTATCCCACATAATTCTTAGAGTTTCTTCATTCTTTTTTCTGGTTTTTCCTCAAAGTGGTAGCCAAGTATTTTGTCTTCAATTTCGCTGATCCTGTCTTCCATTATTTCAAACCTGCTCCTCAGACCATTTATGTCATTGTCCATTTCTGAAATCTTGTTGTTTATCTTTTGGATTTCTAATTGTTATTTTTGTATGATTTCTAGTTGTAAATTTATTTTGACATTTTGTTCCTGTATTATTTTCCTGAATTTTTCCATTTTTTTTCTGTATTTTCCCTGATTTTATATGTATTTTTCGTTGAATTTGTATGCCTTTTCTATGAATTTGTCTATTTTTTCTCATTTTTGTCTGCTTTTTGCTTCAACTCTTGGACAGCTCTGAATATTAGAAATTTGAATTCCCCATCAGGTAGTTCCAGTGCTTTTTCTTCTTCTGGAAAGTCATTTGGTGTTTTCTTTTGGATGCCCACTAGAATCATCCTGTCCTGTTTTTTAAAGTATATTTTGAAATTGTTTGCTATCTTCAGGACATTCAGTAGTTATTTTCTTTGTTTATTGATTGTAGATTTGTTTGTTTCATCCTGCTTTTTTTGTTTTATTTGATTATGTCCGTGTGGGTGAGCTGTGTATTCTTTGTTGTTTGCTCATCTGTGGGCATGGTATTTTTCACCTCCTTGGTCAGTAGGCAGGGCCAGTCACTCAGCTATGGTGCAGCAGGGCAGGTCCAGCTGAAGGTTGGGTTGTTTGTGGCATGTACTGGTGCTGACAAGGTCAGCCATGGATCAGTGCAGAGCAGGTCCCAGAAGGCCATGCTTGTGCTGCTCGGGGTTGTGATGTTCAGTACAAGGTGCAGACAGGCAGGAAGGAGGGGAAAGGGAGAGATTGTCATGTGTGGAGCTAGGTTGAATATAGGAAAGAAGAGAGAGAGGGGAGAGAAACAGGAACCAAAAAAAAGAAAAAAGAAAAGGGCTGAGGGAGACTAACATTGGATTAGAGAGACAAGAAACCAGAAATGAAGAAAAACAAGAAAGAAAACGTATAAATAAATAAAAAATCTCACTGGTGTGGCAGAGCAGACTGGGGAAGTGGCTCCCAAGCTGCACAGTACAGTCCAGCTGGACGGGGTGGAGATACCACAGAGTGCTAGGTATTCAGGAGATAGGAAATGAAGGTAAGTAGAAAGAGACAAGAAACTGAGAAATGAAGAAAAATAAAAAGGAAAAAAAAAAGAGAAAAGAGACAAACAAAAATCCCCAGGAATCCCACCAGCTTGGCTTCATGGACCAGGGAAGCAGTTCCCCAGCTGAGAGGTGCTTCACAGCCTGTCAAGAAGAAGCAAAGATGGCACATGGAGTCAGGTGTTCGAGAAAAAGGAGGGGGAGGGGGTGAGAGGCACAGAAGAAACCAAGATAATCTGCAAAAAGCAACAACAGCAACAAAGAAATGACACCGAAGGAGCTGGCTAGTGTGGGCCAGGCGAATTTGCGTGGCACAGAGCCAATACCTCCTGGGCTGTGGTTGTGTGGCCCTCTGAGAAGCAGCGGATAGGCCTGCCAATAAGTGGCATATCAGCCCACTGGGGAGTGGTGGAGACTGAGCAGGGGGAGGAGGGATGGGGGTTTTGAAAGTGTGTATCACTGTTTACCCAGTGCTCTGTCTCCTGCTGGGATCCCATGAATCTCTTTTCCCATACTCCCTGCCTGCTGATCTCTGATAGGAGTCTAAGATGGTGAATCCATGCTGTATTAAGCTGATAGGGGACCTCCACTTGTATTTCTCCTCCCTCCCTGTTCTCTGTCAGTTTCTTATTCCATTGGGTGCTTGGATGAATTCTCTTCATTTGACACTTAGGGTTCCAGGACTGGTGTTTGTCTCTGTTTTACTTGGTTTTTCAGGTCTTTGCTGTGGAGGGACCATGTGATGCTTCTGCCTATAGTGCCATGTTGGCTCTGCCTTTCCTATTTTTAAAAATTTTGAAGAGATCCAATTTATAATTTTTTCTTTAGTAGTTCATGCCTCTTTGTACTATCCAAAAAATTTAGCCCAAGCAGATATCATAAATATTTCCTGTTACATTTTCTTCTGGAAGTTTTATAGTTTTAGCAATTATATACAGATCTACTATGATCTATTTTGAGTTAATTTTTGAATATGATATGAGGTATTCATTGAGGGTCATTTTTTACATATGGCTGTCCATTTATTCCAATGCCAGTTGTTGATAAGATTATTCTTGTCCCATTGAACTGCCTTGGTATCTCTGTTGAGAAATAATTAGTATATAAGTCTGGGCCTGTTTCTGGGCATTCAATTCTATTCTATTGAACTATTTGTTTCATCTAATACTAATACCACACTGTTTTGATTATTGTAGCTTTATAGTAATGTTAAGAAAAGATGGTGTAAGTTTTCCAAATGTGTTCTTTTTCAAAATAGTCTTGGATACTCCTGATCATTTGAATTTCCATATAAATTTTAGAATAATTTGTTAATTTCTACAAAAATGCCAGCTTGTATTTTGATAGGAATTGCATTGAGTCTATATGTCACATTAGGGAGAACTGATATTTTAACAACATTGAGTCTACGAATATGCTATACTATTTCCTTTATTTAGGAATTCTTTAATTTATCTCAGTAATGTTTTGTCCATATTTTGTTAAATTTATCCCCAAATATTTTATGTTTTTATGCAAATGTTACATCTTTAATATTTCAATTTTTAATTATTTATTGATAGTATATGAAAATACAATTGATTTTTGTATATTGACCTTGTAGCCTATTTTGCTAAATTCACTATTCTAGTTGTTTTTTTGTGGATTCCTTAGAGTATTCCACATAGATGAACATGTTGTCTGTAAATAAAAGTCTGTGTTTTCCTTTCCAATCTATATGCCTATCTTTTTCTTGTCTTATTGCACTAGTTAGACCTTCTAGTAGAATGTTAATTAGGAGTGGTAAGAGTGGCTATCCAGGCTTATTACTGTTCTGAGTAGGAAAGCTTTTGGTCTTTTACCACTAAGTATGATGTTAACTATTGGTTTTATCTGTTTTCTTTTTTGTAGATGCCCTTTATCAGGTTGAGGAAGTTTCCTGAATGATGAATGTATGAATAGATGTGGCATATTGTCAAATGTTTTTTTTTTGGCGTCTCTTGAGATGATCATATGTGTTTTCCTTTTTTTTGCTTTGTTTATATGATGAATTACATTAATTGATTTTAAAATATTAAACCAACCTTGCATTACTGGGATAAACCACACTTGCTCATGATGTAACATCATTTTTATATATTTCTAGATTTTATTTCCTAAAACTTTGTTGATGGGTTTTGTGTCTATGTTTATAAGGTATACTAGCCTTCAATCTTTTTTCCTGTAATGTTTTTGTTTGGATTTTATAATGATGGCCAAAACCAGGGTAATGATGGTCTTATAAAATAAATTGAGAAATTACCTCTTTATTTTCTAGAAAAAGTTTGTATGGAGTTGGTATTATTTATTTCTCAAATGTTTGGTTGAATTCAGTAGTCAAGCCATTTAGTCCTTGATTTTTGTTTGTGGGAAGGTTTTTTAACCATGAAGTCAAAATTTAAACCAGACATAGTGCTATTTGATATTGCCTAATTCTTGAATGAGTTTTAATAGTTTTTGTCTTTCAAGGAATTTGTCGATATCATCTAAGTTGTTGAATATATTGGCATTATACTGTTTACAATATTCTCTTACACCTTTCACATGTAGTGAAACATATATGTGCCACTTGTATTTCTCACATTTGGGGTTTATTGGGAGGCTCATTTTCCACTTATTGTATGTGCTATTGTTGGGGCAGGGCAGTGCGTAATTGCATAAAATGGAAGAAAGTTTGCTTGTGCCACACTGCTTTGTTGAAAGCTTAGTGTATTAGGTGGTGCACCCTGGAGGAGTGATTGTGTGAAACTTTTCTCTCTTTGGGTTTCTGCACAGCGAAATAAGCCTTGTAAATATATTTACTATTTCCTCTGTGTTATTGGGAAGGTGCAGTTTTCGGAATTAGGTAATATCCAAACAAATAACTTACTTTCAGGTTCTATATGATGTAAGCATGCATTGGAATGTACTGCATGACCCTGGGACATATAAGTCTCACTTGTCCTACCACCAGAGTTCACTGGGACATACATGTCACACATAATATATATCAAAATCCATCTTACCAAAAAAACTTTGCCAATACTCCATGATTCAGTATGCATTCAATTACTGAAAAAACATTACATCACCAAAAAATTACAAACATAATTCATTCATGAAAAAGCTACCAACTTTTTAACATCTGTAGGGTCTGTAACAATTCCTGATAAAATTCTCTTTTTAAAACAGTTATCTCTCCTTTTCCCTGGTCAGCCTGGCTAGATCTGCTCTTTTCACACAAACTGACTTTTGAAACAATTAGCTATTTATCACTTTATTGATTTTTGTTCTTATATTCATTATTTCATTCCTATGGGTTTATTTGATCTTATTTTTCTTGTTTCTTAAGTTGAAACTTATACAATTGATTTAATTCCTTTATTCTTTTATAATAAAAGCATTTAATGCTACAAACTTCCCTCTGCTTTAGTGACATTACACACATTTTGATATGTAGTACTTTCACTTTTATTCAGCTTTTTTTTCTAATTTTCCTTTTTTGACACGGGCTACACAGAAGTGCACTACTTAATTTGAAAATATTTAAAGGATTTAAAAATTATCTTTATGATATTATTCTATAGTGTAACTCTGTTGTGGTTGGAGAATATACTTGTGTTATTTTAATTCTTTAAAATAACTGAGTCTTATTTTATGACCCAGGATATTACCTGTCATTGTAAATATTCTGTGTATGCTAAAAAAGAATATGTATTCTGCTGCTGTTGGGTGAAGTGCTCTGTAAATGTCACTTGATCACATTGATTTCTAATGTTATTGAAGCCTTCTAAATCTTTACTGATTTTCTGTCTACTTTTTCTATCAATTACTGAGAAAAGAATGTTGGAATCTCAAGACTAATTGTGGATTTACCTAATTTTTCTTTCAGTTCTATCAGTTTTTATTTCAGGTATTTTGAAGTTTTCATGTATCTATCAGTTTTATTTCATGTAAGATGTTTTCATTCTCTTGATGACTGACGCATCTTATCACCATGAACTGTCCCTTTTTATTCTGGTAATATTTCTTATTATAAAGTCTAATTTGTATGATAATACTATAACCACTTCATATTTCTTTTGGTTAGTATTTTCATATATATCTTTTTTCATATTTTCACTGTAAGTCTTTGTCTTTATATTTAAATGGTCTGTCTTATAGTCCTCATATGCTTAGATCTTGTTTTTTTAATTAAATTTAACAAAATTTGCCTTTTGTTTGTTATGTATAGACCATTTACATTTAATATAATTTTCAATATGGTTGCAATATAATCTACAATCAAGCTATTTGTTTTACTTTTACCTCTTCTTTTCCAATAAGTCTGGCTATGATTCTATCTTATCACCACTATTGGCTTGTGTCTTAGTTATCTAGTGCTGCTATAACAGAAATACCACAAGTGGATGGCTTTAATGAACAGAATTTTCTTTTATCACAGTTTAGGGGGCTAGAAGCCTGAATTCAGAGCCCAGGTCTAAGAGAATGCCTTCTCTCTTTGTCAGCTCTGGAGGAAGGTTCTTGTCCCTTTAGCTTCTGCTTCCCGGTTCCTCAGTGATCTCCATGTGGCTTGGCATGTGTCTTACCCCATCTCTACTCTACTTGCTGGTTTAATTTCTTTTATACCTAAAAAGAGACTGACTCAAGATACTACCAACACTAATCTTGCCTCACTGACGTAACAAAGACAACCCATTCCCAAATGAGATTATAACCACAGGCGTAGAGACTAGGATTTGCAACATATATTTTTGGATGGCACAGTTTGATCCCTAACATTCCACCCTTTGGCCCCCAAAATTCATGTCCTTGCCACAGGCAAAACATATTCACCCCATCACATCATCCCAAAAGCATTAAATCAAGTTAAAAAGTTTCACCTTCTGAATTGTCTAAACCAAATATGGGTGAGACTTTAGGCATATTCCATCCTGGTATAAAATTCCTCTTCATCTGTGAACCTGTGAAATCTAGAATACAAGTTGTCTTCTTCCAGACTACAGTGGCCTCACCCTTTGAAACTGAGAAGGCCCTGCTTCCCATGCTCCTTCCAACAGTTCTGCTGATCTCTAAGCTGCTCCAGGGATGGTCCTTTTTTTTTTTCTTGGAGGACAACATATGTAGCTCCTTTGGCCTGTTTCCTGCCTGTAGAATTCAAAGGGGCACATTTCTTTCCTTCCATCCTGTCTCTGATCCCTTCAGTCTAAGTTGACGGGCTTTCTGCTGTAGTAGTTAGTTAGATCCATCAGTCACAGGCTTAATCTCCTTAACAAAAGATTGCGTAGCCACATCTTTGGTGAAAATTCTAGGACACATGTCTGTAGCTTATACAACAGAATTTTCCAAATCTTTAAGCTTTGTTTTCATTTTTTCACAGTTCATTTTTAAGTCCATCTCTTTCCTCTCACCTTTTTTTTGCTCTATGTGGCAAGGAGAAACAATGCAGTCCTCTTAAGATCTTGCTTAGAAATCTCCTCAGCCAGATATGCGAGTTTATCACTTACAAGTTCTACCTTCCACCAAACATTTGAACATAATTCAGACAAGTTCTTTGTCCATGCATCGCCCTTCTGCCATTGCCAATCACATGTTCATCATTTTCTTTTAAAGCCTCACCAGGATCACATTTAATGTGCACATTCCTAGCAACATTCTGTTGCTCGCACAATAGTTACTCTAAAATGATAGAGAGTTTTTCTACAGCTTTCCTCAATTCCTTCTGAGCCCTCACCAGAATGGCCTTTGACACCCGTATTTCTCCCCAGCAATCTCTTCAAGGGAATCCAAGCCTTTACTATTAGGTACCCTAAAACTCTCTAAGTCCCTAACTGTTACTCAACTCTAAAACTGCTTCCACATTTTAGGTATCTGTTAGAGCACCACCCTGCTCTTGTACCAAATTCTGTCTTAGTTATCTAGTGCTGCTACAACAGAAATACCACAAGTGGATGGCTTTAACAAATAGAAATTTATTTTCTCATGGTTCAGCAAACTATGTCTGAATTCAGAGCACCAGCTCTAGGAGAATGCTTTCTCACTTTGTTGGCTCTGGAGAAAGATCTTTGTCTCATCAACTCCTGCTTCCTGGTTCCTTAGAGATCTCCAAGTGGCCTGGCATCTATCTTAACCCATCTCTGTTCTGCTTTACTGCTTAATCTCTTTATACGTCAAAAGAGATTGATGCAAAGTACACCCTACACTAGCCCTGCCTCACTAACATAATGAAGATGACCTATTTCCAAGTGGGATTATAACCACAGTCATAGAGACTAGGATTTACAGCACATATTTTTGGGGGACACAATTCAATCCATAACAGCTTGTTTGCTTTTTTTGTTACAGAATACAGCTTTATCTTATCATGGTCTGCCTTCAAATCAAATAATATTGTACCACTTTACATATTGCATAAAATCCTTATAATTATATTCTTTCATTCTCACCTTCTTGTTCTTTCTGTTGTTTTCATACATTTTGTTTTTTGCATATGTTTTAATTCCCCCAATATGTTTTTTTAAATTGCTTTACATAGTCAAAAGCTTTTAAAGAAATTAAAAAATGAGAAAACTATGCCTTATTGTTGTTGTTAGGTGCTGTTGAGTCAGTTCCAACGTGTAGCGATCCTATGTACAAAAGAATGAAACACTGACTGGTCCTGCACCATCTTCACAATTGTTGCTATGTTTGAGTCCATTGTTGCAGGCACTGTGTCAATCTATCTCCTTGAAGGTCTTCCTCTTTTTCATTGACCCTCTACTTTACCAAGCATGATGTCCTTCTCCAGCGACTTGTTCTTCCTGATAGTATGTCCAAAGCACGTGAGATGAAGTTTACCATTCTCACTTCTAAGGAGCATTTTGGCTATATGTCTTCCAAGATAGATTTGGTCATTCTTCTGGCAGTCCATGGTATGTATATTCAATATTCTTTGCCAACACCATAATTCAAATGCATCGATTCTTTGTTCTTCCTTACCCACCGTCCAGCTTTCACATGCATAGGGGGTGATTGAAAATACCTTGGCTTGGGTCAGGTGCACCTTAGTTCTCAAAATTACATCTTTGCTTTTTAACACTTTAAAGAGATCTTTTGTAGTAGATTTGCCCAATGCAATGTGGTGTTTGATTTCTTGACTGCTGCTTCCATGAATGTTGATTGTGGATCTAAGTAAAATTAAATCCTTGGCAACGTCAATCTTTTCTACATTTGTCATGATGTTGCTTATTGGACCAGTTGTGAGGATTTTTGTTTTCTTTATGTTGAGGTGTAATCTATACTGAAGGCTATAGTCTTTGATCTTTGTCAGTAAATACTTCAAATGCTTTTCACTTTCAGCAAGCAAGGTTGCTTATCTCAGGTTATTAATGAGTCTTCCTCCAATCCTGATGCTGCATTCTTCTTCGTATATTCCAACATCTTGGAATATTTGCTCAGCATACAGATTGAGTAAGTATGGAGAAAGGGTACAACCCTGACACACACCTCTTCTGATTTTAAACCATGCAGTATCCCCTTGCTCTCTTCATAGGGCTGTCTTTTGGTCTAAGTACAGGTTCCTCATGAGCACAATTAAGTGTTCTGGAATTCTTATTCTTTGCAATGTTATGCATAATTTATTACGATCCACATAGTCGAATGTCTTTGCATAGTCAATAAAACACAGATAAACATCTTTCTGGTATTATCTACTTTCAGCCTAGATACATCTGACATCAGCAATGATATCTCTTGTTCATGTCCTCTTCTGAATCTGCCTTGAATTTCTGGCAGTTCCCTATTGATGTACTGCTGCAACTGTTTTTGAATTATCTTCAGCAAAATTTTACTTGTGTGTGATATTAATGATTTTTTTTTTAATTATTTCTGCATTCTGTTGGATAATCTTTCTTTGGAACGAGCACAAATATGGGTCTCTTCCAGTCAGTTGGCCTGGTAAGTGCCTTCCAAATTTCTTGGCATAGACAAATGAGTGCTTCCAGTGTTGCATCTGTTTGTTGAAACATTTCAATTGATATTCTGTCAATTTCTGGAGCCATATTTTTTGCCAGTGCCTCCAGTGCAGCTTGGACTTCTTCCTTCAATACCATTGATTCTGTATCGTATTCTACCTGTTGAAATGGCTGAACGTCAATCAATTTTTTTTTTTTTTGGTACAATGACTCTTCCATCTTCTTTTGATGCTTTCTTCATCCTTCAATATTTTTCCAATAGAATCCTTCAGTATTGCAACTCGATGCTTGAATTTTTTCTTAGTTCTTTCAGCTTGAGAAATGCCGAGTGCAATCTTCTCATTTGGATTTCTAACTCCAGGTCTTTGCACATTTCTTTATAATACTTTGTCTTCTCCAATTGCCCTTTGAAATCTTCTGTTCAGCTTTTTTACTTCATCATTTTCTCCATTTACTTTAGCTACTCTATGTTTAAGAGCAAGTCAGTGTCTCTTCCGATATCCATTTTGTTCTTTTCCTTCTTTCCAGTCTTCGTAATGACCTTTTGCTTTCTTCGTGTCATCCCACAACTCCTCTAGTCTTCAGTCATTAGTGTTCAATGTGTCAAATATATTCTTGAGATGGTCTCTAAATTCAGGTGAAATATATTCAAGGTCGTACTTTCACTCTCATGGCCTTGTTTTGATTTTCTTTATGTTCAATTTGAACTTGCATATGAGCAACTGTCTGTTCTGCAGTTGATCCCAGCCTTGCTCTGACTGATGATATTGAATTTCTCCATTGTTTCTTTCCACAAATGTAGTCAATTTGATTACTGTGTGTTCCATCTGATGAGGTCCACATGTATAGTTGCCGTTTATGTCGTTGAAAAAGGTATTTGCAAGGAAGAAGTCCTTGTTCTTGCAAAATCCTATCATTCGATCTCAGGCATTGTTTCCATCACCAAGGTGATATGATTCCAACTTCTAATCTTTCTTTGTTTTAACCTTCACATTCCAACCACCAGTAATTATCAATGCATATTCATTGCATGTTTGATCAATATCAGAGAGCGGAAATTAGTAAATATGTTCAATTTCTTCATCTTTGGCCTTAGTGGTTGGTGTGTAAATTTGAATAATAGTCGTATTAACTGGTCTTTCTTGTAGGCATACGCATATTACCATTTCATTGACAGTGTTGTACTTCAAGATAGATCTTGAAATGTTCTTTTTGGTGTTGAATGGGAAGCCATTCCTCTTCAATTTATTATTCCTGGCATAGTAGATCACATGGTTGTCTGATTCAAAATGGCCAGTACCAGTCCATTTCAGCTCGCTAATACCTAGGATACTGATCTTTATGCATCTATTTCATTTTTGATGACTTCCAATTTTCCTGGATTCATACTTTGTACATTCCAAGTTCCAATTATTAACAGATGTTTGCAGCTGTTTTTTCTCATTTTGATTCATGCCACATCAGCAAATGAAGGTATCAAAAGCTTTACTCCATCCACATCATTAAGGTTGACTCTACTTTGAGGACGCAGCTCTTCCCCAGTTGTATTTTGAGTGCCTTCCAACCCTAGAGGCACTATATCAAACAACGTTCTGCTGTTATTCAATGTTCAGCTGCTATTCATGAGGTTTTCATTGGTCAGTGTTTTAGAAGTAGATAGCCAGGTCCTTCTTTCTAGTCAATTTTAGTCTGAAAGTTTCACTGAAATCTGTCCACTATGGGTGATCCTGCTGGTGGTATCTGAAATACTAGTAGCATAGCTTCCAGCATCACAGCTACACACAAAAAACAAAAAACAAAATTTTTTTTTCCCTTTTTTTTTTTTTTACACACAAGCCACCATGACATGACAAATTGACAGATAACTGGGGGATGTGCTTTGTATTTACCGTCATATTTACCATTTCTGGCATTCTTTATTCCTTAGCATAGATTAAAATTCCAATTCGTTATCATTTTTCTTCTGCCTGAAGAAATTATTTTAATGTTAGTGCATGGCTGCTGGTGATGAACTATCTCAGCTTTGTTGGCCTGAAAAAATTTTTGTTTTTCCTTCATTTTAATAGGTGTTTTCCTTTTTTTTTGGCCTAGAATTTTAGGTTGACAGATTTTTATTTTATTTCAGTAAATTAAATCTGTTGTGCCATGTAGCTTCTGATCAGAAGTATGTTGTCATTCTTATCTTTGTTCCTTGTACATAATGTGTCATTTTTCTCTGATGGCTTTATGACTTTACTCTTTCTGATTGGTTTTTATATATGTGATTATGGTGTACCTTGCTGTGGTTTTCTTATGTTCCTTCTGCTTGAATTAGTTGAGCTTCTCGTAACTGTTCGTTTGTAGTTTGCTCCATATTTTGAAAATTTTTGGCCATTATTATTAAAATGATTTTTTTCTTTCTCACACTTTGAAGGACTCCACTTATAGTTATGTTAGACTGCTTGATATGTCTGATGCTCTATTCACTTTTTTTCTTCCAATTTCTTTTTGTGTTTCAAGTTCACTGATCTTTTCTTCTGCAGTGTGTACTGTTAATCCTAGCTAGTGAATTTTTCATTTGAGATATTTTGTTTTTCCTTTTCAGAGGCTCTATTTGATCTTTTTTATGCCTTACATTTTCCTTTTCATCCATTCCTCAGTGGATTTTGTTCATGTTTTCCTATAATTTCTTGAATATATAGAGTATATTTATAATAACTATTTTAGCATTTTTCTCTGTTAATTCTATCATCTTTCAGATCTTTGTCTGTTTTTATTGATTGATTTTTCTACTGATTGTTGGTCATATTTTTCTGTTTCTTTGCAGGCTTGGTAATTTTTTATTGGATGCCAGATGTTGTAAATTTTACTTTTTTTGGGTGCTGGATTTTGATGTATTCTTTTAAATATTGTTAAACCTTTTTCTGGCATAGTGTTAATTTACTTGAGATCAAATTGATCCTTTCAAGGCTTGCTTTCATGATTTATGAGTGAGTCTGGAGAATTCTTTAGTTTAGGGTTAATTTACTCTTATGGTGATATATTTCTGAAGGCTGTCACCAATTCTCCATGTTTATGAGGTCTTTCCACCATACTGGTGGAAACAAAAATTATCCCAAGTTCTGTGAGAACTCTAGAAATTGTTCAGCTCATTAATTTCTAGTGGTTCTTCTGGCCTGAGGTAGTTTTTTCTTATGCTTATGCCAATCAGTATTCAATCACACTCAAGAAGTACCTTCTGCAATTCTCTCTAGAACCCTCTATCTGTGTAGCCAGTTCTTCTCCAGTATTGCATCTCTCACTGTTATTTTAGTTGCCCTTGCCTTGTTGAAACCTATCTGTCTGCTAATCAAGTCCCGTTTGGTTTCCCATTCCTGCTTTGCAGCCTGAAAACTATCTGCTGGCTGTAAAACTGAGGCAAATGGTAAGGCTCACCTCATTTACTTTCCTTCTCTCAGGTATGACATCCCATGATGCCTGTTCTTCAAATTCTGAAAAATGTTTCATACATTTGGTTTGGTTTTCTAGTTGTTTAAGGTAGACAGAGGGAAATAAGTCTGGACTCTGTTACTTCATCTTAGCCAAAAGTAAAGCTGTCTCGGGAGACTTTAAAAAAAAAACCTTTTTTTTGAAATATAACCAAAACGAACAACAACAACATCAAAAAACCAACCAACCCTTCCCCAAAACAAAACAAAATCTGTCATTGAGTTTATTCCAACTCATAGTGACCCCGTATGTATCAGTGTAGAATTGTGCTCCACAGGGATTTCAAGGTCATGATCATTTGGAAGAGGATCACCAGGCCTTTCTTCCAAGGAACCCCTAGGTGGGCACAGAGTGCCAACTTTTAGGTTAGTAGTAGAGCACTTAAATGTTTGTGCCACCCAGGGACATCATTTGAAGTATAACTAATATACAGAAATGTGCTCACAAATTTTCAGCTCAGCAGATTTTTTCACAAATTGAACACATAAGTTTACCTAGCACCGATATCAAGGATCAGACCATTTTCAGTAATTCAGTCACCATCTTTGGTTCTCTTCCAGTCTTACATTTCTTCCAGTGTTAACCATCATCCCGACTTCTAATGATATAGATCGATTTTTGCCTGTTTTTGAAATTATGTAAATGGAATATTGCACTATGTACTTGTTAGTGCCTAGTCTTTTTTATTAAACATTCTGTTTGTAAGGTTCTTTCATGTTGTATGTAGTGTAGATTTTTCTCGTTGCTGTATAACATTCCACTGTGTGAGTATACGACTATGGAAGATATTTGCATAATTGTTGACTTTGGGCCATCATAAATAGTACTAGCATGAATATAATGTGTTTTGGTAAACATATGTACACCTTTCTGGTGAACATACACCTAGAAATTTAATTGCTAGGTCACAGAATAATTATATACTTAGTTTCAGTAGATAGTACCAGAGTTTTCTGAAGTATTGTACACATTTGTCTTCCTACCAGCAGTTGGTAGGATTTCTGGTTGTTTGGAAATACTTTTTAAAAAGTTTAAAATACAGTCAATTCATATCCTCTGGAAATCTATACTCTTATTGAGAAGATACGATGAGAGATCCCCCCCAATATCAGAATATGAAATATAAATGAGATCAACATACATAGTCAGATGAACATTGAGAAAGAGGCATAGCAAAAGGCTTCACAGAAGAGGTGAAATTTTTAATTAGGGCCTTGAAGGATGAGATTACTTTAAGAGGCAAAAAGAAGGCAGCATTCTGGGCAGGGATACTGGAGTAAATAAAAAGGCTGAAATGCAGAAGCCATGGCAAGTATTCATGTGAGTGTGTGTATGTGGCTCAGTCATATTTTATCCTCTGCTCCATCTTTTCATTTATTCATCATTTTGGAGGTATTTCTTGAGTGTCTGGCCATGCCCCAGTTTTCTAGGAATTCAAGATGGGTAAGACTCAATCATCACCCTCAAGTCTCTATCAGCCTATTGAGGAGGCAAATGAGTTTGTCAAGGAGTTCAGTGCAGTGTCAGGACATAAGTTTGTTTAAATGTAACACAAGTCACTGGAACAGGAAGCTTCATTAAATTCATAAGACTCTTGTGAAGATCACATAATGTCCTAAAAGTATGAAGGTAAACATTAAGATTATGTGTTGCTCCTTTTCTCCCTAGAACTTTCTTTTCCATCAGGCAAAGGTAATTGCCCACATGGCTGCCAAAGTACATCACATTCTGCTGATTTCTATCACTTTTTCCTCTTCATACCATGAGGCCCAGGGAAGCCATCAGAGTCAGTGGCTTGGTCCTGCAACTGCCATGAACCCAATGGTTTGCTACAACCAGACCTTCTCTAGGCTTCTCTAAAGCTTCCACCTCTACTTCCTTAGTAGGGTTTTCAATGAAATAGAAAAGATGCAAAGAAGTGTGGCATTTAGGAGAACAAGCATCAGAGTCAGGTAAAATTTAGGTTCACATTCCAGCTTTGCCTCACATTAACTGTGCCATTGTGGTTAAATTCCTTAAGCTCTCTGAGGCTCATATTTCTCGTATGTAAATGAGGATATTATTGACCTCATGGAGTTGGAAGGATTGAATGAAATAGTGCATAGGAGCTGTTATTTTAATTTTTCTTAGCTTCAAATAGGCTAGATGGTATCAAAATGGGTAACCGAAGCCAAATGTGTGCTTACTCTGACCATACTCCATCTACGTTGAGTTTTCCTGCTAATTACTGGGGAGACTAGAAGGATGTAGCTATTAGCAAGAAGACTTGGGCATAGCAGGGACCATCAAAACACCTTGTTTCCTACACTGAAAGGTCTAGAGTAGAATTGGTTGAAGCTGGGTAAAAAGGGAACCGGATATGGAATTCAAGAGGCCAGCACAGATCTCACACTGGGGCTTCACTATAGGAAGCTCTCTTACTTACCTCAGGGTCATGTGTTCCACATTGCAAATAGAGATGTATGGCTTGCCAATAATGATGAATCTACCAGTGCCCCAGAGCAGGATATTTCAACTAGAGCCACCAGGGATATTCAGTTATTGCAACTACACAACCAAGCCATGGCATTTTCAACAGCCTCATATGAACGCGAAAGCTGGATAATGAAAAAGGAAGACAGAAGAAGAATTGATGCATTTTAATTGTAGTGTTGGCAAAGAATATTGACTATAAAGTGGACTGCCAAAAGAATGAACAAACCCGTCTTAGGAGGAACACAACCAGAATGCTACTTAAAAGCAATGATGATGAGAATTGGGCTCACTTTGGACACATCATCACGAAAGACCAATAGCTAGAAAATGGTGTTTGGAAAAGCAGCGGCTCACTGAAAATGAGGGAAATTCTCAATGAGATGGACTGACACAAGAGCTGCAAAAATGGATTCGAACATACCAGTGATCATAAAGATGGCACAGGACCAGTTAGTCCTGTTATAGGTAAAGATGCCATGAATGGGAGCTGATTCAACGACAACTAACCATAGCAACAATATCAGCATATACTTATTGGGCACATTTATCCACTTTAAGTGTACAAGGCTTCTGCAGAGTGTCTTATTTTTTCTCCTGCATAAAAGTGCTAAGTTATTTCTTATCTAATTTTATTCCAGTGTCGTTCTTTATAAGTAACCCAGTACATCTATTCAAAAATGCCAACACAGAAAAATATTTTGAACAGGCCCTGCCTGTAATTTCTAAGTTAAAACACACAGACAAAAAATAAAACACAGGAATAATGAAATCTACAGGCAGCTTTTCTAAATGACCATTACAGATAATTATTTCAGCTTTCTATTTCTTTTGTACTACAGGTCTTTCCTAAATAAAGTGGGCTATATATTCAGTCCCTTTCAGGATATTCCTGGTATAATCATTGTGCTTCTTTCACAGAAGGTTCCTGTGAGAGAAAAACTATCAAAACAACTAAAGATAAAAATAGACTCAGTGAAGGTTCGAACTTCAAATTCTCTAGTCCTCAGGCTAAAAGAAAATTTTAAGGAGAGTGAATTTCCAAAATACGAAACATGCCAGAACATTCTACAATAAATAGAAAACTGTAGAGAAATGATGCAAAAACACCAAGCATGATACCAATTAAGGTATATCATTTTTTTAAATATGAAACTAACTGAATATTTCTTTGGGCCTGAGAAATACTTTTATCAGTAGCTGACATTTATTGAGTATTCTATCTGTATCACGCATTGTGCTAAGTGCTTTAGGAGTATTGCCTCATTTAGTGCTCACAGAATCTTAGGAATTTTGATGATATTATTATTCCCACTGAGTAAATGAAGAAACTGATTTAAGGAGATCCTGTGATTTCCCCTGATTCCTCAGATGGTCAGCAGCAGAGAGCAGACTTAGGCCCTGTGTGTCTTGCCCCAAATCCCCACTGCACATGGCCCGCGGAGTGTGGAGGAGAGACAGAGCTCCCGTTTGCTTTTTTTTTTTTTTTTGAGTTTTCATTAGAACCTTGCTTGTGTTTTATCTTTCCTATTATAACTGAAAAAGCTTCCTTGATGATAATCAACAAGATAGCTTCTGACCCACTCCTGGTAATCCTGTAGGTGGAGCTGTCCAGTTTGACCAACTCTCTCTTCCCCAATCCCAGCCTATCTAGTCCCTCAGCAGAGCCTGGATGCTTTAAGCTGCTGAGAAGCCTCCAAGTGCCACCTGTCTTAGAGTTATGCATGTTACTGGGGTGATGGGGGAGGAAGCTCTCAAAGGCAGAAAGACTTTTTTAATTAATACTTTTTTGAAAAAAACAAACATCTATTATTTTACTGTTTCTGTAGCTAGGAATCCAGGTGTGGCTTAGCTGGGTGCGTCTAGCTCAAGGTCTCTCATGAAGCTGCAATCAAGCTGTCTGCTGGGGATACAGTCTCATCTGAAAGCTTGACTGAAATGGATCTGCTACCAAGTTTGCTCATGCAATTGTTGGCAGGCTTCACTTTTTCTAGTAGCCTGCTGTACTGAGGGCCTCACTTCTTTGGGGCTGTTGCCATGTGGTATCTCCATGTGGGGCTTCTTGCAATACAGAAGCTTGCTTGCCCCAGTATGAATTAGCACAAGGGCCCAGGTGACCCATGTATCTGGCCTGACTCCATCCTGAACAACCCCCTCAGCCTGTTTGAGCTCTGTCGTGTGTCCCCTAAGGCCCCTGAGTTCTGCCTTCCTCCCAGGGTCTGAATCAAGACCCTTTCTCTTCTTTGATCATAGACTCTTTCTCTTCTTTTCAAAATCAATAGGCTTTGATTCTAAAAAACTTGATAACAAAATTAATCAAAGAAAAATTGTAATGCTCCTACTTAAACATAACCAGTTTAACATATTAAAAACTACACAGGATCACAGTGCACTTACTGTTTTACAACAATTATTTTTATTTCACAGTATATTATGGGCATATTTCAATGGCATTTCCTTTTATTTTCCTACATCTTTTAACATATCTGCATAGTATTCCAATCACGGCTCTGTGGGTATAATAACTAGCATTTGTTGAGATCTGCTATGTTCCAGGCCTGTATTAAACACTTTACATACATTTGTTCTTTTAGTGCTATAATTGAAAGGCCTTTTTAATGACCTTTTGCTGGACACTTTCTTTCCTTTTTGAAGGTTGGGGAACAGTATTATAAATAATCATGGATATGCAGAGAAATTTAGCTATAAGAATATTTATCATAATTTTGTTTCCTTTTACGAAAACGAAGCCCCGGCTGTGCAGTACTTAAGAGCTATGGCTGCTAACCAAAAGGTCAGCAATTTGAATCCACCAGCCATTCCCTGGAAACCCTATTGGGACAGTTCTACTCTGTAATATAGGGTTGCTATAAGTCAGAAACTCTGAAGCAACGGGTTTTTGGTTTTTACCAAAATAAATAATTTTTTTTGAATCAATGTAAAATTATAGATTAATTAATGGAGATTTGCATCCTTATGATGCTGATGCTTCCTTTTGAAGACTATGGCGTGCCTTTCCATTTGGTAACATCTATCGTGCCCACTACTAGTATTTTAAAGTTTCTTCCTGTTAATTTTACTCTTTTTAAAAAATAATTCAAAAAATTTTTTTTATTGTACTTTAGATGAAGGTTTACAGAACACTCTAGCTTCCCGTTAAACAATTAGTACACATATTGTTTTGCGACATTGGTTACCAACCCCATGACATGTCAACACTCTCCCCTTCTTGAGCTTGGGTTTCCTGTTACCAGCTTTCCTGTTTCCTCCTGTCTTCTTGTCCTTGCCCCTGGGCTGGTGTGCCCCTTTAGTCTCACTTTGTTTTAGGGGTCTGTCTAATTTTGGCTGAAGGGTGAACCTCAGGAGGGATTTCATTGCTGAGCTGTAAGGGGTGTTTGAGGACCATGCTGTCAGCGTTTCTCCATTCTCTGTCAGACCAGTAAGACTGGACTTTTTTTGTGAGTTAGAATTTTGTTCTAAAAAAAATAAATTTTTGGTAGTGAGTTTACTGATGGCAAGGGAGGTAATTTTAGAAATCAGGACTGACCCAGAGGTGCCTAAGGCAGCTACCTCCTCCTGTTACTCATAAGGCTGAGGCTGTGGCCATTTGGAGCCTTGAGACACTCTTCTTGGTCCCACTTTCATGCTTTGTGAAATGGCATGCCATGATAATCAGCAAGGGCTCAGTTACCCTTGATGAGGAAGAAGGCGGAGCTTCATCTTCCCCCTTCAGCTTAACAGAGGAATGATTGGGCATTAAAAAAACCAACCAAACCCTTTGCCATCAAGTCAATTCTGACTCATAGGGACCCTATAGAACAGAGTAGAACTGCCCCCTAGGGTTTCCAAGGAACAGCTGGTGGAGTCCAACTTCTGACCTTTTAGTCAGTGGTGGAGCTCTTAACCACTGCACCACCCGGGCCATGGTTGGGAGTTAGTGCTCAAAAAATGTATCTCTGATTCATTCTTAAAGTGAAACAAGGTTCGGCAGTATTACTTTATTCTGAGTCATTTCTGAATGAAGCACAGTCATTAAAAATACTTTGGGGGTTGAAATAGATGCTTTTATGGTAACAGCTGCACTGTGGGCCACCTGCCCAGAAATGTTATACAATATTATTAGTTCACCTGTGGTGGGCGGAACAGGTTGGAAATGGGAGCTATGAAAATCTGATTGTGCTCACAATGCTTAGGTAGCACAAACTGTAGTCTGAACATGTTCCCTGCAGGTCAGCTATTGGTCAGAGTGGATAGACCCAGCGCCCCACCATGCCACCTGCCAGTAGTTATCCAAAGATGGAGAGTATTGATAACTGGCACTGAGTGAGCTCTAGCATAATGTAACCCAGGAGGCTCCAACTCTGGCTTCTGAGGGACTTGGTTACTATGACGACCTCAGGCAACAGCAATTTGCTTGGAAATAGTCTATTCGCTTTGGATTTGGTTGACGTGGAGCTTGTTCTCTGATTCTGTGTTTAAGTAAGTAGGTAAACATGAAGAGGAGGGGAAGCCAGCATTTGTTCTTATTGTGTATCATCCTTTAGACATGTGAAGACCAGGGTGTAGAGAATAAGAAGAATCTGGGTTAGCTCCAGCATTTGGGAGACTTTGGGTAAAGGAAGAAGCCAGTATGACACAGAGGCCAAGAACTTGAGTTCTTGAGTTTAGGAGCTAGCTTTGTCCCCTGTTAACTGTATTTAATATCTCTAAACCTGAAATTCCCCATGGATAATAATAGTAATTATCTTATTGGGTAGGTTTGAGGATTAAGTAACGTAATTGGCCTCACATATAGTAAGCATTCAAATAAGGCTATTTTGGCCTGCTTGCATTTTTCAAAATTTCCAGAAGTTTTAAAAATATAGTAAGAGAATCATGTAATGCATGCCTGTGTCAAAATGATCCAGATTTACTGTTAACTTTTTATCATTTTTGCATTTACACACACACACACACAGAACAAGAACATTACAGACAAAGGTGTAGTCCTCTTTGATACTCTACCGTGTCCCAAATCTCATTCTCCCTCTTGAAAACCACTCACTATCATAACCTTCCAAGTGGTTTTTATACTGTTGTATCTGTTGTTGTTGTTTTAGGTGCCTTTGTGTTGATTTCAACTCAGCAACCCCATGTGACAGAGAAGAACTACCCCATAGGATTTTCTTAGCTATAAATCTTACAGATGCAGATTGCCAGGTCTTTCTCTTATGGAGCTGCTGGGTGGATTCGAATTGTCAACTTTAGGTTAGCGGCCAAGCACTTAATTTCTGTACTGCCAGGGTTCCTTTATATGTATATAGCCAAAAAAACCAAACCCATCTATTCCAACTCATAGTGACACTATAGGACAGAGTAGAACTGCCCCATTGGATTTCCAAGGATTACGGAAGCAGGCTGCCACGCCCTTCTCTCATGGAGCAGCTGTTGGGTTCGAACTGCTGACTTTTTGGTTAGCAGTGGAGCGATGAGGCACTGTACCACAGGGCTCCTCTGTATGTTTTTAACTATCTGAAAATAAGACGTAGCATTTTTTAGCATTTTAAAATTTACATGAGTTATCATACTCACTAGAAATATCATTCTGAGGCTTTCTTTTCTCATTTAACCTTATGTTTTTGAGATATACCCTTGTGGTATAGGGAGAAATAATCCATTTAAACTGCTGCATAGTATTTTATCATAAAAATAAAACACAATTTGTTGTTTCTGTCTCCCATTGATGGACATTAATTTTTCCCACTTAAATTTTTTTTTGCCATTACAAACAATTCTGTAATGTATTTCCTAGTGTCTGTCTTCTGGTGCTCACACATGTGAGTTCTTCTGGAAGTAGTATATAGGGACAAAATTGTTGGACTGTAGAGTATATGCATTTTCCAACTCCAGATTTCTTTCTAAAGTTGTATCGATTTAGTCTTCCACCAGTGGTATGCTCCTATTTTTTCTCACCTTTACTAAACCGTTGATGTTAGAGTAAAATTTTATCAATATGATGAGTATAAAATGATATCTCATTGTTGTTTTATTTTTTATTTCCTGGGACTACTTTCTACACTGCTGAGTTGTCATAAAAAGTGGTTTGGATCTGTGGGTACAGGGTAGGGGAATTGGAATTGGGCCAAAGATTTGAAGTGATCCCTGGGACATAAGTTGACCTGGGATGGAGATCCAAAGACTTGAGTCATTGGCTTTCAGATTGTGCTATCTTGATCCCAGGGGGTCTCTAGAATGCATTGTGCAGTGTTGAGGAGAAGCGGTAGGGCACAGAAACAAAGGGAAAACTGATCAGGGCAGGTGCTCTGAGCCTGTTTCTGCCAGAGTATCTCTGCCTACATCTGTTTTAAGAGCATCTGTATACAGTTAGGAGCCCTGGTGGTGCAGTGGATAAGAGCTTGGCTGCTAACCAAAGATTGGCAGTTTGAATCCACCAGTCACTCCTTGGAAATCCTATGGAGCAATTTTACTCTGTCCTATATGGTTGTTATGAGTCAGAATTGACTCAATGGCAATGGTTTTGATTTTTTTATTTTGTATATGATTACATTTGAACAAAGTGTCCAATGGTTGAAGTAAGTTTGAAAACCAGCAGCTAGTGTCATGGTGTAAGTGAATGCTGGCATATTTTATGAGAGTAAATTTATGGATTTTTCTATGATTAGGAGCCTAGCAAACTCCTCAAAGCTGTGTTGTTGAATGCTTTGGTTGACTTTGACAAAATGATGATAGCTAGCAAGAAAGAGACAATCTGTTATTTTCAGGAAGAAAGAAAGAGACTGGTATCATTGGAAAATTAAATTCCATAGTCTTCATCCAGAGAAGAGCACTCATCCCTTTGGGCCAGGGCCTTAGCTGGGAGGGAGATGATAAACTCCAAGGGAATAAGATGGGGATTGGTCGAAATTACTCTCATAATAACACTAGGACTTTTTTTTTCATTCTCAATCTCTCACGAGTATCCAGTGGAATTTTTCAGAGGCTACAAAATATGTGATATCGCATCAGATAAAATGTAGAAGCAGATATCAGAATCCAGTTGTCTTCTATTAAGTCAAACTTTAAAGACACTCACAGAAATGTAAACAATCATACTCTTCTCACTTTTTATTTTGGAAAATACTGTTTTTCATAAAAAGGTATTAATTTTCTTAACATAAAATTGTTTATCTGTTATCTTAAGTAAATTATTAAGTTAATGTTTTAAACACTTCTTAGTTTTAATTTCTAATACTGTAAATGTTGAGAGATATGACCCTCATAAGCAAAAGTTCCTGAATTCTCAATATTTTTCAGAGAGTATAAAAGGGTCATGAGACCAGGAACTTTGAGGACCTCTGATCTAATAAAAAGAGCTCAGAAATTTACCAGCAGGCTGTTGGTGGAGAGACGTTGGGATCCTCTAGTCAAAACAGCTAGCTTTGTGTGTCATCAAAGTGATTGCTGCTATACCAGTGCGAAGCCATCCCAGCCTGCTGCCTTGGCCAGATCCAGGGACTCTAGGCAATAGACAGGAAGGAAGTTTCTAAGGAGGAGAACATTTGAAGAAGACCCTTGAAGCTGTGAAAGATGCAAGATGGTGTTTCCACCAAAGTAGTGAGTCTGAATGCAGGGCTTGGCAGACAAGACTGAAGCTACAGATGTTTGTCTGCCTGTGTCTTTGTGTGATAAGGTGGGGTTTAGAGGCTTCCCTCCCTTATTGTGGACCTCTGCTCCCAACCATTACTGGGCAACTTTCACTGGGTTTAGCACTTTTTCTTACTTAGTCTTTGACACATTCCTTACCTGCTGGAAAAGATAGAATAAAGCTTTTGCCCTGAGGGTTTATCAAAAGTGGTAGTAATAATCCCAGAAACTGATCAATAGCAGGGATACCCACTGTACCAGCTAAGCATAATGCCCCAGAGGACTGTTCTGAGATGACCCCCTGCTCTGGTCAGGTTTATATTTCCCTGGATCAGGTATTAATTGACTGAGATTTGCCAAAACAGTAGTGGTCTCCAGACACCACCCAAAAAGGACCTGGGCTTCTCACTCATTTACTAGGCAGGAGTGAGGTGAGGAGCCAGCCATTGTCTGAACTCCAGGAAGCAGGAAATGTCTGAGATTAGCCTTAGCCATAAAAACATCCATCCATCCATCCATCAATGCTGCATTCAACACATATTTATTGAGCACGTACCATGTGCCAGCTACCATTCCTAGAGCTGGGAATATAGGAGAAAACACAACAGTCAAAATTCCCTGTCCTTATGGAACTTGCATTCTAGTAGGAGACATATAAAATAGGCAAGATAAATACATAAAACATACTGTGTATATTTGCAACCTTGGTTGCTGTCATCAGAAGGTTGAAAATAAAACAGAAACCGTGGAAATCAAGTTTACATGCAATATCCAAGGTACCTGGACAGCTAACTTGTGTTCAATGGCTGAGCACATTCTTCTTTTATGTTAAGACCTCTTCCATAATCTCCTTAAGGGTAAGAGCCAAGATTCATTCCCAAACAATAACAACAACAATGAAACCTATTTACTTAGAAAAGGAACAAGGTATACTTGCCGTCCAGGCCATTCAAAAAAGACATGTCATAGTGTGTATGATACAAAACAAAAAGATATTCAGGACATCTATCCAATCGAAGTAAATGGCCATCCTAATGTCTTCACTAGGTCCCGATTTCCCTCCAAGGTCTCTGTTAGTTTATGCTGGCTAAGAGTTAATCTTATGTGTAAATGTGAACAATGGCACCTTCCTTCACTGGCAAATGTTTGATCCCATGTCTGTACGGGGACCTAAAGAAAAGAACCTGAGGCAAAAAAAACCCTACACACTTGCCTTCTGGGTCTCAGTTTGAAAAGAAAGCCTTGAGCATGAGAATCTAAAGTTGTCTTTTATTTCCCAAATACAATCTTTTCTCATTGTTGCTTGTGCTGTGAGGAGACATGTAAAAGCACTGTGGTAGGTGGCTGGCAGTGTTCTGTCCTAGCCTTTGGCTGCCTTTCTAGAGTAAAGATGTTGGGAGCAGATTCTCACTGCTCACTACCACCATAACTGCAATTAAAAAAAACAACACAAAACCCTAAACCAGTTGCTGTCAATTGCCTCTGATTCATGGCGACATCATGTGTGTCAAGTAGAATTGTGCTTCGTAGAGTTTTCAATGGCTGATTTTTGGGAAGTAGATCACCAGGCCTTTCTTCTGAGGTACTTCTGGATGGACTTGAACCTGCAAACTTTTGGTTAGCAGCCAATCACTTTAACCATTTACACTACCCAGGGACTCCATAAACAAAATAACTGCTAGCAAACCATGAACTTCCTGCTAGCTGCCAGAAGACTGGGAGTGAGTGCCACCCCCCTGACCTTTCTCACCCACTCTGGCCTATAGAAAGTGTCTTCTCTCTTGATCAAGAGTTGGGGCTCCCCTGAGGCAGACATTGCTGTTTGACAACCAATAACTACCCATTCCCTTTGGAAAGGTCAGATAGCTATTTCCCAGGCTCCCTTGTATGATCCAATCCTGGGGAGTGAGATCTGAAAGACTTTTTTAGAGAGAGAAGGGGAGGTATGGGAGTGCTGAACAGCTTCTGAGATTTTTCTTCCTATATCAGTCAGAGTCCCAGCAGGAAACAGATGGCTCACTCAGACAAAGTAATTGAGGAGAATTTAATCATGTGACTATTTACAAAGGTCTAAGCAGGATTAAGAGAAGTCAACAAGTTATGGTTAAGTGAATCTCTGTGAGGCTGGACTCAGTGGGGAGCCCTTACAACTCTAGGCCTGAATGGGAAAGTGGGTCAATGGTTACCAGAATCCAGACAGACTAAACCAGTTGTACCTGTAGGAGAAGGCCACCTGAGAGGAGCTGTGGCCTCCCATAGAAGGATACAGCCCACTGGAGGTGACCCAGCAGGGAGGTAGTCAAAGGTAACTGGAAGCCACAGGCCAAGGGAGCCTAGTTAGGAGCTTCAGAAAGGTCAGCCTCTGGACAGAGAAGGCGGAGAAAGATGGTGTTATGGATTGAATTGTGTCCCCCCAAAAGATATGTGTAAGTCCTAACCCCTATACTTGCATGACCTGGTTTAAAAATAGGGGTTTTCTTCTGTTATGTTAATGAGGTCATTCGAGTGTCAGATGAGTCCTAAACTTCATTGTTTTTGAGTGGTGTCTTATCAAAAGAGAAGAATACAAACTGACATGCATGGGTGAAGACATAAGCCATGTGAGAAGCCAAGGAATGCCAAGAATTGCTGGCTGGCACCAGAAACTAGAAGAGAGAAATTGACATGGCCAAGACCTTGATTTGAACTTTTAGCCTACAGAACTATGAGACGGTAAATTTACATTATTTAAAGCCACTCACTTGTGGTATTTTTCATTATGGTAGGCCTAGGTAGCTAAGAAACATGGAGAGGATAACAAAGGAATAAAAGAAAAATACCCAGAATATTACAATAAGCATGAGAGATCCCTAAAAGATGCCCGTCTCTTCCCCTTCCTGTGTCCGTCAGCCCTGAGAGGATCTGAAGACTGACTCGGTGCCAGTAACTTTGTATCTTTGTGGGAGTGTGGAGGGAATCTCATACACGTCCACCTGGAGCTGCTGGGCCCTGGGACTACCTCTTCTGACCTTCTGTCCTGTGAGGAAAATAAGCCCCTGTTGTCTGAGCCTCTATTAGTTAGGGATTTATTTGCTGCCAAAAGCCCTTACTTGCTGACAAAAGCATCATAATCGATTCACTAAAAGGAAGTATTTCCTGAGTCTGTGTTATGAACTAGAACCTCTTCTCATCCATTTAATTTAGTTCTTCCAATAAGCCCCTCAGGTGAGGGTCGTTATTGTTATCATTCCCATTTCATGGAGAAAGAATACAAAGCTGAAAGAAGTCCAGTGGCTAAAGGCTAAGCCAGATTCTATCCCATGCTTTCTCTTCATACTCACTGCCTAGATACCCTGGGTCTTTTCTTTCTTGGGCCAGAGAAGTCACCCAACACTGAATGGTTTCTGTGTTGACCTTAGTGATATCTACCTCCACACTACCTCTCTCTCTCAGAACTTTCTAGAGTCCTCACTTACCTCATGAGGTAGAGATGCCTGGTGTTAAGATTCTTCCTTTATTTTTTCGGGGGAAAAAATAGCCTGTACTTGTGGAAGCAAAGAGTCAGAACTGGGCAGGAACTCAGAGCAGATTTTGCTTGCCCAGAATATTCTGGTTGTTTTTTTTTTAACCCTAAACATGTATTTCCTAAACTAATCTTTTCTCTCCAAGCAGGCAGAAAGATTAAAACAAACGGAAAGTTCATATAAAAGAAAGTTCTGAATCTTTTGAAATCTCTCTTAATGGTAACTCTGCCAGTCATTCCAAAAAGTACAACCATTCGCATTGATTTCTTATTCAGCAACACAACTTGTAACAGTTTGCTGGTTGTTCCCATAAGTACCTCTCTTAATCTCTCTGCTCCTTCCTCTTAACTGTAAAGTAAGAGGGTTCACTTAGAAAATCTTTGTCAACTCTTCAAGATAAAAAATTCTATGAGCTAACCTAATTCCTTCTCAAATTGGACAGACCAAAGAGAGGGTGGCTTCCTGTTTATATTTGTCCAGATAAGGGTAAGAAAGTAGAAACAAGTCCATTCCACTTGTAATTAAGCTATGTCAATTCCAGACACATTGTATAGCCTGTATCTTGGCCAAATCTAGAGATGATGCATATATAACTTCAAATGGGCAATATACTTCTTTAACAAGCCATCACTCCCTTTATGGCTATGCATCAAGTGACAAAAATGTCAGCCTGTAATGGATCAGATCACCAGCAGCAGGGTTGAAAAATGTGTCAGTAATTTTAAGATAACCTAATAACATGATCAGGTGGCCAATAAAAGTGCCTGTTATGTGCTTCGTGCTTTATATAACTTAACTCATTCAAATCTCCTTATAATAGACATGTGGAGTGTGACAGCATGAAGCATTTGCTCATATTTTCATTCTGTTGTCATGTTCACTGTATCATGTTCACTATGTCACATTCTCATCCCATTGATGTTAAGCGTGGTCAAATAACTTTTTTTGATCAATGGAATGTTGGTGGAAGTGTAAATGTTCCCCTTCCTTAGGAACTAAGGCTGTAAGAAGCATCATGCATTTCTGCTCATCCTACTTGTGTTTCTGACCTCTTCCATGAGAAGGTATACCCCAGGTAGCCCTACTCCTTCAGCTCGAGCCTCAGAATGGAAACATGGTGAGCAAACCTCAACCTGACCCAAGATGTGCAATTCAGCCTAGCCCAGCCAAGGCCAGCTGAGATCAGGTGAACCTCAGCCAAATTACAGACTCATGAGTATGAAATAAATAATTGTACTGAAAGCTGTTGAGATTTTGGGGTTACAGAGCACAGTGTTCAGTATGGATTACACCTCAATATAAAGAAAACAAAATTCTCACAACTGGACCAATAAGCAACATTATGATAAATGGAGAAAATATTGAAGCTGTCAAGGATTTCATTTTACTTCCTTTCACAATCAAAGCCCATGGAAGTAGCAGTCAAGACGTCAACTGACGAATTGCATTGGGCAAATCTGCAGTAAAAGGCCCCTTTAAACTATTAAAAACCAAAGATGTCACTTTGAGGACTAAGATGTATCCGACCCAAGCCATGGTATTTTCAATTGCCTCACATGCATGCAAAAGCTGGACAATGAATAAGGAAGACTGAAAAAGAATTCATGTATTTGAATTATGGGGTTGGTGAAGAATATTGCATATACCATGGACTGCCAGAAAAATGAACAATTCTGCCTTGGAAGAAGTAAAGCCAGAATGCTCCTTAGAAGGGAGGATGGTGAGCCTTCGTCTTACGTACTTTCGACATGTTATCAGGAGGGACCAATCCGTGGAGAAGGACATCATGCTTGGTAAAGTAGATGGTCAGCAAAAAGAGAAGAGCCTCAATTAGATGGACTGACACAGTGGCTGCAACAATGGGTTCAAGCATGCAACGGTTGTCATAGAGTTGCTAAGAGTTGGAACTGACTTGACGGCGCCTAACAACAAAAACAACACAGAGAACTATTGTAGCGTAGCTGAGTGCGTTATTAGATCCAATGTTATACATGATAAAACCAAGCCTTGAAGATGCTAATGACCTGATTCAGCTCACACCAGTGACAGGTAGCTCAAGACAACTTGGCCCCTCAAATTTTGAGACCTCTCCCTAAACAAAGTGTGCTTCCTCCTGCCCTTCACGTGAAGAGGAGCAGAAGCTTTATCATTAGGTCTGTGTTTTTCTTGTTTATTAAAAGATTTCTTTTTCTTTTGTTCCAAGATCCATATTTTGGCACAAAATGAAGGAAATGTTAAGTGTACAGATTGATATAAATGGTCTCCTATGTATTTTATGTGTTATTTCTGCATTAAGTTATATTGGAAGCCAGGAGCGAAAAGCAATCTTTCTGCTTTGGGGAAATATTGAACTTAGCCTTTAAAAACTAGCAAGTATCTATTCATGATGTAAAATATCATCCAGAGAGGTGAATATTATTCTCCTCAGTTCACAGAATAAATTAAGGCAGATGGGTGATTCGCTTACTTTGACTTCATAGCAAGGTAATATATTGATTTCCCCCTTCTCTTTCCTTTTAAATCTAAGGAAAAACTTCAAATAAAATCTAATTACATTGCTCTGATTCTCAACTATTCTGGAAATTATGGAGCTATCAATATTAAGTACACTTTACACCAATTTGGAAACCTATTTTGCCTAGACATAAAGCGAACATCACTCTGATTTTTGGGCAAATGAGCTCTAAAAGGTAGCATAACGTGATTTTTTTAATTAGTTCATGCTAAGGTAGATGAGATTTTAAAATGTGAAATGGGGATTGGGCTGATACTTTAAGGTGAAGATGTTCAAGTACAAAAATGGAGAGGAAAGCAAAAGGAAGGATGTTCTACTCAATTAGACCAATTCATGTAGTTCAGATTTTTAGACAAATACAGGCGCATGAGTTGTGGAAATTACAGGGCAGTTCCAACCTGCCACTTGCACAGAAGCTATCTTATGCTCCTTGATGCTTCATAACATTCGGTTAAAAAAGGTACTGGGGTGATGTTAATCAGTTACAGCAACAACAGCAACACAGATTGTCCCTCACTGGAGACCTAGGATCATGGCTGTGCACGGAGGTCTCAGATTCAGTTCTAAATCCATCTCCAATTCCAAGTTCCTCTGCTCACAGAGAGGCACATCAGGGGAGAGAGAAGGTAGCCAGTTTCTGTCAAGAAAGCTTGTTCCTGGTGGTTTGGTAGAGAGCTCTCAACTCAGGGACAAACAGGGTGGGGGAAATTGTCACGGTTGAAAAGGATAAACCAAAGACTGAACCCTCACGGTCTGCTGACTTCTAATCCTGCCTCGGCACTGTCTCATTAAGGGACATTAGCCAAATCCTCTATTAGCTGCCTCTCATAAAGAGGAGGAGGTGCTGAGAGACAAGAGGCTGACATGCATGGCCTTCACTTTTGAGAAAGGGGAAAGGGGATTTTGCAAACCTGTGAGCTTAATGTCAATCCTGACTGAAATTCTAGAATGGATTATTAAGAGGAGGCTTTGTGAGCCCTTAAAGGAAGTAGTGGTCTTAGAAGCCAGGAAGGATTCATGGAGAATAAATCTTGCCAGATTAATAACTTCATTTCCTTTTTGGAAATGTTACAGGTCAGGAAAATGAAGTGTGCATGGGCTTCAGAAAGACAATTGATGTAGTCTCTCAAGAGACTCTTGTAAAATAAGATGGAGAAATGAGAATTGGATGGTAGTGAAATTTGGAGATGAAGGACTGCTTGTTTTTCAGAGTGTTGCATAAAGATGTAGTGCTATTCTCTGTGAGCATGGTGTTTAGCGGTAAGGCACAAGGTTCTTTTACATCTGTTGTACATAGTTGGGATACAGATCAGGCCTGGCTTGATCGGTGCTGTTGGTGGGAATGGCCAGAATAGGAGGCTGTTTGGTCAGGGACTAAATCTACAAAGATGAGGGCAGGTCCCAGCAAGCAGATCCACTCATGGGCGCTGGAGGAGGAATAGGTCAGCTATCCAAAGGTGATGGCAAGTAAAACTCAGGCCTCTCAGGGATCAAGGTCCACTGTTCGGAGCTGGTTAACACATATAAGTAACAGTTAGTGGGCAATCATCGTCTGTGGCCCCCAAGCATCCATTCACCCAACATTCTGAAACAGCATATATTTTTATTTGAGAATCCACATTATCCCTACTTGACAGGTGCTTGTGATTGGTTTCTGCGGAGTCCCACATCTGCCACCAGAAAATGCCATGTGACCCCGGTCTGTTCAATCCAAGTAGCAGATCTCACTAGAGACAGTGATTGGTTCAGGAACGTGTACAGGGATGAACAGCCAATCAGAAACAATGAGACATGTATCTAGCACTTTTGATTGGGTTCTATGGAAATCCCACTCTCTACTAGCTCTTCTTCAGCAACATGTTTTGATGTTGTGATGAAGTTAAGTCTGGTGCTGTCAGTGACAGCCTTTTAATGCTAAGGATCAGGGTTGGTTCTAGGGGCAGGGATGAAGAGAATCCGGTGGTGGGAAGTCAAGAGGATTTAACTTTGTGGAATGAGAGGGCTAAAAGGCAAAAACAGCCATGAAAATTCTCCATTCCATGGTAGGGCTAAGATCATGGATGTCTGGTTTCTCAAATAGAAAGATAAAATAAAGCCAGGAAGGTTAGGGACAACTTTCCATCCATGACCTACTCCAGGATCCCATAGCATCTCAGCAGGCTAGATCGTAGACTTAGGATAGCTTTACTAAGGGTAATGTTCTGTCCTAGGTTTGAAAGTCATGGCTCTAGCACAAGATGGGTTATGAACAGCCTATACAAAAAGAAAAAGGAGCTTTATTTCACCATAATTTTGGCATGAGGCAGCGGGGTGAACAGGCTGTTGAAATCCTAATGCCACCTTATGCTGCATTAGGAAAAATATATAATTTCCTGAAAGGGGTATGACACTCTCATCCAATTTGAAATTCAGATCACACATGGAGATGGCATTTCATTACAGATCCACATTTTATAAAGAACTGTGAAAAGTTGCCAAAACTTTAAAGACAAATATCCAAGGTGTCTAACATTTATTAAACACCTACTGTTGAGAATTTATTGATTGTCTTTATACCTTTGAGCATTTATAGAACACTCGCTTTGTGCCAGGCACAGTGCTAGGCTCTTGGGTCATGGGGATGAATAAGAAAAAGTGCTTGCTATGGAGAAGCTTAGAGTCCAAGGCTAGGAACTCACCTTATCACTTACCGGAGGTGAAAAAGAAAATGGGGATTTAGCTTGAAGGCTTAAACAGAGAAGCTTGATTACTATCTCCAGATGGTTTCAGAGTTTTCAAACAAAAGGCAGATTATATCTGTTCTACAGGCCCTCGGCAGGCAGAATTTTAATCAAAGGGCAGAATTTTAGGGGCGCCCAAAGAGAGCTGTCTTAAAATAGAAATGACTGCTCTGGGCGGTAGTAAGCTCCCTGTTGCTAATAGTATATAAGTTGATTAATTGACCAATTAGAGAAATAATGGAACATTATGGCTAAGAGCCCAGGATTCAGCATTCAAACCCCAACTCCTTCTGTTTCTCAGTTTTTTTTTTTCTTGTGCAAAATGGGCTAATGATGGAAAGTTGATGGGAAGATTAAAGGGAATGATGCTTGAGGAGGGCTTAGCCTGGTGGTTGCTCAGCTAATGCTCTGCTGAAGGTCATGGTGCTGAAGTTGGTGATGAGCTAGTGGATATCTAAGCATTGAGAGAGGCAGAGGATTGTACAACACAACCTCTACAATCCTTTCAGTCCTGGACATTTATGAGTTTGTGATTCTGGGCCTCGGTTTATTACTCTGTAATAAGGAAATGATGATTGTCAAGGAGCGAAAGCCAAGGTAACTCTATTATTGCTTGCGTCTAGCAGACATACATCTCACATAGAACCCACATTTCACAACCGAGTATCTCCCATGACTTGAGCATCCCTCTACAACTAACTTTCTTCCCAGATGAAGCCTGTGTTGGGGGAGGGCCTTGGCCTCAGAGCTGAACTTACACTGACTTTTTTTCTCCCTTATAATTCCTTTTAAGTCTTTCTGAAATACTTAGAACACCAACTAGCTTATCACAGCCCCTACTGGTTTGGCCAGCGGGAATCCCTCTTTCGGTTTAAACTTTACAACAGCTGCCCAGAGATAAGTATAAGGGTCTCTAGTTAGGATCTGAGCTCTGTCAAAGAGGTTCCCTGAATCCAGGGAAGTGCTTCAGATGGGGGAGGGGGCTCAATTTGATTTTGGCTTTTTAGGAACTGACTAAAGCAAAAGCCAATGGGGTCTTTAACTTGATGATGCTTAAGCTCAATATAAAGAAAAAACAAAACAACAACAACAAAACAATTATCCTCCAGTTGATTCCAACTCGTGACAACCTCATGTGCAGGAAATTTTAAGGTGCCCAAATTGGCAGTACCGTTGGAAATGTAAGATTGGGTTAAAGCTTTCTTCTCATTATGTAGCATGATCTTGTATGTTTACTCCATCAAAAGAGCCAGCGTTCGATATTTTATTAAAAAAAAATTGTTCAATCCTAAATATCAGTACTCTCTGAGAGCTCCCCAACCCCAATTGTCTTCTTTCTCCTCCAGTGAAAAAATTAAGCAGTCAACAAGACAGCTGAATGGACATGTTTCTAGAACCTGCTGCAGGAGTCAGTTGAATCAAAAGGTTTAGGATGAAACAAATCCTCTTTTCCCCATATGTTGAGGTTTTCTTTAGCCTAGGATGCCAAACTTCCTTCAAAGCTGGAACAAGCCTATCCATTCTGAATTCTTCCACTGATGAATACTCTGCGTTTGCAAACAATCTGCTTTCTGAGTAGGAAATGTCAGGAAAAGGGCCTGAGTGCCAGTGACACTTAAAAGTACATACAGTAGATTTCTTAGTGCCAAAAGCCTCCTATTCAGCAGAGAATAAACTTATATCATGCCATATAGAATTTTTTTGTTGTTGTTTGTAAGAGTCACAGTTACAGAATATTTGCCGGGGCCGAGTTGAATAATTCTTTTCACTGTGCTTTGTAATTCTCCAAAGGTGGTTACTGATAGGTGTCAGAACAAGGGTAACTTTTAAAGCTCACGATCCCTGCAGCAATGCCTTCTGGCCCTTGATTGTTTAGGGTCTGCTAATGTAACCACACTGGGAAAATGTTTTAAATGCACTGACGCTTCTAAATGCTAATTTTTCATCAAAATATTTTACCTTATTTGGTCCACCAAGCTAATGCATTTATGTGACACCTACATTAACACTGCGGCCACTTTGCACCTTGACCCCTTCCTTGTAGTTAAAGTACACTCCAATGCCATAGAGTACAGGCCTCTGAAAGGGAGGGAAGCAATTAAGTAAAACAGTAATACCTGGATTTGATGGGTTTTGTTGATAGAATAACCACCAAAATGATTCCGGAACTGTGTGAGGCAGTAAGTAAAGGAATAAAATTCTGTAATGCATATTTATATGTGTATCTGTGCCTACAGTTACTTCTACATTACATCTATATCTGTATCTAATAATAGATGGATAGCTGTTAGTGAGTTAACTCGGAATCATGGCGACTTTATTATGTAAAACAAAATGAACTGTGCCTGGTCCTGTGTCATCTTCATGACCACCGGCATGTTTGGATCCATTTCTGTGGCTATTGTAACCAATCCACATTGCTGAGGATCTCCCTTTCCCTTGCTGGCCCTCAACTTCACCAAACATGATGTCCTCCTTCAGCAACTGATCTGATGATGTGTGTGAAGCAAGTGAGTCGGAAAATGTTCTGTTGTGATGCATAAGGTTTTCATTGGCTAATTTTTTGGAATTAGATAACCAGGCCTATGTTCCTAGTCTGTCTTAGTCTGGAAGCTCTGTTGAAACCTGTTCACCATGGGTGACCCTGCTGGTAGTTGAAATATTGGTGGCAGAGTTTCCAGCATCAAAGCAACATGCAAGGCACCACAATACAACAAACTGACTGATGGGTGGTGTGTATCTAAGAGCAACCTATGTTAATCATTTAATTTCTGTCGAGGTGAGAAATCTCTGGAACCCACTGTTTAGCATCTGAATATATGAATTCCCAGGCACTGGACTTTGTATCCAAAATCTTTACCTTTTAATTCCAGTAAGCTAATTGAGCCGGGAAAATAACACTTGAAAACATGTGTCTAGAAGTGAATCATCATCAGGTAGCAGATTTAAAGGTCCATATAAACTGTACTGTTTTCCATTTACTCTGTGTTAGGTTTATGTGGGAATCTGTGTTGGCGCGGGGTGCTGGAACACTCTGAGTTTGTTTGCTGTGAGCAAAATGCCGACGTTGTCTGAAAGAAGGAAAATGGAGAAGTAGAGAAAGAGTTGGAGATGACAAGCAAGTGATGCAGGCAAACCCATCAGCCTTCAGTTCTCCATGGTTTAGCCTTTACCCAAATACAAAGGAGAATAAGATAAAGATCCTGGAATAAAAATTCTGAGTACAAGAAAATGATTCAACTAGGGCAGATAAATTAGGTGTGAGAGTGTGGAGATCATGGATAGAAATGGGGAGTACTGTGACAGATTTTGATTGGAAATTGGCACATGGACTTTATGACTGCACTGATGTGTGCTGGTGGTGTGATTAGGGACAGAGTCCTGGCCATGCCTGGGGCAAAATGCTAGAAGTTCAGAAATGTTTCGTAGAGGATCTGGTGTTTCTGATAAGCCTAGAGTCATGGGTTGAATCTGAATATGGTGAGTAGGACCTCCAGGCAAAGAAAACTCAGAATTGGAAAAGTTCTGAGCATAGGTGGAGAATGCAGAGATTTACTTTAAACATCAACATTATGAACCAAATTAGTTGATTTCTTACTGAATGTCTAATGTTGCAAGTACAAAGGGTCAAGTGAGATGTTTTCTCTCCCACATGCTCTACCAAGAACTTAAAATAAAAGGAAATAAGGTTGTTTTCAGAGAATTAAACCGTTAAAAGTTCATGAGCAATGGGAATGATGAACCATCTGTGAGAGTAAACAAAGACACTTTTTATAAAGCTGAACAGGAGAGTTTGAGAGTATCCAAAAGTCCAATCCAGATGACCCTGTAATCCTCAGCAGGAGGCAGGGCTAGAAGCAGGAATGTGATTGCAACTTGATGAAAAGAGTAAGGAATTATTTACTTATATTGTGTTAGAGCATTCGTGAACAGAAGGGGCATGATAAGCTTAGAGGAAATTCCCAAAATTGGGAAAAAGGGTCTAATGACAACTATTTTCTCAATCAACAATTATCATCACATGAGACATAAGTGAGCTTTTTGTGGGTGTGTGTGTCAAAAATGGGCCTTCATATCTGAAAAAATGTAAATATCACTAGCACAAGGCCCAGAAAAAAGACACTGAAAAAACCCGAAGTTGGTAAGGCTTATTCAGTATTATTCAGGATGGTATGAACCTTCTGGTCCCAGAAAAGGCACCCCCTTTGTTGGCTAAGTCAGTAGGCTTCACCATGTCTAACACAATAACTACTGTTAATAAAGGCCCTGATATATGCCTAGGACTTTGTACATACCGTTTCATGTAACTCTCATGATGACCTAGTGAGTTAAACCCATTTTTAGAAACCAAAGAACTTGATCAAGGCCACACACTTAGTACTGGGGCTGGATTTGATTATAGTCTTTCTGGTTTCCATTCTCTTATATAGAGTGTGAGCAAAGAGATATTGCCAGAGCAAGTGGCTTTTGGAAGCATGAGGGGTCTAAGCACTTAGATTGATGTTTCTCGAAGCAGGTTCGAAGAAAACATTATACAAATAAGGAACCTACTATGACCCAGACTAAAGTGGGTTAGAAAGATAGTGGATGTGATTCTCTTCTCTTAACAGTGAGAAGAATCAAAGTTAATAAGTTGTTAAACCGACTGTATCAAAAGCCTGCACTTTTGTTGGTTGTTTTCTTACCTTGAATACTTGCACATCCTAGGTTGTGATTGTGTACCATCTTATTTGATTATATTAAGAAATATTAAAAGTAGAACATGTATCTAGTCTAGATAAGAGGATGTAGAAACTAGGAGTCAAGAACACCAGCTTTGAAGAAAGTCAGACATGGGTTCAGATCCCAGGCCCACTGCTTACTAACTCCTTGGGCTTCTTACCTGGAAATAAGAAGAACAAACCTCAGCTCGCTGGATAGATGTGAGGATTAAATGACAAAATGCCTGGCCCATTCTGAGTGTCAGTAATTGTAGCTGTTGTATCTTCTATGCATTTCTTTTCCCTTCCCTCCTTTCTCTTTTTATCATTTTCCACCATGTATTTCTTTTCCTCCATCCCCAGCCCATTCTTTTCCTCCATGATCTGGGTCACTGAGATTCTGACCTGGTGATAAACTTTAGCGCTGTTTACAGGATGATCTAGGATATACTGTCTGATCCTGTGTGGTCTGTGGTCCAGGGAACCTGGAAGTAGCCTTGACTGTAGTCTCCCTGGTGGTTGAACCTTCTAGAGATGGCTGTGGATCTCTTTTACCTGGTGCTGTACTCACCTGCTCATGATATTCTTGTTGTATTGTGAGGTGATTTTAGGAGGGAAAGAGACTAAAACAAACTTAAAAAAAATTTTTTAACTTAATTTTTTTTTTTTTATACTTTTAGCTTCTGGCATTCTTTTTGTGCAAAGTTTGACTTTTTTTTTTTTTTAATATAAGCTTTTTTTTTTTTTTCCTTCCCAGCATGATAGCCTGTGGCAAATAGGAGGTGAAACTAGTATTTTATTAGAAAGAAGAAAAGCTTTCCTAGTCATTTCTTCAGATAAATTTAGAACAAAGAAACCAAATCAATAATGAAATATGAAGAGTTGTACAAAGGTGGGAGACAGACAGTCTTTCCTTCTCACCTACTGAGCCTGAAAGGAAATGACCAAATGGGAGGCTCTGGACCCAGAGCAGGCAAGAGAAAAGTATTTTCCAAGTACAGTTTATGAGACAAGAGCTAGATTTTCTAGAGGCAAATTTAAAGATGAGCAGACCAAGAGGAGAACACTAAGGGCTGGAATCTTTGAGTTGAACTTTTTGTAAAAGACAATTTGCCCTGAAACACAAATGAGAGAACCTGGAAATTTTGGAAAAAATTCAACAAAATATTGTAATGTATCTACACTATATCACTCTTTATCATTTCCTCCGATATGATATAAACTCCTTTAGCTTACATTGTCTCCTCTGAATCCTTTAAAACCCTGTAAGATGAGAATTTTCTGTATTTTACAAATACGAAAAATAGAGCTCATGAAGGATCATCCTACTTGTCCAAAGCCTTACAGTTAGAAGGTAGTGGAGGATGGAATAAACCTATTCTTATGCGGTAGTTTGGCTGGTGGATTTTGATAAATTCTTTTCAACTCAATGCATACATACATAATTATGCATTATACGTGTGTACTCAAGCACTTCTCATGGGTAGAGTAATTGTTCACCTATACTCTAGGACCCAATGCAATGATATTACACATTTTTCTTGCCATGAGAAGAAATTCTGACCAATGTAGTTACAAATTGTGGGGAAACAGAGCTCTTACCTCTCCAAAGCCAGGTAACAAGTTAACAGATAACAAACAAAATGATGTGTTTACTGTGTGTCACAGTCTACATGTTACATGTATTAACTCATTTAATCTTCCAATAACCCTAAGAGATAGGCATTATTATCATCTCCATTTTACAGATGAAGAAAAGAAAGCACAGGTTGGCTAAGCACACTGTCCAGAGACTTAGAGAGTATGTACAGCTGGAGGCATTTAACACCAAGTGGTCTTGTTCAGAGCATGTATTCTTTTCCAGGGCTTTGAACTGGTTTGTTCTGGTTCAAACCTCTGCTGAGGATTTGCATCTTCACCCCAGATATACTGAATCTGAATCTACATTTTAGGGGAGAAACAAATATGACGGCTTAGTCAGACACACCATGCCATCCCTCTAAAGAAAAGACCCAAGAAACCAACTGAAAAAGATACAAATGAGAACCCTGGAACCATGAGCATCAAATGAAAGCATAAAGAATTAGATCAAACACCAGTTGGAAGAAGGAACTGAAGACAAACAGGGAATGAGGAGAGATACGGAGCTGAAGGGCTCTGTCAGCTGGCCCAGCAAAGTAAGGCCATCTTGAGACAAAGCCAGCAGTGACACTGGGTGATGAGCACAGGAAGGCAACTTCATGAGATTCCCAATAGGAGACAGAAAAACTGTGGAGACATATCTGGAGTGAAGCAAGGTAGACTGATGACAGAGGGCAGCCAGCACCTGCCCCACCTATCCTGAGCCATCTCATATGTCCAGTGAACAGAGATGAGGGCTCATGCTGCCTGCTGCTGCCCAGCTCACCTGGAGACAGGAGAAGAGCCCTCCTGTATCACCAGAGGAGCAATCAGTGTAGCACGCCTGGCCTGCCCACCCTAACATATCAACCCACAACAAAACAAAAGATCGGGAAACAAATAAACAAACATACAATCAATAATAAAATAAGACCTTAATGTCTTGGAGACAGTAGATAATATCAAACCGAAAAAGAAACAAGACATGGAGGCTCAAGCAGGTGACCAAAATAAAGTGGCAGAAAACCTTCCTGAGGAAGAAATGGTAATGGAACTATCTGATAAGGAATTCAAAAGACTTATATGTAAACCAAAAACCAAACCTGTTGCTGTTGAGTTGATTCTGACTTATAAACGACCCATAGAGCAGAGTAGAACTGCCCTATAATGTTTCCAAGGAGTGGGTGCTGGTTTTGAACTACCGACCTTTTGGTTAGCAGCCAAGCTCTTAACCACTGCACCACCAGGGCTCCACTTATATATAGAATCCTCAAAGAATCAGGGAAACACAGACAAAACCAAGGAAAACACAGACAAAATCCTATAAAATTTAGGAAAGCAATACAAGAACAAAAAGAGAAAATAAATAGACAATTAGAAACCATACCAAGACAGCAACAAGAAATCCAGACGATTAATAATGAAACATCAGAAACAGACAACTCAACAGAAGGACACAGAAGAAAAAAAATGAATCAATGGAAGAAAGAATCAGTGAAATAGGGAACAAATGTGTTGCTATTAATTTGTTTTAGGAACAATCAGAAGAAATAATGAAAAAAAATGAAGAAAACCTAAAAGTTAGGTGAGACACTACCAAGAGAAATAATTCACGTGTGATTGGAAACCCAGAATAGGAGAAGATGAAATTAAAAAAAAAAAAAAACACAGAGAAAATTTTTGAAGATTTGCTGGCAGAAAAGTTCCCTAATATCATGAAAAATGAGAAGGTTTTTATCCAAGAAAGCCAGTGAATCCCATTCAGACAGACCTCAAAATAAAATCACTAAGACATATCATAATCAACCCTTCTAAAACCAAAGAAAAAATCCTGAGAGCAGCTTGTGAGAAATGAAACATCACCTAGAAAGGGGCATGGATAAGACTAAGCTCTGATTTCTTGGCAGAAACCATGCAGGCAACAAGGCAATGGAATGACATATATAAAACCCTAAAAGAAAAGAATTACCAATCAAGAATCATATATCCAGCAAAACTGTCTCTCAAATATGATAGCAAAACTAAGACATTCCCAGATAAACAGAAATTAAGGGAATTTGTAAAAACCAGACCAACCTTACAAGAAATATTAAAGGAAGTCCTCCAGACACAGAGTCAACAGCATCAGCCAACAATTTGAGATTAAGAAACATGACAGCATCACACAGATACCAAGCCAGATAAAAAATGTTCAAAAGTAAAATAAATACAAAACTGAAAACTTGGAGCCAGAGATGTCAATCTGTAAGTGACAACAACTTCAAAACAAAAAGGGGGAATAAATGGTGTAATTATAGAACTTCCACATGGAGAGGAAGTCAAAGCAATATCAAGAAATAAACAGAATTTTTTAAACTTCAGAAGATAAAGATAATTTTCAGAGTAACCACAAGGAAAAGTAATAAAGAATACTTTTTACAGCAAAATAAAGAAGAAAATCAAAGAAACTCAGTAAACACAAAAGCAACAGCAATGAAGGAAATGAAAAGAAAATCCATAAACAAAAAGAACCTAGCACAGAAAATTAAACAGAACAAAGGAACCATCAGCACCAAAAAAAAAAAAAAAAAAAAGCATAACGAAATGACAACAGTAAACTTGCACTGAATGTAAATGGCTTAAATGCACCAGTCAAGGCATGGAGAGTGGCAGGATGGATAAAAAACCACGACCCATCAATATGTTACCTACAAGAGACACACCTTAGACATAAAGACATAAATAGGTTAAAAATCAAAGGATGGAAAAATATATGTCAAGCAAATAGTAACCAAAAAAAGAAAAGAAGTGGCAATATAAATCTTTGACAAAATACACAGTAAATCAAAATCCATTATGAGAGATAAGGAAGGGCATTATAAGATTTAAGGAAGGGCATTTTATATATATATATATGTTTATATACATACACACATCATTATATAAGGACAAAACCATAAAAAATATTTACAAACCCAATGACAGAGCTCCAAAATACATAAGACAAATTCTAACAGTACTGAAAAGAGAAATAAGTAGTTCCATAATAATAGTAGAAGACTTTAACACATCACTTTTGACGATGCGTGGAACAACTAGAAAGAAACTCAACAAAGGTACAGAAGATCTAAACAACAGTATTAACCAACTTGACCTCATAGACATATACATTCTACCCAACAGCAGCACAGTACATATTCTTCTCCAATGCACATGGGTCATTCTCCAGAATAGTCCATATTTTACACAACAAAGCAAGCCTCAATAAATTAAAAAACATCAAAATAATACAAAGCGTCTTCCCTGATTACAACAGTATAAAACAAGAAATCAATGACAGGAAGAACAAGGAAAAAATACATGGAAACTGAATAATACCGTGCTTAAAAACCAGTGCGAAATAGAAGAAATTAAAAATGAAATTAAATATTCCTAGAATCAAATGAGAATGAACACACAACACACTAAAACCTTTGGGACACAGCAAAAGGAGTTTACTATGCACACATCAAAAAAGAATAAAGGACCAAAATCAATAGCTTAACTGAAACAAATAGAATAGCAAAAGAAGCCTGCAGTCACCAGAAGAAAGGAAATAATAAAGATTAGAACAGAAATGAAATGGAAAACAGAAAAACAATAGAAAGAATCAACAGTGCTAGAAGTTGGTTCCTTGAGAGGATCAATAAAATTAACAAACCACTGGCCAAACTGACAAAGGAAAAGAACAAGAAGATGCAAATAACCAAGAAATGAGACTGGTGACATTACAACAGAACCAACTGAAACAATAACAGAATATTATGAAAAATTGTATACAAAAAAAAAAAAAAATCAAAACCTAGAAGAAAGGGAAAAAATTTCTAGAAACACACTATCTACCTAAGCTAACAAACTCAGGTAGAAAATTTGAACAGAAACATAACAAAAGAAAAAATTGAAGAGGTCTTAAAAAAAGATCTCCCAACAGCAACAACAAAAAAGCCCCAGCCAAGACAATTTCACTGGAGAATTCTACTAAATATTCAGAGAAAAGTTGACACTAAGTCTATTCAAACTATTCCAGAACACAAAAAGAAAGGAATACTCCGTAATTCATTCTATGAAGCCAGCATAACCCTGATACCAAAACCAGGAAAAGACAGCAGTAAAAAAGGAAAATTACAGACCAATATCCTTCACGAATGTAGACACAAAAATTCTCAACAAAATTGTAGTCAATGGAATTCAGTAGCATATCAAAAAATAATACCACATGATCAAGTGGGATTCATACAGGGATACAAGGATAGCTCAACATTAGAAGCTCAATCAACATAATTCACCACATAAATAAAACAAAGGACAAGAATCACAAGATTATCTCAATCGATGGAGAAAAGTCATTTGATAAAATCCAACACTGTTTCCTGATAAAAACTCGCAGCCAAATAGGAATAAAAGAGATTCCTCAACACAATGAAGGGCATATATACAAAACCCACAGCTAACATTATTCTGAATGGGGAGAGACTGAAAGCATTCCCCTTGAGAATGGGAATGAGACAAGGATGCCCTTTATCACCATTCTTATTCCGTATTGTACTGGAAGTCTTGGCTGGAGCAATAAAAAATAGGCGAGAAAAAAAAATAAAGGGTATCCAAACTAGTAAGAACAAAGTAAAACTATCCCTATTCGCAGATGACACGATCCTATACATAGAAAAGCTCAGAGACTTCACACAAAAAAAATTACTGGAACTAACAGAAGGGTTCAGAAAAGTGGCAAGGTATAAGATTAACATACGAAAATCTATTGGATTCTTTACACTAAAAAAGAGAACTCTGAAAAGGAAATCAGGAAAATAACAGCATTTACAATAATCGCTAACCCAAAACCACAACAAAGAAAACACCGTTGCCACCGAGTGGATTCTGACTCATAGCGACCCTATAGGACAGAGTGGAGTTGCCCTATAGGGTTTCCAAGGAGCAGCTGGTGGATTTAAACTGCCTACCTTTTTGTTAGTAGCAGAACTCTTAACCACTGTGCCACCAGGGCTCCACAATAGCTCCTAAAAGGATAAAATACTTACGAGTAAATCTAACTAGGGATATAAAAGACTTATACAAAGAAAACTACAAGATACTACTGCAAGAAACCAAGAGACCTACATGAATGGGAAAACACACCATGCTCAAGGATAGGAAGATTTAACATTGTGAAAATAGCAATACCACTCAGAGTGATCTATAAATACAATGCAATCCCAATCCAAATTTCAACAGCATTCTTTTATGAAATGGAAAAACTAATCTCCAACTTCATACAGAAAAGAAAGAGGCCCCTGATAGCTAAAGCACTTTCTGGTCTCAGCCATGGTTCAAAACAACCTGGTACTGGTACACTGACAGACATAAAGGCCAACAACAACAGAATTGAGAATCCAGAAATAAATCCATCCAGCTATGAACAGCTGATCTTTGACAAAGGGCCCAAGTCCATTAAATGGGAAGAGATAATCTCTTTAACATATGATGCTGACAAAACTGGATATTCATCTTCAGAAAAATGAAACAGGATCCATACCTCACACCATATACAAAAACTAAGTCAAAATGGATCAAAGACCTAAATGTTAAACTTAAAACTATAAGGTTCATGGGAGAAAACAGAAGGACAAAACTAGGGGCCCTAATTTATGGCATAAATAGACTATCAAACTAACTAAAAAGGCACAAACAGGAGAAGGTAAACTAGATAACTGAGGCCTCCTAAAAATTAAACACTTATGTTCATCAAAAGACATCTCCAAAACAGTAAAAAGAGAACCTACAAACTGGGAAAAAATTTTGGCAACAACATATCTGATAAGGGTCTAATCTCTAAAATTTGTAGGAAACTTCAACACCTCAACAACATAAAGGCAAACAATCCAATTAAAAAATGGGCAAAGGACATGAAAAGACACTTCACCAAAGAAGGCACTCAGGTGGCTAATAAACGCATGAAAAGATGCTCACAATCAGTAGCCATTAGAGAGATGCAAATCAAAACTACAAAGAGATATCATCTCACCTCCCCCCTTCCCATAATGGCACTGATCAATAAAATAGAAAACAATGAATGCTGGTGAAGATGTGGGGAGATTGGAACTCTTATGCACTGCTGATGCAAATGAAAAATGGTACAACCATTTGGGAAAACGATATGTGCCTCCTTAAAAGGCTAGAAATACCGTACAATCTGGTAATACCACTCCTAGGTGTATATCCTAGAGAAATAAGAGCTGTGACAGGAATAGACATATGCATACCACGTGCATTGCAGCATTATGCATAATAGCAAAAAGATGGAAACAACCTAAGTGTCCATCAGTGGATGAATGGATAAACAAATTGTGGTACATACATGCAATGGAATACCACACAATGATAAAGAACAATGATGAACCCACAAATCACACCATATGGATTAATCTGGAGGACATCATGCTTAGTTAAACAAATCAATCACAAAAGGACAAATATTTATGACACCACTGTTATAAAAAGTCAAGAATAGGCTTACACACAGAAAGTAACTTTCTTTGATCGTTACCGGTGACCAGAAGGGGAGTGAGAGAGAATCGCTTAACTAGATAGTAAAAAATTCTGGTAAAGGGAAAGGCAATACACAACACAGGAAAAGTCAGCACACACATACAAAAAAAATACATTTTAACAAGATCCCCAGGTGATTCTTATGTATTACAAATTTTGAGAACCATTGCTCTACTGGTTCTCAGAATTGGTCCCTAGCCAGCATCATCAGCCTTGCTCCAAGAACTTATTAGAAATGCAAATTCTCAGCAGGGGTTGGAATCCCAAAGAACAGGTTCAAGGCCCTGCTCTTCTCTCTCCTAGACTTTTCCCATTAGATCAGGGGACCAGTGAATTTACTAGGCTATCTGTTTGGCATCCTGATCCTGAAAGATAGAGACTAGGACTTGCTGCGGAGGGGGGAGGGGGACAAGTAAGGAGGAGTGGGATCAAGGCAGGGACAGACCAGGGGAAATGATGGGTGCCATTAGTGTGCTGGGCCACAAGATGGGATGCCTGGGGAAGATGGACAAGTGTTTTCAGGGAAGTGGCATGGGGCAAGAAAATTTGAATCTACAATTTGTATTTTTTCCAAGAACCTGGATAATACATATTAAACTTATTTTGGTTTTTCCCCCTTATGCACACTGGGGTTCTAGCATTTAAAATGGAGGCTGGTCTTAGGGCAAGAGTCTGGTTGGAAGAAAGATTTGGGGAACTCACTTGAAGCTTTGGTTGCAAGTACACTATGTTTTCTCTGAGCATTTTTAGGGCAGTCTTAGAATGCTGAGGAGATTATATGGGGAGGCCAAATCCCCTCCACCCCTCTTTGGCTCCTGCATGGTAGTTACCTACCAGTACTTTACCATTATTTTTTCTTCTTGTCCATAAAATAGTCCTGGCTTTAGGGGGAAGAAAACAGTTATGTGCTGCCTATTTTCAATAAAAAAAGATTTACTTCCATTACAGATGAGTTGGTAGAAGCATTCTATGACCTTGCACCATCTTCAGCAGCATGGAATCAAGCCCTTTGTGTTATCTATTCAAGTCTTTAAATTTGGTATTTATGTTAAATACAAAATACAAAATACAGTTCTTAGCATTATTCCAAGGTCACTATTCACGATAGAAAAAAATGTTAAAAGCATAGAAGCAATGCATGAAAAACCCATTATTAAGAGCGGCACCCCCTTATCTACAGTAGCACTTACTTTACCATGATTTCCTTGCATTGTGGTGACATGCTATTGCCATCATTGCTAATGCTCTGTTAGTGTTTCCATTATACAGCTCTAGTCAACATTTCTACCAGTTTAGAACTCAGTGTATTCCTGAGCTAAGCTCTAGTTTATGGAGATATCCATCTGAGAACTTCTCCAAAGAAATGAAAAACATCTGAACAAAAATGTGCAGACCATCTAGCTTCTTTGCACAGGGATGCAAAATACCTTCTTGTTTGGGGGATTTGAGTGGGAAATTGATTTTTGTCTTTTAATCAGTTGTGACCAGGATTATAATGCTATTAATGCAAGAGCATGCTGAACTAATTAAAAACCAGAGAACTGGAAAGAATCCTAGGAGGTCTTCAACAGGCAAGGGTATATTAAAACCTCCCGGACAAATGGGGTACGGTGTCCAAGGAACCCTGGGAAACCCATTCCACCATTGTTATAGCTAACTTATTCCATTGTTCAACAACTCCTACTGTCAGGAATTTTTTCCTTATGTCTAACTCAAATCCTTGCAGTTAAAGCCAATTTCTGGCTGCTTTTAGGAGAAATGGCGAACAGCTGTTCAACATCTTTGGGATAATAACTTCTTTTATTTTATATATACAATCATTGGACCTCTCCTAGGCTCAACCCTCCCAATAAAACATCCCCTCCCCACTAGTTCCAGTTTCAAAAGTCTGAATCATTGTCATTATGTTTTTAAGTGTTGCAACCCCTTACTGAGCTCTAATCTAATAATCTCCTAGCATTAATCTGCCCTGACCATAATTGCAGAAACATCTCATGATTTTCATATGACCAAATAAAAATTTTCCAATTTTATTCTTGTTTTGGAAAGTAAAATATATCTTGTTATGCACTTGAAGTTTCATGTAAACCCAGATCATTCTCTGCCTCATTTGCGAGAACCTGTCTGGCCCCAAAATTTGTGGGTCTGAATACAGAGACAGGATTCTAAACCAACTCTCTGATTGTAAAGCCCTTTCCACTTCCCATAGGTGGTCCCAAATTTCTAGATAAGAGGGATTTAGAGACAGAATCTGGCTGGCAGGGAGGGCAAGGAGACTCATCTTAAAGCTGCATTTGCTCAGTAAGCATATGGGTTTTACATACATTGAACATTTACTTAGAAGGGATTGGGAAAATAACTGAAATTACAGGGCAAAAGGTGGAGAAACCAAAAGCCCTCCAAACTCCCTCTGGGGCCACCACTACCATTACCCTACAAATCTAAGAATATCTGGTGCTTCTAAAAGACCCAGAGGTGATAGTGATGACTTGGGAGATGACCGTAGGCGTCCAATAGCGTCTCTGAGGCACAGGGAGGGTAAGAAATTTGCCCACGTCACGAAACCAGTAACTGGTGAAGGCAGAATTTTGCATTCAGGCACTCTGGCTCACAAGTCTGTATCTTAGCCTCTACACTGGGCTGTCTTCCCATGACAGACGCATGGACAAGAGAGGAAAAGTCAAGACAGGCCAGGGCTGACCCTCAGCTGGTTCACAGGTATGGGACAATAAATGTCATGTCGTGAGAGATGAGCTAATAAATCCAGAGTGCCCCATATTAGGAGGGAGAATGCTTTGTTATGGTCTCGCAGCAGAGAAAGAGGAGAAGAGCCAAAAGACCTAGTTATGACATGCAGTAATCTGGAAGAGCTGAACAGGGACAGGCCCACTCAGACATGGGATATTCAAAGAAGGGAGGAACATAGTTGGATAAAATATTAACTTGGAAACTAGGTGGACTCGGCCCCTTTGCCACATAAACTTCTGTATCTCTTTTTGGTTTTGCTAGTGTGGAGTATGTTCTAAAAACACAAAAGCTGATTAATATGCCTGGGTCCACGTGAAGAGAAGTCTTTAGTGTCTGGCCACCTGGCTCCATTCTCGACCAAAATGTCCATTTTTTTTTCTGTCTCTTATACAAAAATTTATATACAACTTGCTATTTACTCCTAGTTACTCTCCTCCTGAGACAGCTCACTCCTTCCCTCCACTCTCTATTTTTGTGTCTCTTCGGCCAGCTTCTGACCCCCTCAGCCCTTTCATCTCCCATCTGGATGGGAGATGTCCACATAGTCCCAAGTGTCTACCTGATCCAAGAAATTCACCTTCACCGGTATCATTTTCTATCCCATCCCATAGTCCAGTCTAATCCCTTTCTGAAGAGTTGGCTTTGGGAATGGTTCCTGTCTGGGACTAACAGAAGGTCTGGGGACCATGACCTCTGGGGTCCTTCTAGTCTCAATAAGACTATTAAATTTGGCCTTTTTACTGGAATTTGAGGTCTGCATCCCACTGCTCTCCTGCTCCCTCAGGGGTTCTCTGTTGTGTTCCCTGTCAGAGCAGTCATCGGTTGTAGCTGGGCTGCAATCCTAAAGGCTAACATCCATTTTTTATCACTTAGGACATATATGACACTTATCAAATGTAAGTATGACCTGAAGCTTGGAAAGTCAAGAAGGTCAAGACTGATCACCATGCAATGGAATGATGGGGTTAATCTTCTAAGGCCATATTCTATAGGGAAAACATGTGAATCTGGGCTTATCCTAACAATTAAAAAACCAACCGAAGTATCAGAGGAGGAGGGAGAGGCCAACAAGGAGCAGATCTATTAGAAAGCGTTTTGATCTTCATTGGAGCCATTATCAGGGAGACTGTTGGGGGAAAAAAGAACATTGGAGATATTAGATAAAACAAAAATGCAATTCTGAATATACCCTTGATAAAGGCACAAATTGAAAGGCAACCTGGTTCTAGAAAGTGCCTACCCCAAAAGGCATAACTCTGGGGTGGGACTGGAGAGCCATCTTCAAATATTAAAAGGGTGAGCCCAGGAATGCTGTTTAGGATTTGACTCTCCTTGTGTGACATCACATTAGAGGTTCTCAACCATGTTGTTGGGGATGTGTGACCAGTAACCAATTAGTAATACATTGGTCATTCTCTGGTAATGCCATTCTCACTTCTTTATGTTCTTGACATTGCTTTTCTGGAGTGGGAGAGAAACGCGGTGCAGTCATAGCAAGTACAGTGGAACTACTCCAAATCAGGAATTTTTCTTTTTTATGGTAACTGGTCATCATATAATAAAATGAGTGTCCTATTAATGCCATAATTACTAGGCTGCTTGGGTGGCTGACAGGGGTTGAGGCGTAAGAGGATATTGCTGGGCAGGAAATGCAGATTCCTTCCCCTGGTGAGGAGTGTTGAGGGTTATGATGTATGATGTAGTACAGTGTGTCTGGGTTGCAGGTTATCTGCTGTGGAGGTGCTGGGTTGCTGCTGGGGAGGTAGCCTGGGTAAGCCCAGGATCATCTGGGAAGACGAATGAAGGCTCTACTATGGCAGAAATACCACTTGCTAAGAACAGAGGAGGAAACTGGTGGCATAATGGCTAAGTACTATGACTGCTAACCAAAGAGTCGACAGTTTGAATATGCCAAGCACTCCTTGGAAACTCTATAGGGCAGTTTTACTCTGTCCTACAGGGTTGCTATGAGTCAGAATTGACTCGACGGCAATGGGTTTGGTTTTGTCTTATGAACAGAGGAAGTCTTTGTCCCATTTAGTTGAACATAATTTAAGTTTTCCCCAACCAAAAAACCCAAACCCCTTGCCATTGAGTCGCTTCCGACTCATAGTGACTCTATAGGACAGAGTAGAACTGCCCCATAGGATTTCCAAGGAGCAGCTGGTGGATGCGAACTGCCGATCTTTTGGTGAGTAGCCAAGCTCTTAACCACTGTGCCACCAGGGCTCCAACAAAGAAAAAGTTACTTTGGGAGCACTATTTTCTTTACTGTCCCCTGAACTTCTCCAAGATTCAGGGATATGTTTTAGTTAGAAAACCTGCTAGTAGGTTAACCACTATCTGTAGGAATAGATCAAGACTCAGTAAATAGCCTCTTTTAAGAATATAAGTATCAGGATGACTTGGATGGAGAGCCCAACCATCTGAGATGAGTAGTTTTTCTTCCTCTTTCCTGAAAGTTCTCCACTCCTTTTGCATTGCTATGTATCACCTGGTGTTCAGGAAGTCCTACCATAGGTCTAACTTCAGTTTCTTCTGAGGTCATTTAGACCAGTTTTGGTTGCTCCCCTTCCGCTCTTGCTGCTTGCCTTGCCAATGCAGAGATTCTGTTTAACAGTCGCTGATGTTTTGTTAGTGTCACATCTGCAGCAGTTTATTTAGACGTAGTAATGCCACTGATTCTTTAAAAAATCAAAGTTATATTAAAACCCAAAACCTGTAATTGCCAAGTTTGACTCATGGCAGCCCCATCTGTTACAGAGTAGAAATGTTTCATAGGGTTTTCTTGGCTGTAATCTTTATGAGAGCAGATTGCCAGGCTTTTCTTCTGTGGTGCTGCTGGGTGGATTCGAAGCACCAACATTTAGGTTAGTAGTTGTTCACAAACCATTTGCACCACCCAGTTTAAAAGAGTAAAAATTCTTCTATAAAGCCTGTTATGAAAATCAATAGACCCTTGCCCCTTCCACCCTCCTGAAGAGCAGTTACTTTCTCAGTTTTCTCAGATTATTTTGATAATCTTTTCATATGTCTAACTAGCATACTTGTCTATCTACTTGATTTTTCAGTTTTAAGATAACCCACTTCTTTCCTATACCTTCATTTACTCAATATAGTTATTTTGAAATTTTGGTTAGAACAATATTCAGTGTTTACATAATTAAGACCATTCAAACACCCTTTTTGGGATGTTCTGTTATACTACATATTCTGTCAATTTTTTCTTTTCTCCTGTAACTGCCTTCATCTAGTATGGGTACCATCTCCATCTAATGCTCAGCCATAATCCTGGAATCTCTGTTCATTGTGTCTCTGGGATCTCTCTGCTTTTCTCCTCTGTTGGATTTTGATTTCTCTTTCCTACATCTTCCTTTTTTTTAGTTTACTCACTTGTTTCGGTGGTACACATCCTCTAGTAGCTTCCTGAGAAAAGCTATTGGAAGGAAAAGGTTTTTGTGACCTAACATGTCTAAGAATGTTTACATTCATGCTTATATTTATTTGTTAAGTTGAACTAGAAATAGAATTCTAGGATAAAATATTTTTTTCTCTCTTCATTGTTGAAGGCATTTTTCTATTGACATCAATCTTCTAGTGTTAAGAAGTCTGAAGTCATTCTGATGGCTCATTCTATGTATGTGACCAGTTATCCCCACTCCTGGCTGAAAGGACCTTGTCTTTGTCCAAATCATTACGAAATTCCATGATGGTGTGCTTGGGTGTAGGTCTGTTTCTATGCATTCTGCCCAACTTTCTGTGGGTCTTTCTATCTGGACAATCACATTCTTTACTTCTAGGAAAAGTTCTTGAATTATTTCATTGCTGGTTTCCTCTCCCCCAATTTATTTCTTTGGTCATTCTGGAACTCCCGCTATACAGATATTAAAACTCCTAGATTGGCCTTCTACACTCACATATTTTCTCTATTTTCTATTCTTTGTCTCTTGGCTTTACTTTTTTTTTTTGAGATTTTCTTAACTTTAATGCATAAGTCTTCTATTGATTTTTCTTTGTGCTGCCATGCTTTTTAATTTCTGTTTTTTTTGTTACTTTTCTATATGTTCCTTAAAAAAGAATAATATCCTTTTTTGCTGATCGTTGCATTGCTTTCTCTTATTTCTGTGGGGATGTTAAGGAGAGTTTACTTGAAGTTTTCTGTCCCTCCAAGTTGCCTTTTCTGTTTGTGTGTTCTCATCTCAGTCTTTCATTTTAGAGACTTTTGTATCCTATGGGAAAATATCCTTAATCTCTTGCCTGGAGGTTAAGCTGCAAGGATCTGAAGAGGATGTCCTGATCTTTGACCAAATGTCTCCTGGATGGGAGTGAAGAGGGAATGGGCCAGTTTAATTACATTCATTCAAAGTTTATTGAATGCCAGCCTGCTCTAGGCTCCAGAAATGCCACAGTTAACAAAACAGCAACAACCGTTGCTCTCCTAAAGCCTATATCCAAAGGTTCTGTAGTCTGGAGACTCCTGTGAAAAGTCCCTCTCCATACTTCTTGAAAAACCTTATGGCAACGGCAACCCGTTGAGCCCCATTCCTGGGTTTCAAATGCAGTCTGACTTCCCTTGTGCCAGGCCACGAGGAACCCTGGAGTGCAGCTGCAGGCAGCAGCTCCTGTCACAAGTGTTCCCTCACTTAAACTTCCTGCTTGCCTATAGGAAGCCATCTTGTTTTCCTGGTGCTCCAATTTCCTTTTCCAAACTCTGACTTTCAGTATCAGTAAATAATTTTCCTAGAGCTATCATACACAAAATGTAACAAACTGGATGACTTATAAGAACAGAAATTTATTGTCTTACAGTTTCAGAGACTATTAATCAGAATTCAAGATTTCAGCACAGCCATGTTCTCTCTGAAGACTCTAGGGAAGATCCATCCTTGTCTCTCTCAGCTTCAGGTAGCCCCAGGCGTTCCTTGTCTCGCAGCTGCAACTTAACTTTAGCTTCACATGGCCATCTTCCCTCTATCTCTCTCTGTCTCTTCTGTTTTGTAAGGACAACACTCATATTGGAGTAGGACCCATTGTACTGTGGTATAAATTTATGCTAACAGGTAACATTTTCAAAAACCTTATTTCCAAACAAGGTCCTGTTCACAAGTACCAGAGGCTGGGAATTCAACATATCTTTTTTGGGGACACAATCAAACCTGTAACCATCAGCTTCTACCATGTTTGTTTTAGTCTTCTACTTAGGATCCCTTCTCTAACTCACTACTTTTGTTGCATTCTACATTCATACAACCCCATCTGTTCACACTTCCTCAATTCCAGGACACCCTGTCTGTGGATAAGATAGTTTTCCACCAGAAAGCCAGGCCCTTTTTCCTGTGGTCTTAACCTAGGGAAGAGAAGTGGGTACACATAGCCTACTGCCAAGTGTGGAAGAAAAGCATCCCATCTGAACAATTCTCAAGGGTGATGCCCATTATCACCTTCCTCATCAGGGGTGCCTTGAAGGCAAGTTACTGATTTGCCCTATACCTTGTAAGATCATTGTCATAAAGCCAACCCTTGAGCAAAGGAGCATACACCATTTTAAGGAAGAAATGGTCCACACATTTGGACTTGCAACTTGTGAAAGAGATAACACCAATTCCATTTGTCTCTTGCAAAGCCACAGGAAACTCATGCTGCTCACATCAGGACTCTGGATATTACATGATTTGCTGCTCAGTGGGAGGACATTTAAAATTCCTGGAGGAAAGCACTAGGCATCAATAATTTCAAGTGTGTGCTACACAGTGGGATAGAGAGCAGAAACCTGCCTTACTCAGGACTCTTGTTCCGCGTGATGTGTTCTCTGTGGCTGTTTGGCTGCTGTTTTGCATTTCTCGTAGTTCTGTACAACAAGAGACTCAGGGTGATGGGAAGGGAGCAGGAAACCAGAGCACTACCTATTGCCAAGGTCAGAAGCTCTTTGCTCTTGGATACCTTTTTTCCTTGAAAGAATAGTGCACATGAGGCCACAGTCAGTGTTTATCCATTTTGCTGAAGCAGCAATCTACATATGACTTTCATGTTTGGGTCCCTTCTTATGTTGAAGGACAGATGTGTCTGGTCCTGCATCCTCTGTCTCCAGTAATATGTTATAAATGCGTGTTCTCCATTGTCTGGGGCACTAGGGAAGTCCTAATGCTGCACATTTAACTGTTGAAGATCTTTAACCACAGTATCTAACGGGAGAAGGAGCAGACTAGGAAATAATTGATTCTTGACACCACCTTTATCTTTGCCCATTCAGATCCCATCCAGTGCCGTGCACAGTTAGATGCTCTAGTTTATTTCTCTGTCATCTCACCAGGCTGCATGTTCTCTGAAGGCTGGAAGTACATGTTCACTCTCATATCTCTTGAAAGTGTCTGGCCATGAGTGGACTAAATAAATGGATTATGAGAAATTATCATAATGGCAACAAAATCCCCTTGTGTTATAGAAAGAGCATCAAGGTAGGATCTCAGCCATGTGCATTCTGGCCTTTCCTTTGCCAACTCTGAGCTGGTAATTTGGGCAAGTCACTACCACTTTGACCATGATTTACTCTCCTTTACAATGAAAGGAGGGATCCTTGGTTTGTTTAGCTTTAATATTCAGCAGGTTAAGGGGCCAGGAGACTAGGCTCCTCCAAGTCCTGATGTGAAATAGTAAATATCTCAGGCTTGCACAGTTCTTGGTCTGTAAAGCCAGGGAAGCAAGTGAAGAGCATTGATGATTTAAATTCACACAGTAGGCCCAAGGGGCAGATATGGGGCAGACGCGGGGTCACACCTTTGTTTTACAAAGGCAGTTTTTAAAGATAAAGATGGTAGTTAGCTCCCTGTCATGGGACCACCTTCCTTGCTAGTTCCCAGCACAAGGCTACAGGGCTTGAACGTGCATGTCTAACTTCCCCTCCAGTTGGACTGGCTTGTCTCCTTAGCGTGACTGAGGGCTGTCTTCAAAATGAATTGGAAAATTGTCCTCTCCTTCCTCTCTTCCAGTAACAGAATCAGTTGAGGTTTGGTATCCAGGATACGCTTGTTGAATAATATAGAACAGAATTGTTCTCCTGAGGCAGGGAACCTGACCCTCTCTTCCTCCAGCTACTTCCATCTCTTTCCCCTTTAAACTCAGATGCTTTCTTAGACTGTTCACATGGTTCGAGAAAGAGACACCACTTGGGTCTCCATCAGCATACCCACACTGTATCATTCCACTCTCTGGCCATCATTACAGGGCCCAGTCTTGTTGAGGTCATTATTTCAGTCATAGATGTGACTTTATAAGTCTCAACTGTATCTATTAAAGCACAGCTATGTGAGAGAGACTGCCTTTTATTTTGAAGGTCTCTTGCTAGATGAAATACATACATCTCTGTGACTCTTTGCCTTCCTTTCTGCTCCTCTTGCTATATCATGTGCATGGTTCTCTTACTGCATGCTTACAATGGCATTTGAGTCATATGTTCCTTTGACTGCCCACTGTCTTCCCCGTGGGACAATGAGCCCGTTATGGGTAGGAAGGGAGCCTCATTTGCATGGGTGGCTTTAGTGCCTGCCACAGGTCTCTCGGTGTTTATTAAAGTGAGTTAATCCATCATCCCACCCCTACAAGCATCTTCCAGACTCCACTGGGACTTGGGCATCTTCTATATTCATCCTGGTTCACCTGAAACTACTAATAACTTATAGCCTCAGGCTAAAAAAAGTAATACAAAAGAGAAAACAATAAACTTGCTCTGGTTTTTTTCAGTATTTTGTTAATGTGCCATTAGGCCTTTCTACGTGTAGAGTTTTATTTTTAATTGTAATCAGAATGTCTGTAAAGTGATTTTCATTTCTATATGTTTTTAATAGTAGTCTTCGGTTTTTAAAAGACCTTATTACCTCAACAACTACTAGGCCCAGTGCATGCAATGTGCTCCTTTGTTATTTTATAAATATGGGCCTTTATTACAAACATTTGAAAAAAAGTCAAATCCTATGGCATTTCTTTAGAGGTGTCACTTCTGTTCTCTTGTTCAAAAGAATAAGAAGGAATCATAGCGTTAGAGTGATGAGATCTGATGTCTTAACATATTGTTGGGAGGCTGCAGTGTCAATGCTATTTGTATCCTCTTCAAGGGATCTAATAAACTGCATGGATGTAAAGAGACACAGCATATTTGAGTTTAGAAGGAGAGAAAGAGTTAAGTGACCATCACCAATTACAGCCTCAGAGGGGGTGATTAAGATCGAAATTGCAGGGAGGTTTTTAATTTAGCTGTGTAGAGGAGCCGCCCCCAGTTGAGCCAAGCTCATCAGATCATTCACATGTCTCCATCCCGTCACCCTGCACTGCGGCTCAGAGCAATTGTATCAGAAAGGGCACCAAATGGATTTTGTGGCACAATACCCTTTGCCTGTACATCTACCAGAGCCCCTTTAACACTTTATTAGAGAGAGCCAGAGGGAGTGGATCAAGTTAAGCACACCAAGAAACAAAACGAGAATGAGTTTATAGCATGACTTTGTACAATTTGTTCAATGTAGCTGTGGACTGTGTTAAGACTCAGGTGTTGGTTGATCGATAAATATGTACTTTCTGACGGAATCATCTCCCATGCCTTTACATGTATTTTATTTGAAACACTTTCACCCTGCACCAGTTTCTTCCTAATGTTATGTATAAACCTACATGGTAATGGATATTATACTAATAAAATGTATGGTTGATATGAGGAGCTACTTTGAAGTTGTGTGTGAGTAAGTGGTGTTATTGGGGGACAAGGACCCTCAAGAAATATTGCTAATAACTTCTTCCATCTCTGCCCTACTTACTATGGGCCTCCCATTGTTTTGGAGTGTGATTTCATTGTCTCTAATGCTGAACATACCTGAGATGTGGGTTCTATTACCCCCAATGCAATTATACCACACATACAAGAAACCAATGCAAGACTGTATTTGTCTGTAAATATTCTCACAGATGTTATACACTCATCCTGAGGTGCACTTATTGAGAGCACCACACATCTATTATTTATATATATAGGGCCAATATGATTGAACGTCATATTAGCATAAATCCAGTATAAATATTTATAAGTTGATGTTTAATTAAGATGTTAGTTGAAGCAGATTTCTATTGTTAATATGTAGTCAGTGACATTGTAAAGTTTCAAAACTGTATACAAAATGAGTGTAAAGTCAACAAGTCTATTTTTCATTTCGGGGGAAACAAAAGATTCCAAGGTGGAAATGAAAACCCTGTGCACCATTTCTTATAGTTTTCCTGCTAATATATTCTTGAATATGAATGTGGGCCCATAGTTAACTGTTCAAGACCTCTTAATTAAATTAGGAATAATGAAATATTTTCAAGATTCCCATTAAGAACATTTACTGATGAATACAGTTTATTCTTTTTAGACTAGAGCCTGACTTAATTCAATGTTCTGATTACATTGCCCTACCATAGTAGGGTGGCCTCATCAAAATAATGATAACCCTCAACTCGGTACTTTGAAAACAGCCAACTTTTCTCTTTGTTTAATAGGCTACAAATCACTAAACTAAATTGATCAGAAAGTCCTCAGTTCAACTAATGATGTGCTTTCAACTTAAATTTTACTTTGTAAATCTATCTGTTCATTATGTCCTCCAAAGGAAGGTTAAGGACAATGAGGTCCTTTAACTCTAGCTCAACAAAGTGTCTGAAAAGATTTGTTATTTCATCCAGGCTTTCTTACTTTTGTTGACATGTAAAATATTTTCACACCTTAAAAGCTAAAGATTTCAACTGTTTCTTTTACGTATACACACATGCACACACACACACACACGTATGTGTGATCGCTGAGCCTTTTTAAGCATATTAGTAAATGTTTTTAAAAAACAACTATATTATAACCCAAGGAGCTTTTGTTCTTTATTATCTCGGAAATCTTCCTCTAGATTTAATTCATTTTGTGTTTCTGGAAAGGATTTTTTATTCTGGAATTTTCTCATTTCTTACTATCCAATCTGTTCTTGACCAAGTAACTCAGACCCGTTTACAATAAAAATTTTCTTCTTTAAGAGAAAACTAAAGTTCAAGAAAATTGTTATTTTTTTGAAACTGTACTGTATCCAACTGGAATCTGAACAAATAAATGAGGGAGTAATTTGTGGATCAAATTCATTATACTACCTTTTGACAAATCAAAAAATGCTCACATATCATAATTCCGATCTCTGATAATGCTTGTAAAATGTCATTTAATGATTTCAATTTGTAGCAAGATATACGCACATATATAAAAAGACGTGACAATAAAACCAACATTAATTACAGTAGAAAAAAAAATTTTTGTCACTTCCTTCTTTCAGGTACCACAAACAAAATACTGGCCAATATTTTCACCTATAGCAGGTGCAGGTTACAAGTTGTAAAGATTTCAAAAGTTTTATAAATACATAGCAATGAGGCATAGACCACCAAAAAAAAAGAAACATAATTTCAAATTTTATTGTAGTAGATTCTTATTTAAATACTGAGTTAATTTTCTTTAAAGATTGAGCTTTTCAGATAAGGGCACTATCGTTTCCATCCAAGTAATTAAATAACAAGTCTAAAATATGTCTATAAACAAAACTCAACCAAACCCCTTTGGTGTAGAGCCTATTCTGACTCATAGTGGCCTCATAGGATGGAGTAAAACTGCCCCGTAAGGTTTCCAAGGCTGTAAATCTTATGGAAGCAGACTGTCACATCTCTCCCCCAGGAGTGGCTGATGGGATCCAACCGCTGTCCTTTCAGGTAGCAGTCAAAGGCGTTTAACCATTGTGCCACCAGGGCTCCTTAAAATATATCTATGGTTTTCTTTAAATTGCATTATGTGTCTAGGCCTTACGTCTTTTTACATATGCAACAATTAATCCCAACTTGTGTTTAAAACATGGCATAAGAACATATTTTTCATAATAATATGAAAAAGTTTTATTTAGAAAAAAATGGCAATGGTATTGTTTTTTTGCTTCTCAATTTAAAATTGAAATGAAAATTATAACATTTCAATATAAACACTGAATCTTTATTTTAACAATTTAAATTTTTAGAAGAAAAAGAGATTCTTTTATGTTTTTGCCCCGTATCATTGCCATTTGTCAAGTAATTTTTTATGAAATGCAATATTAAATATCACACTAATTTTATTTAAATTTATTTTAAAGAAATGCCTTTTAAGTTGCATATTTAGGTGAAATAGAATTCAGAATATTGTGCTTAACATTTTTATAAATATTTCTATTGAATCATTTAAATAATTTTACTGAAATTAATGAAATCAAAGCAATTGACTAGATATTTAAGATCTGTTTTAATAGTATTAAAATAAATTGTAATAATTAGATGTTAAAAGCCTCGCTTATTTATTTTAATATAGATGAACTTTATTTTCCACTGTTGGTAGCTTGGTATTTATAGATTAATCTTAGACACATCCTACTAAGTTTGTACTTGAATGTGAGCTATCAAACAATAAAAATAAAACGAATCTGATGTAGATTTCAAAATTTTTACATAGACTATAAAAATCAGAGATATTTTGGAATGGTAACATACTAGCATGCTTTTCTCATTGTTATAATATTAAAAAAAATCTCCTTTTTAATGAAAATTCAGTGTAAGAAAATTCAACAATTATATTCCAAAGGCAATAAGAATGGGGAATTAGCTTGTAACAGTTTAGAAATGCTTTTGCTTAAATATGTTTTCATATATCATGATAGTAATTTTAAAAGGAACCACATAGGATCTCTATGAGTCAGAATCAACTCACAACAACAAATTTGGTTTGAGTTTACCAGGAGGTATAGAGTAAGTAATGGTTTATGGTTCAATTTCAATTTTATGATTTGTAATTTTAAATCATCCATGATTTAAAAATATGATCTGTTATAAAAATATAATAAAATATTATTTCAGTTTCTACAATTTCATAATAAATAAAGCAAAATTCAGCAACAAAGCCTTGAGTCCCTGCTCAAGAATATCTGTATGTATTGAATAAAAATAAGTCAACACTTTCAGCGGCAATTTTAATTTGCTAATTCACTCATTTTACCTATTGGATTTATTTCTATATTCCAGATTTTGTATATAGATCACATACCAGCTGTAAAGAAAGATTTAAAGAAATATTTTGGAAAGTGCAATTATATTAAAATTCTAAGTTAATGTTCTAGTCAATAAATAAACTAGTAAAAAGTTTGCCATCGTACTCTTGGTTATCCTTAAAAAATAGTATTTGGCAGAGGCTTTCTACGAGGAGGGGGCAAAAATCTGAACTAACTGAAAGCGAGTTTTCTGTCTCTCATCGGTTTGTGTCAATATGGGGACATGTGTGCTCTGTTTGCCTTCTATTTATTTTCGTTGGTAAAAGCATTTCATGGAAGTCAGCAAGATTCAATTCATTTTATTTGCTTTGTGCTTTTGACGACGTATTTAAGTATTCTCAGGGAAATAAAGAATAAGAATTTTTTTAAACATTCCATAAAGGGACCAATATTTCTTCATGTAATTTATAGGATTTTGGTAGGTATTAACTATATTGAATGCTTTTTGAAAAGATAAATTTTCTGAAGATAAAGTCGTATTTTGTGTCATTGACTCTTCCCTGTCTCTTAGTTTTATTTTCTTGGCAATAAAAAATCAGGTTTCCTCATAAATAAATAATTTTATTTTTTTCGGTTGTGAGTATCCACAAATTTCAAAGGTAAAGGAATTGCACCGTGAAAATATCTGTTCTTTTTGCATAAACTATTTTGAGACTTTATCATCTAGATGCATTATTTGATAAATACTAAACTAACATTCCAGAACAAATACCTTAACATTTTTCATATAAAGTGAACATTCTAGCCTGAAAAATTAAAATCACTGACACCCTTAGACAGTTTTCATTATTTCCATATCAAGTCTACAGTTTCCGTTTATGATTTAAGCTTAGGTTGCTCACAGTGTAAAATTTTTTCACCGAGGTAATTAGTATAATTATTTAATAATTGAAATGCAGGTTAACAAACTCCCATATATAAAGGTTAGAAAAAAAAAAATCCTTCATTCAAACCGGGAACTCTAAGCCTATAAAACTCTTCAAAGAACCCAAGATATCAAACAATCTTTTATTTAGCTAAACCTACCCCCCACCTCCGCGCTTATTCATACTTAAACACTCGGTATGCTCACAGCTTGGAAAAAAGCTAGAAAGCCTTAATGGATCACTGATTTTCACTAAAGAGCTAGGTACGTATCCCTTATAACTGAATTCAAAACAATTTTTGTTTTAGAATTAATAGTTTTCATCAAATGAAAACAAGCTTCTTAGTGTAGGAGACTGAAGTTTTGAATTGGGCCCTTATTAACATCCCTTTTATTTTCAACTCAAGGACAAACATTCTAAAACAATATCTATTACATTGGAACAATGGTACGGTTTTGTCCATTTTCTAATATTCCAGTGGTGGGCTTCTTTTGAGCAAAGAGTAACATAACCAAAGTATGAAGTGAAGGACTCAGTAAAAACAGCAGGAATACATAAAATCAATTTAAGGAAAACAATATTTAATCTTGTCACAGTTTAGAGCTAATGGAGTGAATGTGGGTTAACCTTTCATTTTTCATGAGGTGCATATTCTCGGTTTGGGTGCTATGTCAAGGGAAAGGGTGTTTATGATTAAAGATAATAGTTTTGATCTGGCCAACACAGAGCTTATACATTTTAAAGATGCCTTCGTGTTTTAGGTGAAGTTATTATAATCAGCAGCAACACTAATTTTCAATGTCATGGTAAGCTTTCTCGAGATTAAAAAATATAAAATCTTGATAGTGCTTTAGCTTTTTATTTCTTGATTATCTACTCTATCTTTTTTAGAAGACATGCACATACGTGTTGTCAAACGTATGCCCCCTTTCCTTAAATAATCCTGAGTGTCAAACATTTCTTTCAAAGACTTTTTTCTCTAGCCTTCAGAAATATATGACAATTTGGAAACTGGCAATGAAATAAATTGCATATCTTCACAAAAATAGTGAGAAGGGCAATTTCCATTTTTAGCCAAAAGAGGACCTGCAACAGAATTAAACCAGGAGTGATAAAAATCCCTCCATTTTTATACTTTCTTTTTCATTTCTAAATAGGGTACTGATATCCCTTAATATTAGGAAACACAAAACCAACCAGAAAACGTGGTTACAATCATTCGTGCATTATTGACCTTATAATTACCCCTATGAGGACAAAATTCATCTTCGAACGTGTGATTGTAAGATGCTATCAACAGAAAATGTTTGCAACAAGTGTCAACATTCTTTAAAAAGTATTTCCATATTAACCACAAAAGATTGACCTAATTGTTAAACTGTGGGAAAAAAAAAAAAAAAAACACCACCATTTTTTGTACTAACTGTAACTTCTGCTCCCCTCCCCCTCTTTTAAACCAAAAGGTTTATTTTTTAAAACAGCATGATTGACTGCACTGATTAAAAATAATTCTTCCTATAATCTCTCTGCCCTCTTTGCACTCATTATGTGATTACCTTTTAGCTTTTTGTTTTGGAAATTTTCATAAGTGACCCCATGTTGTTTTGAAACATTGTCCTGAAGTATTGTCAAGTCCAGCCCAAGTAGGAATCACACACTCAGGAAGACAAAACAGTTTCTTTTTCTAACCTGTTCAGCGAAAACAGGTAGGGGAAGGAAGAAATATATTATGACCCCAGCGTGTCGGTGGCTTCCCTGTCTGACACCTGTCAGATAGAAATAAGTCAGAGATGCTTTTATCAATTACAGAAGATTGCACCAGGAAGATGGAATGATGAAGAAGTCTTCCACTTTTAAAATTATTTTTTATTTTTTTAAGGATGCCATCATAGCTATTAGAAGCGGCTGACAAAAAGACTTTAAGTGCTTACGGTTGGAGGGGGGAGGAGAAACATTACAAGAAAAATAGTGTTGAAAGCATATAGTTGCTCTTTCTGTAGCAAATAGAAATTTAGGGACAAAAGGCTTTCATTAACTTCTAAGGCTATAGTTAGATAACAGAGCATAACAACATAACATGATATGACATAACATAGCATAACATTACACAACACACCGTAACGTAAGGTAACATAACGTACATAGCAAAATGCAGCACCGATGCCACCAACATGTATGAAAGTTCTCAGATATCTCAGTTACCTAATTAAATATTAACAATTGGAATGTTAAAGGATGCTCTGAATCAAATAGAATTTATTTTTTATGTCATTTTTCTGGAATTAAATTTTATTCCCTAACTGTGTAACAGAAAGCTCGTAAGGCAAATGGCGATTTTGTTTAGGTATGAAAACAGTTCTTAAGGGGGAAAGGAAACCCTTCTGCTAATGAAAAAGAGAAAATTGTGTAGTCTGTTCTTCTCTCTAATTTACATTATTTCTTTTAAATAAAATAATTTACTCGGTGACAGTAAATGCAACCAGCAGATGTTTAGTTATTTGCTGAAGCAAGACAGTGTATTAACTGATGGAAGTATCAATTGCAGTTATTAAAATAGATGTTATTTAGGAGAACTGTGGGATTCAGAAATAATTATTCATATAATTAGAGATTGGAAATGAGTCAACAAGAATAGTTTTGGTATAAAAAACACTTTTGAAATGACTAAGTATAGTTTGGCCAAAGTATATTCAATACATGAAAGTATTGTATTTATAGTTTTATTTATAAGATGATACTGAGATATTTGAGACAGTCTGGATTTGGTGCAAACAAAAACCCTGGTAAGTTACCCTATGGCAAGTTTCTTTGAATATCTTCAAGGTTGGATATACTTCAAAGTTTGATTTTTTTTTTTTCTCAATTAATACTTTCCATATCGATTTGGTTAAATTGTTGCATGTAATTTGACAAGGCTAGTGTCTAGAGAAGACTTTTTAGCATTTGCTTATTGTGGACAATTATGTAATTCTCCCTCCTGCATTTAAAAACATAGCATAGAAAAAAATACCAGAATAAGTAGTCATATGCTAAAGGAACTCAGAATAAATTATTGCATTACATGAGAACAGGAACGCCGCTGTGAACATATTGCCTGAAAATTAGCATTGCCACTGAACTATTACTTGGATTCAGCCCATCTGAGAGATTTGAAAACTACTTAGAAGGCACTAACTCCGTGAAAAGCGCCATATCAACCCCTGAAAATTAACAACAGTTTTGTTAATCAAGGATTTCATCTCCACATTAAACCAAGACCAAATTAGGAAGGCTATGGTGCTAAGGCACACAAAAACATTTGTTAAGCAAAGTCAAAATTAATGACAAACAAAATCAAGTTTCCTTTGTGGGTGATTTTAAGGCAGCTGCATCCAAGTATAAAAGAGCCATCAAAGAAAGATAGCCATTAATTATTAACTCAGAACAACTTCAGAAAGCAGAGCCCTTAAACCTCCATTGACATCATTCTGGCAGTCCCCTAATCTCTGAAAGTTGTTGGTTAGAGTTGCATTAAACACAGCACGCCACCAATCCTGCCTTTAATAACTGCATCTCTGGAGCTGCGCGCTGCAGCCCAGAAGACCACACGAGAGAAGCTGTAATTTCTGTAAAGACATCTTTAAGAAACATTTACAATCTCACATTCTGAATAATCTCCTGGGTTACTTTACCTCTCTCCACCACACAATAGGATGTCAATAGCCTAATGACAACATATGTAATGCAGAAACTCATCCAATTTTTTTTTTTTTTTTCTGGAAGTACAGAACAACTGTCATGATTAAAAAGTGTTGCCACCCTATAGCTTAACCCAGTTAAGTCTGTAGGTTACTCTTGGGCTTTTTCATTACAGAGGGAAAGAAACGGCTCTAATACGACTTTGACAAAATATTGATGTATATAGGTTGTTCTATAGACTAGTGAGATAATTTAGGTTATTATTGATTGTTATTAATGCATTCACGGTTTTTCATTAAAGTTCGGTACCTTTTACTTTGTCATATATTTTTGCTTTTATTGCAAATATTGGATGAAATTTAATTCCTAATGAAACATTCTTTAAATATATATTCATTAATATTAACGATTGTATGTTTAGATTTCTCCTCTGGACTTATAAAATTCTGGAACCAAAATACAGAGAAACAAGATTTTCATTGATTTTAGACTTTTATAATTGGCATCTTCAAAAATCCACTAGTTCACTATTGTGAATTAGTCCAAAGCACAGAGGAATAATACTTTCATACAGCATACTTCCAAGCTTAATATCAATCTGGTATGAGAGACGCTTTTCAAAAATAGCTTAGCATGGAAATCAAAATGAATATCTATGCACATAAATAATCTAAAATTTGGATTTTTTTTGAGATGAATTTTTTCAGACCTATCTCCATGGAAAGAAAACAGCTGTGATGTGACAAGGAGGGATGTTATTTTCTCATTCTTTGCACAAGTTGTACTTTGCCTTGTCCGTTCTCCACCTCTCTTTTTCTCGTTCTGTCTGTCTGCTAAAAACTTACCAGAGTACAGACGAGCATCATCTGACCCAAACAAATATTAAGCAATCATTCAGCTTCCTGGAAAATATCATCCCATTTGAAAAGAAATATAAAATCTACCAACACTACTGAGAAAGGGTAACAAAAATTTATTAGAAGATCAAGTTGATTTAAACTTCTCAACCTTTTGGTTATAATTCATCTGACTACCCACAAAATCTTCCAATTACATCTTTATATCACAGGACTAAATTATTAGAAATCAACACGTTAACTTTTCAAACCAATAGAAGAAGAACAGGATGAAGAGAAGCGTGTATCTATGTGATGATTTGCATTTAAAGGTTTTATCTCTTTACTCTATTTGATTAAAGGCCTTGTATTGAGTTAAGCAGCAAATCCTGCAGAATAATTAGTGGCTGTTGGTCCCCCCCCCCGCCTTTTTAAATGAAAGCTTAAATGGGGGAAAATGGAATGTCAGTCAGAAACTGGTTCATACCAATCATAATAATTATAATCTATTAGAATTAAGCCATAATCATTAGAATTTCTTCTTTTCTCCTACCTTTGATGGCCTGTTTCATCTGTTTCATTAAAGCTGTAATTTTTACAGGTGCTCTTGATGTTCCTATGTTTTCATCAATGTCTAAGGCAGCCCACAGGGAAAAAAATAGCTCTTTGCCTATAGAAATATATGTTAATACATTAGTTACGTGAAGCTAGGAACTTCAGCAATATGTGTGTCTGGGTGTCTAGAGTTGTCTTTATTTAGGCCTGTCCAGCATTTTGTTGTGTTCCACTCTTGCTCGGCAGCTGGACCCTGACCTTCAAGTTCTTTTTTTTTTTTTTCAGAAAAAAAAAAAAAAAAAGAATTCTTTTCAGATCCCAAGTTCCCCCCTTCTTACCCTCCCACTGACACCATCCTATTCACAACCGGAGATAACTTTATTCATCTACACATCATTGTATCAAATTCAATAGGCAAACTGCTTCTACATGCTTCAGAACTGGACAGGACAGTTATGTCTTCATTCCTCCCTCCCTACCCCCCACAACCCTCCCCAGTGCAATGAGATTTTTACCAGTCTTTTCAGGCATGAAATGAGCCCAGTTACAATAAATAATTTCAAACAAGTGTTTTACTACTTTATTGAGTCACTGTAGATACATTTCCCTGCAAACTCCTCAGACGGGTGGAATACATTACCACCCAGCTGAGTGGCTGAGAATCATCTCTAGATAATATATGCAGCAAAGAAAGGGGGAATTCATTTATTCATTAAGTTCCATAAACCGCTGATGTAGACGTTGATGAAAAATGTGCTTGCATCCCAAGTGTTTGCTTTAGTATAAAATTAATAGCCTCGAACCTCAGAAAGCAACACCATTGCCCTGACGACGTGAAGAACTGAGAGGAAGAATTCTGAAATACCAGTAACCAAAAACAAACAGCCTGTCTCAAAAAACAAAACGTTATGTGTATCTCCTGATCAATTTTGGAAGACAAGAATTAACTTTTTTTTTTTTCCCTCCCCTCAGCTCCACCACATTTTGATTTCGTCTTGAGAAGTTTGAAGTTCTTAAAGAGAAAAATAGGACTTGCTTAATGTCAGGGACATCAAATAACTGTTTGATGTTGGACCTCTTGCTGCAAAATCAACCTACTGTCTTCAGTCAGAAGGACTGAGTATCAGATTAGTTTTCAGGGTGGGAACTGGATTGCCTATGTGGATTTCCAATGAGGCAGACAGAGGGCTTTAATGAACAAAATAGTTCTTTTCTTCCAAAGTTGGATTTTTTTTTTTTTTTTTTTGAAGCCTTCATAAGGATTCCTTCTAAAACAAAGCACTCTTTAGGATGGTGGTGTTTAGAAAACAACAATGACAAAAATCTCCCTCAAAACAGTTCTCAACCTAACTACACAGACTTGCCCTTTTCTGGAACCCCCATATCAGCATGCAAAGCCTGAAAGTTGAATGATTAAAATTAAATAGAGTATCTTAAATCACTTACACCAGCTCTCCATTATAAAACATTCTAGATCCTGAAGACAGAAAAGGAGATTTTTTTTTTTCTTTTTAAAGCGGCCTGGCATCTTTGACTAGGTGTTTTCTAGTCCTCTAGCTCTTATATGTTTATGTAGAGGGTGTTACGGACATTTGGAAGGATTTGGGAGTTTCAAAAGAGAGAAGTTTATACATTAGTGCTGCAAGTTGCAAAACACTGTTGATATTCAAATGTTTATTGTGCAAAATCTGGGATAAGCTTCGGCATGAGGGCCCCTTTAAGTGTCTACAACTCTTGCTAATTCCCCTCAGCATTGAGGCGCGCACAAAGGCCTTAATCCAATTCCACTTTTTTCAGAAAGCTATGCTATTTTCTCTCACATAAACTAACAACACTATCCCATCACACTGCAGAGTGGGTCAAAGAAAAAGCGCTCTCTGTTTATACTCCACCAACACTTTGTGTTTCTTGGGCAAGCATGGCAAGGAACTTTAAGTGGCTCCCCAGGCCCCACAACATCTTTAGGGGGGAAAACAGCCTTCAGACACGGAGCGCATGGTTTATAAGGACAAAAACTGTCCTGGGATGTTAGGCTTTCTCCTCATCTGTTATTTATGAAAAGAAACTGATCACTTTAGCTTCATTCTTGCCGTTCCGATTTAAACGATAAAAGTCAGGCTTACTTTGATAAGGCAGCCAGCACGTTTGGATAAGATGGTATTATTTTTCCCTAGAACTGCCTCTCTTTCTTTCCCACTCTCCCTCTCTCCCCCTCCTTTCTCTGACCTTCCCATATCCCCAGTCCAATTGCCTTTCACTATTTCCTGCAGAGAAATCTTAAGGCCACATAGACAACTCTCATTCTTTATTTTCTCTCCGTTATTCGTCCCTTTTATCAAAATGAGAAATTGATTCAGCCCCAAATTTCAGCAGCTTGTTTTTCACACCTGGAATTTTAGTGATGATTTCTAATTTCAGGTAGAAATGCTGCTAACAAATAATGACACCTGCTATTGGCAGGGACAGTCAGGCATTTGCATCTGCTTGTGAGTACACAAGTGACCAATTACTCTAGAATTAAGTAACGGGGAGTACAATTAGAACTACCCAGGATTTTGCCCCAGAACTGAATTACAGGGGTGAATAGGAAACCAAAATGAGGCTGGGTCTGAGTTTATTACAGAGATGTGCTTTGGCAAATGGTGTCACCAAATATCAAAACACACAAAATCCTGTGTCCCAATTAGAGAAAAGGATGCATTGTTTCTATCGACTTCCGTTAATAACGTCAAACTGAAGAAGTTCACATTGGTTACTTCTAAATGTTTCTGCGTTTTCGTAGAACCTAAGCGAAGAAATTCTGGTGGACTAATTTGAGGGTTCCGTGTTTGGAATTGGAAACCCTGGCGGTGTCATGGTTAAGTGCTATGGCTGTTAACCAAGAGGCCAGCAGTTCAAATCTGCCAGGCACTCCTTGGAAACTCAATAAGGCGGTTCTACTCTGCTCTATAAGGTTGCTATGAGTCAGAATTGACTCGACGAGAGTGGGTGGGTGTTTGGAATTGAGGCAGTAGATCTTTTTGCCTTTGTTCTGAAAGATTACTCTGTGTTTAATAAGCTTCTACAATAGAAAACAATATTATACATTTGATGCAGAACTCGATATATCTTAAAGGCACTAACCTTGGCAGCAAGAGAATGTTGCTACACACGGTAAGTTTTACCTATAGCAATAACGAGCAAATTTTCTAACGAATTATGCCAAACATTTAAAATAGCGTCTCTCCTTACTCTGTCATAGTAGCCGGGATCAATTTTCTGCATAAACCTCAAATTAAACTGTAAGTGGTTGAAAGATGATATTATCTTTGATGAGCTGATATCAGAAGAAAAAAAAATCAAGTCAATGGTTTCTAGAAACCTCAGTCAATCGCATTTTAAAGTCTGATAAAAATTCTCGCTCTTCTCAGGTTGCATATTTATCTAAGCATGAGAATGATGGAATGAATACCTTCCTCTTTTAGGATTTCCTGGTGATTCCTGTCTTTGAAATTATTTTCAAATACTTTCAACTCTTGAAAAAAGTCTGCACGAAGCAGCCTAATGGTGAAGAATCCAGATATCATGAAGCAGAGCAAATCCCTATTGGATCTGGTCTGATATCTAATGGTCAGCTATTACATTATCAAAATTAAATCACTTATGTAATTAGCACGGTTTTCATCCTTGCAGGCATTCTCAGTAGAAGGGCCAAAGACCTGAATGAACATGGAAATGTATTTCCCTATTTGCCTCAAAAGGTCACTACTGAGGCAAATCCATGTAGCAGGGAGTGGGGCTGGCTCTTATCTTCCGGAAGCTGGCTTGAGAGCATAACTTCTCCTGAATATGGCGATGCTCTAGCTTGAAAACAGAAAATGTGAAACAACACTCTTTCAGCATAATAGAAGAGGTTTTGTGGTTTGCAACCAAGCGTAATATGCAGCCTAATGGTAAATAGTCGAGTCATCACCAGGCGATGGAAATCTCATTTGGATCTGGTCTGGACTGTAGTGGTCAGTCATTAAGCCACTTGGGTAATTAGCAAGAGTATGTTTTTTGAGACTTTTTAGTGCTTGGGCCAAAAATTTGAAACTTTCCCTTCCTCAGGGAAGACAGCGAAAGAAGGAATGAAAGACAGAAGAAAGGGGGGGAAGACAGAGAGGAAGTGAGGGAGGGAGGGAGGGAGGGAGGGAGGAAGGAAGGAAGGAAGGAAGGAAGGAAGGAAGGAAGGAAGGAAGGAAGGAAGGAAGGAAGGAAGGAAGGAAGGAAGGACAAAAAAAGGGAAGGAAGAATAAAAATACATTTGATGACAAAATTAGAGTTAAGCATTTAATCACCATAATGTTCTGGAGAGAGACTGGAAGATAAATGGTAGTTATGAGCTACTTTGGTTTTAATGATTATTTGTCTTTCAAATAAACTTAACCAGATCCATTTGCCTAAAGAAGAAAAACGCCTGCTTTAGATTCATGTTAAAGCCAAGTCAGCGATACCTCGTCTGTAAAAGCTGTAACAGAGAAGGAGTTCTGTGCCAGACTTGGGGTAGCTGACAGCATCATCCCTTTAGCCTCTACACCACGGCAAGGAACCCAAATGCCTTCACGATCGGCAGGTAGGGAAAGCATAAGGGCCTCTGTAAACTGGGGAAGTCATGTCCTGCCCCAAGAATATGTGTATTTTTGCTGTTGTTGTTCTACTCAAATAAAATAAGGCTCCTGCATATTTGGGCCAGAGGGCAGCACTTGTGGGCAGGGAGAACCTCTAATCTGTCTGAAGCTCCAGGTTTTCATGTGTAAAATCATCTCTAACACACACAAAAATAAAAATAACAAACCAGTTGCTATTTTCGTCGATCCTGACTCATGATGACCCCGTGTATGTCAGGGCAGAACTATGTCCCATAGGGTTTTCAGTGGCTGATTTCTCAGTAGATTGCCAGACCTTTTTTCCAAGGTGCCTCTGGGTGGACACCAACCTCCAACCTTTCAGTTAGCAGCTGATGGTATGAACTTTTTCTACTACCCGGGAACTCCCTAACAGACACTCCCACTTAAAATAATAACAGAATTAGAACAAGCTCCCATTGAAAAGCATTTATTTTTCTTAATTCAGTATAAAATATACCATGTTAAAAAAGGTAGTGATGGAGTGGGCTATGGCTCATAGTTGACAAACTGCACAAGATATTTCTCATTCTTTTTATTTTCTTTATGTTAATTGTATTGGACTCCAACTTCTACCCTCTTGGGCTGGTGTTCAGACAATCTCAGTTATTTTGTGCTCTATTGCCAACTTCCTCTCCATTCTCCATGGTTGCCGAAGTTCTGGGTTTGACACAGCATGAAGACATTGGGACTGCCCCCTTGGCCATCCATCATGGGTCATCAGGTCACACTTGCATGCTGGGACACCCATGGACACCCTCATGTCGTGGAGCCGTTCAGTCCAGTTGCTCTGTGGCTTTTATGTTAGGTATGAGACATGGGTGAACTGTGGGTGAGGCTGGGAGTCTCTTGCTGGAGTGTAACACACAGCCATCCTCTCTGAGGTCCTGCCACTATCACAGAGCCGGACACGGTGTCTTCCTATTATAGGAATTCCTGCCAACATTTGACCTCTTTTAGCCTCAGGAAAATCTCTGCCCCATTCCTCTGGACTGAAATTTCCTCTCTTCCTTCTCTCTTCTGGATTTGTAATATAATATCATCAATGAACTTCCAGGGTTGCCAACTCAAAGTCCCTCAGGGACAAGCAGGCAAGAATAAATGACGTAGATTAGGCATGAAACAAAAGGAAGGGATGAGGGCACTCTTGACTTGGAGAGCATTCGAATGTCCAAAGCTTCTCAAGTTCAACTTAAAACATATACACACAGACACCGACACACAAGCACATGCAAATACCCCTGTGAGAATCCCAGTTTGGGATCTTTTTTAAAAAAAAATACTGAAGGTGCCCTTGAAAATCTACTTCCAGCTAACCTCTAGAGAACTCTCCAGGGCAAAGAAAAGGACTGGGCTACCTACTCTGGCTGGGGTACTGGTGCTGGAGGAACTCAAGAGACATACACAAAAGTCATTAGGCAATGAAAATAACAACAGCAAAGAGTCCTGGTGGTGCAATGGTTAATCACTCAGCTGCTATCTGAAAGCTTGGCAGTTCAAACCCCCCAGCAGCTCCTCAGGAGAATGACTTGGTGATCTGCTCCTGTAAAGATTACAGCCTAGAAAACCCTATGAGGTAGTTCTACTCTGTCACATGGTGTCGTTATGAGGTGGAATCTACTTGATAGCACCTAATAACAACAGTATTTTATACTTTGATTCTTTTATTCAGTAAGCATTGGGTATCCATTCTTTGCCTGGCTCTCTGGTGGGTGCTGTGGAGGGTATAAATGTGTACTTTGCCCCAGAGAGCCCTTATTATCTACAGGGAATACTTACTGATGATGAGAAACCCACTGGAAGCAAGTGATTTACATGCAATATTGAATCCTTGAAACAATTGAGAGGGGCATGGTTGTCATGACCATTTTACAGATAAGGAAACTGAGGAACTGAGGCACAGAAAGGTTTAGTAAGTTATTGGCTTGAGAACACAGAGCTGGTAAGGGGTAGAGGTAGGATTAGATAGTGGGTTGGGTTATAACTATAATTCACTATAATTCTGACTCTAATCTAATTATCCATATCAAATCATATTTATGGGACTAGAATCTGTCTTTCAAGATGCATAATGGTGCTAGCCACAGAATCAGGAAAAGAGATATTTGCCTAAATTTACGCTGATGTGAAGGCAAGAATTCATCTGTCCGGCTCTGGAATGGGCACAGTCAGCCGGGATCCTTAGGCGGTGATCCTTCCCTCCTAATTTATGTGCACCCTTTCCATGCCTAGGTGGATCACCCAGCAAGGCTCATTTAAACTCTCATCTCAACTGCTTTCTCTCCCATCTTATAGACTTGAAAGAGACGGAAAGGGGCTCACAAAAGCCTCTTCTTGCCGCAGCCCTTGTAATAGGGTCATTAAGCACCTGCCTGGGCTTGTTATAAAATACTTTGGAAGCAGCCCATAAGTAGCTGACTGTTTGTAACAGATAATATCGAATTGGAGAAACATGTAAAAGCACATATAAAAACAGTAAAAGGATGTGTATTTAAATGATACCAGCCAAGTAAACAGAGAAATAATTAGTCACTCCATGTTTGGGATTTGTAGCAGAGCTAATTTTATTTGAGGCCATGTCAACTTCAAACTTTGGTGTTTTGTGTATGCGGTAAATAAAAGATGTCCTATCGAGAATTCTGTATCACAGGGAACTGATGATGCTGTCTCATTATGATAGTTACAAACAGTATTTTTTAAACATTGTCTTAAGCCTCTTATGGGATGCTGTAGAGTGTTTTGAATGTGTTTTTCCTTTCATCAGATATGAGTTTATGTTATGTAAACTAGTAAATTCCAAATATTTTTTTTTCGATTTAACACAGAGAAGTGTTATTTATATTTTGTGATGTTAATGTTAAATATCATTTTCAATAATTACAATGAATACTCGCAGCAAACCATCTTCTATAAGTTGTTGTTGTTAGCTGCTGTTGAGTGGGTTCCAACTGTATGGTTCCTATGTACAAGAGAACGAAATATTCACTGCCTGGTCCTGTGCCATCCTCACAATCATTGTTATGTTTGAGCCCATTGTTGCAGCCACTGTGTGAATCCATCTTGCTGAGGGTCTTCCTCTTTTTCACTGACCCTCTACTTTACCAAGCATGATGTCCTTTGCCAGGGACTGGTCCCTCTTGACAACACATCCAAAGTACGTAAAAAGAAGTCTTACCATCTTCCCTTCTAAGGAGCATTCTGGCTGTACTTCTCCCAAGACAGATTTGTTCATTCTTCTGGCAGTCTGCAGTATAGTCAATATTCTTGAACAACACCATAACTTGAATACATCAATTCTTCTTCACTTTCCTTACTCATTTTCCAACTTTTGCATGCGTTATGAGGCAATTAAAAATACTGTGGCTTGGGTCAGGTGCACTTTACTCCCCAAAGTGACGTCTTTGCTTTTGAACACTTTAAAGAGGTCTTTTGAAGCAGATTTGCCCAATGCAATGTGTTGTTTTATTTCTTGACCGCTGGCTCCATGGGCATTGATTGTGGATTCAAGAAACCTTGACATCTATATTTTCTCAATTTATCATAATATTGGTTGTTGGTCTAGTTGTGAGGATTTCTGTTTTCTTTATGTTGAGGTGTAATCCATACTGAAGGCTGTGGTCTTTGATTTTCATCAGCAAGCGCTTCAAGTCCTTTTCACTTTCAGCAAGCAAGGTTGTGTCATCTGCATATGGCAGGTTGTTAATGAGTCTTCCTCCAATCCTGATGCCCCGTTCTTGATATAGTCCAACTTCTCGAATCATTTGCCCAGCGTACAGATTGAATAAGTATGGTGAAAGGATACAACCATGACACACAGCTTTCCTGATTGTAAACCATGCAGTATCCTCTTGTTCTGTTTGAATGACTGCCTCTTGATATATGTAGAACATTGAAATGGGTGATATAAAAGCTATTCACTACTGTTGACTATCTTGTGAACAACTACACCTTGAAAGAAGTCACATTTTGAGGGAGAATTTCTAAATTTGGAGAGGTAATTTGATTTTTCATTGTTATCTGTGAAATAATCCCTATCTTATATAAAAGTGTTATTATATTCATCTCACCTTTTGCTTAAGAAAAATCTTTTATTTCTCAGAAAATGTCGTGTACCACCTCTTTAGAAATTAGACATTTTCCATGTCTAAAAATGTAAAAGATGTAAAAATATTTTTTTTTCTTTCATCAAAGAAGAATCATGGAAATATTGATATTATTGGTAAAAATTTTGATATCCTAAATGCTTGTTGTTAAACCTAATTTATGGAGGAATTAATTTCTTTAATCAATATGCCAGTTAGATAGATAGATTACAGTGTTTTCCCTCCATTGCCAACACCATTTCGATAATACCACTTTAAAATTTACACATATGTAAACTTTGCTTCTTGTCCTTTGAATTGGGATTCCAGGAAGGGGAGCAATCTGATGAGAAGCGAGGAGTTTGAACTTGAATGAGGATCCCCAAATTCTAACCCTTGGCCTGACACAGATGCCACATATGACCGTGGGTATGTCACCTAAACTTTGTGTTGTTTGGGTCTTTCTTCATTTGTCAAATGAGAAAGTTGGGTAGATAATAATATCTATATTAGCTTCCATTCCCGAATTCTATTTTTATTATGTGATCAGGCTAAAATGTAGAAGGCACACGACCTACCACAAATATTCAGGCGAGCAACGTTAGTTGGTTAGCTCTGCAACTTTGGAGAGAAGAATGACTAAGTAAAAATAACCACACACTATTTTTTTAATTGTAAGTTGTTTTGGATCAGGAGGTGCTGAAAGGTGGAACAATTCTTTCATTCAAAAATTGTGAGATCAAAAAATAACCTTCATTTGTATTATACTTTTAACTGGACAGGGTACATTTATATCTGAAGATCTTTTGAACAATTGGACGGATTTGTCAAAATTAAAATGCATATACCTTGTGACACAATTCTACTTCTAGGAGTTTTTTCTACAGACAAAAGCATGCATGTGTGCAAAGATGTTCAGCTACATGTATACACCGAAGCATTTTTTGTGGCAGCAGAAGATTGGAAGTGCTGCACACGTGTAAATCCTGGCATTGATATGTATTGATATAGCATTAGTCAATGAAAGGAGCCAGGCATCTCTATAAGGACTGATAAAGAACTACCTTCAAGCCAAACTATTAAGTGAAAAAGGCAAGGTGCAGAAAAAATGATGTGCAGAGTATTCCACCATTGATTTTTTTTTTTAAGTATAGTCTCACACATGTATGTCTATAATATCTCTCATTTGTTCTGAATACATAAGGTTGCCATGAGTTGGAGCTGACTCAGTGGCAACTAGCAACAACATACTACCTCTGAAAGGTTACTTAAAAAACTGGTTACCGTGGTTGCCCCAGGGGAGGAGAGCTGGGGTTCCAGGGAATAGCAATAGAAGGGACACTTACTTTTTTACTGTGTACTGATTTACACTTTTTGAAATTTGTACCATATGTGTCCACTGCCTATTTAAAAAAAAAAAAAAGAAATTCTAAAAGCAGCTACTTAAGCGCTTAATGCCCACCAACCAAACCCACTGCCGTCGAGTCGATTCCGACTCATAGCGACCCTATAGGACAGAGTAGAACTGCCCCATAGAGTTTCCAAGGAGCGCCTGGCAGATTCGAACTGCCAACCTTTTGGTTAGCAGCCGTAGCACTTAACCACTACACCACCAGGGTTTCCATAAGTGCTTAGTAGATACCAGATATTACTCTAATATCTACATATATTAATTCAGTGAATTTTTCCAATAACAGTCTGATCGGAACTGTTATTATCAATCCCATTGAGCAGATACGTAAAATGAGGCAGAGAAATGTTAAGCCTCTTGTCCAAGCCCATATAGACAATAAGAGAAGTTCATAAGCACCAGGCCTTCTTCCTAAAGATCTCTGTCTAAAGGTGTAGAGCCACCTGTATAGATGCTATATGTATCTTATATATACACACTGGTTAGGTCTCTTGACTTTTACAGGACCATTTTTTTTTCTCACTGTAAATGCCTTTCAGTCAAATAAGAATATTAAGTTTTTTGTACTTTCCAAGTTTATAATTGTACATGGTCCTAACAAACATCATGGTTTAATGGTGGGGCTCTCGCTTAGCCAAGAACAACTGAACCCACACAATGCATCTGTCATCAGCCCAACTCTTCCATGCGTGGAGACTCAGTGTTCCCTCACTTAGTCAAAGGTTGCATGTTTAGTGCCTGTTCGGCATTAAAATACACCGGATAGAGCAAGAGCACTTTAGTTCTTATACTCCTCATATAGTGTGTCTTTTTTGTGACCTATACCTCAGTTAAGGAGCCCTGATGGCACAGTGGTTAAGTGTTGGGCTGCTAACCAAAAGGTCAGCTGTTCGAATCCACCAGCTGCTCCTTGGAAACCCAATGGGGCAGTTCTACTCTGACCTATAGAGTCACAATGAGTCAGAATCAACTCCAAGACAACGTTTTTTTTGTTTTGTTTTTTTGTATACCTCAGTTAAGGTGCCCGGGTGGTACAACCAGTTTGTGCTTGATTACTAACCTAAATGTTGGTGGTTTGAACCCACCCAGTGGCACAACAGAAGAAAATCCTGGTAATCTGCTTCCATAAAGATTATAGCCAAGAAAACCCCATGAGCTCTGTTCTACTCTTTTAACACACGAATTTGCCTTAAGTCAGAATAGACTGGGCAGCAACTGGTTTGGTTTTGGTATACCTCAGCTTGTCATTAAAAACAAAACAAAACAGCCCAGAAACCCAAATCCCTCAGTATGAGTTCAAGATGTCCCATGTGGTGGCAAAGGAAGTTTGAGCTATATCATTGAAGCTTTGCAAATGGAACGGGGAGTGTTCCCAGCATTGAGGTTCATCTCTTGTCCTAGAAATTAAGTTTATGTTTTTGACATATCACATTCGGTTGTTGGAGCAATCTTCCGAAGAAATGTTTTGAATGGTGAAACAGAAGATTTAAAAAAAGATGAAACCTATAGGAAAATATTTTCTTTGGAAGAACCTAGAAACTGTATTTTCTTTCCATTGCCTTCTATTCCACTTAAAGTATTTCATGAAATGTAGATCTCTTGATGGGATTTATTCTTTTACCAGGCGTGGTGTTTGGAAGTTCCTGGTATGAGCAATGAGGTTTTGGATCTCATATCAAAGGGTTTAAAGTTAATGATTTTAAGTATGGTTGGATTTTATTGCTCCTCGGTGGGCTAAAAACTTCAGCCACTCTTTGACCTCTGCTCAGTCAATTCAATTCTATCTAATGCTCTGTGACTAATACGGTGGATATTTAATCTACTTTGCTGCTGAAATTACTTTTAGAGTCACATTTTTTCCTTTGAAAAAACTTCCTCCTGAGAGAAATTGCTTATCGTAAGCTCTAAATATGTTGCATATTACAGAACACATTTTTAAAAGCTTTTCTTCCAGAGACAATTAAAGGTTATCATTTATTTTACCATCACATTACAAATGAGACAGAAGTGATATTATTCTAGAAGTAGAATCAAAAGAAAGAATGAACTGAAACCTCCTTGATGTTGGTATTAATGTAGATGTCAGAAGTAGCCAGGTCTTAGCCAAATATTTCCTGTCATGTAATTAAATTGGGAGACAAAAATCAAAGCATCATAAGGCTGTAAGAGTCTAAGTAGGTTCTTTTAGTCTATTTCCTCGTTAAGAACATATATGGTTGTTCGCCAAGACTCATTTGGAGGTGAATGTAATCTGTGTTTGACAAGCAAGCCTGTGACTATCTTGGGTGTTTGGAAAGGTGTGGTCCAAATACAGGATGATTGGATTTAGAGGCCTGACCTGGTCCCCAGGATCAGAGAAACTGGGTCTAATCTTTCCTCTGTCCTTAATTAGTGGTATGACACTGACCAAGTCCTCTGCCCCTGATTAGAGGATCTATAAGGTGCCTTCAGGGCTACTCTTCTACAATTAATGCAGACACGTGCTCTGATGAGGGTAGGTAGGTAGGCACCTGGAGCAACCACGTTTGGTGTGCGGCAGACAGAGCTATTTCTTTGCTGGTCTCTTCGTTCCTTTGTTAGTCACTTAGCATGCTTCTAGGCCCCATTTCCTGCCATCAGTCACATTAAGTATCAAGTTCTAACGATGCCCTCTTCCCAGAGAAATCTGCATTGGACAGCATTCAAACCCCTAAGCTAAGGAGTAGTTAGAGAAGGTAGAAAAAGCCTTGAGTTTCCAGACTTAGGTTTCTGATTTTGGTTCCACCATGTACTCATTTGGTTCCCCTGGTTCTCTGAACAGCAGTTTCGTTTCCTTATCTAATGGCGGCGGGGGGGGGGGGGGGGAGGGGGATTGTAATGATCTCTGATCTTCTTTCTAACTGCTTTATATATAGCAATTTAGACATAAAGGCCTTCCTTATGTAGTGGATTCCAAGATGAGTTGTCTCCTCAAGGTCAGTCCTAGTCCCAAGCTCCCTCTCCGGTGACCTTAGCTATACATGGTCCAGCATTATCAAGCTGTGGTGAGAAGTGATCTGAAGTCTGGCAAGCTTCAGGAAAAACTCTCATCCTCAGTTTCCCGAATTATAAAATGAGGACAGTCTAGGTATATTATTAAGGTGTTTTGATGACAGAATGAACCTAGGCTGTGTTTAGCATTGACTTTGCTCATCTTTCTACCCTCCACCAGTATGTTTTGGAGGTTGTTATCTCTATTCGCTTTCAAAAAAGTAAGGTATTTATAGTAGATTAAATTACTGGCCCTATTTTTCACATCCCTCTAACCTATATGCTACTTGCTAAAACCATGTAACACTGCAGTTTCTCCTCCAAAAAGCAGAGTGTATTTTTTCACCCTTTGGCTTTGAATTTGGCTGTGATTTGGTTTGGCCAACGGGATGTTAGCAAATGTGACTCAAGCAAGGGCTTGAAGTGAGCATGTGCAATGGAGCTCCCGTTATACCATCAGGACTCAAACTTGCTCCATCCATCTTTCAGCTGTTCTTTCTTCTGGGTTGACCCCACCTACAAGCAGGTTCTGCCTTGGTGGTAAAATGTCTGCCAACAACTGCGTAGGTTCACATTCTAACCTCTCAGTGGTCCCTGAAGGTGGGGATACAAGAATGGGAGTTAGGGGTGGATGACTCCTTTTTCCTTGCTTCAGAATCCTGTAGAAAGAAAAGCACCCCATTGCTTTGCAACAGTCTGAACCAATTGGAAATGACTGGGATTCTTTCTTATTTCTGAACCAATTACTGTGAGCAAGGAGATGTAACGTACTGTTTGGTCAAGCCTGAGCTGTGTGCCCACCTTTCTTCATTAAGTGAGAATGAGGGAGGTTGTTTGCCCTATGGAAAATTGGGGTGCTGTTAACTGAAGAAGGGAGATAGATAATTAGGAGGGGAATATAGCAGATGCCCTCTGTAGTGTGGTTTTTCAGACTTTCTTGAATATAATCTAAATTAGATACATTTCACACGAGGACCCAGTATACACACATGTGTTTATATATAAAAATGAAACAGCAATTCCACAATAGAACACCAACCTTACTACATACAGTGGACTTAGAAATTGTCTATTCTGTTCCATTTTCTTCTGTTATGTTCAATCCTCTTTCATTTCATTAGACAATTCTAGCTAGACAATGAAAAAGAGGAAGACAGAAGAATTGGTACATTCAAACTGTGACATTGGTGAAGAATATTGAATATATGGTGGACTGCCAAAAGAACAAACAAATCATTTTTGGAAGAAATTCAACGAGAATGTTCTATAGAAGCCAGGATAGTGAGATTTTGTCTCACTAACTTTGGACATGTCATCAGAAAAGACCAATCACTAGAAAAGGACATCATGTTTTGTAAAGTACAGGGTAAGCAAAAATTAGAGAAACCCTTGATGAGATGGATTGATGTAGTAGTTGCAACAATGGACTCAAACATACCAATGATCATGAAGATGGCACAGGATCTGGTAACATTTCACTCTGTCATAAATAAGGTCACCATGAGTTGAAGCTGACTTGATGACAACTAACAACAACAACGCACTAATTTGATTTTAGAACTCACAAACAGATTAACCACAGTTCATATAAAAAACAGTATTTTTTTTAAACAGGGAACACTTGTAAAAGTGTGCCATGAATAGTAAAATACTATTTAGATGTTAACATAGTAATATGTATTAGTATGCAGCCAATGTCATTTTATTTTGGCAAACTGGGTACAAGAAGAAGCAAACATCACTGATTTTAAAGTACACATTGTTGGTGTGCCAGTGAATACCCAAGGGAAGAATACTTGGAATGACCAAAGCAGTGTTGGCATGACGAGTGAGGTGTAGTTTAACAACAGGCAAGAGCTAATTTGCACAATCATAGACTTTCCCAGATACTCAGATGACTGTTGTGATTTGGATGAGGCAGGAAAAACCACACCAGAGCAGCTAGATGGTTTATTGCAGTGACCTAAACTGTGAGAATGAAAATGAGTGGCTTAGAAAACTCAGGTCAAAGACCAAGGAGCACAATACATGATATATTGATATGTCTAGCACTTTGATAACATGTGTAACTTTTAGGCTTAAGGCTCACTTGTAAGTGATTCCAAAATAACAGCAGCTTAAACAAGGTAGAAGTTAATTCTTCCTCACATAAAACTGTGGATGCAGGCAGTCCAGAGCTTGTCCGGAACTCTTCTCCATCAAGTATTTGGAAACGTAAGGTCTTCCCACTCACAATGCTACTTACCTAAGATGTGCCCTTGTTCCTACGGTCCCGAAATAGTGGCTAAAGTCTTGGTCATCTCTACTGCAGTTCAAGCAGCACAGATAATGGAGGTAGGGTGGAGGCAAAGATAGAGCAGAAGCTAATGCCAGCCAGCTTTTAAGAAAAATTCCCAGAACTTTCCACTATACCTTTTTTTTTTTTTTGGCCGGAATTTGGTCATAAGATCAGATGTAGCTGCAAGGGAGCCTAGAAAAGTGGCCAGCTTAAAGCCAAAGATTTTACCCCTCTCTATGTATTTGTAGCTTTTTCTATGTAACATATCACTTCAAAATTTAGTGGCTTAAAATAACAAGCACTTCATTGAGCACACAATTCTCTGGGTCAGCCAGATGGGTCTTTTGCTCTTGCCCAGTATAATTTTAGTTGAATTTACTCATGTGTTGTGGTTCTCTGGCAAGATAGCTTTGCTCACATGCATGGTGGTTGGCAGTCTGGTTCACATTTGTTCACCTTCATGTGGGATCTCATCCTCCAGCTACATGGAACCCATTTACGTGGTGGGTTCAGGATTGCAAATATAGCAAAAGGAAGAAAGCTCCAATGTGCAAGCATTGAGTCACTTTTGCTAATGTCACATTGGCCAAAATGGTTAACCCTGATTTGGAAGTTGGAAAAATATACTTCTTAATGCAAAAAGAGGAATTTGTGGCTATTTATTACGATCAGATAGATACTGGACAAAAGAATGGATATGGTGGTACAACCAGCAGACTCATATTTTACCACAAGAAACATTACATCACCCTTACCAATGGTTATGTTCCAGGCTGGTTATGACTACCTTCCTGCATTCCACCTCCTCCTGGGTATGCCCGAAGGCATATAGTATTCAACAAAAATCAAAAAGCAATTTATAATCCACCTCCCATACAAAATAAAATGAACAAAACTTGTCCCCCTACAGTATATGATACACCATCACCCTTCCAGTTAGTTTCTCAATTCAAATAGGTGGGAGTCATTCCTGACAACTTCTTTCTCACCTTCTCATATTCACACTAAACCAAGTTCTGCTGACCTCATCTCCTAAATATTCCTAGAATTCATGAGCATGGCTTCAGCTCCATTGTCACTACCCGAGTCCAAACCACCTCCATCTCTTATTCAGCCTACTGTAGAGAACTGGTATCCATTCTTGTCTCCTTTTTTCCCATGTTGTGGCCAAAGTGATGAAAATACACATTTGATCATGTTGCCGTCCAGCCTAAAAACTTTCATTGTTGTCTTCTTATTGTTGGGATGGAAATAAAGCATGATCTGCAAGATCTTGTATGATTTGACCCTACTGTCCTCACTCTCACTTTCTATACTCACTGAAGTATCTGGCTTTAGAGGAATGCAGAATAATGTACCTTTAAAATGGGAAATCATTACTCAACCTATGGCTAACTGCCTCTGGGACCACTAATACTATCAATCTCAAAGGATTCAGGTTGTGTGCTACAGGCTCACTATAGTCCTTTTTTAATGGGTGACTTTCTTAGTCTTTCAGATGTTCTTATTCTTCCCCTAGGCGTGAAAGTGAGGGATAGGTACTTTGAGGGGTTGTGATATTGTGGGAAGAAATTTCAAGGGTCCTTATTTGTTATTCCAAATATAGCTATATATATGTCTGATATTTCTTGAGCAACTTATTTTATATACAGAGTGTAATAGAAGTCACGCAACGATGCCATAAGGTAGGACTCTTACCAGTCATATTTCACAGGTAATAAACTGAGAGGGTGAGGTATTAGTAATCTGCTCCAAGGTCAAAAATTTTAAGAGTATGCACTACTGCCTCCCCTGACTTCAGTTATAGTGTTAAAGTGCTGGGTTCAGTATAAAGAGGCCAGCAACATGGAGGCATTGAAAGGTGGAGAGTGTTCCACCTGGGAGGTTCAGAATGGAACTACCTAGAGATATTAGTCTAGGCTGAAAGCCAAGTGAGGAAAACCTATAGGGTTGCTATGAGTCAGAATTGACTTGATGCCAATAGGTTTGGTTTTTTTTCTCCAGATTTTCTGTCAGTGATTTTAAAGACCACAAGGCCCTGAGAGAGGGAAGGTTTGAGCACACCTCCCCCATCCCCTCAGACTCTGTGTAGGGTCTTTGCCTTGAAGCAAACAAAGAGAGCCTCACGTGGATTCTAAGCACCTAGAAACTTCTCATTTTAGTCTTTACCCTCAGATTGACCATGGCAAGCTTTCAGCAGTCCACTAGGAAAATAGCAGATGTCTATTAGTTGTCTGGCAATGTGGCAAATGTATTGCTCAGGTAGGAGTGAATGCCAGTCTTTGGAAAACCATGGGAAGATATCTTCCCCATGGATAAAATCCATCTGTATAGACAATATTCCCAATGTTAGGAGGGACCTTCCCCAAAATACAAACACAAGTTTAAAGATGGGATGTGTTAAAAAGATGAAAGCTTGACAAGTAAATAGTGGCCCATGTTGGCTGCTAAGGTGAAGACATTTTCTCAGTAGAGCCTCAGCAGCAGTCACATTTACCTGGCATTACTGCAGCTCCCACATTCAAGTATGGACTTCCTCCCTTAAAAGCGATAACCTACAGTATCACCTTTATGAAGCACCTGGATTAAAGTACTTAGAAGTCACAAAGTTACTCTTTAAGAAGCATCAAATGGATTCCCCTTATTTTTTTTTCTTTGAATAATGATAATATATGGACTGCATAGTAACCATTTCCATTAAATAGTCAGCTTAAAGAACAGGAAGAAAAAAAAAAGCTTTGAAAACTTTACTTGCCACAGCTTTTCATTCTTCCTTTGATGTATTTGGAGTGAGGAGACTACATTAGTGCTTTTTAGCTTGGCAGCCAACTCTCGGAAATGTAAGTAAATGGAAAATAACTGACTAGAGTGTTTGCTTCATTTTCAGAATTCTAACGTCAAGACTGTTTTCTCAATAGGCAAAAAAAAAAAAAAAGTAGAAATAGTGCTGAAGTTTTAAACAATACCTTTACTTCTCAAGAATAGTCAGCTTCAATTAAATGAATCTGATACTGACACACATCCTTAGGTGTTACAAGCAGTTAACACACTTGCTGCTGACTGCAAATTTGGAGATTCCAGTCCATCCAAAGTCACGCTGGAAGAAAGTCCTGTTGACCTACATCTGAAAAACCAGCCATTGAAAACCCTGCGGAACACAGCTCTGCTCTGACACACATGGGGTCACCGTGAGTCGGAAGCAACTGGACAGCAACTGGAGGTGGCGGTACTAATAGGCAGGAGATTTTCTTCGAAACAGCAGGAATTGTCAGTAGGTCCTTAGACCACAAAGGCCATTGCCAAGGTGATGTTCAAACTGGACACCTGGGGTATGTGTGCCACTTCCAGCTCTTGACCTTCGAACAAGGAAAACATGCTCTTCCATTCTCTCTCTCCTCTTCTCTCTGGGTAGAACATGAACTGTGCTCATAGCAGTGACCTAGCCCCTTCCACCCAGAGGAAGATCTCACCTAAAGAGATAGTGGTGCAACGAGCTGGAAGTGACCCGAGCCATGAATGATTCTGAAAAGAGCTGCCTGCCATCTAAATTTCCCACCTCGAGTTATTTGAGAGAGAAATCAACTTGTCTTATTTAAACCACTGTATTTTAGCATCTCCTTGTTTTCATAGCTTAGCCATTACCCAGCATATCACCTCTCCTCTACTCTCAGAGCCTTTTTGTGGTCTCCAAGTCCTGACAGTTGTGCCATTACATAAACCGAAAAAACCAAACCCATCGTCGTTGAGTCGATTCTAACTCACAGCAACCCTACAGGACAGAGTAGAACTGCCCCATAAGGTTTCCAAGGAGCGCCTGGTAGATTTGAACTGCCAGCCTTTTGGTTAGCAGCTGAGCTCTTAAACACTACACCGCCAGGGTTTCTGCCCTTACCTAAAAAAAATAGATCTATATAATTTTGCTAAGTCATTATTTCAAAAACGATTAAGGTTCAATTATGTGGTCATTGGTGGTGGACATTGCTAATGTTCTTGGTTGCTAACAAAAAGGTTGGGGGATTGAGTCCATTCGGAGGTGTCTTGGAAGAAAGGTCTGTTGAACTACTTCCAAAAAATCAGCCATTGAAAACCTTACGGAGCACAGTTTTACTCTGATGCACATTGGGGCACTGTGAGTGGAACTGACCTGATGGCAACCAGTATGTGCCAAGCACCACGTTCCGTGCTGGGAATAGACACACCAAACATTCCAGGATCCTAATGTGTTCCGTGAGCTATTCTCAAGATTAGGGTTGTCTAGCCCCAAACTTGCAGGCCAGCTAATCTGACAATCCTCTGCCAATATGTGGTTGCTCCTTCAGGGAAAACTGGTGTATTTTAACAGTGTTTTCTAGATACTGTTTCCACCCTGAATAGCAACTCTTCTGGTGAGAGTTTCGGGAAAATATGGCAGTACAGGTGGAGAAAGACTTGGGTCCCAATGGGCCCTTGTAGTGAGCCTTGAAATACTATGCCCAAAGCTATTGTTCCACTGTTTCCTGTACGACTGAAATTGTTTTAAAATTCTCCGGGTGTTTCAAAATGGCGAAATAGGTTTGAGGAAATCTTAAGTTTACACCTGCATTGGCTAATTATAAGCAAGATTTTGCTTTTGCTTTTTTTTTTTTTAACTGCTAAGATTTGACTTAGAAATAGATTTTTAAAAAAATTGTTAATGTTACTGGAAATATAAGCAAATGCTTTCCTTATCCTTGCAATTCATTAGCAAAACTTAGAAATATAACTAAGTACTTAAAATTGGCATGAACCCTTAGGTTATATACATGAATGTCTAACTTTCAATAAGACCGTTTCATGATTTAAAAATAGTCTTATATGGCAGGATGTATAAATAATGCTTATTATAAAGATAAATTATTTTAAACACAGTTATACAAATAGATTAATCCTCCTTAAGAATATCTGACATTAAAAATTTCAGTCTTTGGAAGAATGTAAATTAAGGGTGGCTATTACCATTCCAAAAGCATTTGCCATGGGGATTCTTTTATAAGAAACTTATGTTGTATCTCAATATCATTTGACTTATAAAAATCCTAACTTACTGATAACTCCTGGGAACAGACACAGAAAGACTGTGCTGTTCCTTGCCTCTGGTCCCCTAGAACCCAGTGTGAAAAACTATCTTCTATAAATAACTTCTTAACACCTTACAGGCACCCACACCCACACACAATTTTATAGACATGCAGTTTGTTCACACAAAAATCTGCAGGGAAATGGAAGCTTTTCCTACCCAGCTGGTATAAACAGTGGCAAGACAGAGAACAGGTAGACAGACATTGTTACATTGTCTATTTACTAGTGAGGTGAGAATTCATTTATTTATTAGAAGCTGGTGCATATTAATTTTAAATTTAAATTGAGGAATATACACTTAAGTTACATAGACCATCAGTCAATCAACCAGCAAATATTTAACAGGGTGCTAAATGCCAGGCACTATTCTAGTCACTGGGCCTTCAAAGGTGAACCAGACTGACCTTGGTCCTAGATCAGGAGGATTTTTGTTTTCTTATAGCTCAATCATAGGGCTCAACATCTAACAACAACAAAACAAACAAATAAAATAAAAGGAATTGACTGATAGTATCACAGATGCACAGAAAATATAGTTTTAAGATCACTAGGTATGTGTACTTTTCTGCCTTAATTACCCGACATACCCATTCTTCTATCTTTATACATCAGCCAGTTCCTATCATTTCTCCTCTGCTCTACTCTCCCCTCATTGCTCTCTCTTCCCATTGAACTAGTAATCCAAAACAGAAGCAGAGGTTGGTACAAATAGTTAGATGGCCAACGGTGGTACATTAGATTTCAGTTCTCTAGTCCTCATGGGTAAGTGTCCTGGGTTAGTACCATGTTGGGACATTTGGATATTTATCTTAGCTTGGAGGATGAGGGAATTATATAGATTGTGAGCTGACTGGAGTGTCAGTATGGCCTGTTCAGTTAAATGGGGCCTCTGGGGTCAGATGTGAGGTGCCTGAAGAAAGCAGACACCCCAAACACACTCATTGGGATCAGCCCATTTACCCAAGGAAATGAAGAAAGGAAGGTCAGAGCCGAGCCGCAACAGAGAAAGGCCCTGGTGAGACAAAGGCTGCAGAGCTAATACCTGCAGTGGATGGGCCGGAAACAACAGGACTCAAAGGTGCGATGAACCCCCATGCCCAGTTCCCAATTTGAAGCACGTAGACAACTTCATATCTTGTGCAAAAATAGCTTTCTTCTTATGTGGCTATACTTTAATCCAACCTACACTCTGATTTCAAAATCACCTACTTATTTGAATTGGGATGCTTCTCATGTTAAATCAGTAAAAATCTGCCCAAAATAAAACATATCAGATGAGCTATTACTTTGGGAATTATAACATTTCAGCAGGTGAGGTTTTATTGATGAAATTTCTAGCAAACAGAAGGCAATGTAGAGAAAGAAGAGCTGCTGCAGGTACAATCTGTCTGAGATTTATCATTGCACTGACCTGGAGAGAAGGCATTTTTAATTCCACACAATTGGTGTTTGTTTTGAAGTTGAAATTGGCCTTAAAATAGAGAGGAAGATGGACCATGTTTGGTGTGAATACCCCTTCATCACCTCAGTTTGATGTTGCCTCTTCTCATCACATGAGGCAGAGATTTCTGCTTGTTCTGCAATCTCTCTTCCCCTGTTTTAGTCATCTAGTGCTGCTATAACAGAAATACCACAAGTGGATGGCTTTAACAAAGAGAAATTTGTTTTCTCACAGTCTATCTCGTATGCTAGAAGTCCAAATTCAGGACTTCAACTCCAGGGGAAGGCTTTCTCTCTCTCTGTGGTCTCTGGAGGAAGGTCATTGTCATCAGTCTTCCCTCAGTTTGGGAGCATCTCAGCCCAGGAACCTCAGGTCCAAAGGACACGTTCTGCTCCCAGTGCTGCTTTCTTGGTGGTATGAGATCCTCCTGTCTCTCTGCTCACTTCTCTCTTTTATATCTCAAAGAGATTGGCTTAAGACACTACCTAATCTTGTAGACCTCATCAGTATAACTGCTGCTAATCCATATTATTACATCATAGTGATAGGATTTACGATATACAGGAAAATCACTTAAAATGGTGGAAAATCACACAATACTGAGAACCATGGCCCAGCTATGTTGACGAATATTTTTGGGGAACGCAATTCAATCCATGGCACCCCCTTTCACTCTGAGTAATGGGCATACACCACATGGAATCAAGACTGCATGCCCCACACTCTCTTGTAGTTGGATACAGCCATGAGGCTAAATTTGGGATTTCCAATAGGATGTAAGTGTAGTGACACGTGCAACTTTTGGAAGTGCCCTAAATGGGAGGACTATGCCCTTCTCTTTCCCATTTTTCCTTCCTAAGGTTGGAAGCACCACTCGTTTGTCAGTTTGTCATGGTGTGGTGGCTTGCATGTTGTTATGATGCTGTAAAGCTACACGACTGCTATTTCAAATACCAGCAGGGTCACCTATGGTGGACAGGTTTCAGCTGAGTTTCCAGACTAAGACAGACTAGGAAGAAAGGCCTGGAGATATACTTCTGCAAGTCAGACAATGGAAACCATATGAATGACAACAGTCAGATCCCCAATCAATCATGGGGATGAGGTAGGATGGGGCAACATTTGGTTCATTTTACATGAGGTCATCGTAAGTCGGGTGCCGACTAGAAGGCAGCTAACAACCCCCTGGTTTAGGTATGAGTTATGCCGCTCAGAGTCTTATCTGACATTTTTAATGCCAGTGGAGAAGGCCTTTCCCTCTTGAATTCCCAAACCGAAATGACAGATGTCCTCAGCTGCCTTCTCCCTTGGCATTCACTATGATAATCCCAAGCCTTTCCTTTCAGTAATTTGATTTTCAGCAACATCTAGTGTATTTAAGTAGCTGTATAGCAGTGACTTTCATCCTCAATTTTTTCCCAAGCTGCACAATCTGCCTTTTTGTTTTATTCTGTTTTTTTTCTTGTGTCTTTAATCATCTATTTTATTAAATTAATTGCATATAGTATCTTCTATAGTGTAAAAGACATGTGGAAAATTTTTATTCTTTGTCTTTCTTGCATAAATTTTCTTCTAGACCGGGAGTTTAATCTTTATGTGTCTGGTGGTTTGCGTTATCAGCACTAATTCTTTTTTCCAGACTCTGTCCGTACTCTTTGCTATGTGACTTTGCAATTTCTCCAAAGGGACAGAGTGTATTTCTCTGTCCTTGGACTTTGAGTTTGGCTGTGGGTTTTGCTTTGGTAAGAAGAAGCCAGCAGAAATGATGGTGTGTCATTTACAAGTCTTGGCGTAAGAGTTCTTGTATGTTTCCACTTGTCCTCATGCACCCTTGTCATCACTGTGATGAGAACATTTCTGGGTTGACCCACAGATTTCAGGAGGAGGCTGAGAAACTGGGGAAGTAGAGTTGACCTAGCTGAGCCTATCCTAGCTCAGCTAAGGCTTAGCCAAGCCACAGATATCTAAAAAATAATAAACATTGTTATTTTAAGCCACTGAGTACTCTGTTGGTTTGCAATGTAGCAAGAGTTAACCAATATAGCCTGCAAAGTTCCTTTGCTCCCTTTTACAAAATGTAGTTTGTTTGAAGTTTCGATGTTGCACAAACCTAATTTAAGGAGCTTTGTCCAGATCTTCTGTTTGCTCTGATTTGGTGTAAGTGAACTCTTCCCATTTAATTGGAGGCTCCTGGTCTTTTTGCTCAAGTTGCAGAAGGATGTACTTTCAAGTCTGAGAAGGGAGAAGAGATGAGGAAGCTCAGTGGGGAGTGGAGTAGCCCCGGAAGGAGGCTCTGAGTCTTGCTTTCTCAATTGAATTTTGTTGTTGTTGTTGTTGTTGTTGCCTGGTTAAAAATTCTATCTACCCAGCTCAGGTTCATCCTTGGGTACACCCTCAGACCCATTTTTTCATAGAGCCAGGAAAAAATGTTGCCCTGGCAAGACCCCTGTTCTTCTGAGAAACTGTGTTGCATGGACATATTTCTTTTCTTAATGATTTTTCTTTTCCTTTTCCTTAGACATCTTACCCACTCCCACTGTCTGCTTTTCTTCAAATGGGGGAGGACACTGATGGGAAATCTCAGAGTTCTGTTTCCCATTTGTACTCCATAGCAACAGTTTAAGGGATTGAGGGCAAGGTTTGGGATGTACTACTCAGAGCTAAGAAGTTTCTTTCTTTCCTTGGCTGCCATGTGAGGAAGCACACAAAAAAAGGTAGCATCTCTCCTTGTTTTGTTGCTCCTGGTGAAATTTGTCATGGTTCTTATTTTGTTTATGCTGTGTGTTTGGTTAGGCATAGGGAGAGACAGCTTCTGTGTTTGCCTTTACCACCATCTCTCAGGGAAGTCCCTGTCTGCAGAAAAAAAAAAAAAAAATATATATATATATATATATACATGTATATGTATGTTTATATATATATATATAGTGGTAAATATATGTAATTTTTACCATTTTTTATGTGTATAATTCAGTGACATTAATTACATTTACCATGCTGTGCTACCATCACCACTATTTCCAAAATTAAGATACATCTGTTTGAAGGCAGGCTGCAGGTTGGTTGCAGTAATATAAATGCCTATTGTTCTTCTCTGTGGCAGAAGCTGGCAGTTTTATTTCCATCCACTAGTCCTGTCACATCAGTACTGAATTCAACACGTTTATCACACATATTATGTACCTGGGAACTTGGTGAGCACGAATTCCACTCAATTTAACTGTGTTACTTTAACACAATTTCTCCTGACCGAGAATGGAAAGTGTGTTCATGAATCCACTGATTTGAATCTATCATGGAACAATATGAACTAAATATTTCTCACATTAATTCAAGAATTTAATGACTCTTGTAGTTGCCCCAATAATAAAGAGTACAGAAAATTACCTTAAGTCAACTTACATGATTTTGTTTTCAAGCAGAATCATGTGGTTTTGTTATTGTGGTGAAAATGTAATTAAAAAATATGTAATTATATACACACGTACACACACACACACACGTGCCAGCCATTATGCAGATATTAAAAAATTACAACTTATTCTATTCTATATGCCAGAAGCAATTAATATCTATTGTTTTCTATTGCCACGTAATTATCCCAAAATCTGAGGGCATAAAATATCAAAGATTATTTTTTTTCTCATGATTTTGTGGGTTGACTAGGTATTTCTTTTTCGCTTGGTGTTACCTGCAGTGGTGAGATGACTGAAAGTTCCCAAATGACCTCACTCACATGGCAGGCAGTTGGCACTAGCTAGAAGCTCACCTGGGGGATGATGACTGGAAACTTCATTTTTCCTCCATTTGGGCTTCCCGACATGGCTGCTTGGGCTTCCTCACAGCATGGTGGTCTAAGTGTAGTCAGATGTCTTACACAGCAACTTGCTTCTAAGAGTGAAAAAAAGCAGATTCTAAGAGTTGTGAAGGCTTAAGTATGAAACATCACTCAGTATCACTGAGGTCATAGTTTATGAGTTAAAGCTGGTCACAGGGCCAGCCCAGTTTCAAGGGAGGGGGAGTACTTAAGGGCATAAATATTGAGAGGCGGGGCCCATTGGGGGCAGCTGAAACAAATATATGTATACATATGCATATATTTATTCATACACATATATATATAAGGTGGTCCTCATTTTGTAAGAGAAGCCTGCTTGATGTGCTCAGTGTCAGATACAGGATCTGGTTTGAGAATGAAGGATTGAAGTGTCAACAGGTCATACTATTTCAGAGGCAGAGAAGATCATCTAGTTAAACTTCATTTTTTTCGGAAGATAGAACTGACTTATCACTCAGCTCTCCCTTTGTTAGGCTGATTGCCATTTACCCTGCTTTCAGGACAATACTAATGCAACCAGCTACATTGATGCAGATGTGCTGGACATCATGATAGAAACTGAAAAGTAAATGACCGTGATTGTAATGCCACAAGTTTGTAGCATATTCATGATTTGATTAATTCTTTGGTATTTTTGCTATTGATCTGGTATACAATTAGAAATTACTATAATGAAAAATCTTATCCTAGAGGTAAATAGTGAGGATAAACTTGATATCTGGGCAGTTTCCTGGGAGAAAGTAAGCCAGAGTATATTGAGAATTGAGTTGCAAGGGAGAGATATTTCTCACCAAAACTATGATTTTGATTACCTGAATAAGAACAAAAAATGCCTTATAAAAACCCTCAACAAACTTTAGTGGGCTTAGAAATTTTGGTTTTATTTACAACGTTGGATGTGAATATAAATTTTGTCCTATTTGTAGATTGATTTTGAAACTACTTAATTTATATTAATTCATTTTTCTGTGTTTGGTTCACTGATACCCAAGGTGCTAGACAATGTACAGAGATGAAGAAAAAAAAAATTATGTCCAACAATAAAGGATGAGCTAAATTCATTACAGAGTGGTTGTTAGGTGCCTTCAACTAGGTTCCAACTCATAGCAACCTATATACAACAGAACGAAACACTGCCCAGTTCTGCGCCATTCTTACAATCGTTGCTATGTTTGAGCCCATTGTTACAGCCACTGTGTCAATCCATCTCATTGAAGATCTTCCTCTTTTTTGCTGACCCTCTACTTTACCAAGGATGATGTCCTTCTCCAGGGACTGGTCCTCCCTGATAACATGTTCAAAGCACATGAGATGAAGTCTCACTATCCTCATCTCTAAGGAGCATTCTGACTATACTTCTTACAAGACAGATTGTTCACCCTTCTGGCAGCCCATGGAATATTCAATATTCTTTGCCAATGCCATAATTCAGATGCCTTGATCTTTCTTTGGTCTTCCTTATTGATTGTAGAGCTTTCATATGTATATGACCTGTTGCTGTCTAGTGGATTCCAACTCACAGCATCACTGCGCATAGGAGGTGATTGAAAATACTATGGCTTGGGTCAGAGGCATCTTAGACCTCAACATGACATCTTTGCTTTTTAACACTTTAAAGAAGTCTTTTCAAGTAGGTTTGTCCATGGGGATTGATTGTGGATCCATGTAAAATGAAATCCTTGACAGCTTCAATATCTTTTCTGTTTATCATGATGCTGCTTAGTGGTTCAATTGTGAAGATCTTTGTTTTCTGTATACTGAGGCGTTATCCATACTGAAAGCTGTGGTCTTTGATCTTCATCAATAAGTGCTTCAAGTCCTCTTCACTTTCAGCAAGCAGGTTGTATTACCTGCATACCGCAGGTTGTTAATAAGTCTTCCTCTGAGTTCCGCTGAGTTCTTCATAATGTAGTCTGACTTTTTGAATTATTTGCTCAGCATACAGATTTAATAAGTATGGTGAAAATGTACAATCCTGATCCTGATTTTAAAACTTTCTGATTTTAAACCACGCAGTATTCCCTTTTTTCCTGTTCAAATGACTGCCTTTTGGTCTATGTGCAGGTTCCTCATGAACACAATTAAAAGTTCTGGAATTCCCATTCTTTAAAATGTTATTATAATCTGTTGTGATTCACACAGTCGAATGACTTTTCATAGTCAATAAAACACAGGTAAACATCTTTCTACTATCCTCTGCTTTCAGCCTAGATACATCTGACATCAACAATGATATCCCTCATTCCATGTCCTCTTCTGAATCCAGCATGAATTTCTGGCAGTTCCCTGTCAATGTACTGCTGCAACCATTTTTCAATTACCTTCAGCAAAATTTTACTTGTGTGTGATATTAATGCTATTGCTCTATAATTTCCACATTATGTTAGATCACCTTTCTTTGGAATGGGCACAGATATGGATCTCTTCCTGTCAGTTGGCTAGGTAGCCTCTTCCAAACTTCTTGACATAGATGAGTGAGTCTTCCAGCATTGCATCCATTTGTTGAAACATCTCAGTTGATATTCTGTCAATTCCTGGAGCCTTGCTTTTCACCAATGCCATCAGTGCAGCTTGGACTTTTCCTTCAGTACCATTAGTTCTTTATCATATCCTACATCCAGAAATGGTTGAACTTCCATCATTTTTTTTGGTACATTCACTCTGTGTATACCTTACATTTTCTTTTGATGCTTCCTGCATCCTGTGTCATTCAATATTTTGCCCAAAGAATCCTTCAGTATTGTGATTTGAGGCTTGAATTTTTTCTTCGGTTCTTTCAGCTTGAAAAATGCCAAGTGTATTCTTTCTTTTTCGTTTTCTAACTCCACGTCTGTGCATATTCCATTATAATACTTCGTGTTCTGGAGCTGCCCTTTTAAATAGTCTCTTCAGCTCTTTTATGTGATCATTTCTTCCTTTCTCTTTAGCTACTCTATGTTCAAAAGCAAGTTTCAGAGTCTCTTCTGACAACCATTTTGGTCTTTTCTTTCCTTCCTGTCTGTTAAATAGCCTTTTGCTTTCTTCATGTATGATATCCTTGATGTCATCCCACAACTTCAGTCATTAGTGTTCAACACGCCAAATCTATTTTTGAGATGGTCTCTAAATATGGGTGGGATATAATCAATGTTGTACTTTGGCTCTTGTGGACCTGTTTTAATTTTCTTCAGCTTCAACTTGAACTTAAATACAAGCAGTTGATGGTCTGTCCTTCAGTTGACCCTGTGCTTATTCTGACTGATGATGCTGAGCTTCTCCATTGTCTCTTCCCACAGATGTAGTCAGTTTGATTCCTGAGTGTTCCATCTGGTGAGGTCTGCCTGTAGAGTAGCCATTTATTTTGTTTAAAAAAGTTATTTGCAATGAATAAGTCATTGGTCTTGCAAAATTCTATCATGTGCGCTCCTGTGTCATTTCTGTCACTAAGACCATATTTTTCAACTATTATTCCTTCTTTGTTTTCTCCTTTCCCATTCCAATCACCAGTAACTCTCAATGCATCTTGACTGCATGTTTGATCAATTTCAGACTGCAGAAGGTAGAAAAACCTTTAATTTCTTCACCTTTGGTATTAGTGGTTGGTGCATATATTAACTGGGTCTTCCTGTAGATGTATGGATATTACATCTTTTTTGGCGATGAATGTGAGGCCATTCCTCTTCCAATTTGTCGTTCCTGGCGTAGTGGACTATGTGATTGTCCAATTCAAAATAGTCAACACTAGTCAATTTCAAAATCCCTAGGATATTGATCTTTATGTGTTCTGTTTTATTTTTGATGATTTCCAATTTTCCTAGATTCATACTTCATACATGCCACATTTTGATTTTTTAACAGATGTTTGCAGCTGTTTCTTCTCATTTTGAGTCGTGCCACAACAACAAATGAAGGTTGTGAAAGCCTGCCTCCATCCACCTCATTAAGGTTGAATCTACTTTGAGGAGGCAGTTCTTCCCCAGGTGTATTTTGAGTGCCTTCCAACCTGAGAAGCTCATCTTCCAGCACTATATCAGACAAAGTTCCACTGCTATTCATAAGGTTTTCACTGGCTAATTTTTTTAGAAGTAGATCACTAAGTCCTTCTTCCTTGTCTGTCTTAGTCTGGAAGCTCTGCTGAAACCTTTCCACAATGGGTGACCCTGCTGGTATTTGAAATGCTGGTGGCATAGCTTCCAGCATCACAGCAACATGAAATCCACCATAGTATGACAAACTGACAGGTGGTTAATTATGGTACATCACATGATTTACCACGCAGTTGTTATAGATGTATATTTAATACCAAAAAGAAATGCTCAGGATAACTAAGTTAAAAAAAAAAAAGAAGTGTTAAAAATAGTATGATATGAACAATGTACATTATCTTCCAATTTTTTGGAAAAGAATCTTTGTGCATGACGACAAAAAAGATACAAATAAAAATGTTACTTGAATTATTTCTAGTTACTAGAAACTTGGGTTTTTTCTTCTGTATTTTTCCAATTTTCTATATTCAACAGATACCACTTATTAACAGTAAAAGTAATAAAAAGTCATTTAAAATTACAGAAGGCAACATATGTATATACATGTGTGTACATATACTTATGTATATATGCTATGGATGTTGCTGTTATTACCCCCCCCAAAAAAGTACACCAAACCCTTTGCCATCATGTAGATTCTGACTCATAGTGACCCTGTAGGATGGAGTAGAACTGCCCCATAGGGTTTCCAAGGCTGTAATCTTTTTTATTTAAATTTTTATTGTGCTTTAAGTGAAAGTTTACAAATTGAGTCAGTCTCTCATACGAAAATTTATATACGCCTTGCTATATACTCCTTATTGCTCTCCCCCTAATGAGACTGCACACTCCTTCCCTCCATTCTCTATTTTTGTGTCCATTTGGCCAGCTTCTGTCCCCCTCTGCCCTCTCATCTCCCCTCCAGACAGGAGATGCCAACATAGTCCGATGTGTCTACTTGATCCAAGAAGCTCACTCTTCACCAGTATCATTTTCTGTCCCATAGTCCAGTCCAATCCCTGTCTGAAGAGTTGGCTTTGGGAATGGTTCCTGTCTTGGGCTAACAGAAGGTCTGGGGACCATGACCTCCGGGGTCCTTCTAGTCTCAGTCAGACCATTAAGCCTGATCTTTTTACGAGAATTTGAGGTCTGCATCCCACTGCTCTCCTGCTCCCTCAGGGGCTCTCTGTTGTATTCCCTGTCAGAGTAGTCATCAGCTGTAGCCGGGCACCATCTAATTCTTCTGGTCTCAGGCTGATGTAGTCTCTGGTTTATGTGGTCCTTTCTGTCTCTCAGGCTCATGATTACCTTGTGTCTTTGGTGTTCTTCATTTTCCTTTGCTCCAGGTGGGTTGAGACCAATTGATGCATCTTAGATGGCCGCTTGCTAGCATTTAAGACCCCAGAAGTACAAGGCTGTGATCTTTTTTTTTAATTGTGCTTTAAGTGAAAGTTTGCAAATCAAGTCAGTCTCTCATATAAAAACTTACATACACCTTGCTGCATACTCCCAATTACTCTCCCCTCAATGAGACAGCCCACTCCCTCCTTCCACTCTCTCTTTTCATGTCCATTTTGCCAGCTTCTAACCCCCTCTACCCTCCCATCTCCCCTCCAGGCAGGAGATGCCAACATAGTCTCAAGTGTCCACCTGATCGAAGTAGCTTACTCCTCACCAGCATCCCTCTCCAACCCATTGAACAGTCCAATCCATGTCTGACGAGCTGGCTTTGGGAATGGTTCCTGTCCTGGGCCAACAGAAGGTCTGGGGGCCATGACCACCGGGGTCCTTCTAGTCTCAGTTAGACCGTCAAGTCTGGTCTTTTTGTGATAATTTGGGGTCTGCGCTCCACTGTTCTCCTGCTCCCTCAGGGGTTCTCTGTTGTGGTCCAAGGCTGTGATCTTTATGGAAGCACATCTTTTTTTCTGCAGAGCAAGTGGTGAGTTTGAACTGCTGACCTTTGGGTTAGCAGCTGAGTGCTTAACCACTGCCACACTAGGGCTTAGGTGCCGTCAAGTCAATTTTGACTCAAAATGACCCTCTATGACAGAGTAGAACTGCCCCATAGGGTTTCCTAGGTTGTAATCTTTACAGAAGAAGATCATCGGGTCTCTTCTCTTGTGGATCAGCTGGTAGGTTTGAACAACTACCTTTCAGTTTGCAGCCGAGTGCTTAACCCTTATACCATCCACATATGTACATACATACATATATATATATATGTATTTGTGTCTTTTAGCTATCTATTGGTTATTTTTCTAATTTTTATCTTACTGTATTTCTAAAAGGCAGAAGTAGTTGTACAAAAATTTAAATTTCAAAGAAATGTATTAGAAGCCATGAAAATTCCAGCACCAAGCATTTCACTAATATCACCATGAAGACAAAAGCTGGCATTTGAGTCCACTGACAGCTAGTCCATAATGAGAGTCCGGGCATAAACAGAACACCTGATCCTGACCTTTGCCTGTTTCGTCCACATCATCACAGCATAATGCCACTGGATCCCAAGCCATCTTTGATCAATATTTAATGATCAGAGTTTATGTAGCAATCAAAAACATCAGGAAACAGCAGATATTTATAGCTTATGGCCAGTTGAAGCTCTGCACAACAGCTTTTTCGGCGCCAAGGCACAGTTCAATTGATGCCATTGGCATTCCACAGCACAGAGAAACATATCAAAGAAATTTGTTACGCTTTGAGCATGAAAGTGAAGTAAAACACAGATAATTTGAGAAACTGGAAAACTTATCAGGGATGAGATGCACAGGGCTGCCTGTCAGTTGGCAGACGTGGTGCCACAGAGTGCCGGGCAGGACAGCGCATGCATGCAAATGTATGCCCTGCCTGGGGACAGCAGATTTTCCTCCAACCGGAGGATGTTGCTATTCAAGGAGGCTGATGAATGAAACCAGAATTGCATCAACTGCAGGGGAAAGGCGGACAGGAGCAGGAGACAGCTGCTCGGGTGACCGCTTTACAAGTAGAAGCCATCAATCAGAAGGCGTGAAAGGCCCAAATCCAGGGAAACCAGGATCCCACCCCCTTGATACCAATCCTAATAGAGTGCCAGTCACCAATGCAAATCTGGGGCCCAGTAGCATGATGATAGTTTCTGCCTTTCCTGCAGAATTAACACAGTAAAAGTTGGCCCTTGTTCTCACTTACGGACAATGCCCACATTGTGTCTGAGAATATTTTTTGATAACAAAGGCGGCTGCTGCCCTATCTTGGAATTGTTTGGGCCTACTTGTGACATTTCTTCAGGTGCTGTGGCTTTGGTGACCCTGGCCTTTCATTAGCCATTAGGCTCAGGGCATCCAGAGGGAAGGAGTTGAAGCTTTGGGGAGTCAGGAGCGCATTTCTAAGGGAATATAGTACAGGGTTTAAACACATGGCTTCTAGAGCCAAACTGGCTGAACTCTATCATTCTATCACTATCTGTGCGAACTCAGTTTTCTCAGCTATACAATAAGTTGGATAAGCTGTTATCAAAATTAAAGTCTAGAGCAGCAGTGTCCAATAGAATAATTCATACAATATCTATGTGACCTTCGTAGGTAACTTTTTAAAAATATCCACATCTAGAAAGTAAAAAGAAATGTAAATTTTTAATAATACAATTTACTTAGCCCAACATGTCCAAAATATTATTATTTCATTATAGCATCAATATAAAAAACATTATTAATGAGATCTAGGTTTTTTTTTTTTTGTATTCGGCCTTCAAATTCAAAAAGAACTTCATGGTCCCAGCACATCTTGCTTTGGCCTAGCCACGTCCAAGTGCTCTGTAGTCACGTGTGACTCCTGGCTACCCTGTTGGATAGTGCAGCTCAGGAAACATAATACTATTTATAGACAATTAAAAAATTTTTGCAACTGAACTATTAAAAATGTCCCACAAGTTTTACAGACAATATCCCTGAGGTCTAGGGCTTAGAAGGTGAAGGTTTAAAGTTTTCTCTGCCAGTAAAAGCAACACTTTCCTGGGGATGGGGAGGCAAGAAAACCAAAAAAAAAAAAAAAACAACAAACTCATTGCTGTCCAGTCAATTCCAACTCATAGTGACCCTATAGGACAGAACAGAACTAGCCCATAAAGTTTCCAAGAGGCGCCTGGTGGATTTGAACTGCTGACCTTTTGGTTAGCAGCCATAGCACCTAACCATTATGCCACCACGGTTTCCTAGAGGGTGGGGGGAGGGCATGAAGTACCTATAAACAAGTGCTCTGACATTTATGATTTCTAAAATTCTATCCATCTCAATCAAAAATACCTGTGTGAGATAATAGGCCAATCATTTTTAGAACTCTTTAAAATAATTTAATAGACAAATATACATGTATACATATCATTGGAATACCCAAATACTCAGCTTCAGCCACAGATAAATTATTAATCAATAACCCACCACCACTGCCATCAATACGGAATGCTAAATTCTAGGGGCCCAAGTGGAATCATCGAAACCATCTACCTCTTTACTTCATAATGACTGTCATATTTGCCACCATTAGTAGCATTAATAACATTAAAAAAATAAATGCGTGCACCGGAGAATGTTAATAGCGGTAATCTTGTCATCTTTGAAAATTATGAGACCCAGGTACTTTGCACAGTGGGATGCAGATATTCCAGAGAAAAATAATTAAAATATTAATTACATATTTGATAGAGTATTGCCTATCATTATTATATTACCATTATTGCTGTTATGTTGCTGAATATTGCTTTATGCAAATTTTTGCTTTATAGGGCCTTTACGAGAAAGAAAACCTTTGGTGATTTTCATATTTACTCTCTTAAGCAACTTATACTCTCTGGGACATTAATGCATGCTATATCAGATGGAGACTATCCCATCCAGCAACTAGGAAATATATTAACCTGGTTTTGCTGTGGGCCTATACTCATTAATCTGAAATGCTGAGCATGTAGCGTGTGTCCTTGAGTCAAATGGATGCCTGGATGGAAAATATGTGGAACATCCATTCGAGGCATGCACTGGGTTAAGTTAATCATTGGTAAACATTTACATAAAGGCAGAAAGTACTGTAGACTCAGGTTTCACATGTCTCCCTGATATTCACTTCCAGAGTCTCACAAATCCTGCCGTAACAAATGCTTCTGTGTTAGAATTACCTTAAACTGTATGGGTCAGAATGGTCTATAGGTGTGCTTTCAATATACAAGCCTGTGGTCCTCCAGCCATATGTCATAAACTCTCAGTGGTTTGCCCAAATTTAGACCTGTGGGTAAAATGTTCTGAAGCTACAACCGAAGATGCGTGCTGGTCCTGGGCCACAGGTCAGACAGAGCCAGAGCAGGAGCTCCTGGAGGGCAGCCTGCATCTGTTTCATCTTTGCGTCTCCCTTAGCTCTAAGCACAAGGCCTCAAGCAGAGCAGATGCTTAGTAAATGTTTGTTAAATTGAATCTCAGGCAATTTGCTTCGATTTACTTAGAACTCCCTGGGTAAGTAATCAGTTCCTATACCATTCAATGAGTTTTTAATAGCATTTACATTGGACTTGTTGTATAGGTTAATCAGAACCAGCTCTCCTGCCTCCCTGGCATTAGACACAGGGATTTCAGGCAAACAGACTCAGGTCAGCACCTTTGTCCGTCTTAAAAGAGGCTGAAACTGAATAGGGGAGGCCTGACTCTACACTTATTTCTTCCCCACTTGCAAAACCGACTTTGTAGAAAGAGCTTCATTTGACAGGCCAATCAAGTGATTGATTTGATTAAAATGGGATAAATGCCAGAAGGTCTTAGGTGCTGGAAGGAGCATAAGGGAGAGAAAGAGTTCTCCAATTCTGACTGGAATATTGTTGTTAGTTGCCATCCAGTCAGTTCCGATTCGTAGCAACCTCATGAATAACAGAACAAAATGTCATCTGGTCCTATGCCATCTTCATGATAGTTAGTATGTTTGAATTCATTGTTTAGACTATTGTGTCAGTCCATCTCATTGCGGGTTTTTCTTGTTTCCAACAACTCTCTATCTTACCCAACATGATGTCCTTTTTTATTGATTGGTTTTTCCTGAAGACATGTCCGAAGTAAGTAAGACAAGTCTTGCCATCCTCACTTCTAAGAGAATTCCGATTGTATTTTTCTCTAATACTGATTTTTTTGTTCTTCTAGCAGTCCAAGGTATATGTTCAAATGCATTAATTCTTCTTCTGTCTGCCTTTTTCATTGTCTAACTTTGGGATTTTCTTGGTGAAATTGGGTGTTAGAGAAACGTTGGGTCTTCAAAACAGGTACTACTGGGAAGAGTGGATTGAGCAATACTAAAAATAACAATAATGAAGGACTTACTTGGTGCCAAGCATTGTTCTAAGCTTTTTACATGTACTATATTTACATGAAACCCACTTAATTGTTGCAGCTACACTATGAGGCTGGTACAGATACTATCTCCATTTTGCAGGTGAGGAAAGTGAGGCACAGAAGATGAAGCCCTCAGCTAGGAAGTGGGGTAATGAGGATACTAATCTGTTCTTTATCACATTGCTATGCTGCCTGTCAAAATCTCAAAGTAGAAAAATGAAGGGCGTATTCAAGGTTCTGTGCCCGTATTGGTAGGACTGGGAGATAGCTTCATGGAGGTTTGTAACAGATACGATTTAAAAAGCTGTTAGGGAACAAATGTGAAGGTATTCTGTAGGAAATGGAAACCATGTGTGGTTATGAGCAGATAAAATCTATGTTTTAGGAAGAAAACACTGTCGACTGAGTAAGGAATGTAATAGAAGAGAAAGATATTAAAACAAAAGCGACCGATTGTAAGTTTCTTGCAATAACACAGGTGACGGGTGGGGAAAGATGGACACAGACCTGTGGCAATAGGGACAGAAAACAGGGGACCAAGAAAAAGACTGAGAAGACGTTGAGTGTTTCACGACAACGGTGACATTTTCTTTCCGCATAAAATATGCTTGTACTGGGTATCCAGATGAGGAGCAAAACTACGCATGCTGAAGGAGCAGCTCCATGCCTGAAGTCGCAGATAAAATGGTTGGTCTAACTAAGACTTATGTAGAACAGTCCAAAGCAACTTCCAGCATGTTTCTGTAAACAGCCCTGAACATGACACTGTTAACGACAGGGTGCCGGAGTATCAAGCTGACTACTTGACGGTCCAGCTCTTTCTGGGTACCTCTGAGGTAACAGCCAGGGGCTTATGAGGAATAAAAAGAGTCAAGAGTTCTAGACCCAGTTTTGCTGGAACACATGAATGCAATCACTTAACATTTTAGATTTCACCATTCTTAAAGCTCTTTGGAGTCCCTGAGTGGCGCAAACGGTCAATGTGCTCAGCTAGTAACTGAAAGGTTGGGGGTTCGCACTCACATGGAAGCAGTTCAGAAAAAAAGACCTGGAGATCTACTTCTGAAAACTCGGCCACTGAAAATCATAAGGAGCACAATTCTACTCCGCACACATGGGGACTCCATGAGTTAGAGTCGACTCAATGGCAACTGGGAAAAAAAGCTCTCTTAAATTTTAAGTTTCCAAACTTTTGCAAATGTTCTATTTAGACTGATATCAAATCAGTTAAAATCTTAAGCACATTTCCTCATGCTATGATTTATTCAAAATATCTTTCCTTAAATGTGAAATAGATTGTCAAACGACAGCACATTCTGTTCTGTTTTCTAGGTTATTTTCTCTAATAAAAACGGCAAATACTCCCTTTTTTTCCCTTCAGAAATCAAATGTGAGTATGTATTTTAACTTCTACTCTGTTGAAGGTGGGATTAGGGCTGCAAGATGTTGTTGTTGGGTTAAGCAGTGATTCTGCTACGATTACTTAAAATAAGAATTTATCTGGATAATATATTGATATTGTTATTATTCCAACAAGATCTTAGAACCCTATTTTTGAAGCAATGGTTATTTAAAACCGTTGTTGAAAGAGTAATAAAAAAGCCATGGAAAGGAAACCAGCATACGGATTCTAGAATCCCAAGTTGCCCAAATTCTTCCATAAGGGCAAAACTGCCTGAATTATTGAAACCTCTGCTTTGGAGTAACAAGGCTTTAGTATGCCTAAGATGTTGTTTAAGGCTCCCAGGGTCACCACAGATATTAAAAATTGGTACCAAGGCTCTGGACTACTAATCAGACAATGGCAGAAGGACTCAGACACACTGTGGAATTCCTAATAATTCAAATAGGGCCTGGCCAATCGCATTTTAAAATACAGAAGCAACACAGCCACATCTAATTAGTGATATGTTTGTATGAAAAATTCTATAGCGTGCCTCTAGAGTTTTTGTAAGCCACAAGGAAACAGAGCTTTGGTGTGCAAGAAAGATCCTAATGGTGAGCCTGATGGTAAAATAACCCCTACAGGGAAGTTATAATTACAATTTTGTCAAGAGAGTAGAGAAGTCAAAGTTTCACAGGGGGAAAAAAATCTATTTACGGAAAAATATTATGGTTTTCATTTGATAGAAAAGTAATTATTGCAAAGGGACTCATGGAAGATCTTGGAGACCATCACCCCCTCTTTAATAAGTCCTTGTGGCAGCTAAGTGGGGATCAGGAGTATTCTTTATCAGGTTTGCATTCAAGTAGCACTAAATCTATGCAGGTAGGAATTAAATAGTATCTGAGTTTAATTAAAATTATAAAAAAGGAGAAGAATGGTTGGTAGACTGCTCGACTGCATTTTAACCAGTAACCTCAGACCCTAATTAGAAACGCTTTTCATATCTTCTCTGTGCAAGGGCTTAATCTGACGTGAGTCTGTGAGCCAGGGCTTGGGGACCGGTGTTAATTCTGCATTCGATCTCGGCTTGTATGGAGGCGGGCGGTGCTGATTGACCGCACCGAAGCATGGATCCCATGACCTTGCGGGGATTTTCATGTGAGGTGTTAATTGAGAGGGTGGGTTAATCTTTGAGCATCATTGTCCCCAAGCTCTGGGCAAAGTTTGTGCTTCATTTCCTTACTCCACAGTACATTTGATCCTTACCTTGTCCCTCCATGACAGTTTCGTAAGCCCACCACAAACTCTCTCTTGATAAATTTGTTGGGGAAAGATAAGCCCTTGCCCTCTTGTTTGATTTCATGAGCTTGTTTTTGTGCCCAGCTCAAAAGGAAGAGGAGTGTCGCCCGGAATTATATTCAAGTCCTACTTAGAGACAGATAAATGCACACGCAGTAAAGATCTCAGCTTCTCCTGCCTGCCTCTGTCTGCTACTGCCCCTCCCCTCCCTCACATGGCTCAATCTCTCAGGCAAGAAAAGAAAAGCCTCATCCATTGGGAGATGAGCACCATCAAATGGGAGAAGCAAGCAGGAGGCAAATTTGAACCAAGGATTTCAATGTTATTCCATTCAAGTGTTGTGAAAATGTTATTTTCTTATTGTTCCAGTACAGGAAGCCTAAAATAATTAGAAACACAAGGGCGCATTATAGGGGATAGTACCTGTGTTGTAATACACACACACGCACTCACATGCATACACGTATATTAGTGTTTTCATACTGCAACTGCGTAATGCAGAAAAGACAGCCCATTACTTTTGCTTGTTAAAAAATAAATAATGAATGACTCTTTTTCCCATGTTATTGTGCAGGCCTGTCATTTCCATTGTGAGGAGTAAATTTTTACTTGAGGCAGGATGAATGTATATGGGCTGACCTTAAAGATGACTCCCAAGCGAGCAGGATGGTAGTTAAAAGAAGCAGAAGTAATGGTGCTTACATAAGCAACACAGGAAAACAACAATGACAAAAAACAAAAAGCACAAACTGTAGCCGTCCTTGCCATACAATGCGTTTCTCTTGTTTGTTTCATTACACCAGCTGTAGATGAGTTTAATTACACTGCTTCAAGACCCTTTTTAGCACCATTGCTGAAATGCTGAGCGAACTCGATGGAAGAGGCTGTGGTGATGGGCAGCCTGAGTCCCCGCCCGAGGGACTGAAGGGTAGAGGCAGGGTCTTGTCACCGTATCTCATCACACACTGGGTCACTGTGCCTTGCTGGGGGCAGGCTCCTTCGATCCCCTCTCTGACATGCAAGGCAGGGGTGCAGAAAGAAGCAGAAGGAGACAGAGGCGGCCGGTCCAGGGAAGTTGTCAGCGTCCCTGGTCATCACCCGGACAAGACACAGCCACCGCTCCAGTAAAGATGAGCGACTGCCTCCCCCAGGTCCTGCCTGCACTCTGCCCTCTGTTCCAGTCTGACTTTTAATTATTTTGAATGACATAGTTAATTAATAGGGGACCCAAATTCTCTTATTTGAATTGAGTTCATTTCAAAGAATATTGATAAAGTAATATTCTTCCTCCTCCTTGTATTAATAAGTTAATGAATTTAACATTTAAAGACGTTTCATGGTTCTGATAATAAACCTAACCTTTGGCCGGCACAGTTTCAGAATGTTTTTTGCACACGTGGACTGATTTAATACACTGAAACCAAATCATTTCCTTTAGAAATGACTGAATATTCCGATTTTTCCAAGTCACTGTTTTAGTGGCCAGAGAGACAGACATAGTCTCTACTTGCCAAGCACATTATAAAATTACTTGAATGCTTGTTGTCTTGAGCAAAGAGTCTTTTTTCGCTTTTAAAGCTGGTAGTTCTCCAAAAACATCCTTTGCTTTTGTTAGGGTCTCTGACTCCTTTGCAAACTAAGAACCCAGATTTAATATGCATATAAGTAAGTGTGTCGTTCGAGGGTTAAAATGTTCCAGGCCAGGCTGAGGACACTTGCATTTCAGCCATTTGGCATGCACTTGCCCGAAAAGAAACCACAACCATACGCACGACTTCATTAGCGTTCCAATCAGCCCCCTCACCTTTAAGCCCGTAGTCTGCTGGAGTTAGGGCCATGCCACAGGGAAAATAGAAATTTTAAAGCAATCATTTCCATCCCTGACTCCAAGTCCAAGACTGCTGCTGCTGCGACCCACCCATCCAACAGCCTGTCACTGCTCTGGCTGCTTAATTCTGAGCCCGGATTTCAAATTAAAGTTTTACTTTGGCTTCTCGAAGGAGAAGGTTTCCGAGGCTGGGTAAACAGCATCCACCTGCACGAAGGGGATTAAGAAGTAGAGCCAAGAGTGGAGGGAAATTGAGGATATGACAGAGGTCACGGGCAGTTCAAACAAAATTTGGCCTGCAGAATGCAGGAGAAAGCCCCTGTGACAGGTGCCATCTTGTGGGTCACTCTGCCACTCTGCCTCCTGCCACTTTTTATAACAAGAACAGATAAATGAGGACTGGATTCTTAGAGGCTTAGAATGGGAAAAGTAATTCAAAGAGATGTGAGCAGAGTTGGCTTCAGGCTTTATACGATACTATAAACATCAATATTTTGCTTCTCAGCTTTCAGGACTATTAAGAAATTTAAAGAATTATGTATAAGGAGACAGGGATATGTATATAATTAAAAATTTCGATTTCGAGTATGGGAAACTATTATTTCTAAATATTCTACAATGCTGGCTTCTTGGAAACCAGGTACAAAATAAGTTATTGCTTAGGCAAGACCCAGGCCTCAAAACTACTTCAATAAAAATGTCCTCTCCAAGGGATGTTTTACTCCTATTTGTAAGCACATTTAGTCCATACAGATGTTCTGTTCAGCACATCTCTTGGAGATAATTATCTTTGAACAAGCTCCCATAGAATACAAAAGCCTGGCAAAATAGGATCTTGCCTTTTCCCTTGAATTGAACTATCTAATAATAAAGAAAAAAGGACACTAACTTGCTAAGAAGTTAGTATTAACAATAAAGGATATGATTCATTTTTTTTTTTTTAGATTAATGAAGATCCTTTTCAGGGTTTCAGCACTTTTATGGGCTAAACCCATTGCCCTCGAGTTGATTCCGACTCACAGAGACCCTATAGGACGGAGTAGAACTGCCCCATAGAGTTTCCAAGGAGCGCCTGATCAATTTGAACTGCTGACCCTTTGGCTAGCAGCCGTAGCACTTAACCACTATGCCACCAGGGTTTCCCTTTTATGGGCTATCATCTTCTATATAAATAGGCAGGAAGAGATATACTTAGTTGGGAGAGGAGTAAAGTTCTCCATCATCTGACCTATTTTCTATGCTTCAATGTGCAAAAAAAGAACTATTTTACTTTGTAGCAAAGTATTTTCCTCCCAATAAATTTACTTGAAAACAGGTACCCCAATTTCTTTATGTTGGAACAGTCAATACAATTTTATTATATGTGACTTTGCCTTTACCCCTTCATATACAAAATATCTTCTCATTTTGTAGACAACTGCATTTGGACTGTAAACTTCCTTGCCATAGACAGAAGTGCCCAGCAGGGTCTCTGTTTCTTGTTTCTTAGGTTTCAAAGCACAATTAACTCAATAATAAGCTGCTGTGGGCCTTTATATTAGCTTAGTTCAGGGGCAAATTGCTAAGTATCTGTGAGGTTGGATTCCTAGGTTTAGCCTTTCTTTTGGTTAGTTCCAGGACTTTATAGGATTCAAGGATAAAATCTGATTTACATGGCAACTCCTGACAGTGGGATTATGCTGAATCATTGGACACTCCCCAGCAAAACATTTTGGTACTTTTCTGGAACCCAGCATTTTCTGCTGTGGGTTATTTTTGAAATAGAACACAGACGTTATTTTCAGATTCTTGGTGGGAAATTTTGACATTTTAATAAGGGACCATGAGAAATTTATTAAAGGGTCATAAAAGCAAATTAATATTAAATATGGCCCTGTCTTTTTGCATCTCTGTCCTGCCTGCTCCAGCCCCCCATCCACAAGAGACCTATCTAACAGAGCCACTGAGAGAGGCTGTGTGCTCCGTTAGGAACTAGCTTTGTGATCCCGTCCCAAGGTTTTTATCTGAGCGAGAACCATCTGGCTTTGCGCGGGTGAAAGTGTGTGTCAGCTCTCCCCCAGAATTTCACCGTCAGGCCGGGGCCACGCTGGAAGCCTTGACTCGAGCGCGCCAGCCTCCGCCCTTTGAACTTCACCTTCCCACCAGTTCCCCCAAAACAACTCTCCCAAAGCAGGAGTCAGCCCTTGAAAAGCATACCAGGCATTTTTAAACACAACCCTGACATTTCCTCAGCATTTCCAGAGCTAAGGCTTTTCCCGCGCGAAACCTCTCCCTACCCCCTTCAATCAAATAAGGCATCCTCTCTCTCCTGCTACTGCAAAGGATTGGGGTGGGGGGGAAAGAAGTTGGCAATTTAATTCAAACAAAAGAAGCTTGAAATCTATAAGCACAGCAACTCCGAGGCTTCTGGCAAATAGAATTCTAATTAGTATGCTGCTATTTTTCTTTTAGACAGATGAGCGATGCCCCCTATTGACTCTAGCAGGCAGGCTGGTAAGAGGGAAAAAAATAAAAAATAAAATAAAAGGGGGGGGGGGCAGGTGGGGGCTAGCCAGCAAACACTGCAGATTGCAAATTATATTGCAAACCTTGCCAAGTCCCGGCTCTTGGCATCAGATTTTTAATGACACCCTGGAAAAGGGAAAAAGAAGCCCTCAGCTAAGGGATAAAAATGAAGGGTTTTACACTGTGATAAGTCTTCCCTTAAAACCCAAATGGCCAAGTGCACATTAGGGTTTTAAAATATTCATAGATAGAAGTGAAAATGAGGATATGAGGAAGTACATTTGTTGCTTGGTCAATTGACAACTCCTGCTGCATATTAATATAGAGCGATGATCTAATTTTAAAGGGGTAGCCTATCTTTTTCTTTTTTTTCATCTTGACTTTTGGTTATTCCGAGACAAAGGGCAAAACATCAGAGCGAAGGCTAGCGGTGATACAGTCGGCCTGGGACTAACTACTTCTTTGGTCAAAAATTCTGGGGGCTTTCTAAAACTAGGCTTCCCTTTTTTGCATAGTCTCTCTGATGTACCTTGACTGAGTACTTTGATTTTTTTTTTTCCTTTTTTTCCCTCTCTTTTCCCTTCTGCAGTGCATGAGGTCCTTCACAGTTGTAGGACTTTATACACAAATAGATCATCACAGACAGGAAGGCCATTCCTTTTGATAATTGGGCCACCTTCTGTTCTGAGGAACCATTTTTTTTGGCATATGCACTCCCCGTGTTGAAGGTCTGAGTGAGAAGCAGCAGCAAGAAATGTTAAAGGGGAAAATAATCACCTTTATCCAGGCCCAGAGAGCATCACAGTCTGAATAATGAGTCTTAGGAAATTGTTTTTAATTGAAAATCTTAAATATATATTCTCAAACATCCATCCACAGGCTGGTTTGTGGCTATTTCGGGGGTGGCAGGAGGTGAATCTATTCTACTTATTTCTTTGCTGAAATTTGCATTGGATTTGATCTTTTTAGAACAATATCAGAGGTTCGGAAAAAAACTTTTTAAAGATTCTATGAATTGTTTTGACTTTTCACATTCAATATCATGCTTTTCATGACTTAGCTACATTCTTTTGTCCTAAGTGGGCAAAAGTGGGTGTGTTGATCGCGTGAAGTAGGGTACTTTAGCAAAGCTATGGAGTGTAAATCCTTCAAAAATCCAAGTGAGGAGATTAAAAGCAAAGTGCTGAGCCATGACCAGCTAACCTGAGTCCGGTACAGAGGAATACAGGAAATGGAAACAGGCTCTGGGATTCGTGGTCACACTAGCCTAGAATTAGAGCCAGTGTATTTAGATGACCTGAGGGGGCCAACCAATTAAGGAAACAAAAAAAAAAAAAAAAAAAAAAAGGAAACAAAGTTCAGTTCAATTCCTCCAAGAGAGGATAAAATTTTTAAGAATATTTTTCAAGAAAAAAATCATCCCCAAAATTGTCCAGAGAGCATCTATCATGACAAGAAAAGGTCAACATATCCTGACGAAGCCCTCACAGGGATGGCATTAGAATCAAGAGTTTTCTCAAAAAACTGTAGAAATAGTGACAATGGGGTCCTGCAGTGTGGTTCTAACTCCGTTTAGACAAAATGAGCTCATAATCGACTTAGGTTAAAAAGCGGATTTTTTTTTTTTGCTGTTTTTAAACTGATTCAAAACATTCCATTTAAATAACCAGTTCTAAGATCCCATGGTAACAGCCCAGAGATCAACGAGAAAAGATAATTTAGATTTTTCACAGCTTACCTGCAAAGCAGTCCCTGCTGAAATCTAGCACTCCGTTTCTTGTTGTACGAGATTGTGCCGGATAAATTCAGAACCACCGCTGTTGGTGGCTGCTGGGGAACACCGGGCTGCTGGGGAACACCGGGCTGCTGGGGAACACCGGGCTGTTGACGTTTTCTTTTTTTAAAGAAAGGCCTTTAAATGCCTTCCTAAATAATGACTCACCTTATCTGAATCCTTAGTGAATAAGTCAATATTTTCAAGGACAAAGTTTCATATATTCATAAAGGGGGAGGTGAGGCTGGTCAAGCCTACAGCATGAGATGAGACGCTATGTTTAGGTGCTTTTAATATAGGCGGCGAACAGGAGAGTCGAGTGTTGCTGAAGAATAAAGGAGCAGTGTCCTGGTGGCACAGCGGTTAAGAGTTTGGCTGCTAACCACAAGTTTGGCAGTTTGAATCCACCAGCTGCTCCTTGGAAACCATATGGGGCAGTTCTACTCTGTCTTGCAAGGTTGCTATGAGTCCGAGTCAACTCGATGGCAATGTTTTTTTTTTTTTTTTTTAATCTAATCAATTATCGAAACTTACGATTGTTCCTAATAAAGCTGGTCTTCAGTAAAAAACAACAACAACAACAAACTTTCTTCCCACCCTCCTGCCCTCCCCACTATCTGCAGCCTCACATACTGGCTGAATTCCCTTCTCAGGTGAAGGGAGGTGACAAGCAATTTTAGCACCCAATGGCTTAAAGGAGTTCAAATGACCACTGAAGTCATATTAACTTGTCAAATTGACCAGTATTTTCTGTCATTGAAACATTAGAATGAATAGCTCCAGACAATAAAATTGTTTCAATTATACTGCATTAGGCCTGGGCACAAGTAAGGAAAGATGCAGAAGGCAAAAGGGGAAGCAGCAGTCCACTGGCTGACAGAAGAATTCCGCTGGAAACCATTTAAATGAATACCTGTTAGGGGGACATACGGCAGTGCTTGGAAATGAATTTCCATTAGGGGAAGTGGGTAAATAAGTCTACATCAGACCAAAAAAAAAAAAAAAAAGAATGCAACTGTTTATTGTTGTAATATTGGCTATGGATATGAAATAGATTAAATGAAATTATCCCAAGTTATTAAAGTCACGGTAAATTGGTGCTAATTATACTAATTGAGTATTAATTGAGATTTCTTTTATAAATAGCAAGGAGGGGGAGGTAAAAAGGAGCAATTTTCGGAGTCCAAAATGAATACAGTTCTGTTCACCCTTCTGTTTGCACCAGAAGAGGTATTGATCCTTTGCAACTTCCCCCACTTTGTTTCTCCTGAGACAGGAGGAAGCTGCCTGCAGGAGAGAAGGCTGGAGCTGGTATGGACTCCTGCACTGTGGTGGGCTGCTGCAGAGCTGGAGAGCCAACTCAGGGTCTCCCAGTGGGATGACATGTGTGCTTGTGCCTGCATGTTGTGTGTGCGAGTGTGTATGAGTCTAAGTGTGTGTGAATGTGTGCAAATGTGTGGCATTGCCCAAATTCCATTGCTTTGACTGACACCACACGGCCATAGTCACATCGTGCCAAGTCTCTGGCTCTCCTTTCTACTCAAGCAAGGCTTGGGGTCATGGGCTGTTCCTGAGCCAAGAACTTTAGTGTTCTTGGTCAAAGGGCAGATGGGATAATTGAACAGGGTGTATGTGAGAGGGAAGAGGGAGTGGGTAGACTGACAGAAGCTAGTTTCTTTATAGGAAAGATCCCTTATGTGTTTGAGAAGTTTATATTATCTTTATAATGCTCCTTTCTTCTACAGCAAGGAAAGAATAGGGATATTGACAGAAAACTATTACCATAAGAAAGTACATCCTTGCTATATATTTAATGTTATTCCCCTCTATTTGGAATTTCTTTTTTTAAGCCAGAAAGCTATTCTCTGGCCTATTACCATGTGGTTGAAGTCCACAATCCTTAATATTTTAAGTGTTTTTTTTTTCTGATTCTGCTCTATCTGTTGTGACCATTGAGTTCAACAATGCTTATTGAACATCTGTTAAAACACTGGGCTTGGCACTGTCAGGGGCAGAAAGATGAATCGGACATAGTCCTTGTGTTCAGGGGGCTTATAGTTGAGTATGTGTGTGCACATGCATGCGTGTGTGCATGGGTGTGCATGTGTGGGTGTACGTGTGTGTGTAAGAGGCTCCAGTGGGTGGGAGACCTCCATTCCACCTCCCAATCCTGGTATGAGGTAAACTATGAGGCATATTCTAAGATCTGTAGAAAATGCATTGTTCTGTTGTCCCGTTAGCTCGCCATAACACCCAGAAAATCCTCTGTTAACTGTTCCTGTTTTCCTTGTATTGAAATGTATGGAAAGTGTTCTAGCTACCAAATAAAACACTTCCTTTTCCAAGTTAAACCGAGAAATTGTGCTGGGTACCGGTGACCGACACCCCCTGTGATGGCTGTAGCTCTAGCTTGGGGTAGCCATGACCTAAGGTAAATGGCACTTATGTATGCTTTACAATTACCTGTTTAAAAACCCATTTAAAAATTTAAGACTCCACACTAAAAGTCACAGCAATGTCTGAAAATATGTTGGTCTTTTGGAGTCTCCAGTCATCTTGCAGCTCTTTTCCAAACAAATCCTGCGCATATACATTATGCATGATTAGAAAACCCCACACATATAATGATTTTCTGCATATTTATGCTACAATCAAATCCCAAGGTAATTCTATAGTCAGAGCAGAGTCCATACTACTCTTCTGTAACTACTGACTTGAGATAGCAAATTCAAAAGGGCGCACTGGGGGTTAGCAGTTGCAGCTGAAAGGGGAAATCAAGAAACAGCAGTAGCATCGCTTTTCTCTTCAGCCCTGCTCTTCAAGATGTAAGAGGCTCCAGTGGGTGGGAGACCTCCATTCCACCTCCCAATTCTGGCGATAACCCTGCCGCTTACACTTTACAATTACCTTTTTAAAATGCCAATTAACCCATTCAGTGCTGTTTGGCATACTGTGAGCAGTCAGTGACAGACAGATTGCACAGTAGAGTCGGAGAGTGAGAAACACGTGCGCGCGCGGACACACACACACAGGTGAAGGTGCGGGGAGGGTAGGCAGGGGAGGAGAACAGTGGCAGAGATCTTGCTTGCTACAGCAGGCCTAGCTGGTATTATCTTGGTGCATGGGAATCTAATGATTTTTTTCCCCATTGATAAAAATCAAGAATCTGCAGAGGCAATGGGATTCCTGTGCCATTGAGGAGTATAATGAAGACCTGAATGTACAGATATTATTCATAAGACAGAAAGCAGTAAATGAGATTTGGCAATATCACCCATTTTTAATTGTATCTCACCAGCTTGAAAAGCAACTGCAAGTTAATTTTAACCATATCGCTTTGGATGTTATATTTAGTGTTTACTCCAAAGAAAGTAGCGTTGACTTCAACTCAACATTTTCTATTTTGAGGCAATTAATAAAATTACTGTTTACTTACATAGCATCTTCTGCCTCCAGCTTCAGAGCACATCCCAGCACTTTCTCATTTCTTGTGGCTAGAGGGTATGTTGGGCAGAAGATGGATGTGTTTATTTTGTTTCATGAGTATGAAACTGAGGCAGAGAGTTCTCCCTGCCCGGTCCTTTAGGGCACAGGAGACAAAACATACTCAGGAGAGCTTCTCATCACAATGAAGCATGTGTAATGCTGGTTCATCATTTGGTTGTCTGGACTTGTAGCCTTCAGTTGGATATTGACTCAAAACTCAAAGCAATTTTGACTGATTTACCAAAGGGAGGTGAGCGGGGAGAAAAACAAGGGGCCGACGTATAGTAGAGAAATAGTAACTTAAGAAAAGAACCTGCTGAAGACGTAGAATGTAGCATTTTCAGATCTTGGGCTCACACTTGCCTAGTGTACAAGCAAGCTAGTCTCAAAATGGTAGGCACTTTTACAAACAATGCTGACTCTTCGGCTACCAAGCTTCCCACAGTTATATTATTGCCTCGGTGAATTCATTGCATGGGACATTTTCCCAAACCTGGAACTTAGTCCTGTGAACTGAGATGATTTATAATAACAGTTGTTAGCTTCCGTGGAGTTGGCCCCTGACTCATGGTGACCCCATGCACAGCAAAATGAAAAGTTGCTTGACTGTTGTAATCCATTGGCTGATTTTTAAAAGTAGATTGCCAGGCCTTTCCTCCTTGTCCATGTTAGTCTGAAAGCTCTGCTGAAATCTGTTCAGTATCACAGCAACCATCAAGCCTCCACTGACAGACGAATGGTGACCATGCACGAGGTGCATTGACTGGGAATCGAACCTGGCCTTCCACATAGAAGCTGAGAATTCTACCACTGAACTACTGTTGCCCCCTACACCAATAGTACAAATGGAATTCAAACATAGATCTAGGTTTCACGGGCTTAAAAGCTGACCTGGAAGCCTACCTTGATTGGTATAACACAACTTACTGTTAGGGAGGAAGACAAGAAATTTGTGATCAAATAGAAGTACCCAGAAGCAAGCCAGTTTGTAAAAGTCAAGCTTTTTTCCTACTAAAATCTATTTTTAGGCTAGCCTGTACTTGGGTGGTTTAAGCCACCATCCATTAAAATATTGATTAGAAGAATTACCAAGTCAAACACAAAAATAGTTGCATGCCAATATTGCTTCATCGACTGCTCTAATTTTACCCCAGTAACTGACAACGTTTCTCTGCATTTGAAATGTTTGAAAAGCTTCAGAAATGAATTCCCAGGTGATATACAATGACTTTTCTCAAGAAGGAGTGAAAGCTGAGTTGCTCAAATATTCTTCTGTTCAAGTAAACCCAGATGTTACTGGTCAGTGTTTTAAGTAAACTGCATTTATTCTTTAGCTGGTGTCAGAGAATAATTTTTCCATATTGTATCTGTCTCTGCGGCAACAAGTAAGAATTAGAAGGGACATACCAATTTACCTCAATACCGAAGAAAGGCAACAATCCAAGAGTGGGATTACATACGGCAGGGGCTACCATTACCCAGCCACTGCTAGTCACATTTTACTATCTGGCTTTCAAAAATGGGAGTTTATCCTTTAAAATGAAGGAAACCAGTTTAAAATTTCTCCCTCCCATAAGCAAAATAGGGTTTTAGAGTGGACTACAGAGCATGGACATTCTAATGGACATTCATGATAAAGTAACTTAAAATATAATACAACCTTTCCAACTGGGTCTTTATACTTCCTATTAGAGAATACCACCAAATAATAAAATAAAGCCCAGGCAATAGTTTCAGAGGGAGATAGTCTTTGAACCTGAAACCAAAATATCTCCTGAAGTCTTCTTAAAACCAAACAATAGTTTAGCTTAATTAACAAAGAATCTCTGCACTGTACTTTTTTAAGAACGATCTCTACGGGATCAAATTGACAACTGCGACTTGAAAAATGAGACAGTAAGCTTTGGGGCAGTAAATTTACGTTAATGGAGGAGGAACAACTCAGAAATGGAGGGTGAGAATGGTTGCACAGCTTGAAAAATGTAATCCACATCAGTGAACTGTGCATGTAGAAATTGTTGAATTTGTGTCTGTTCTACTGTGTATATTCTCAACCATGATAACAAAAAATAAAATAAATTATATAAAAATAAATAAGTAAATCAAGCCCCAGGCAATGGTTGTGGTATATGCAGTTTTAGAAAGGACAGTATCTATTGTACCAGATAGTTTTAAAAGCTCCGAAGTGTTTAATCTTAAAGTTCTCCCAAAGGCTCAGTGTGTGTGTGTGTGTCTACAGCTGGTATGTGATTTAACCTGAATCAAGAGAAAAGGTGATGCCTTTGTGTATGTGAGAGAGAATACATACATAAACACTTAGCAGTCATTAAAAAAAAAAAAAAAAGGCAGGAAATGCTCAAAGGACATGGAAAAGCCTAAGTTGATGGTCTAAATCACTCTGTTCCAAACAAGGGGTTTACAGTTCAGCCTCCCTCTGGGTTTGCAGTTCATCCTAATATTTCCAAATATTAGATGAGGAATGGGAAAGAAAAAGAAGTTGTAGCTCACAGTCTTTCTTTTCTTTCTCTCTCTCTGTCCATTTTCTCCTTGTCTTGCTCCCTCCTTAGCAGAGTACATTCCATTGTTTTAGGATATTTCACTGTTTTCTAACAGTACATGTATAAAGGAAAAAATACATCATGTAAATAATTAAAAGAACTTTAATTTTCTTTTGTATTCTTCTTGAAATATTCCTCTTAATACAAACAAACAAAAATAATCAGGTTGGGGGTGTAAGAATTGTTTTATATGCAATGGCCTGTTGCATACCCTCTATCAACTGGGAAAAAAAAAATTACGACCAGCATCTGGACACACGAGCACCTGGAGTTCTAACAGATGTTCTTTGGACAGTGAAAGTACAGGAGTTGACATATTTAGGGTGATGTGTCACAGTGGAAGAAGACAAGGTGGGCTAGTGACTCTTAGATTTTAAGTAACACAATACAATCGTAGAGGTAGAGTCAGAAGGACATGGTAACATATTTGAAATATTGTTTATTAGCTATTCATGAAGGTTAAACAATAAAACAAAGGTTAGCTGTAGTGCAGCGACCTACAAAGCAACGGAGTAATTGTATCGTGTGTGTGTGTGTATATATATATGTGTGTGTTCTATCTTTCTAAATGAGCCAGGGACACAATAGATCCTCTTATAAATATACTGGGAATGGCATAGAAAAACTTTCACTGGTGAACTTCTGAGGAATTTTTTTTCCATATGAATTAATAATATAATTCTACCATACACTATAAAAATATACTAAGAAATGCAGTCCAGTGGGCAACCATGTCAAGACTCCTTTGTAGAAGTTTTATCAATCATTTTTCAATTAAAAAAAGGACAATCATTGAATAGTATGTGGCACTCAACATAAGTATCTCAAAAATATGATCATTGTTAAAAGAATATAATGAAAATCATAATTTCCACGACTTTACTCAGAAGCTATTTCTGAAGCATACTTGCCTTCTGATCACAAAGTAGTGGGTAACAATGTTATTTCCTTCGCTTTGTGGAGAGAGGTTCACAGGATGTTTTTGAGTTTCATGGGCACACAAAAAATGCAAATAATGTTAACGACCATTTCTCTCCCCTCCATTCGCCCAGCACACGTTAGAAATGTACGGAAATGTATAGAAATGTAAGCGTGGCACTGTAGGTGCTAACTGCAATAGGTGGATGGATATTTACCCAAGGAAATTTGAGCCATGGCCTTTCATTTTCAGAGAACTGCTACCTAATCTCAGTGTAACATCAAGACAAAGGCCACCTCATTCCTCTTGCGCCTGCCCAGCAAACCAACCCTTTGTGAACCACCTAAGCGATTAGAATAATGGGCTGGGGGAAAAAAAAAAGATAAAATACAAATTTCACTCAGATCTGCATTGGATTACTTCCTCGTGCCCCTGCCTTTATTGAGCGATTTGAAGTTTCATTAGAATTCAGAATTCCTGTGGAAAGAAAAACCACAGTGGCACGGACTTCTCTTTCAAGGGGATTGCAGGCTGACCCATCAAAATGAAAAGGCTCAATGTTTTGCTGACAGGTCCCCAAGCAGCCCTGAGTGACAGCTTCATTTCAACAGTTCTCAGATGAGGTTTGAATTGGGGGGGGGGGAGAAGTAGAGCTGCAGACACTTTGTTCCCTAAAAGTGTCAGTGTCAACTCTGTGGTTCACGGAACAGGGGCCGAGGTACAAAAGGAAGCCAGGACTCAGCCTCGGCTTACCAACATCTCCCAATTTATTATTAATGCCTCACGAATATTCACTCCACACAAGGTTTCATTTAAGACTTAGAGTTCTTGCCCGTGTATTCCTTTTTATTACAGATGTGGGGAGAAAATAAAAAAAGAGATAAGAAAGAAAGCTCTGCAAAGAGACTACAGCCAAAAGGTACAATGCTCCGCCTGGGTAGTTTTTCCAAAGGCATCACGATGTAAGTAGGGCATTCGCCCAACACATGCTACAGCAGAAATACCAACAGACAATGAGCTAAAGTCCACCCTTGAAAAAGAAAAGTGTAACCCATTTCTTCCTTAGTATGATCTGATTGGAACCACTGTCATAATGAAAAATAATAATGCATAATAGTCCCTCATAATTGTGCAGTGGCTATCCTGGGAGAGACCTCGTACATCCCTCCTGGAAACAGGATACCAAACAACAGAAAGCGGCTATGTATAACTCCGTGGATGGAAAGCGATCAGATTTTTAGGTTTCCAAGGCATTGAACAGTCACTGAGTCACCGTTACATCCTTCCTCTGCCCCGGCAACTGATGAAAAGCAGCTTAGAAGAAGCAGACAATAGACAAAATTCAACTGACACATAAAGCATTTTTCTCATGATGCTCTCCTGTTTCCATTTTTCATTTCAGGAACAATATTCGGCCTATAAGGGAAAATCACAAACTCAACGCAGCATCTCTTAAAATAATACTCATAATTTTGGAAAACTCTATTTAAAAGAAATAATAAATAATCTGTATGGAATGCAGATAAGGAATTTTCTTTTTCCCCCGAATATATCCAAAATGCATTTCTTGTATCTCTTACTACCTTCTAAGAAGAGCATTTACCTTGCCTCCAAATTGCATAATAAAACCAGAGTGACATGATACTGTTCTTAAGATGCAGATATACGTTTTTAAATGGAACAACAAAGTGCAGCGTGGCATAAATTTATTGAACGTTAAAGTGTAAGCTCATGGGAAATTTTATCCTGCATATTTTTTTAATTCACTTCCGTATGTTTTATGTTTCCCTTCAATAAAAGTGTACTCTAGGCATCAGAGCTGTCTTCTCAAAAACTTTCCATCTGACTCTATCTTTCCAACAATTTATCATATTCCGTATGACCTACAAAATTAAGAGCAAAGAAAAATTCATCTTTTCTTAAAATAAAAGAGATCTTAAATGCCACAGACATTTTAAATCAATCGGGATAGTAGGCTTTCTTTCATTTTTAAGGAATTTCATTTGTGTTTAATATGTTAATAAAATGTAGAATGTATTTTTCAAGAATTAATAGTGTTGAATTTTGTATGCCATGTTCCCAGCAGGAGTAAATCCCCAGAGTAGTTTTCTCCGGATTCTTTTATTTGTGGGTTCTAAAAATCTGTGGTCTCAGAGCAATTGTAACTAGCAAAATGAAATAAAGAGAGAGAGAGAGAGAGAGGAAAAAAAAGAAATTATTTATGTAAGTCCAGCAAAAAATACAACCACCCCCCACCCCAAACCCAATCAAACAATTTGTAAAATATATTTGTTCCAAATATCTGGGTATTTCCATGTAAAGGGTTGCATAATTGTATGCTGGTTTATCCAGAAAAATAGTTGAGCTTTCCCCTTTACTTTAACAGTAACTACTAGCTTAATTCTTAACGGTTGCCCATACTTCCACAATAGTCCAGCAGCAGCAGAATGGTGTATGCTGTGGAGTTTCCTGACTGGGCGCAATGCTTTCAGTTTTATCCCATTGACTTGACAACTATTTATTCAGCACTTACTATAAGGGCAGAGAAGCCCAAGAGTAAACAGACTTTGTTAGTCAGTAGGACAGAGGTAGAACTAAACGTTCGTGCAACATTCCTGTTCTTTGGATTTGTCTGCTTTCTCTTCACGTGGGAAACCCTCTCCTAGGAAATGGAAATAGCCTATTTTTTCCTTATTCCTCAGTTAATATCAATAGCTGTGGCAGGAAAGCACCAAGTTAGATTCAAGATCCATGTAGGACGATCTTATCTTAATATATTGGATGAATCCTTAATATACTGATAAATTCTATTACAAAGATAGTTTGGTACTGTAGATAAAAGATGAGGGAACAGCAGCCTAGAGATAGGGTTGGGGAGGAGAATAAGAAAGTAAATTGTGGTTTTAGAAGGAAACAGAAAGAAAATGTTGGGAAAGTTTCAACACACGTTGTCCTAAAAATAAAGCACTACTCATTGGAAATCTACTCACGGCGGTATCTTCTCCCTGAAAATTGTGCTTGTTGTGAATTTAAGTAATCCAGAAAAACGTACCGTCTCCTCTTAAATTCTACCTACCTTTCTATAATACCATTCATTCCTAGTAGGTCAGATTTTTGTGTGTGTGGCTACATGAATGGAATTATAAGTTGCATTTTATTTTGTTTTTTACTTAAATATATGTATAGGCAAATTTCTGTACACATATGTACATAATTATATACGTAACGTATATAGATATTCATGTAAAACAAAGTCATCTGTATTAATCTTTTTTATGATTGACTGATAGTTCACCAATAGGGCTGTAGTATGATTTATTTAATGTACATTTAATTTGTTTCTAAATTTTGGTATTAATAAAATAGCAAATCACATGCAAAAACACCCTTGCATACATCTCTAAACGCTTCTCCGATTATTACTTTGGGATTAAGTTTTTAGAAGCATAGTTCTTGGGGTCAAATACCATGTACATTGACCATTTCATTGCATATTGCCCAGCTGTCCTCTGGAAAGGCAGTAAGAGTCTACAAGTTACTGGGCTGTATATGAAAAAGACTCTTACTCCATGTCCTAGCCAATACTGGGCATTATCACTCAATTTTCATTCAAATCTGTGAAAATTTAGCTTGCATTTTTTTTTTAACTTGCATTTCTTTTTCTATTGGCAAGTTCAGCATTTTTTGCACCCTGATTGGCATTTTAATCTCTTCTTTCGTGGCTTACTGTTCATGTCTTGTGCCCATTTTGAATTTATGATGTGTCTCTTAACTTCATTTCAACCTGCATTTCCATAATTAAAAAAAAATTAATTTGGCATTTTTGATCAGATAATCTTTTGGTTTTAATTTCATTGTTGCTTTTTGAAATGACTCCTATGTTTCTCTTTATTTTTGAGTTGTGCTATTGTAGCAAATTTTTTTCCATCATAGTTGATTCCCGAATATTTGACTAAAAACTCAGTTACAGAATTTAATCTTGATAAAATATTGCAAGATGTTCTTGCAACTACAGTCCCCTCTGAAGCATAGAAATGAAGACAAAGCTGTGTGATTTGTAATTAGTTCTATCCATTTAAGGACCCTGGATCCAAATTGCCTATATGATCAATATTTACTCAGTAGATGATGAATAAAAATGGAGTGCCAACTGCCTTTTTCAAGATTCTTGAAGAAGATAGGTCACAATTTTAGTGTTCTAGATAACAGTTTTAAAGCGGGGACAATTTAGAGGAAATGAAGTTCAAATTTGATGCTTATTCTGCAAAGCAAAGCCTTCTCCTGGCACAAACTCTAAGAAAAGGCTGGAAAAACCCTATAGCCTAATTGGTGACTTAAAATGTTACTTAAAAGTAATCTGTTTAAAATTCTATCCCGGGTTTCTCTGCAGCATAGAAGAATAAAATTAAAATATCTTAATAATTAGAATTAAAGTCACCAGGAAGAATGATGACAATAAATCACTAAAATGATTTCCAACCATGTTTTGACCTTTTACACTAGACACTAATTTTTGAAGACCTTTTGAAAACCGAAACACAGGATGATTTAAACCATTCACATTCCTCCTGACTTGAGCTTTCACAGACCTGAATGCTGATTGGAAAATCCCGTCATGGTTTCCCTGAAGAAAAAGGATAATAATGACTATATTAATATGACATTTCAACATGCAACGTGATGCAAAACAATTAAAAAAAAAAAAAAAGGCAGCAGAAGAAAAAGAGAACTACCAAAAAACACCAACTGCTCTGGAGGCAATTTTAGCCCAGGGCGGATTTTATTTGCACCCTATTTTTTATTACTCAGAAACACCCAAATGTAACTCTTTCACTAGAACTCTTTTGAGTTCAATGTGATAATGAATGTGAAGGGTCTGTGGGGGGGAGGTGGGGGGAACTTTGTGATTTTGCAGGTTCACACCAGATAGGCATTTTTTATAGCCTGAAAGGGGATGTTTTCTTTTGTTAATGGCTTACAATCAGATGAAAGGACTCATCACTCTATTTTAGTGCTCCACCACATGGCGCGTATCTTTTATAAATTACAGGCTGGCGTTGTGTGCACTTGGGGAGAGAAAGGTTGGTTTTTCTCGCTGTGAGCCATCCTGCCTAATTGTCGTATGCAAATAAAAGCAATTATAAGGCTTTTAGGGTGAAGGGATGACAGCTGAGTTTGGCAGTTGAGAAGGCCTCACCCACCTTGTTGGCATAGCAACAGGGAGGAAGAGGACAAAATGGTGTGTATACACAGGAAATATATATGTTTTGGTTCAAGAATTTCAAAATCTATACCAATGTTGAAATGAAAATGTCAAGATGTGTAATGAATGCCTTTGTTTAAAATCTTATTTAAATTAAACTCTTTATTTCTTGGCCCTTTGACTGATCCTTGTCATCTAACTACCATTTATCTGCTATCATTTGTGATTTTAGTTGCTACTTTTAAAGTTCTGTGCAGATCATAACGTCACATTCAATAACTAGGAGATTATAAATTCTCGACTTTAACAACCTTTGGGAGTGATACTGGGTGGAAGTTTTGTGAAAGGAAATCCCTACAAAGGTGACGATGCAATGTTGGAAATCGGTGCAAAGGATGCAGCTATCAGTGCCTAAAGTTCAATATTAAAAAAAAAAAATGTTTGTGCTAAAGTGTTAAACAAGTAGAATAAATAGCATGCTACTAGCATACAAAATTAAAATGAGTCACAAATGGATATCTTCTATGGCAATTTATTTCACAATTACTCTTGTGGAAGCTTTCATGAATTAAATATGAGTTCTGTCTTGAAATTAGGTGTTATAAGGCTAAATTACAAGAGGCAGGCAGTAATTGAGGTGGCAGCAACACGGGGTCTGGTGAACTAATCTCTTGCCATGTCACATGGCTCACCTTCAGCCAATGAGGAGCTTGCCATCACAAAAACAGAGGCAGCTGAGAAAAATTGATTTCTCATCTGAGCCATATTTGATAGCTTTTGAAATCGAAAATTGAAATTAACTAACCTAAGCCCCGTTGTAACAAAAGAGCAAATTAAATATGCAACATCGTTTCCTATTGGCAGTAAGAGGGCCTGCCAAGGTAAATTTGTAAATAGAGTTTAAGATGCAATTCGGTTCTCTCTCTTTCAGTGTAAAAGTCTAAGTGTATAGCGGCTTTATAAATTATTTATATAAAATCATCAGCTGCAAATGGCCACTGTGGTTAAGGACTTCCATGGAGAAAATCATTGCATTAAGAGAGCGCCTTGAATGAGTCAAAATTAAAAATCATCCACAATGATTGACAGTAATTTTAAAATGAAAAGTGAGAGTATTTTAAAACTTCTTTCCTGGGAACTTTATGCTTTTTTCCCCCTAACTCAAAGAACAAATCTACCCTGACTTATTGGGGGGGGGGGAAGGAGACTGAGATATAAATTTAATCATCCTACAGTCTTGTAAATAATTGTAGGAATTAATTTTCAGTTGCTAAGTGCTTAAAGCAAACCTAGGACTTGACCGTCTTATAGGTCTTATAGGTGATGCTTTCATGTAGAGCACTTTTTAAATTATTTTCCAAGAGAATCCTTGTGATTTCAGCAAGTTGAGCTATTGATTCTGAATTTAGGAATTTACTGGGTAAGATGAAGGAGATAGATGCCACAGAGGCTACATCCTAGATAACCCAGGAATGGCAGTTTTAAATTTATTATGTCACTCCTGTCGGTGCAGAAGACTGCTCACAATAAAGTTTGTGTCGCCACATAAAGAGATATTTTTGTCTTCATTTTTCATTGCCTACATTTGTATTTGTAAGTAGGCACCTTAATTTTATACGTTTGAGAGCCAGATGAATAAAGATAAAAATCATGAAATCATAATACCATTCCATCTTCGTTGTTCAAACCCAAGCCACATAGAATTCAATGACAAGTGTAGTGGAGGATATTACACTTAGCCTGCCTGTCAACCCACAGATCCTATAAAATCATTTTCTGTTCTAATTTATTATTTTTAGTGCCACTCAGACTCCAACAAGGTGAGTAACATCATTAGGTACTGGGATCAACTACTCAGCACTTTTTAAATGTAGTTTAATTAGTTGTCATTATCTGTGCTGGGAGACATACTCAAAGTTGAGTTTTTTTCTTTTGGGTTGAAATATTGTTGGAGAAAGGACTTAGGAAGATAAAAACCCTGATGGACTTTTTCATTTTCCTATGTAAAACTCATATTACAATTAGCACCCGGGATGGCTCGCATCACTTCTAAACAGTGAGTAATGCTCAGGTCTCATTTCCCACCAACCCTCTAACTAGGACTCATATTGCGTAGCCACGAAGACTGATTTAGGGCGTTCTTGTTTTCTTTGCTGTGCCCCCTCTCTGTTGAAGGTGGGGTGGGAGAGAACACCCCCAAGGTGAGCAACCACAAGAGAGGGAAAAGAAACCAAAGGTAAAAATCTAGGTGCAAGACATTTACTCCACAAACTTTTCCTTCATTCCTGTCCTCAACTTTCCAAGAAATACTTCTGTAAATAATGTTTTTATTTGTAATACAGTCCATTCTGGAAATGCGTTTGCTGTTGGTTGACAAATTACATAATCCAGTGTTGATATCCTCAAAATCCTTTTACCCAAATTCTGTTTGAGTTTCGGAAGTAGCCATTAACTAGATAGGAGTTAGTGATATAGTTTCCATGTTACAAATGATTAAAAATGAAAAGAGTGTAGAAAAATTTACAAAAGCAAATCACAGATTTTAATGGAATGTACATTCTGAATTTGGAAATTTAAATTACTAACTTCAGATCAAGCTGCATGACTTTGAAGCTATTATCTTTACTCAGCTTAGGAATTTAACTTTTGAATTGTTGAAGTTCACATCCAATTTTATGTACAGAAGAAATATATATATATATTTCATTTATTCAACCAGTGTGTTATTCAAAATATTCAACAATTGGTCTCTTGGGCACTGATCAATAAGGAGGGACACCAGCTGTAAATAATTGGCATGGCTATGACATTGTGTATAGACCGAATGTCAGCTCTGCATTCAACCAGTATCTAATTGTCTTAGGCTGGGTTCTCTAGAGAATCAAAACCAGTAAAGTGTACAAATACAAATATAGAGAGATTTATATCAAGGAAATGGCTCACAAGGTTGTAGAGGCTGTAATGTTACAAGTCCATGGGTCAGGAAAGAGGCTTCTCCCGATTCATGTAGCTGCAGGCACTGGCGAACCCAAGATTGGTAGGATGGAGAGTAGGGCTGTTGCTCACAGGCTGTGAAGATTGACAAATCCCAAGATTGGCAGGCAAGACTGCAGGTAAGCTGCTAGCTCAAGTCCCAAGAACTGGAGTCCACATGAACAGGAGCCAGCTGCAGGATCCAGAACTAGCAAAAGCCCCCCAAGCCCTGCCTGAACGTCCACCCACACTCTAAGCAGGTCACATTACCAAGGAAACTCCCTGCAGCAGATCCCATCATGGGGGTGATCACGTATCACATCTCAGCAGGGAAATGATCACACCATTATAGGACTGCCAAACACTGAGAATCATGGCCCAGCCAAGTCGACACACAATCTTAACTATCACACTAATAAACACTTTTTTAAGTGCCAGGATCTATGCTTCCTAATCACTGCCTCTTTCAGCCTCTCTCTTGTTCATGTCCTTAACTCTACAAAATTCTTTGCAGATGTCCAGGCGTATACTACATTCTGGATCTTTTCCCATGCCCCCCAACATAGTCCCCTGTCAGAAAGATGAAGTACTTCACAAATACTGTCTAGTGTTGAGGTTTGACACTGTTAGTGATCACAAAATATTGGCCTGAAGAATTTGGTCTATCACCCATCCCATAGCATCTACTCCCACCTCTCTGTGCTTTAGCTTCCAACTCTGTAAATGAGGATTTGTTATGACCTCATGACATTATTTTGAGTATTAAAAGATGTGATGTTCTGAGGCCCTTTGTACAGTGTCTGGTCCCCTGCAAGCTTTCCATATGTGGTAGTCATTACCCTTACAGAAATGTAAATCTAGCTCAAAATGAGAATCTAAGCAGAAGATGGAGAGTAGGCATGCTTTGGGGGGATTCTTATATAAGAAGGAAAAGATGGTAATATCTATTCAGATCTTTTATGTATTTTGGTGGTTCTGTAGTCGAATTTTCACCTTCCATGCAGGAGACCCTGGTTTGATTCCTGCCCAATGCATCTCGTGTGTAACCACCACCCATCTGTCAGTGGGGGCTTGCATGTTGCTAAGATGGTGAACAAGTTTCAGTGGAGCTGCCAGTCTAAGATAGACTAGGAAAAAAGGCCTGGTGATCTACTCCTGAAAACTAGCCAGTGAAAACCCTATGGGTCACAATGGTCCAATCCTCACCTGATCATGTGGATGACACAGGACTGGGCAGTGTTTTGTTCCTTTGTACATGGGGTTTTCATTAGATTGGGGTGCCTCAACAGCAGCTAAGAACAATAACAATAACAACAACAAAACAACAGCATTATGTGAGTTCTTCAAGGGCATTTCACATTGATTTAATCTCTTATTTAATTCACACAATGACCCTGAGACACAGGGTGTTGTTAGCTGCCGATGAGTTGGCCCTGCTTCATGGCGATCTCATGTGTTGTAGAGTGGAACAGCTCCAAGGGGTTTTCCTGGCTATAGTCTTTATGGAAGCAGTTCAGCAGCTCTTTTCTTCCACAGTGATTCTGGGTGGGTTCTACACCCCGACCTTTGGGTTAGTAACTGGTCGCCAACCACTTGCACCACCCAGGCAGACTCCTTGAGATGCAGGTACTATTTTTATAATGTCACTTTTACAGATTGTTAGGCTAACATCCTGAGAGGTTAGGCAATCAGGATTTTAACCAATATTTGTTTAACTTCGAGTCATTTTTTTTCTCTATGAAAAATCCATGTCACCTAAAAGATGTCAGCCAATGTGTTAACATCTAGCCATTATAAGCATATTCATCAAATGAATAGAAATTCTATATAATGGAGAGGAGGGAGTAATTACTCCCTAATTTTCACAAGTTTTTTTTTTTTAACACTGTATGTAGTCATGTTAACATATTCTTGTGGAAAAAAGCAGTGTGGACAATTTATGTTTCAGGTAAGCTCTGAGTAAGAAAAAGGTATTTAAGGAAAAATAATATATGCATTTTCTCATATGGCTCCTTAGTTTCCTTTCTGAAAGAGGCCCTATTCATGCGTCTTTTTGAAAGCTACCTTAAGTTTTGTTAAACACTCACTACAGAAAGCCCTGTTCTCTCATTACCGTCACCATTCAAATACATTTTTTTTGTTTAAGATCTTGTATTTGCAAAATGAGCATCTTTTTGAAAAGTTTTCTGTATGTTGATTTTTTTTAATAATTTTTATTGTGCTGTAAGTGGAAGTTTACAAATCGAGTCAGTCTCTCACACAAAAACCCATATATAACTTGCTACACACTCCCAATTACTCTCCCCCTAATAAGACAGCCAGCTCTCTCCCTCCACTCTCTCTTTTCATGTCCATTTTGCCAGCTTCTAACCCCCTCCACCCTCTCATCTCCCCTCCAGGCAGGAGATGCCAACATAGTCCCAAGCGTCCACCTGATCCAAGAAGCTCACTCCCCACCAGCATCCGTCTCAACCCACTATCCAGTCCAATCCATGTCTGAAGAGTTGGCTTTGGGAATGGTTCCTGTCCTGGGCCAACAGAAGGTCTGGGGGCCATGACCACCGGGGTTCTTCCAGTCTCAGTCAGACCATTAAGTCTGGTCTTATGAGAATTTGGGGTATGCATCCCACTGCTTTCCTACTCCCTCAGGTGTTCTCTGTTGTGTTCCCCGCCAGGGCAGTCATCGGTAGTAGCCGGGCACCATCTAGTTCTTCTGGTCTCAGGATGATGTAGTCTCTGGTTCATGTTGGCCCCCTCTGTCTCGTGGGCTTGTAATCATCTTGTGTCCTTGGTTTTCTTCATTCTCTTTTGATCCAGGTGGGTTGAGGCCAATTGATGCATCTTAGATGGCTGTTTGCTAGCGTTTAAGACCCCAGACGCCACTCTTCAAAGTGGGATGCAGAATGTTTTCTTAATAGATTTTATTATGTCAATTGACTTAGATGTCCCCTGAAACCATGGTCCCCAGGCCCCTGCCCCTGACACGCTGGCCCTCGAAGCATTCAGCCCATTCAGGAAACTTCCCTGCCCTTGGTCCAGTCCAGCCATGCCAACCCCCCATGTATTGTGTGCCGTCCCTCCCCCAACCCAAAGCAGCTCCAACCACTATCCAATCAGTGAATGCCCCCCACCCTCCCTTCCCTCCCCCCCCTGCAACCACAAAAGAATACCCTCTTCTCAGTCCAAACCACTTCTCAAGTTCCTACAATAGTGGTCCCGCACAACATCTGTCCCCCTGCAGCTGACCAATTCCACCCAGCACAATGCCCCCCAGGCTCCTCCATGCCAGGAAATGCCCCACAGATTCCTCACTGCTCTCTATTGATGTGCAGCATTCCATTGTGTGAATACACCACAATTTACCTATACATTCATTCTTTGATGGGCACCCTGGTTGCTTCCACCCCTCTGCCACTGCAAACAGTACTGCAACAAACATGGGTGTGCAAATATCTGTTCGTGTAAAGGCTGTTATTTCTCTAGGATATATTCCAAGGAGTGGGATTGCTGGATGGTATGGTAGTCCTATTTCTAGCTTTTTAAGGAAGCGCCAAATCGATTTCCAAAGTGGTTGTACCATTTGACATTCCCACCAGCGGTGTATAAGTCTTCCAATCTCGCCACAGCCTCTCCAACATTTATTTTTTTGTGTTTTTTGCATTAATGCCAGCCTTGTTGGAGTGAGATGAAATCTCATTGCAGTTTTGATCTGCATTTCTCTAATGGCTAATGATCGTGAACATTTCCTCATGTATCTGTTACCTACCTGAATGTCTTCTTTAGTGAAGTGTCTATTCCTATCTTTTGCCCATTTTTTAATTGGGTTATTTGTCTTTTTGTAGTTGAGTTTTTGCAGTATCATGTAGATTTTAGAGATCAGGCACTGATCAGAAATGTCCTAGCTAAAAACTTTTTCCCAGTCTGTAGGTAGTCTTTTTACTTTTTCGGTGAAGTCTTTGGATGAGAATAGGTGTTTGATTTTTAGGAGCTCCCAGTTATCTAGTTTTTCTTCTGCATTCTTAACAATGTTTTGTATACTGTTTATGCCATGTATTAGGGCTCCTAATGTTGTCCCTATTTTTTCTTCCATGATCTTTAACATTTTAGACTTTATATTTAGGTCTTTGATCCATTTTGAGTTAGTTTTTGTGCATGGAGTGAGGCACGGATCTTGTTTCATTTTTTTGCAGATGGATATCCAGTTATGCCAGCACCATTTGTTAAAAAGACTGTCTTTTCCCCATTTAACTGTTTTGGGGACTTGGTCAAATATCAACTGCTCATATGTGGATGGATTTATGTCTGGATTCTCAATTCTGTTCCATTGGTCCATGTATCTGTTGTTGTACCAGTACCAGGCTGTTTTGACTACTGTGGCGGTATAATAGGTTCTAAAATCAGGCAAAGTAAGGCCTCGCACTTGTTCTTCTTTTTCAGTAATGTCTTATTTATCTGGGGCCTCTTTCCCTTCCATATGAAGCTGGTGATTTGTTTCTCCATCTCATTAAAGAATGTTGTTGGGATTTGGATCGGAATTGCCTTAAATGTATAGATTGCTTTTGGTAGAATAGACATTTTTATAATGTTAAGTCTTCCTATCCACGAGCAAGGTATGTTTTTCCTCTTATGTAAGTCACTTTTGGTTTCTTGCAGAAGTGTACTGTAGTTTTCTTTATATAAGTCTTTTACATCTCTGGTAAGGTTTATTCCTAAGTATTTTATCTTCTTGGGGGCTACTGTAAATGGTATTGATTTGGTGATTTCCTCTTCGATGTTCTTTTTGTTGGCGTAGAGGAATCCAACTGATTTTTGTATGTTTATCTTATATCCCAATACTCTCCTGAACTCTTCTATTAGTTTCAGTAGTTTTCTTGAGGATTCCTTAGGGTTTTCTGTGTATAAGATCAAATCATCTGCAAATAGAGATACTTTAACTTCTTCCTTGCCAATCTGGATGTACTTTATTTCTTTATCTAGCCTAATTCCCATTTAATGGGAATGCTTTCTGGCTCTCTCCATTTAGGGTGATGTTGGCTGTTGGCTTTGCATAAATGCCCTTGATTATATTGAGGAATTTTCCTTCTATTCCTATTTTGCTGAGAGTTTTTATCATGAATAAGTGCTGAACTTTGTCAAATGCCTTTTCTGCATCAGATGATAAAATCATGTGATTCTTGTCTTTTGTTTTATTTATGTGGTGGATTACATTCATTGTTTTTCTAATGTTGAACCATCCCTGCATACCTGGTATGAATCCCACTTGGTCATGGTGAATTATTTTTTTGATATGTTGTTGAATTCTATTGGCTAGAATTTTGTTGAGGATTTTTGCATCTGCCTTCATGAGGGATATAGGTCTATAATTTTCTTTTCTTTTGGTGTCTTTACCTGGTTTTGGTATCAGGGATATGGTGGCTTCGTAGAATGAGTTTGGCAGTATTCTGTCCTTTTCTATGCTCTGAAATACCTTTAGAAGTAGTGGTGTTAACTGTTCTCTGAAAGTTTCGTAGAACTCTGCAGTGAAGCATCAGGACCAGGGCTTTTTTTTTGTTGGGAGTTTTTCGATTACCTTTTCAATCTCTTCTTTTGTTATGGGCCTATTTAGTTTTTCTACCTCTGTTTGTGTTAGTTTAGGTAGGTATTGTGTTTCTAGGAATTCATCCATTTCTTCTAGGTTTTCAAATTTGGTATAGTTTTTCATAGCAATCTGATATGAGTGTTTTAATTTCAGTTGGGTCTTTTGTAATATCGCCCGTCTCATTTCTTATTTGGGTTATTCGCTTCCTCTCCTGTTTTTCTTTTGTCAGTTTGGCCAGTGGTTTATCAATTTTGCTGAGTTTTTCAAAAAACCAGCTTTTGGTCTTGTTAATTCTTTCAATTGTTTTTCTGTTTTCTTTTTCATTTAATTCAGCTCTAATTTTTATTATTTGTTTCCTTCTGGTGCCTGTGGGTTTCTTTTGTTGCTCTCTTTCTATTTGTTCAAGTCGTAGTGATAATTCTTTGATTTTGGCCCTTTCTTCTTTTTGGATGTGTGCATTATTGATATAAATTGGCCTCTGAGCACCGGTTTTGCTGTGTCCCAAAGGTTCTGATAGGAAGTGCTTTCATTCTCTTTGGATTCTCTGAATTTCTTTATTCCACCCTTAATGTCTTCTTTAATCCAGTCTTTTTTGAGCAGGGTATTTTTCAGTTTCCAAGTGTTTGATTTCTTTTCCCTGCTTTTCCTGTTATTGATTTCCACTTTTATGGCCTTACGGTCAGAGAAGGTGGTTTGTAATATTTCAGTGTTTTGGATTCTGCTAAGGCTTGCTTTATGACCTAATATGTGGTCTAGTCTAGAGTATGTTCCATGTGCACTAGAAAAGAAAGTATACTTGGTTGCCGTTGGGTGGAGTGGTCTGTATATGTCTACGAGGTCAAGTTGGTTGATTGTGGCATTTAGATCTTCTGTGTCTTTATTGAGCTTCTTTCTGGATGTCCTGTCCTTCACCGAAAGTGGTGTGTTGAAGTCTCCTACTATTATTGTGGAGCTGTCTATCTCACTTTTCAATGCTGTTAGAGTTTGTTTTATGTATCTTGCAGCCCTGTCATTGGGTGCATAAATATTTAATATGGTTATATCTTCTTGGTGTATTGTCCCTTTAATCATTATATAGTGTCCTTCCTTGTCCTTTCAGATGGATTTAACTTTAAAGTCTATTTTGTCAGCAATTAATATTGCCACTCCTGCTCTTTTTTGATTGTTGTTTGCTTGATATATTTTTTTCCATCCTTTGAGTTTTAGTTTATGTCTCTAAGTCTAAGGTGTGTCTGTTGTAGGCAGCATATAGATGGATCTTGTTTTTTAATTCATTCTGCCACTCTGTCTCTTTATTGGTGCATTTATTCCATTTACATTCAGGGTAATTATGGATATGTATGAATTTAGTGCTATCATTTTGCTGTCTTTTTTGTGTGTTGTGGACAGTTTCTTTTTCCCACTTAATTTTATGTGCTGAGTAGGTTTTCTTTATATTTTGTCCTTTCCTCATATTTGTTGTTGTTGATTTTGTTTCTGCTAAGTCTGTATTTTTTCCTTGTGTTTTATTTTGATGAGTAAGATAATTTTTTCTCCTTTGTGCTTACCTTATTATTTACCCCTATTTTTCTAAATTTAATACTAACTTTTATTTCTTTGTATCGCTGTATGTTCCTCTCCATGTGGAAGGCGGATCATTACATTTCTTAGTCTCTCTTTATTATTTTAATGTTGTCTTCTTTTATATAATAACATGGCTGTTACCCTGTTTTGAGCTTTTTTTTTTTTTTAATAATCTTGCTTTGTTTTTTGGATTTTCCTGTCTGGGTTGACTTCTGGTTGCTCTGCCCAGTGTTCTAGTCTTGCGTTGATACCTGATATTATTGATTTTCTAACCAAAGAACTCCCTTTAGTATTTCTTGTAGTTTTGGTTTGGTTTTTATGGATTCCCTAAATTTGTGTTTATCTGGAAATGTCTTAATTTCACCTTCACATATAAGAGACAGTTTTGCTTGATATATGATTCTTGGCAGGCAATTTTTTTCCTTTAATTTTTAAAATATGTCATCTCATTGCCTTCTTGCCTGAATGGTTTCTGCCGAGTAGTCTGAGCTTATTCTTATTGGCTCTCTTTGTAGGTGACTTTTTGTTTGTCCCTCGCTGCTCTTATAATTCTCTCTTTATCCTTGGTTTTGGCAACCTTGTTTATAATATGTCTTGGTGACTTTCTTTTAACATCTGCCTTATGTGGAGTTCGATGAGCATCTTGGGTAGATATCTTCTCCTCTTTCACAATATGAGGGAAGTTTTCTGCCAACAAATCTTCAACAATTTTCTCTGTATTTTCTGTTATCCCTCCCTGTTCTGGTACTCCAATCACTGGTAGGTTATTTCTCTTGATAGAGTCCCACATGATTCTTAAGGTTTCTTCATTTTTAAAAATTCTTTTATCTGATTTTCCTTCAAATATATTAGTGCCAAGTGATTTGCCTTTGCGTTCAGAAATTCTAGCTTCTACTTGCTCAATTCTGCTCCTCTGACTTTCTACTGAGTTGTCTACTTCTGTAATTTTAGTGTTAATCTTCTGAATTTCTGATTGCTGTCTGTCTGTGGATTTTTCCAGCTTATTAAACTTTTCATTATGTTCCTGAAGAATCTTCCTAGTTTCTTCAATTGCTTTATCTGTGTGTTCCTTGGCTTTTTCTGCATATTGCCTCATTTCCTTCTTGATGTCTTGAAGGGTTCTGTATATTAAACTTTTGTATTCTGGCTCTGGTAATTCCAGGAATGCACTTTCATCTAGAAGATCCCTGGATTCTTTGTTTTGAGAGCCTGTTGAGGTGATCATGGCCTGTTTTTTATGTGACTTGATATTGACTGTTGTCTCCAAGCCATCTATAAGTTATTGCGTTAGTTTATGCTTGCTTACTGTGTCTTGCTTTGTTTTGTTTTGGTATACCTCTATGGGTTGCTTGAGTGAGCTAGCTTGATTATTTTCTCCTTTGGAGCTCTGACGTCCTGTCGCCAGCTGGCTAAAGCTGTTATCAGGTATATCAGTCTAGGAGTCCATTCAGTTTTCTTGTATGAATTCAGCTTAGGTTTCCAGATAGCCGATATCAAGTGTGTGGTACAGGCTCTGTCCTACAGTCTTAGAGGGGCAGGGGTGGTTGGCATATATACCAGTATCTGATTGCAGCAGGGAGTCACGTTCTGAACAAGGCATGGGGCTAAGAATCTACCCCCAAGTGTCTCTGAGGAAAATGTTTCTCTGTTCCCTATAGCATGCTGGTGGGTGGGTTCTGCAGAGGGACCACTGGCACCCAAAGTTTTTGGTTGTAAGGTGTGGGAGGTACCAGTTATCTTTGGACCCTGTCATGGGTGGCTGGGTGACCTGAGTGAAGCTACCAGTCCTTAGGTCCCTAATGTGGGTAGGTGAGGACCTTGTTTAATAGGCAAAGTAGTAGTCAAACGTCAAACACCCACCTCTCCACCGCACAGCTGAAATGGTTGGAGTTTGCCAACAAGAGACTATTCTCCTGAAATAGGCCCACACAGGTCCATGCAGAAGGGAAAGGTGCTCAAGGTCCATGGATGGTTTATGCCTGGACTGAAGCCGCTTCTGTCCTGAGCTCCCCTGGTCAATGGAGCTAGCAAATTATCTTCTCCCTCCAGTTTCAAATTTTTTCTTTCCCCAAGGCTGGGAGGATGGCTCTAGGTGCTCAACAGGGCCTATCTCAGGCCCAGGGATTCAGCCGCTGAAGCCGGCTTGGGGGTGGGGGAGGGTGTGGTAAAATATACACATGTACTTTGCTTTTGCCAAGAGTGCTGTTCTCCTCAGGTTCCAGAGGTGTGAGTAGGCTGTATGGCTGGCTACTTTTCCCTGAGGAAACTGTGGCCAGACGCTAGTACCAGCCTGCTGCCGCCACCACCGCTGCTCTAGGAGTGGTGCCTAAGGGCTCCCCTCGATTCAGGTCCGGTAACTCCTCTCTGCTTCTGAATGGTCCTTTCCTCCCCTGCACCTCAGTTCCTTGTCTAAGCTTGCCTTTGTTGCTCAAGGCTCCCAGCTTGTCACAAATATACTCGTTTCACTTGTTCTTTTGGGTCTTTATTATAAAGAGGGCTTGCTGGAAGCGTCTGTCTATTCCACCATCTTGGCTCCGCCTCTGATCGATTTTTTTTGTTTTGTTTTGTTTAAGTGGATTGGACTTGCAATGCATCTTCAGATCTGTCTCCTTATTTCTGGAATGTTATCAGTCACCACCTCTCTAAGTCAAGCGTCCCCTCAGGTGTGGAGTTTACAACTGTAAAGAATACTGATGTGGCCCCCATTCTCACTGTGCTTCTCTCTCCTGTGAATATAGACAAACACAGAACTATTACCATATCTGGTGTGATACACGACATGATGGGAATACATAAAACTATTACCATATCTGGTGTGATACACACCATGAAGGGAATACACAGAATGGGCTATGGAAGCATCTAGAAGAGACAACTCACCTGGGACTGAGGCAGCAGAAAAAAGTAGTGTTTTCTCACCAGAGACTGGAGGCCTGAGGAGTTATACAGGTGAGGGAGGTAGTAGTGATGAGATGAGCTCAGGGCAAGGGTTCCAAGAACTGAGAAGACCATATGTAAGGACCAAGAGGCCAGAAGAGAGCAGGGCACGGAACCAGAATTAAAAGTCAATGAGTATTGGTGGAGCATAGGCAGTGTGGGCTAGAGGAGAGAGTTTGACAGGAGGCCAAAGACAGAAGGGGAGGTTTTATGATAAATGTGTGCCAAGTCATGTTAAGGAGGACAACTAGAGGCCATTCATGTACTTAAACAGAAGAATGGTATAAAAGGGATACTCCCTCGTTGCTGTGTAGAGAATAGGTTACAGACTACAATACCAGAGGCAAAGAATATGGTTAGGAACTGTCTTCAGGAATTTAGATAAGAGATTGCAAAGTTGGACTGGGGTGGTGCTGGCCAAGGAGATGGGGAAAAGTGGAGAGATTTGAGAGATATTTAGGACTTATGGATTAAATGACATGTGGTAGTAGAATACTGTTAATATAAAGACTGAGAGATAAGCACTAACTTCTACACATCAGTAATAGGGAGATAACCCAAAAGAAAACTGGAAAAGAGAGAGAAATTAAGGAATTCACCTGAGAGGAACTGTAGCAACTGAAATTAATGGATCAGCCATGAGTGGGGAATAACAAAAGGGTCCATCAAAATATGACCGGATAAAAAAATGTAGTACCTTAGACATACAGTGGAATATGATTCAGCCATAAAAGGAATGAAGTTTTGATACATGCTACAACAGGCATGAACCTTGAGGAATTATGCTAGGTGAAAGAAAGAAGACACAAAAAGACAAATATTGTATGACTCCTCTTATGTAAGTATCCAGAAAGTGGTTTAGAGGTTATGGCTGGGGAGAGTTATTGTTTAATGGTAAAGAGTTTCTGTTTGGATGATGAAAAAGTTTTGGAAATAGTGGTGATTGTTCCACAACACTGTGACTGTAATTAATGCCACTAAATTGTACACTTAAAAATGGTTAACCTGGTAAATTTTGTGTTGTACGTATTTCACTACAATACAATAAAATATTCACCTGAATTTCAAATTAAAAAAAATAATGACTCAGATACATGTGTATCCATGGGAACAGTACTCAAACTATGATAGAATGAAAAAAAGAGGGCTGTGTATTGACTGTGGAGCCCAGTGGCGCAGTGTTTAAGAGCTCAACTACTAACCAAAAGATGGGCAGTTTGAATCTACAAGCCACTCCTTGGAAACCCTATGGAGCAGTTCTACTCTGCCCTGTAGGATCGCTATGAGTTGAAATCGACTTGATGGCAACAGGTTTTTTTATGTTTTAACTGTAGGTGGTGGTGCAGTGGTTAAAGTACTTGAATGCTAACCAAAAGTTTGGCAGTTCAAAGCCACCAGAAGCTCCACAGGAGAACGATGTGGCAGTCTGCTTCCATAAAGATTTAAGCCTTTGAAACACTTTGGGGTTGCTATGAGTTGGAATTGACTTGACAGCAGTGGGTTTGCTTTTTTTTTCCCCCCATGGGCACATACACTTGTAGTAGAACTATAGAAGCATAAACAGAAAAGGTACAGATCAAATTCATGATTGTGGTTGAACCCTGGGAGAGAAGGGGCAAGAGAGAAGAATGGGCCTGGTAAGGGATGCAGTGAGGTATAAAGAGAATTTCACTATAATATTTTTATTTTATTGAAGAAAGAGTGACAAAGTATGAACTTTTGTGAATTCTGGGTAGTAGATACATTTACGTCCTAATACCCTGTAATTCTATGCATACTTAAAAAAAAAAATCTAAAAGACTGACGGAAAATTGTCCATGGAATTAGAGAAAGTTGTGAACGATCATGTTTCATTACTTTTGTGGCATTGTGGGTAAGAAGCCAGACTGAAGAGAGTTGAAAGTTGACAGGGAGGGGCAAAAAGAAGAAAGGAATGTAACACTTTTCCAAGAAGTTCCACTGCAAAGGGGAGGAATGAGAAACTGATATAGTTAAAGGGGAACCTTTTTTTTTTTTTTTTCCCTAGAACAAAGAATTGATACATATTGAAATGCTGATGGGTTGAAGCTGAGGGCATTGATGGCTTAGTGGTAGAATTCTCACCTCCTATGCTGGAGGCCCACCGAAGTCCTGCTGGCACAGTGGTTAAGTGTTTGGTTGCTAATCAAAACCTGCGGAAGTCCTGCTGGCACAGTGATTAAGTGTTTGGTTGCTAACCAAAAGGACTGTGGTTCAAACCCAGCAGCCACCCCATGAGAGAAAGATGTGGCAGTCTCCTTCCACAAAGATTACAGCCTTGGAAACCCTATGAGGGAGTTCTGCTCTGTCCTATAGGACTGCTATGAGTCAGAATCGGTTCAACAGCATTGAGTTTTTTTGGTTTGGATGAAGACCTGGGTTGGAAGCAGGTTGCAGCAGAGCTTCCAGACTAAGACAGACTAGGAAGAAAGGCCTGGAAATTTACTTCAGAAAATCAGTCAGCAGCAACCCTGTTGATCACAGCAGTCCTATCCACAACCATCATGAGGATGGTGCAGGACCAGGCAGCATTTTGTTCTGTTGTGCGTGAGGTCACCATGAATCAGGAGATGACTCCATAACAGCTAACAACAACAACAGGTTGCAGTTAGTTCTTTAAAAGGGAAGAAGGGAAAGGACCCAGAGAACAGATAGAGGGCTAAGACTTGTTCAGGAAGAAGAGCAGGTTTCCTAATGTAACAGGAGAGGAGCAGGGAAGAATGGGTGTGATTACAAGAACATTTGGGGCTGTGACAGGAAGTTCTGAGAGGTCCCTCACAATGGTGGTTGAATCTATAACTGTGAAGTGAGCAGGAAGGTAGCTGGGTTAAAAACTTTAGGAAAAAGTTGGAAATTGCTATTGTGGAGAAGCAGAATATAAAGATAGGCATTCAGAGTCCAGTGCCTGGATGAAATTAAAGGTATTCAATTTCTAGAGGCTGCAGTTTCTAAGGTCGTATGATTGCTTCAGCATTGCTCAGCTCTCCAGGAGTGGGCATTGAGAAGCTGAAGAGTTGGGTGGATCCAGGGCCAAGATTTTCTAGGTAGATGGGATGGAAAAGACAAAGAATATAGGAGTTGAAGAAACCTGACAAAAGTTTGCTAAAGTAATGTCCATCAACTCTCAGCTTGGTTGGGAAGGAAGTAAGGCCAGGAGGGGGCTAACAGATGGGGCATAGACTGGCATTAAAAGAATGGAAGTCTTATTAAAGCTAAAAAAGAAGTAGTGTAGTAGCTAAATGGTGGTCACATAGCAGGATGTCTGAATTTTGTGAGCTTAGGATAAAGCAGTTCTCAGTGATGACAAGGTCTGGGGTGTGGTAATGGGAGTTGGTGACAGAGACCAATGACAAGTTGTTAGATATGAGCAGATCAAGCATCTGAAAAGTTAGGGGATCATTTGGGTTGTCCACGAAGATGCTGAAAGCACCTAGGATGATGGCATCATTTGTGGGGGCGGAGCAGGGTGAAGGGAACTGTAAACTAGGTTCCCAAGCCTTTAACGGGTGTTGAAGAAGTATGTCATGAGAGCAAGAATAGGATTGAGGTTTCTCCTTCTAAATCAGCTGAGCCTCAAAGTAGTTGAGGAGAAATTATCTGGAAGTGGTGAGAAGGATAAGCAAATTCTGAGGTACGTGGGGAATAGAGGACAGAAGAAGCTCCACTTGAGGAGGTGATAAAAGAACAGCAATGCCAAGAAGCAGCCCAACCTAAATGGAGGCAAGAACGTGAGGGAAGCCTAGGTTGGGGGTGGCTTGTGGATCTTACGACAGTGTTCCAGAAGGCATGGTGGAAATACGTGGCTAGGACTAGAGTGAGAGTTTGGGCCAGGGGAAAGGCATCCCAGAGCAGCCCAATGGTGGGGCCACTGCACAGGCAGATTTTCATCTCAAACAGAGAACAAGGATGGCTGGGCTTTGAGCCACAGTGGATTTATCTGGCTTCAAGAGTGCCATGAGAATTATTCCCAGCAGTCTCTGGGTAGAAAGTAAAAGGAGGAAGGGACCCTGAGGACTTGAAGGAATCAGCCAGGCCTGGATGGATTTCCTTTCTGAGAAAGTCATAGCTTTTGGTGGACAGAGAGACTCTCCGGAAGGAGCTGGTCAGCTGGCTCTAGGCTAACTGGGAAAGCTACAAGGGAGGCTTCTGGCTGCTTACTTCCCAGGCACAGCTGAAGTCCCAGCCTCTGGGACTGAGGCCAGGGCATAACCAAATTCAGATCCTAATGTGAAAATCCAGTTAGGCATTGACCTAGCCTGCACCAGGTAAGTTCAGTTAGGATTCACCCTGCCACCTCCCTCCACGCACATACACACATACAGCAATTAATAGAAAATTTTAGACTCCGTAGCCTTGTCTAGAAGTGTGTAATCAGAATCTGTTAACGTATTTCAGCAAATATATAATTTCTGAATCATTTTTGAGTTTTTGAATCATTTTGGAAAGCAAAGATTTTTTTTTTTTTGTTTATTCACTCCATATTTGGTGTGTCTGTGGGCAGACACTGTCATCATGTTTCAATCTTTGACGACCCCGACTCCCAGCAGGCAGCCCAACTCAGCAGAGCTGTGCCAAGAACTCTGCAGAAAGGCATTCTAGCTTATACTTTTGCAACTTTGCATGTTTGCACATCCAGTTTTCCATAAACGAGTCCAGCTGAACTGATATTAACAGATGACAGTGGGGATGGCTTCACTTCCTTGTGAGAAACATGGGAAAGGCGGTAGCCACCACGGCAACCTTTATAGTCATCGACGCGACATCCCCTTTAAATGTGGCCCTTTTCCCTGACAGGAGGGCTCACCAGGTGAGGCCATATTGACTGATTTCTGGTTGACTTTCATGAATCTCAGCCCTCTAGGTCATTGTAAAGCACCAAAAACTAGTTTTCTTATCATAAAGGTTCAATATGTTTGCTTTTAGTTGGAGGGATGAAGAAAATGAATTGCTTCTTGTTAGCATGTTGTCCTCCCCACAAATGAAGTGAAATGAAATAAAAAATAATAAAATACACGCAGTTGGTAGTTCCTAAACTCCACACATTGAGTAACTCTGTTATCCAGGGTTCAGTTCCGTGAAACCACTTCAGTGCGATTGGCTTAGAGTCCTTGTGCATATATGGTGCTTACCTAAGCTCCGTGCTCTCATGGTCTTCATTCAAAAGAAGAAAGTAATCAGAATGCCAGGAATTCCAAAAGGTTTCAAAAACGACCATGGCCATAAAACTTAGGGTGGAAGTAGATCTATGCTGAGAAAATTCCTGTAGAACAAATTCTACTGAGAATATTCAGCCACTGGACAAGGTTGATTATTCTGAGAAACCTACAGAAGCACTTGATCTTAAAATTGACAGTGCAGACGGAGAAAGCAGTCGTCCATCGCTGCTTGGGATCCTTGAAACAGCCTCCTCACCTTCCTTTTCTTTTTAAAAAAGTTCTCAGTATAGAGATTGCTTATAGCAAAAGGGAGTTTTAAAATAAGCGGGGCAGGCCCTACCAAGCTAAAAATGTGACTTGTATCTGAAACGTTTATGTCTCTACATGGACTAGAAAGTTTCTTACAAGAATGCTGGTGTTGTTAAAATACGTATGTATATATATTTATATGCTTTTAACGTTCATACAGATTTCAGCCAAATGAAGCTCTACGTGAGTTTGCAAATTCCACAAAAATTGATTTTCTCTGCAACATTTATTATGTACTATAAAACCAGTGCTATAAGAATACACACCTGTGAGGCGGGGCCAAGATGGCGGACTAGGTGGACGCTACCGCGGATCCCTCTTGCAACAAAGACTCGGAAAAACAAGTGAATCGATCACATATATAACAATCTACGAACTCTGAACAACAAACAGACTTAGAGACGGAGAACGAACAAATACGGGCAGACAGCAATCGTTTTCAGAACTAAGAGCCAGCGTACCAGGCAGGTGACCTTTGGAGCCTGGGCTGGGGCAGAGCCCAGGGGGGCAGACCGCACAGAGAAGGGGTCCAGCCCTACCCCCCCAAACCCATCCCGGGAGGAAGTCTAGCTGGTTGGCTCGGGGGGCGTAGCCGCACAGCCGGTGGGAGAAACACCTGGGAGGCAGTGACTGATCTTGGAGCAGGGAGAGCAGAGTCCCAGCCGGGGAGCCGTCCCGCCGGGAGTTTGGCGGGAGGCGGGCGAGGCGCGAGTGTGGGGATCACCTATATTTCCCTAAAATGACCCCGGGGGGGGGAGCGCCCAGACGTTCGTGAGGGCCACGTCCACCCAGTTCGCACAAGCGGTGCGGCGCACTGGAGGGAGAAATCCCCGGGAGGAAGTGACTGGTCTCGGAGAGGGGAGAGCAGCGTCCCAGCTGGGGAGCCGTCCCGCTGGGATCTTGGCGAGAGCGGGCGGGGTGTGAGCGCATTCCCCTGAATAGACCCGGGGGGGGCCCAGCTGTTCGTGAGGGCCACGCCCACTCAGTTCGCGTGAGCGGTGCGGCGCACCGGAGGGAGAAATCCCCGGGAGGAAGTGACTGATTTTGGAGCGGGGAGAGTAGCGTCCCAGCCGGGGAGCCGTCCTGCTGGGATTCTGGCGGATGGGGGCGGAGCGTGAACGCGGGGATCAGCTCTATATTCTGTGGTGCTACACGCCTAGCTCTCTGATCCCTCCCCCACCCTCTCCAGGCGGCTCCATTAACATCTGAATACCCTGAGCCAGAAGGAGAATTCAGATAGGGATCTGACTGCATTTTTTTTTAGCTGATTACCTGGAAAATCTAGTTTCCCAGTGATGGCTCGGAGCCAGCAGTCCATATCAAACCACATAAAGCAACAGACCATGACAGCTTCTCCAACCCCCCAAACAAAAGAATCAAAATCTTTCCCAAATGAAGATACAATCCTGGAATTATCAGATACAGAATATAAAAAACTAATTTACAGAATGCTTAAAGATATCACAAATGAAATTAGGATAACTGCAGAAAAAGCCAAGGAACACACTGATAAAACTGTTGAAGAACTCAAAAAGGTTATTCAAGAACATAGTGGAAAAATTAATAAGTTGCAAGAATCCATAGAGAGACAGCATGTAGAAATCCAAAAGATTAACAATAAAATTACAGAATTAGACAACGCAATAGAAAGTCAGAGGAGCAGACTCGAGCAATTAGAATGTAGACTGGGACTTCTGGAGGACCAGGGAATCAATTCCAACATAGCTGAAAAAAAATCAGATAAAAGAATTAAAAAAAAATGAAGAAACCCTAAGAATCATGTGGGACTCTATCAAGAAGGATAATTTGAGAGTGATTGGAGTCCCAGCACAGGGAGGGGGGACAGAAAACACAGAGAAAATAGTTGAAGAACTCCTGACAGAAAACTTCCCTGACATCATGAAAGACGAAAGGATATCTATCCAAGATGCTCATCGAACCCCATTTAAGATTGATCCAAAAAGAAAAACACCAAGACATATTATCATCAAACTTGCCAAAACCAAAGACAAACAGAAAATTTTAAAAGCAGCCAGGGAGAAAAGAAAGGTTTCCTTCAAGGGAGAATCAATAAGAATAAGTTCAGACTACTCAGCAGAAACCATGCAAGCAAGAAGGGAATGGGACGACGTATACAGAGCACTGAAGGAGAAAAACTGCCAACCAAGGATCATATATCCAGCAAAACTCTCTCTGAAATATGAAGGAGAAACTAAGATATTTACAGATAAACACAAGTTTAGAGAATTTGCAAAAACTAAACCAAGACTGCAAGAAATGCTGAAGGAGATTGTTTGGCCTGATGACCAACAATATCAGGTACCAGCACAATACAAGGTCACAAAACAGAACGTCCTGATATCAACGCAACTCAAATAGGGAAAGCACAAAAACAAACAAAGTAAGATTAATTCTAAAAAATAAATAAATAAACAAAATAAAACACATAACAGGAAATCATGGAAATCAATAGATAAACGATCACAATAATCAAAAAGAGGGACTAAATATAGGAGGCATTGAACTGCCAGATGGAGAGTGATACAAGGCGATATAGAACGATACAAGTTAGGTTTTTACTTAGAAAAATAGGGGTAAATAATAAGGTAACCACAAAAAGGAATATCAATTCCATAACTCAAGAAAAACGTAATGACTCAACAAACATAAAGTTAGACATTATGAAAATGAGGATCTCACAATCTACTAAGAAAAACGTCTCAGCACAAAAAAGTATGTGGAAAAATGAAAAGGCCAACAACACACACGAAAAGGCATCAAAATGACAGCACTAAAAACTTATTTATCTATAATTACGCTGAATGTAAATGGACTAAATGCACCAATAAAGAGACAGAGAGTCACGGACTGGATACAGAAAGACAATCCATCTATATGCTGCCTACAAGAGACACACCTTAGACTTAGAGACACAAACAAACTAAAACTCAAAGGATGGAAAAAATATATCAAGCAAATAATAAGCAAAAAAGAAGAGGAGTAGCAATATTAATTTCTGACAAAATAGACTTTAGACTTAAATCTGCCACAAAGGATAAAGAAGGACACTATATAATGATAAAAGGGACAATTGATCAGGAAGATATAACCATATTAAATATTTATGCACCCAATGACAGGGCTGCAAGATACATAAATCAAATTTTAACAGAATTGAAAAGCGAGATAGACACCTCCACATTTATAGTAGGGGACTTCAACACACCACTTTCGGAGAAGGACAGGACATCCAGTAAGAAGCTCAATAGAGACACGGAAGACCTACTTACAACAATCAACCAACTTGACCTCATAGACTTAGACAGAACTCTCCACCCAAATGCTGCAAAATATACTTTTTTTTCTAGTGCACATGGAACATTCTCTAGAATAGACCACATATTAGGTCACAAAACAAATCTTGGTAGAATCGAAAACATCGAAATATTACAAAGCATCTTCTCAGACCACAAGGCAATGAAGCTAGAAATCAATAACAGAAAAACTAGGGAAAAGAAATCAAATACTTGGAAACTGAACAATACCCTCCTGAAAAAAGACTGGGTTATAGAAGACATTAAGGAGGGAATAAAGAAATTCATAGGATGCAACAATAATAAAAATACTTCCTATCAAAACCTCTGGGACACAGCAAAAGCAGTGCTCAGAGGCCAATTTATATCGATAAATGCACACATATAAAAAGAAGAAAGAGCCAAAATCAGAGAACTGTCCTGACAACTTGAACAAATAGAAAGTGAGGAACAAAAGAACCCATCAGGCACCAGAAGAAAACAAATAATAAAAATTAGAGCTGAACTAAATGAATTAGAGAACAGAAAAACAATTCAAAAAAATTAACAAAGCCAAAAGCTGGTTTTTTGAAAAAATTAACAAAATTGATAAACCATTGGCCAGACTGACTAAAGAAAAACAGGAAAGGAAACAAATAACCCGAATAAGAAACGAGAAGGAGCACATCACAACAGAGCCAAATGAAATTGAAAGAATCATTTCAGATTACTACGTAAAATTGTACCCTAACAAATTTGAAAACCTAGAAGAAATGGATAAATTCTTGGAAAAACACTACCTACCTAAACTAACACATTCAGAAGTAGAACAACTAAATAGACCCATAACAAAAAAAGAGATTGAAACGGTAATCAAAAAACTTCCAACAAAAAAAAGTCCTGGCCCAGACGGCTTCACTGCAGAGTTCTACCAAACCTTTAGAGAAGACTTAACACCATTACTGTTGAAGCTATTTCAAAGCATAGAAAAAGACGGAATACTACCCAACTCATTCTATGAAACTACCGTCTCCCTGATACCAAAACCAGGTAAAGACATTACAAAAAAAGAAAATTTTAGACCTATATCCCTCATGAACATAGATGCAAAAATCCTCAACAAAATTCTAGCCAATAGAATCCAACAACACATCAAAAAAATAATTCACCCTGATCGAGTGGGATTTATACCAGGTATGCAAGGCTGGTTTAATATCAGAAAAACCATTAATGTAATCCATCACATAAATAAAACAAAAGATAAAAACCACATGATCTTATCAATAGATGCAGAAAAGGCATTTGACAAAGTTCAACACCCATTTATGATAAAAACTCTTACCAAAATAGGAATTGAAGGAAAATTCCTCAACATAATAAAGGGCATCTATGCAAAGCCAACAGCCAATATCACTCTAAATAGAGAGAACCTGAAAGCATTTCCCCTGAGAACGGGAACCTGACAAGGATGCCCTTTATCACCACTCTTATTCAATATCGTACTTCAAGTCCTAGCTAGGGCAATTAGGCTAGACAAAGAAATAAAGGGTATCCAGATTGGCAAGGAGGAAGTAAAGCTATCACTATTTGCAGATGACATGATCGTATACATGGAAAACCCTAAGGAATCCTCCAGAAAACTACTGAAACTAATAGAAGAGTTTGGAAGAGTCTCAGGTTATAAAATAAACATACAAAAATCACTTGGATTCCTCTACATCAACAAGAAGAACATCGAAGAGGAAATAACCAAATCAATACCATTCACAGTAGCCTCCAAGAAGATAAAATACTTAGGAATAAATCTTACCAAGGATGTAAAAGACCTATACAAAGAAAACTATAAAACTCTGCTACAAGAAATTCAAAAGGACATACTTAAGTGGAAGAACATACCCTGCTCATGGATAGGAAGACTTAACATAGTAAAAATGTCTATTCTACCAAAAGCCATCTATACATATAACGCATTTCCAATCCTAATTCCAATGTCATATTTTAAGGGGATAGAGAAACAAATCACTAATTTCATATGGAAGGGAAAGAACCCCCGGATAAGCAAAGCATTACTGAAAAAGAAGAAGAAAGTGGGAGGCCTCACTCTACCTGATTTCAGAACCTATTATACAGCTACAGTAGTCAAAACAGCCTGGTACTGGTACAACAACAGGCACATAGACCAATGGAACAGGATTGAGAACCCAGATATAAATCCATCCATGTATGAGCAGCTGATATTTGACAAAGGACCAGTGTCAGTCAATTGGGGAAATGATAGTCTTTTTAACAAATGGTGCTGGCATAACTGGATATCCATTTGCAAAAGAATGAAACAGGACCCATACCTCACACCATGCACAAAAACTAACTCCAAGTGGATCAAAGACCTAAACATAAAGACTAAAACGATAAAGATCATGGAAGAAAAAATTGGGACAACCCTAGGAGCCCTAATACAGGGCATAAACAGAATACAAAACATTACCAAAAATGATGAAGAGAAACCAGATAACTGGGCGCTCCTAAAAATCAAACACCTATGCTCGTCTAAAGACTTCACCAAAAGAGTAAAAAGACCACCTACAGACTGGGAAAGAATTTTCAGCTATGACATCTCAGACCAGCACCTGATCTCTAAAATCTACATGATTCTGTCAAAACTCAACCACAAAAAGACAAGCAACCCAATCAAGAAGTGGGCAAAGGATATGAACACACATTTCACTAAAGAAGATATTCAGGCAGCCAATAGATACATGAGAAAATGCTCGCAATCATTAGCCATTAGAGAAATGCAAATTAAAACCACGATGAGATTCCATCTCACACCAACTAAATTAGACTGGCATTAATCCAAAAACACAAAATAATAAATGTTGGAGAGGCTGCGGAGAGATTGGAACTTTCATACACTGCTGGTGGGATTGTAAAATGGTACAACCACTTTGGAAATCCATCTGGCGTTATCTTAAACAGTTAGAAATAGAACTACCATACAATCCAGAAATCCTACTCCTCGGAATATACCCTAGAGATACAAGAGCCTTCACACAAACAGACATATGCACACCCATGTTTATTGCAGCTCTGTTTACAATAGCAAAAAGCTGGAAGCAACCAAGGTGTCCATCAACGGATGAATGGGTAAATAAATTGTGGAATATTCACACAATGGAATACTACGCATCGATAAAGAACAGTGATGAATCTGTGAAACATTTCATAACATGGAGGAACCTGGAAGACATTATGCTGAGCGAAATGAGTCAGAGGCAAAAAGACAAATATTGTATAAGACCACTATTATAAAATCTTGAGAAATAGAAAAAACGGAGAAGAACATATACTTTTGTGGTTACAAAGGGGGGAGGGAGGGAGGGAGGGAGAGGGTTTTTTATTGATCAATCAGTAGATAAGAACTGCTTTGGGTGAAGGGAAAGACAACACACAATACAAGGAAGGTCAGCCTAATTGGACTGGACTAAAAGCAAAGAGGTTTCCGGGTTAAAATGAAAGCTTCAAAGGTCAGCGGAGCAGGGGCTGGGGTCTGGGGAACATCGTTTGAGGAGACTTCTAAGTCAACAGGCAAAATAATTCTATTATGAAAACATTCTGCATCCCACTTTGAATTGTGGCGCCTGGGGTCCTAAATGCCAACACGCGGCCATCTAAGATACATCAATTGGTCTCAACCCACCTGGAGCAAAGGCAAAGGAAGAACACCAAGGCCACACGACAGCTAAGAACCCAAGAGACAGAAAGGGCCACAGGAACCAGAGACCTACATCATCCTGAGACCAGAAGAACTAGTTGGTGCCCGGCCACAATCGATGTCTGCCCTGCTAGGGAGCACAACAGACAACTCCTGAGGGAGCAGGAGGCCAATGGGTTACAGACCCCAAATTCTCATAAAAAGACCATACCTAATGATATGAATGCGACTAGAGGAATCCCAGAGACAATGCTCCCCAGAACTTCTGATGGCACAGGACAGGAACCATCCCCGAAGACAACTCATCAGGCATGAAAAGGACTGGTCAGCGGGGGGGGGGGGGGGGAGGGGGGGGAGATGCTGATGAAGAGTGAGCCAATTAATTTAGGTGGACACTGGAGAGTGTGTTGGTAACTCTTGACTGGAGGGGGGATGGGAAGATAGAGAGAGAGGGAAGATGGCAAAATTGGCACGAAACGAGAGACTGAAAGGGCTGACTCAATAGGGGGAGAGCAAGTGGGAGAAGGGAGTAAGATGTATATAAACCTACATGTGACAGACTGATTGGAATGGTAAATGTTCACTTGAAGCTTAATAAAAATTAATTAAAAAAAAAAAAAGAATACACACCTGTGCATTTCAATTAAAAAAAAACAAACACTGTTGCTTTTAAGTTGATGCGGACTCATGGGCACCTCACGTGTGTCGCAGTAGAACTGTGCTCCATGGGCCTTCAATGGCTGGTGTTTCAGAAGTAGATCACCAGGCCTTTCCTCTAAAGTGTCTCTGGGTGGACTCGAACTTCCAACCTGTCGGTTGGCAACCCAGCATGTTAACTGTTTGCACCATCATGAACTTTATACATTACAGTAGGTACTAATTTATTCCCTATGAAGAGAGAATACAAAGAATAGTTCTCAGAAAAAGAGTAGTTGATGAAAGTGTAAAGGGATATATTTACAGAGAGGCTTTACAAATGTACTTTAAGAGTTTTCAGGTGTTTTATTTTCCTCATCCATAAAGATGAGAGATTTTCTCATTTTGAGTTTTTCCAATCCCCAATGTTTCACTCGAGGACCCCCAACTCCCTAACCTCTTCAATACACTCCCTTGGGACTGCAGTCTAAGATCTCACACCACTGCCAACGCCTACTATGAAAGTTAGCTGCAGGCTACAGTTACATAATATCACAGAAAAAGATTAAGAATTACATTATTGTAGTTGCTGGAGGGCTATATTACAGCTATTTTGGAAGAGAGATTTATGGCAGTATTTAATGAATGCAACTAGTTTTGTGATCAGTCAGTAACCATATGCATGCTGAGCATGTGGGAGATTAAACTAAGCCATTATAATAAACTTACAAAAGGTGGATATTTGGTGGTGGCAGGTCTGGTTAAAAGAAATCGCTTTAGTTTGATGCCATGGTATTATTCATTTAGACACAGGTTGTTGGTCAAGTCTGCCCAAAATGTGCCTTATAATTTTTAGGCCTTTCCCTTATTAAGAAATATGAAAAGGTCTAGCTTTAGGATGTAGGTATTATTGGAGTGATCAATCTCAGCCTACTTAAAAAATATCACAGGCTAAAACTTTGGAGCACTGCACCTTCTCAAAATTAACATTTTCCACCTCTGAGCAATTTTCACACTTTTTTTTTCTACTGGGAATTATTTTTTCAGAGATCATTATATGAAGGGCCAGTATGTAGGGCTAGAATACTGGAAGATTCAGAAAGATAATTCAGATTTTTAAAGAGTTGCTGTAAAATAAAATCAGTCTGGAGCTAATGAAAAATTATCAGTGGAAGATTATTGTAAAGCCTTTAACACTGGCTACCACCCATCTGTCAGTCTGTCATGCTGCGGTGGCTTGCCTGTTGCTGTGATGACGGAAGTTATGTCACTGGTATTTAAAATACCAGCGTGGTGACCAGGTTTCAGCAGAACTTCAAGACTAAGACAGACTAGGAGGAAAGGCTTGGTGACTTATTTCTGGAAATTAGCTAATAAAAATCCTGTGGATCACAATAGAATATTATCGATATAGTGCTAAAGATGAGCCCCTAGGTTGGAAGGCACTCAAAATACACAGTCGCTGCAATAGCCGACTTGAGCATACCAGTGATCATGAAGACTGTGTGGAACGGAGTACCTCCTGTTATTCCCAGGATTGCCACACATATACACCTTCTCCTCACTTATCAACTATCTCTGTATCTGACATTCCGCATTTATGACAATAGTAAAAAATCTGCTATCCTACTGTTTTGTACTTTGAAAACGTACATCTGGCAGTAATGAATGCCAAGGTGTGAGGCGAGAGTAATGCTGGCTGTGATGGTTAAGGTTATGTGTCAGTTTGGCTGGGCCATGATTCTCAGTGGTATGGCAGTTATGTAATGATGTAATTTGGTAGTTATGTAATGATGGGATTTGGCAGTTGGGTAATGATGTAGTCCTCCTTCATTTTGTGATCTCATGTAATCGTTCTCCATTTTTGCATAACATCGATTTCACATAGCAATATATATATATATGTATGTATTTGTGTTGATCATAAACAAATTATGGATAACATTGGGAAGAATGGGAATTCCAGAACACTTAATTGTGATTATGTGGAACCTGTACATAGAACAAGAGGCAGTTTTTGAATAGAGCAAGGGGATATTTTGTGGTTTAAAATTAGTAAAGATGTGTGTCACGGTTGAATCCTTTTGCTGTACTTATTCAATCTGTATGCTGATCAAAAAATCTGAGAAGCTGAACTATATGAACAAGCACATGGCATCAGGATTGGAGGAAGACTCATGAACAACCTGTGTTATGCAGATGACACAACTTTACTTGCTGAAGATCAAAGACCACAGCCTTCAGTATGGATTACACCTCAACATACAGAAAACAAAAATCCTCACAACTGGACCGATAAGCAACATCATGATTAACAGAGAAAAGATTGAGGTTGTCAAGGATTTCATTTTACTTGGATCCACAATCAACACCCATAGAAGCAGCAGTCAAGAAATCAAATGATGCATTGCATTGGGCAAATCTACTGCAAAAGACCTCTTTAAAGTGTTTAAAAGCAAAGATGTCACTTTGAAGACTAGGGTGCCTGACCCATGCCATGGTATTTTCAATTGCCTCATATGCATGTGATAGCTGGACAATGAATAAGAAGACTGAAGAAGAATTGATATCTTTGAATTATGGTATTGGCAAAGAATATTGAATATACCATCGACTGCCAGAAGTATGAACAAATCCGTCTTGGAAGAAGTATAGCCAGAATGCTCTTCAGAATAGGGAGGATGGCAAGACTTTGTCTCATGTACTTTGGACATGTTATCAGAAGGGAGCAGTCCCTGGAAAAGGAGATCATGCTTGGTAAGGTAGAAGGTCATCAAAAAAGAAGAAGACCCTCAAGGAGATAGACTGACACAGTGGATGCACCAATGGACTGAAGCATAGCAAAGATTGTGGGGACGGCACAGGACCAGGCACTGTTTTGCTCTGTTGTACATAGGGTCACTATGAATTGAAAACTACTCAACAATATACATAAATATAATTTAGAGGGAATCTTGTTTTACTATCATCAAATTTCGGCTATAAAATATTATCAATTGTTATTTCCCCATCCACTGATGTTTTTCCAATTATTTATGTTGTTCAGTCTTGAAACAATCTAGGCTAAAAAGAAAAGTTTTTTTTTTTTTTGGTGACAATTTTTAAATGAATATCTAGGAAGGAAAGCAGTGTGCTGTTAGCATTTGTGTTTAGGCAACTTGTTTAGGTATTTTATTTCATAGTTAAGTTAAAAAAAACAGGACTCCTAGATTTTCTACAGAGGGGGAGAAAAAAAAAAACCTGAATCCACAAAAATTGTATTAGAATGCATTTTAGTCTCAAGTAAGGAAATTTGTTTTCAAGTTATTTTTTTATGCAGCTGAAGAATTTAAGAACTGTCATTCTTACACCTTAGCCTAAAAAAACAAAAAAAAACAAACCTGCTGCTGTTGAGTCAATTCTGACTCATAGCAACCCTATAGGACAAAGTAGAACTGTCCCCCTGGTTTCCAAGGAATAGCTGGTGGATTTGAACTGCTGACCTTTCAGTTAGCAGCTGAACACCTTGTCCTAGCCACCCCAAGTTCAGACGCTGGCATTCCCAAGGGTCAGGTGACACACAGAGCTGATTTTGCAGACTTCAGTCTCAAAGGCTCAGCTAAGCATTTCCCGAACATTCTGGCTTTCCCGATTGACTCAGCGTGCATAAACCACTCATAGTTGCTTTTGTGTTGCTAGCTTTCATCCAGTTGTCCCCTGACTGATGTACAATTGAACAAAACACTGCCTGGTCCTGCATTATCCCCATGATGGGTTGTGGAATAGACCTTTGTAATCCACAGGGTTTTCATTGACTGACTTTCGGAAATAGATGGTCAGGATTTTCTTCCTAGCCTGTCTAAGTCCGGAAGTTCTAGCTCCACTGGAACCTGTTCAACATCATAGCAACACACAGACTTCCACTGACAGATGTTTGGTGGCCGCACCTGAGGTTCACTGGCTGGGAACTGAACCCAGGTCTCCTGCATGGAGGGTGAGAATTCTACCACTAAGCCACCAACGCACCCTCATAAGTGTAAGTACCAGCAATACCGCAAGTTAGGGGCTCAAGAGATAAGGGGCCCCAGACTGCACAGAGTATTGGCAGGATTTTTTAACACTTTGATTTCTCATGTCCCAGTTCAATATCACTTTCCTGACTCTCAGACTGGATAAAGACCTTCTGTTATATGGTCTCATAGCTCCCTTCTTCATGGTCTTTATGAGGTTTGTAGTTATATATTTGCCTGACAATATGATGAAAGTCGAGAGACTGCCCTAGTGTCTCTCGCTCAGCTGTGTTGCTAACCTCAGTTTCCTTAGCATCTGCACATAGTAGGTGCTCAAGAAAAGCTTGCTGAGTAAATGAAAGAGGGTTAATGTTCAAGTACTCTCTTGTATCCAGAAAATCAGACCAGTGGGCTGTTCAAGGTGGAGGACACCCTGAATTGAGCTAGTTAATGTTAGACTAATGACAGTATTTCAGTTTTGTGGAATAGTTTTATAAAGTGTTGTTTTTTTTTTGGTTGGTTTGTTTTAACTTATTTTACCTACGCCATTTCCTGACATGAAAAAGGAAGAAGGCTTGAGGAAAGGCTCAAACATCTTGGAGTAGGATTTTCTTTTTAATGTCCATGAAATGTTTCCATCAAGCAGTTAGCTCTTTGTATATTTATTTAAGTGCATAAAGGGACTCAGTCCATTCCAACTAGGAATCGTTTTGGAGTTAGGCAGATAACATAGGCCGAATAAAAAGCAGAAGGCTCATATGTAAAGAAAATGGCCTGTTATTAATGCCTTGTTAGATGTTCTCCTGTAAAAATTTGAATAACAAAAACGGCATGGCTCACTGTAAAACAATTCACAGGTAGATTAATTTGAAAAACACTTGACTCTCTTGAATGTTTCTCTCCTTTCCACAAACATCCATGCAATTCTAATTTAAAATAACCAATTTGTGTGTGAAACAAATGTTATATATCATTTAGAAACTGATTTCCTAATAATACCTCCGAGTTTTCCTCTGTTCTGGATATTTAAGTATTTATATATACATTACTAACCCCTATTAATTTTACATTGCAATCAGTGGAGGCCTTAAATTTTATTTTTAGCTAGGGAATTACTACTGCCTCAGGATTCATTTCAAGATAAAATTAATTTTAACCTATTGATAGAAAGGTAGAATTCTAAATCACATTCAAAATTTACTCCGTAGCGAATGCTTTCATTATATATTTTCTCCAATTCTTTAATATATATATTGAATAAGAAGTCTTAAAAGTCACATGTACAATACACATATATCTTTTTTATGCCTTTTCATTTTATGGAATCATTTCAGCCTCAGCTTAGTCATAGTTTCAAGGATTTATTTTATTTGTCTGATTGAAACCTAATCTTTGAAATATTTGTGAAATTCTGTCATAATCCCATCACATCCTAGCTATCCAGAAAAGGCATCTAAAATTTTGTCCTGTATTTTCACATAGTGGTTAGCTGTTCTTCTCTATTAAAAGAACCCTCTATTTGCGGAAATATTTTTTGATAGCATTGACTGTAAAATTTGCTTTCAACTTTCTTATATATCACACACACAAAAATGGTAGCTTAACATGGTGTTAAAGCTAAAATAAATCTTTAATACATTTCGAAGGTTTAAGTCTTAAAGAGTCAGATGTAAATAACCTAAGAATATTCTGCTGGGCCATTGCTGGAATGGTGTTCCATAGGGGATATTGTTAATGCGACTGACAAGTCAATTATATCCCATTCACAAATGTTTTGATGTCTGCAATATTAATAATACTGCATTGCCCATGAGAAGTGCTACCCTAACTACTGGCATGGAATAGTCACAATAAATGCAGCAAATGTAATTCTAACCTCTGACTCTGTGACAAACAGCGTGGGTACTCTCTGCTGCTCTGCCTTTATTTTCGGTGGCATCAAAGGGAAACTCAAGCGCCTTGGAAAATAACTCTAGCCCCATGTCTCTGATAAAATAAAATGCTTACCCACAGACATAAATTACCATGGAAATAAAAAGAGGACCAAAAAAAATTACACAGTTTCCTGAAGCTCTTAAATCGAAGTAGCGGAGGGCTGAGAGCAGAGCCCGCGTATTATCAGCTTCGCTACTTGATGAACCACCTTCGATGGCTTTAATCCGACAGGTTTGCTCAGCTGATGATGTTGGGGGAGTGTTACTCATCTTTCTCAAGAATTATGTGTGTTTTAATCGTCAGTTCTGAGGATGCCTGCATGGAAATTTTTGCTAGGGAGATATTAAAAATTAGAATTCAATCAATATAAGCCATAAATGTGAGTTTAATAGTCATGCAACTATTGACTCTCAGTTTCAGTGAAGCGAACTAAGTAACAATGGCCCCCTCCCCACTTTATGAGCCAATAATTTTCTGTTTCCCCTTCTCTTCCTCCTTTTCTTCTTTTCTAACTCCCTCCCTATCTTTCTTCCAAACTTAATCATACAAAAGAAACAATTCTAATTAAAAATTAAGAAACACAACAATACATATAAAATGAAGGCCCTCCTTATCTCTCCCTCCCCCTCCACTTATCAGAGGTAACTATTGCGAATGGAGTGTTTTGCTTCTTTCTGGTTCTTTTTTTGTACAAGTACATACTTATGTATATACATGTACAAGAATACATTTGGTGTGCTTTAAATCACAAATGGATCAAACTGTTCTAATTGCTTACAATTTTCTAAGTTGGTATGTGTTAAGAGTTTTAAATATCAATATGTACAGATTTCTGTCACCTGTCTGTCAATAGTGGCTTACCTGTTGCTGTGATGTTGGAAGCTATGCTGCTGTTATTTCAAATACCAGCAGGGCCACTGTGGTGAACAGATTTCAGAGAAGTTTTCACACTAAGACAGACTGGGAAGAAAGGCCTGGCTATCTACTTGAGAAAATCAGCCAGTGAAAACCATATGGATCACAACAGAATATTGTTTGATGTAGTGCTGCAAGATGAGACCCGTAGGTTGGAAGGCACTACACAATAGCCACAACAAAGGATTCATACATGTTAATGATCATGAAGATGGTGCAAGACCAGGCAACATTTCGGTATGCTGTATACAAGGTTGCCATGAATTGGAGCCGACTTGAAAGCAGCTAAGAAAAACAACAACAAAACGTAGAGATTTGCCTAATTCCTTTAAAATGCTCTGTAATATTCCATAGTATAGAGGTACCATCCCCCCAAAAAACAAACCTGCTGCTGTCGAGTTGATTCCAACTCAGAGCAACCCTTTAGGGCAAAGTGGAACTGCCCCATAGAGTTTCCAAGGAACGCCTGGTGGATTCGAACTGCTGACCTTTTGGTTAGCAGCTGTAGCACTTAACCACTACGTCACCAGATACATCATGTTGTTGTTGTTGTTAGGTGCTGTCGAGTCGGTTCCGACTCATAGCGACCCTATGCACAACAGAATGAAACACTGCCCAGTCCTGCGCCATCCTTACAATCGTTGTTGTGCTTGAGCTCATTGTTGCAGCCACTGTGTCAATCTACCTCTTTGAGGGTCTTCCTCTTTTCCGCTGACCCTGTATTCTGCCAAGCATGATGTCCTTCTCCAGGGACTCATCCCTCCTGACAACATGTCCAAAGTATGTAAGACGCAGTCTTGCCATCCTTGCTTCTAAGGAGCATTCTGGTTGTACTTCTTCTAAGACAGATTTGTTTGTTCTTTTGGCAGTCCATGGTATATTCAATATTCTTCGCCAACACCACAATTCAAAGGCGTCAACTCTTCTTTGGTCTTCCTTATTCATTGTCCAGCTTTCACATGTATAATGATGTGACTGAAAATACCATGGCTTGGGTCAGGCACACCTTAGTCTTCAGGGTGACATCTTTGCTCTTCAACACTTTGAAGAGGTCCTTTGCAGCAGAATATTTTTTGGACAGGACTCATTGTGCACTGCAGGCATTTCTCGAAGTTTGAAAATCAAAAGTAGGATTGCTGAGCAATGAATGTGTACATTTGTGCTTTTACTGGGTGTTGCCATATTGCCCTCCAAAGAAGCTGTACTGATTTCAAGCCCACCAACCTCGAAGAGATTTTTATTATATTACCTCTCCAGGTCTTGGGATTGTTAGATGTGTTAATTTTGCAAATCTAATGGACGTGAAATGATATCTCATTGTGATTTTAATTACATTTCCCTCTTTACCAGTGAAGTTGAGCCTATCTTCATCTGTGTATTGGCCTTCTGTGAATTTTATGTTCAGCCATGATTGAGCTATCCTCTGGAGAGGTCCACATGGGAAAGAACTGAGGCCTCCCACCAACAGCCATGTGAGTGAGCCATCTTATGGATAGGTCCACATGGGAGGAACTGAGGCCTCCTGCCAACAGCCAGCAATGATTTGCCAACCATGTGAGTAAGCCACCTTGGGAGAAGATCTTCCAGCCTCAGTCAAGCCTTCAGATGACTACAGCCTCAGCCAAGAGCTTGACTGCAACCTCGTGAGAGACCCCAAGTCTATACCCCATTTAAGCCACTCCTGAACTCATGTCCCACCGTGAAATAATAAGCTGTTTTTTTCTAAAAAACAAAAACAAAAAGCAAACCTCAACAGCTTATTTGAGATGTAATTCACATATGGTAAGTTCATCCTTTAAAGTATACAATTCAGTGTTTTTGTATCTATACAAAGTTGTATGTCGATCACTACAAAAAGAAATCGTACCCATCATCAGCCACTCCCCATTAACCTTCCTTGGTAACCACTGATCAGCTTCCTATCGCTATAGACTTGCCTATTCTGGATATTTCATATAAGTAGAATCATGAAATATGTGACCTTTTGTGTGTGATGTCTTTCACTTTGCATGGTTTCAAGGTTCATCCAAGTTACAGCAAGTGTCAGTACTACATCCCTTTTTATGTCAGAGTAATATTCCATTTATGTGTATACAACATTTTGTTTATTCCTTCACCTGTTGATGGAAATTTGGATTGATTCCACCTTTGGGCTATTATGAACTTTCATGTGTAAATTTTGTATGAATATAAGTTTCAATTCTCTTGGTTTTATATGCCTAGGAGTGGAATTACTCGATCATACACTAACTCTATTTTAAATCTTGAGTAACTGTCAAACTATTCTGGAAAGCGTGTGTGCCATTTTGCATTTCCACCAGCAGGGTATGAGGGTTCCAAAATCATCACATGGTTGCCAACCCTTGTTTTTTTTTTTTCTCTTTTTGATTGTAGCTATCTTAGTGGGGAGTCCTGGAGGTACAGTGGTTCAGAGCTATGGCTGCTAACCAAGAGGCTGGCAGTTTGAATCCACCAGTTGCTCCTTGGAAACCGTATGGGGCAATTCTACTCTGCCCTATAGGGTCGCTATAAGTCAGAATCAACTTGATGGCAATGGGTTTGGTTTGGTTATTGGTATATTTTAGTGGACTTATAAGTGGTATTGGATTATGGGATTGACTTTTATTTCCCTAGTGACTAATAATGTTGAGCATCTTTTCATGTTCTTATTGGCTAGTTACATACCTTCCTTGTATAAATACGTATTCAAATTCTTTGCCTATTCTTTCTTGGATTATTTATCTTTTTACTGTTGTTATAAAAGTTCTGTATATATTCTGGATACAAATCCCTTGTCATACATATGATTTGCAAATATTTTCTCCCATTCTGTGAGTTATCTTTTCACTTTATTGATGGTGTCCTTCGAGGAAAAAAAGTTTTAGTTTTGATGAATTCTAATTTATCTATATTTTCTTTCTTTGTTTTTGATGTCATGTCTAAGCAACAATTGCCTTGTCCAAGATCACAAATATTCACTCCTTTGTTTTGGTCTAAAAGTTTATAGTTTTAGCTCTTTCATTTAGGTCTTTGATCCATTTTGAGTTGATTTTTGTAAATAATGTGAAGGAGCGTTCTCACTTCAATCTTCTGCATGTGTATATCCAGTTTTCCCAAAACCATTTGTTGAAAAGATTTTTCTTTCTTCATTAAATTGCCCCGGGACTCTTGTCAAAAATCAATTGACCATAAACGTAAAGGTTTATTTCTGGAATCTCAATTATGTTCCCTTGATCTATATTTCTAAGCAGGTACCAAAGCCATACTGTCTCCTTTACTGAAGCTTTTCAGTAGTTTTGAAATTAGGAACTGTGAATCCTCCAACTTTGTTCGTCTTTTTCAAGATTGTTTTGGCTACTCTGGGTACTAACTTTTCTGCTGGATAATTTCTCTTCTCTTTATTGGTCTGTAGGAGTTCTTTTATATTTAAATAACAGCTCTTTGTAATTGCAAATATTTTTCCTGAGTCTATAATTTTATTTATGATGTAGTTCCCATAAAAATTTACAAATTTCGATGAAGCCAAATTTATTAATCTTTTCCTTTATGGCATTTGCATTTTGTGTCATTTAAGACACTACGAGGTTTTTAAATATAAAATAAATTCCTTTAATAGTTTAAAAAAATAATTTAAAATGTTTATTTTATTTAATACATCTGTAATTTATTTTATATGTTAGAATAGTGATACAGCTTTTTAATTTTTTTTCTTAAATGGATAGACAATTTCCCCACAATATGGGATTTTCTGACATTTCCCCAGTATTTCAAAATGCCTTCATTACCACGTATTAAATACTTAGATATACAGTTATGTCTACATTTATCTCTAGCTCTATATATCTACACCTGTATATGTTTGGTGTTGGTTTTCGATCCTCTATAGTGATTTATTTAAGGCAACACCTGTGCACACTATTTTAATTATTATAGCTCTATAATATATTTTGGTATTGGTTTGGTAATCCCTTGTCCCCACTATCCTTCTTTGCCTTTTATTTTTCTTTTTTCAACTTCCTTGAATATTCTTACACACTCTTTTTCTTTGAGATAAATACTAGAATTTATTTGTCAAGCTTCAAAGAAGTCTTCTTAGTATTGTGTTTGGGATTTTATTAAATTTATGAATCAAATTATTGGATTATAGCCATAATCACAGTCCTCAGCACTACCATGCAGTAGCATAGGAAGTCCTTCTATTTATTTGAGTCTTCTTTTATGATCCCGAATCACATTTCATGGTTTTCTTCACGTAAACCAAAAAACTCATTGCTGTCAAGTTGGTTCCAACTCATAGCGACCTTATAGGACAGAGCAGAACTGCCCCACAGGGTTTCCAAGGCTGTAAATCTTTACCGAAGCAGACTGCCACATCTTCGTCCTGCAGAGTGGCAGATGGATTTGAACCACTGACCTTTAGGTTGGCAGCCGAACTCTTAACCACTGTGCCACCAGGCTCCTTCCTTCTACAAAAAACAGGCCTTGCAAATTTCTTATTAGTATTACCTGGTTCAAATGTACACTGATTGCCAGTTCTTTGGAAACTGGAACCTGATTTCCCATAGAAATGATTGGTTGGCCCCAGAAACAGCTACCTGGGCTTTAACTTATAACAGAAATGGGAAATGGGGTTTGGTGGTTATAGCCTGGGCACAAAAGTTAGAAGATCAAGGTTTGAGCTCTAATTCTACCTCTATGTGACCTTGGAAAGGTTAGCTTCTCTCTCTCTGTATTCATTTCTTTGCTTTCAAAATGGGGCCATAATAATAGTACCTTCCCTATAGAAATATTATGGGGGTTTTATGCTGCACACAGAGGAAATATTCAATAAACAACAACTATTGTTACTGATTTCTATGAGAACATATTTTGGTGGCACAGTGGTTCAGCTCTTGGCTGCCAAACAGTAGGTTGGTGGTTCAAACCCACCAGCTACTCAAAGGAAAAAAAAGATGTGTTAGTCTGCTTGCATAAAGGTTACAGCTTTGGAAATCCTATGGGGCAGTTCTACTCTGTCCTATAGGGCTGCTATGAGTTGGAATCAACTCACAGGTAATGTTTTTTATTTTTTAGCGTGCACTAGATACTATGCACATTTTTCTCCCAGGCATATATTCTAGACTCTCACAGAACTTCTTGAAAGCTTAAATACTAAACAGAAGCATGATGGTTAACCTTAGGATTTTTCAGTAGGGTATGAACTCTAAGAAGTTATTTCTGTAAAAGTACAGACAGTTGCCCTGACTGCTGTCCCAGTTATCTAGTTATCTAACAAAAACACCACAAGCGAATGGCTTTAAGAAAGAGAAGTTCATTTCCTCACATTCTAGTAGGCTAGAAGTTCAAATTCAGGGCATTGGCTCCAGGGGAAGGCTTTCTCTCTGTGTTAGCTCTGGAGGATGGTCCTTGTTGTCAATCTTTCCCTGGTGGACTAGGAGTTTCACCACTCAGGAACCCCACATGCAGGAACCCTGGATCCAAAGGATGCACTCTGCTCCTGGCGCTGCTTTCTTGGTGGTATGAGGTCCCCATGTCTCTCTTTTATTTCTCAAAAGAGATTGACTCAAGACACAATCCGATCATTAACATAATTGCCACCTATTCTACCTCATTAACGTCGTAGAGGTAGGGTTTACAACACATAGGAAAATCATATCAGATGACAAAATAGGACAATTACATAATACTGGGAATCATGGCCTAGCCAAATTGATACACGTGTTTTTGGGGGACAGAATTCAGTCTATGACAACTGCAATCAGGAGGCAAGGGATGGGAAGGCTGATCCCATTCTAGCACAAATGAGCCTATAGCCTTGAGTGAGTGCTGAAAACGTGCTAAGTTACCCACCTAGGAACCAGCTAGTTGTTGTTGTTGTTTGTTGTGTGCCATTGAGACAATTCTGACTCATACTGACCTCATAGCACAGAGTAGAGCTGCCCATAGGGTTTTCTAGGCTGTAATCTTTAGGGGAGCAGACTGCCAGGTCTTTATCCCACGGAGCTGCTTGTGAGTTTTTGAACTCACCTTTTGGTTAGCAGCTGAGCAACCAGCTAGAGGCTCTTCCATTGTTCTCTAAGGTTTTCACCTAACTCAAAAATGTCATTTTCCACCTCTCTCCTGATGGAGGGTCATGAATATCTCCTGCATTCTGAGTTAATTTCATGAGGGAAGAGGCTGGACACAAAAGGTACACAATATCTCATGCTGCCTTTGTAGAATTTGGAATACATTACTGAATTAAGTGATACATAAACCATTTAATTTTATGTTTTGATGTCTTCAGTTTGGGTAATGATCCTGTTTGTTCAAAATCCAATTATCCATTCTGTTTTCATACCCTCCTTCCTCTACGTATGTGAATACGTTCATTACCCATTTCCCACAAACCATTCTCCAAAACCAAAAAACCTGTAAAAGGGGCTTTGTGGAGGAGGCGGGATTTGATTAGCAGGGTGGGATGTGGGGACTGACTTGAGAGGGCATTACTCCAAGTCTCAAAGCCAGTGTGGAAAAAGTATAGAATCAGGAGTGGGAAAACATCAAGAAGTTCAGTTTGGGGAGAACAGAGGGGTCATCAGAAGGGATGGGGTGCAGAGGGAGGAGTGGAGACATTTTTGAAACCAGGATTGAATGGTAGCTACAGAAGAGGAGAGACAAAGCCTGGAATTAATCTTTAAAAAGAGCAAATTAAGACACAATAAAGGTATTAAAATGATTCCAGCACCCCCTTCGTTTTCATCAGTTAAGTATAAAACTGGTGGAGGTCCAGATATCTACCTATGAAATGGCCCTGAAGTTAGACGTTCAGCACTCGACCAATTCTATCCGTACAGTTGTAAGCTGGGCATCTGGTCTCTCATCAAAGCAATGTGACATTTAAGACACAGAGTAGAACAGATGGCTGCATTTTGCTGAACTGGACTTTAATGAAAAAGTCCAGATTCTTTTTTGCAGAAGAAAGGGATTATTGCCTTAGAGGGTGTTCATCATGGGAGGAAAAAGATAATGCTACATCAAAGAACAGAAATACTGATGGGAACATTGAGATGATTTCACCTCTCATGAGAGAGAAAAAAGGAAATGTATGTAATGTGAAATGGTCCAAACTCATAAAAGAGAAAGCTGAAGCTGACATGCATGTAAAATCCCAGGTACCCTAGTTAAAATGAAGGGAACTTTGGTTGACCTGATTCAGTGCAAAAATCAAGAAATATGCAGTGAGTATTCTTCACCTAAAAAAGGAAGAACAAATTACACAAAACTGGATTAATACTAAATTATCACGAGGAGAAGATGATGAAAATTTTAATTTTCCAAGCAACTTCAGCCTTTTGAGTCGAACAATTCTCAGATGACGGTGTCATCCTCATTTTCATACAGGTTGTGTGGTTTCCATCCTCTTTGTGAGAACTGTTTGGGTGGTGGTGGTGTTATCTGCCAAGAAATTGGCCCCTCATTGATGATGCCCCCATTCACAACAGAAGGAAATGCGGCCGGTCCTGAGCCATCCCCACGATCCCATGATCACTTGCAAATCAGACCATGGTGATCTATAGGGTTTTCACTGGCTGATTTTGGGAAATAGATCATCAGGCTTTCTTCTTGGTCTGAAGCTCTTTTGAAATTTGCATAGTATCATACTCATACCAACGTGCAAACCTCCATTGACAGATGGGTGGTGGCCGCGCTTGAGGTACGTTGGCAAGGAATTGACCCCGGGCCTCCTGCAGGGAAGGTGACAATTCTACCACTGAACCATGACTCCTCTATGAGGAATCTATTAGATGCCTACTCATCTGGGTTCTGCTTATACAAGTTTGCCGATGGGAAGTTATCTCAGTAGCTGTGTGTCATGACACTTTATCAGAAAGCATTGCTCCGGTTCAGGTTCGTATCTGCCACAAAAACAGCTTCTCCAACTTGGTGATTTTTTTATGTGACCTAACTGGTTTTAAAACTTCTGATTTAGGCGTTGCCATTTCCTACATAATTAGCTTTGTAACATTTTAAAAGGGAAAGAGTAGAGGAGGGTGTGTAGACATGGTTCTTTTCCAAAGCTGATTAATTGCATGCAAATAAATTGTAAGCTCAGGGTGCTTTAATTAAAAATGGATACCTGTGATATAATAAAAACAAGAAGAGAATGATCTTTACTTAGAATTTGATAACCTTTTATAAATAACAGTTCTTAGTCAGAAGTAGAAGGGCAGCCTGAGAGCATTTGAGTACTGTTAGCAAATGCATAGGCTTTTGCAGTAATTGTCTCTATGAGTAAAGTCACACTGAGGGAGGCTTGCTCACTGTGGCTTGAATTTATTGACTCCGCACGAGAAAGTTACGGACCGCAGTGTGACATTCCAGCACAGTACTTGAGATTCTGAGAATCAAGTGTCTCCAAAGAGGCTTTCATTAGTTCACTCAGGACCGACTCAGTATTTCATGACACAGAATGTTTCAAATCAGGGGTTTTAAGTGCATCTTCTAACAACGACAGGCAGAGAAAAAATCAGTTTTCTTTCCTCTAACTTAAAAGAATAGCACTGATTGTCAGATAAACGAAAAGGAAGTGATCAGTGACCTTGACTTTGACAAATACAAAAAGTTCTTGAACAGCATGTGTGAGAAAGATTACATGTTACCTTGGAGGTGTCTACTTAAACGGAATGCTCTCCCCACTTGATACTTGAATCCATTTAGTTATAAAACACAGAAAAGGCAATTCTTAATGCTCTTTTAGCAGGATAAATAGAACATCAGTTGACTTTTTTTTTTAAAGAAAACTTTTATTACCGTAGACATTGTCACAAAGTCTTTTATTATCACAGACTTTGTCATACCATTCCGGATCTTTCTCTGTGCATATATATCTTTTTAGCAAAATGAGACCCTATTGTACACACCGTTTTGCAATCTGCTTTTTCCAGTCAAGGGTCCACATATGTTTGCAAGTGTTTATGTACTGACATCCAGGCTGTGTTCAGATTATACATCTGACCCAGAATATTCTTTATGGGTTCATTGCAGGACCACACATTGAACCTGGCGGTTATGCTTCTATGCTTCCAGGGCTCTTTTAATTCAGTTCTTTTCCTGTGAGCGTGACTTGTTAAAGAGAATGGGCCAGTGTGTCTGCAGAATGTCTCACCTTCTGGATTTGTCGGGTTGTGTCCAATTCTGTTCTTTTGGATTCATTAGTACATTTTTTTTTCTTTACCTTGGATGGTCTGATTTTTATTTTTTGGAAGAGCTTCATTATTTAGAGAGTAAAGTGTCAATTTAAACTGTAGCTGACCAGTTGCTGTTGCATTGACTCTGACTCATGGTGATACCATGTGTATCACCTGTGCTCCACGGAATTTTCAATGGCTGGATGTTCAGAAGTAGATTGCCAGGCTGTCTTCTGAGGCACCTCTGGGTAGGCTCGAACCTCCAACTTTTAGGTTAGCAGCTGAGCAGATTAACTCTTCGTACCACCCAGCATTAAACAGTAACTACAGTAGCCAATAAAATGGTCAGAAAGCTGAATAAAAGTTTTCACAGCACTGTCACATTATTTGCTTAGTACTACTTCTTGTAAAATCATAAACATTCCCCTTTGGACCCATGGAAGAAAAAATCAGGGTTATTTTAACATTTCCTTTCCCAATCTCTTGTTTTTGATACTGTATGAATGAGTACACACCTTTGTCCATACTATCCTTTAACACACTAAAAAATGAAATGAAATATTGAGTTCTTAATGTTTTGCTTTTTTCCAAATAATGATTTTGATAAGTGGTAAGTATCAATACAGGTCTTGGCTACTTATATTAAGGTTAGTGGTTCGAATCTGCCACCTGCTCCACGGGAGAAAAGTGAGGCGGTCTGCTTCCGTAAAGGTTATAGCCTTGGAAACCCTATGGGGCAGCTCTCTGTCCCATAAGGTTGCTATGAGTTGGTGGGGCAGCTCTACTTTGTCCTGTAGGGTTGCTATGAGTCGGAATTGAATCAACTGATGGCAGTGGCTTTGCTTTGATTTTGTATGTTATAATAATTTGAGATAATTTTCACTGTCTTGCTCCTGCAGACAGTTAAGTTTTGTTCTTCTACATACTTCTGATAATCTTTACAAAATGATGATGAGAATGGGTTAGTAGTCCAGGTGTCTATCCACGTTCTCACTGTCGAGTCGATTCCGACTCATAGAGACCATATAGGACAGAGTAGAACTGCCTCATAGAGCTTCCAAGGGGTGCCTGGTGGTTTCGAACTGCTGACCCTTTTGTTAGCAGCTGTAGCACTTAACCACTATGCCACCAGGGTTCCCCATGTTCACGTAAATGTATGAAAATAGATACATGAAAACCATAGGGATTTTTTTTTTGCTGGGCAAAATTTAATATGCCTTTTTTGCCCAAATTAACTACAAACTGTACAATTACAGAGTTTAAAGTTATTTCAAAATTACGTAATCTTTTACAAACTACCAAGAATTCTGTGCCAGTGTTATTGTCTGCAATTCATTTATTCTAACAAATGCATCACTGCTCTCTGGAATTGGATGTTTAGGTTTATTATAATAAAATAGTTGACATTTAAGAAATTACAAGCATTTATGAAGTGCTTGCAATGGGCCAAGACACTGGATTAAGTGCTTTGCAAGGATTACTTTATTTCAATCTCAAAAAGCCTTGATCTATAGATACTGTTATTATTCTCATCATGCATTAGAGAAAAAAAAAAGAAAAGCTACAATGTGTTCTTATTTGGGAGGGGGGTAAATTTTAAAATATACATTTGCTAAAGAAACAAACGTGGGAATATACGTAGTGGCCTACACCTCTCAGGTGTGTCTATTCTGGAATAGTCCAGTCTTTTGAGAAGTTGTCTACAATATGGCTTGTCATATGTCTGGGGAGAAAAATACCTACTTGAGGCAGTAGCATTTCATTCCCCAAGTAGAAAGAGCCAGGAAATCAATACGATATGAGCACTGTTGAATGGTCTAGTCTCAGTTAAGTCAAAGGATGGTATTGCTCTATCCCATCATGGAGAATATTGTCTATCAACCAGTTTTTATTAGTGAACCTTTTGAGAGTCTTCTTAAGAGATAGCAGCTCAGGGGACCTTCCCCTGCTTTGCTTGTATTCACTCTAGTGAATCCTTGGATTCATTTCCTGTAGCTTCCTATGCTAAAACCACCTGGGTAATTCATTATAACAGAAGCATTTGTTTTGAAAAAATAGATAGGAAAGAGATGCTGATAACATCTCATTAAAGACATTTGGTTTGATGCTCTATTTTCTTTTGGAATAAAAAAATACTTTTTTTTTTTACATAAATATCTTATGGCAAGTTTGATAATCAGGTATCTGGGAATGAATAATCTGACTAGAAGAATGAATCTTAATTGTGTAATTTTAGCCATTACGGTGATGTGTCATAAAATTTAGGGGTTAATGAAATTAATAATCAAAATATGAGTGTTAAAAAATAAAAAGAAAGCAGAGAGATCAAGAAATATACAATATATTGAATTTCTATAATTAAAAAAATCTTGGCTTGTATTAGTTGCTGTAATATATCCTGACCTAGACAATTGATTAGTTACGTTCCCATAGGAATGCTAAGTGTAATCTGGCAGGGAAGAAAGGAGAAAGACGTTATTTCCAGAGTTTGGATTTGTGAATATTTTCAAAAGCTACACAAAGTCAAGAATATCCGTTAAACCTCAATGATCTAAAACGATATTGAAAATATTATTTAATAGTAATTGCAATAATGTCAAACCAGTTGCCAGTGAGTCTATTCTGACTCACGGCACCCTCAAGTGTACCAGAGTAGAGCTATGCTCCATAGGGCTTTCAATGGCTCGGTTTTGAAAACAGATGTTCCGATCTTTTTTCCGAGGTGCCTCTGAGTGGATTCAAACTTCAAGCTTTCGGTTAGCACCTGAGCGCTTTAACCATTTGCACCATCCAGGGACTCCAATTACAATAATGAAATACCAAAACTAAACCCGTTGCCATCAAGTTGATTCTGACTTATGGTGACCCTAGAAGACAGAGTAGAACTGCCCCATAGAGTTTCCAAAGAGCAGCTGGTAGATTTGAACTGCTGACCTTTTGGTTAGCAGCTGAGCTCTTAACCACTGCACCACCAGGGCTCCAAAATTACAATAATAGCTACCTTTAACTGGGTATTAACCTTATACCAGGTACTTTTTCTCAGTTAACTGATTCCTCACAGTAATAAATATTATTCCCTGTTTGCAGGTGAAAAAACTGAGACTTTGAGGGGTTAAAGTCAGGTCTCCTAACCTCAGTCTCACATGCAGGGCTCTACATTTCCTCTGATCCCTACATCATAGTGGCCCCCACTGTTCTTAAAAAAATTCAGTTCAGTTTAATACAAAATACTTGGAAAAAATGTATTGAATTGTTGACTATAGCTATGGAGCATCTGCAGAAGCAGAGGATACAGAGACCATAAATACTGTGTTGCTGCCCTCAGAAGGCTTTCAGGTTAAGTAGGGAAATGGTGCCCATTGGAAAAGTTAGCTTCTAATTTTAGTTCTCTCTCTGGAGAACGGCTGAAGGTAGGAAGGTGCAAGAGTCACCAGACCTTCCAGAAAGAAAGTAAGAGAGACTTCTTGTGGGCCTAAATGTGTCCCTGTCATGTGTTGAATAAAATAAACCAAGTTAAATAAAAGACACTGCACAATATTCATCTCGCATCACTCTCTGAGTTTTCATTTTGACTTGATCATTAGATTTATCATACTTGTTTGCAAATGTTCTCGATTTTATCTTCCTACTCAGCAATTAATGGCGTGTGCTTTGTCGCACATTAAAATACACATTTTCTGCTCCAGCACGATGACAGGCAATGGTAGATTGATGGAAATTCAGAGAAAAGGGTGTTAAATGTTATAATTAACTTTTAAGACTTGAAAAATTATCGTTAAACTTTATAGTACAATGAAAAATCATGGGAAGCCCTTAGTATGTTCAGCATCTGAAATTATTGCTCAGAGAATACAGAAAGGCAGTGTCTTAATATATCGTTCGTCTTACCAATGCTCTTTTTTTTTTTTTTAAAAAGTATTGGTCACTCTAACATTTTTTCAGCATGGTGTTTTTTGCACAAATAAAAATAAAGGTCCCCATCACAGCTTTTTTCTACATAAATTCCTCATTTCATCCAACATGGGAAAAAGCCTCTTAATGGAGCCTGGGGATCAGAGAGATTATTCACCCAGTAGCCTAAATTGTGAACACTGGAGATTATTGAGCTAGGTATCATTATGGGAAAAACACCAATCTCTACCCAGTTCCTTCCTAGGTACAGAGTTTACCCTACTAGAAATTCTGTGTGCCAAAAATCACCGTGGGTCCCAGGAGACTTGACCAGTGAATCCCTCCCTCTAGGGTAGTGTCTAATATATAGTAGGTGCTCAACAAATAGTTTTTTGTTTTTTAATGAAAGAATGAATGGGCATTATCACATTCATAATCAGTCATACGTGTTACTTTAAAAACCTTCTTATTTTGTGTGTCAAAAGAGCAAGAAACCAGGGACTCCAATAACAACAATAAAAACCCAAAACCAAACGCATTGCCCTCAAGTCGATTCCAACTCATATCGACCCTATAGGACAGAGTAGAACTGCCCTGTAGGGTTTCCAAGGAATGGCTGGTGGGTTTGAATTGTTGACCTTTTGGTTAGCAGCAGAGCTCTTAATCACTGCACCACCCACCCACCACCATACCCAGTGCTGTCGACTGTACCACCAGGGCTCCAAAAAAGTAAGAGGGACTGCAAAACAGAAAATACTCTAGTTATTCAAGTTTTATTTTGTTCTGGGTATTGTTCCAGGTGCTGGTAATTCACAGATGAGTGCCCAGAGTCTGACTCCAGGAACTTGCTGTCCAAGCCGGTCTTACAGGACATTATAAGGAGCTTGTGTTGGGCTTTGCACTGGCAGCCAGCTAACTGATAAGACAGCAGAATTTCATAAGGCAGACTAACGTGGCTAAAAATGCTGTTTAGATACTTTTGAAAAAGGTAATATGTGAGCAATTATTAACCTAAAGAGAGTTACACTAAGCCAGTCTATGGAAGGTTAATCTGGCTTTCAAAACTAACCAGAATGTCGACTTATACAAGTTCAAGTTTGCTTTCGTTAAGTTTCCTATCTTATCAATCCACCACCTGTCTTAGTTTGTCTTACTCTGTGGCTTGCTTGTTGCTATGATGTTTGAAACTATGCCACCAGTATTTCAAATACCTGTAGAATCCCCCATGGTGGAAGGCTTTCAGTGGAGCTTCCAGACTAAATAGACTAGGAAGAAATACCTGGTAATACATTTCCCAAAATCAGCCACTAAAAACCTTACGTATCACGATAGAACACTGTCCAATATGGTGCTGGAAGATGAGCCTCCTAGGCTGGAAGACACTCAAAACACGCAGTGGCCTCAACAGTGGACTTGGCATATCAGTGATCATAAGGATGGAGCAGGACTGGGCAACATTTCTTTCTGTTGAACATGCAGTCTCCCTTAGTCAGAGCCAATTTGCTGGCAACAAACAATATCTAATCAACAATATCCTGCAAAGGAGACATGGGACGAAAATGTTAGAGGACACAGCTCCCTGCACCTCCCTTGTCCCTGAAGGCTGAAGTTTCATTGCAGGTCAGTCACCAAATAAGTTTAGAGAAACCAACAAACCAAGGATTTTCAGCTCCTGCAGGGGTCAAGGCCAGGTTGGTATTGTAAGGCTCTACCCCCTCCCGGACATGGAATCTCTTAGTCCTGTTTCTTCTCCTTCCTCTGCCATCATGCCTAGCCGTGGCTTCCTCTCAAGTCTTTAATGTTGTCATGATTCATTGAGTGATAAGAACAAGAGACACTGCAAAAAAGAGGATGTACTTTTAACAAGACAAAGACATCTCGCTCTGGGATGTTGGACAAGCAACTTAATCTTTCTACGCCTGAGTTTTCTTGTCTATAAAGTGGGGATGAAAATACTATTGTAAGACTCAGAGGACGTAATGCATGGAAGCCAGGGTAAGCCTGGCACTGGTAGTCAGATGTCATTCTTCTTATTATAGTCATTCATAGCAACATAGATTCAGCTTCTCACTTAGGCTGTTGACTGCCCTTTGATGGCTGGAAGGAGATCTGGAGACTTAGTCGTTGACCAGGCGGGTGGTCATTGTGACATTTTGTTCAGTAGCAGTTGCTTACTGTATCCTAATTTTTTTGCTTTTAAATTCCTTTCATTCATTGTTTGGTCCTTTTCCTTTTGCTTTTATAAAAATGAATTGTATATATAAGTAGTATTTTATACACGGCAAGGCACTTTTACATACAGTATCTCATTTCTCCCTCACAACAACCCCTGGTATCATCATTCTCACGTCGTCATTGAAAAACTGTTGCTGACTGATCATGGGTAACTTGCCCAGGTAATCCAGGCAATAGAATTGGGCAGTTTGCTCTAGCATCTCTATCTTTTAAATTTTTTGAGGTTAGTTGGTTTTCCATAAAAAGACAACTGAACAGAGCAGACATAAAAGGAGGAAGAGCTGATATAGAAAAAGCAGAATGTGCCCACGGTGTTGGTATTTATAGAAATTCTAGAACCTAAAGGATTCACTTGGCCTTAAAACTGATGAGGGTTTAACAGTCCTAACTGTGACCTATGACTCTGGAACCCGAGTTTACCAAAATCAGCCAACCATAGGGGGAAATACGTGGAGCGTGGAAGAGAATAGAACAGAGCCCAAGTCACGACACCTTCTTTTCTGTATTTGATCATACTGGAGTAGAAGACGTTTCTAGAAATTCCCCTGGAGGCTCAAATACTTGAAGGGTTAACACATAATGACCATTTCTTTCTTTGTAAGACCAAGAGCCATTAAAAGGTATAGAGGGCCATTTATCTGTTTTCTTTTTAAAAATTTAAATATGTACTGTATCTGAGTCCTCCAATGTATTATGGAAGCACTGAAATCAAACCACCCTGGTTTGTTGCTGGCCTTTGATTTTTATATCCATGCATGTTAAAAAAAGGGACGGAGGGAAAACCAAACATGTCTGCTGCCTTTTAATAAAGATCATATTAAAAATTCAATAAATAGCAATATCTCTGATCTCTTAACAAAAGAGTCTGTTGTACAGGAAATTAAATGAAAAAAAAAAAAAAACCCTCGTTAATCCTTTTTGATTTCTGTACATTGTAGCTAGAAGCAGAATTCTTTAACTCACAGATTTCTCCGTCTTTTTTTTTTCTCTCCTTTTTAACATTAAAAAAATCTTTTTCTTGCACAAATGTTGTCTGGGCAACACCATAAATGCAGCTTGATTCTTGGAACCATTTAAAAATAAAGGGGGGGTGGTGAGGTGGGGAGCAGGCAGTTGTGTCATTGTCTCATCCTGGTGGCCTTGTGAGGAGGAAGCCACCTCGAACCAGGTGATAACCTGATAGACTTTATCTTGTCTTCTCCCGGCCTCCCTGAAGCCTGCCAACACTTCGGCTGGCTGTTAGGCATTTTAAATATCCCCCCTGAGCCCTAACCTCACCCCCTTTCTCTTCTTGTCAGCTGGAATGTCTCAGAGCTGTCAGAAGCTTGTTGCTTATTGATGTTTCCGTGTGTTTTATGTCTTTTCTGAGATATGACAGGCCCTGACACGGTGCTGATTTCAATCAGGCGGCTTCTGGAGAGGCCGAAGATTTTTAGTTGCACGGTCTACGTCTCAAGGAGCATACTTCAGAGGACTCTGTCTGATGAAATTGTTTCAGGAGGCCAAAATAAAGGCCCCACACGCAACCAACAGCAGCTGAGGAATTCAGCAGGCTTGAAAACACATGCAGGCACACAAACTCACACACACACAGATACACACACCACAGCCCGCCCCCACCCCTCCGCTTTTGTTATAAGAAAAGCAAGAACAGAAAGTGACCCCGTGAGCCAAAGGTTCCGACACTGAATCAAATCCCTTTAGACCTGAACTGACAGGCTGGGCCTGGCTTTAGATTACGTTATCACATCTTAGAGCCTGGCTTGTATGTACCTCAGGATTCCCCACATGTAAAGAGCGGGTGGCTTTACCCCTGCCACCTATTAAGTCAAGTTCTGATGTCTTGTAGAGAATGAAAGCCTATCACACAGAGAGCTCAAAGAAAGGGGGTGGGGTGGGGTGCCAAAACCAAAATGGAAATAAAATGTTTAGCTGGTGAACTCATTTCTGCTATTTATAAGGCTAGCCATGAGGAGATTAAAGACGTTAGGAAATCATTCTTGTCAGATCATATGTGATTTCTTGAATCTTGCATAAACATCTAATTTTATATCATGTTGGCCATATTTAAGCTAGGCAAATAGGGGTTCTGGATTCCAGAGACGTTTATTTATCCAACAGCAGCACATTCTTTCTAAGGCTGCCACCAAAATCATTCTCAGAGACGGAGCAAGAGCATAAGTCATCTCATTTCGTGCATGTGTCTAGCGAGTGGTACAAAATTGATCTAGTCAAACGATCTTTTTGTGTCTGCTTCTCCAGTTTAGAACAAAAAACCACAACCCCCCCTGGCCAAAAACCAAAGCCGTTGCCATCAAGTCAATTCCGACTCATAGCGGCCCTATAGGACACAGTAGAACTGCCTCATAGAGTTTCCAAGGAGCGCCTGGTGGATTCAAACTGCCGACCTTTTGGTTAGCAGCCATAGCCCTTAACCACTACACAACAGTTTACTGAAATCTTCTATTTCTTGTGTTTGTTGTCAGGTGTGGTTGAGTTAGTTCAGACTCATAGTGACACCACGTACAACAGAATAAAACACGGCCTGGTCCTGAGCCATCCTCACAATCGTTATGCTTGAGCCCATTGTTGCAGCCACCGTGTCAATCCATTTCATTGACGATCTTCCTCTTTTTCGCTGACCCCCTACTCTATTTCTTAGAAGGCATCATTTTATTAGGGGCGTTTGGACTTTGAAAGTCAGGTGATTGGCACAAATTTCTCATAAAGCACTAAGGTCCCAATGAGAAAGCCAGGTATAACAAGTTCTCAGTGACTCATATTCCACTTGTCTAGATGAACCTTCCACACAATTTGGGCTGTAATGAATGTTTGGACTACAATTAAGCATCTGTAGGAAAAAGGAAATCATTAAAAGACAATATTATGTCAAGAGTATCTATAACGAAAGCGTTTCTTAAAATATAACTACCCAAAGGGAAACGGGCATTCATCAAAGTAATCTCAGCTGGTTTTCTTTGTCAGAGAAGTGAAAGAACAGAGGCTTCAGAATGCAGGGTGCTGGAAGCCAGCCCTCAGGCCGTACGTGGCCCCCCAGCCAAGATTCAGTCCCTGGGTGGTGCAAATGTCAACACACGCGGCTGCTAACCAAAATGCTGGAGGTTCGAGTCCACCCAGGGGTGCCTTGGAGAAAGGCCTATTGATCTGTGTCCCTAAAATCAGCCACTGAAAACCTTATGGAGCACAGTTCTACTCTGACACATGTGGGATCACCGTGAGTCCAAGTTGACGACAACTGGTTTGCTTAGCCATGATTCATTTGTGCTAACATTAAAAGCATGGCATTTTTACATTGGAATCTAGGTTTTTAACTTCTTCGGAAAAAATCCACCATCCTGGAAATACACCAGTCAACGGGTGCTGAGCCTTGGCAGGCCTCACCATAGGGGTCCTGCATTCTCCACCCTACCATGTCATTTTACTCTGGTCCCTGGAGCATCTGAATTTCCAAACCCTAACTTGGAGTTAAACAGACTTCTATTTGGATTTCAGCCCTATCACCTAGTAGCTGTGCTGTTTCAGACAACTTGCTTAACTGCTCAGATCCTTGTTTTTCTTAGGCCTGAAAAGCAAAGAATAAATCCTACCTCAAGTATCCTTCTGATGATTAATTGACATTTACAAATGCTAAGGGCTTGGCTCATGAAAAACCTTCAGTAAAGGTTATTTCCATCTCCCAGCTCCTCTTTGCAGAGGGTAGAAATGGGATCGCCCCACGCTTTTTCCATCTTCAAGTCAATCTCTTTATGGGGCTACCTAAGTTAGAGCTTTAGTGGTTTTAGTAAAAACAAAAAAACCAAAAAACAAAATTCCTCTGGTGCCTCTAAGCCACACTGAGACTTACTGCTAAAAAACAAACCAACCAACCAAAAAGAAACAAACCAGCTTAAAAAAGTGTTCCTCCACCTCCATTCCATTTTTAAAATGTTATGGTATTTTTTTTTAACAATATTAATATAATAACAGTAGCATGTGCTTATTGAGTTAGGCTGCATTTTATGACTTAGTATCAAATTTGTGGCTTGTTTCTACCAGTACTGTCACTATTAATTTTTGTTCCCATTTTTTTCATCAGCCAGAACATTGTCACAGGACTATCGCTTGTCCGTGATAAGCAGCTTGTGCTATTATTATTTCAAGTCTCCTTATAACAGCCACCACGTCTCCCCAAATTATTATTATTATTATTATTTTTTAAGAAAAACTATGTTATCAGCTTAACCCGTTGGCCACCAAAGTGCTCTTCCCTGTAGTCACTCATAAGCATTCTGGCATGAAAATGAAGTTAGAGAATGAGGAAAACTGACAGAACTGTCAGGACAAAAATATCGCAAGGGGTGGAGAGTGCCTTCACAGCATGACTTGGAGATAGAAATTCATGACCCAGTCCAGGCAAGCTGGGGCTTTGGAGCCAGGGCTGCCCCTGACCCTTGGAAGGGTTGGCTGAGAGAGAAGCGCCGGCTGGGAACTCCCAGAGATCATGGGTCTGCCAACCTCTCTAAAATGACTGCCAATTTGGCCCCGTCTCAGTTGACTGCATGCCCAGGAGGGAGGGAATGGCAGTAATAAAGCAGTTTAGTGGAGAAAGATATTGCTTCAAGCTCCCAAGGCTTCCAGTCTATTTTATGACAACATTATTCACTCACACATACACACAGATACACACACACACGGGCTCAGACGTGCGAGAGCGCAGATGATAATAAAGATATACATAATCTTTTGGGCAGAGGATGATTTGTGCCTAAACTGAAAACGTTATAGTTTAAAACTATGTTTCAAATTATCCCAGGAGAGGTAAAATGCTTTTGAGTTTTTCGTGTATAATTAAATAATGGAAAAATGCTGGTAGTGTAACACCTACAGGCTAGAACCATTTGGAGTGAGGACTGGGTTATGCTGTCAGTCCCACTACTGATATCCTTGACAGTTCTCCACATCATATCGTACCCTTTAATTGGCAGGAGAATTTACTTCACCAAAAAAAAAAAAAAAATGCTGTAAATATGAGAATTCTAAAATGCAGTAAATATGAGAATTCTAGGAATACTTTGCAACTTTCCAGAGAGGGATGCAACTTATTTAATAAAAATTCTTATTTGTACATACACTATATTATAATCTACAATATATTATATAAAACTATTATATCAGGATATGTTATCAGGAGGGATCAGTCCCTGGAGAAGGACATCATGCTTGGTAAAGCAGACCGTCAGCGAAAAAGAAAGTAGAAGACCCTCAACAAGATGGATTTGACACAGTGGCTGCAACAATGGGCTCAAGCATAGCAACGATTATGAGAATGGTGCAGGACTGGGCAGTGTGTCCTTCATGGGGGTCTCTATGAGTTGGAATTGACTCGATGGCACCTAACAACAACAATTATATCAGGAAGGTATCTTAAAATTAATTATGCTTTAGTACAATTTGTTGCTTTCAAATATTCATGCCTTTAAAAAAAATGCTCAAGAATTCAGAGAGAAAATGAGTAATGACTAGGGTGAATATTTTTATTTTTTATTGATAAGCCCCCATTTGAGGAGCAAATATGAAAACCGTGTTATAGTCTTTTAACATGATAGTGAGAAAGACACTGGCTTTACAATGAACATGAAGGACTCAAGTTTGCTTGCAGCATTCAAATCAACAAATATTTTTCAAGTGCTTTAATGTTCAAGTATTGTCTGTACAATTCTCAGAACCACTGGGGGAGGTAAAGGAACCCTCGTTCCCATTTATGGAGGACAATATTAGCATGCCCAAAGCTATGCAGTTAACATCTGAGAGTGCTAACGTTTCAAGCCAGACTTTCAGTTGTTACGCCTCTATTTTTATTAAGCTTCATAAGTCTAGTATGTAAACAAATATCCTAAAAGTTGAGGCCCATTATAGCAGAGTTTTGTTATGTAATCACTCGAAAATACCTTGAGTATTTTAGACATATTTCCAGTTTTTAAAATAATATTAAAAAATGTCAGTTGACAATATACAGATACAAATAGCACATTTTGTAGTCAGGATGTCTCTGTGGCATCTGCTGGTCGTGTAGTCGCTAACATATAGTTAAAAAAAAAAAAAACATATAGTTAGGGAGAGTAAAACCATATCAAGTCGATTTTGAGTGGAAACATTCCTGTTCACAGTTGCTATTAATTGAGTTTCAAATTTAACTATTCGATCTGAAAAATTTTAAGGGAAATAATTCAATCTTTCCTCTCTTGCGAAAGTAACAGCATCTACAACTGACTAATTATGGGGAGGATTGGGCATTCCATGCAGATTAAGGGCAAGCAGCTAATTATACCCACAAGTGGCTAACAGCAGCTACAATTAGTTGTTTATAGGAGCAATTATTGGTGTAGCCAATTTTGTACCCCAAAATAATTACAGGTGCAAACTCTCACATGCCATTAGAAGCCCTGTCTTTCAAAAGACTGGCTTGTATATGTAAATGTCTGCATTAGTTCACCAAGATAGAGAAATAACTAGAAAGATCCAAAATTTGAGATGCCCAAAGTGTTATCAGCATTAAAACTGTGTCTAATAAATGTATTTTTATGCTTGACAAAGTGTAGTTAATTTACTTCATATGCTCTCTTGAGACTTGAAGCATTAGAGAAATTCAGCATTAGATGAGGCTGAGAGTAAGCATTAGAGAAAAATGTTCTGAAATATGAACAAGACAATATATATTAAAATTATTATTGTTCAGCTTCTAGGTTGATTTCTTTGCCGTTGAGTCCACATTCAGTCTTTAAGGGAGAAGATCACCAGGTCTTTTCTCCCTTGGAGTGGCTGGTGGTTTCAAACCATCTACCTTTTGGTTAGCAGTTGAATGCTTAACCACTGCGCAGCTAGGGCTCCTTCTAAAGTATATAAAAACTGAAACCCCAAACTAAACAAATAAAAAACCCAAACCAGTTGCCCTCGAGTTGATTCTGACTCATGGTGATGCCATGTGTCCAGACTAAAACTATGCTCATAGGGTTTTCAAGGCTGTGACTTTTCAGAAGACTGCAGGCCTTTCTTCCAAGGTGACTCTGGATGGGTTCGAACTGCTAACCTTTGGGTTAGTAGTTGAGTGCTTAACCATTGTGCACCACCCAGGGACTCCTAATGTATATAATGATATGAAAAATATTGTATGTTTTCTATTATTTTTCCATATTAGGAGTTTCTCACTAAAAAAAAAAAAAAAAATTCTGATTATCATTTTGTTCCATGGTGGATCATTATTTCCTTGGAGCCACAGTACAAACATAAAATGACCTATTCAGGATCAGTCAAGGCACATTTATTTTGAAGCTATAATGTCATTTGATTTTGAAAAGCAAGTACATGTGAGACTCAATGAGATTGCAATCTACCCATGACCTGGTATTTTCAGAACTGAATCAAATTTATGAAATCCTCTTGGTTGAATCACCCAGATAAATGATTGCTTGATCAGCAAATGGAGTTATTTATGAGCCTCAAAGTGAATTTTAGGTGAGGAAAACAGAAGACGGTCTGGGTGAGACTACGGTGTCTTGATTTTGGCTCCATCAGTACAGAGCTGTTGAGCCCTGACTATGCTTCTCATTTCTTTCTCTGACCTTAAGCGTTTTGCCTCCAGGAACAGAAAGTTGTTTTATTTATTTTTACTGGAGGAAAGAGACAGATCTGGGCATGAATTCCAGCCCCACCACTTACTAGCTCTGTGACCTCATGCAAATTCCTCAATCTCCTGGAGTCTCAGTTTCCTCCTCCAAGTTGTTGTTGTGTACCTTCAGGTTGATTCCAAATCATAGTGACCCTACAGGACAGAGAACTGTCCCATAGGATTTTCTAGGTTGTTGTCTGTCTTTCCAGGTAGACTGTACACTCCGTATGGTTCCTTCTCTGTCTTGTTCATGCTGTACACCAACGCTTGGTGTATAGGTGCTTTGTAAATATGTGTTCAGCGATAACAACTGTTCCAAGATGAAAAGAATTCTATCCCACAGAGACTGGAAAAGTGCCCTTGTTGTTTACCACAGTGAAATGATTCAAATACGTTAGAGGTATACACAAGTATCAGAAGTTGCAAAATACAGCAAGCTTCCTTGTTCACTATAAAAGTATGCAAATTAAATATTTAATAAATTTAAAATAGTGTTCACTTTTAGGTAGTGGTGCAAACAGTTAACGTGCTCTACTGCTAACAAAATTTTGGTGGCGTGAGTCTCTCCAGAGGCTCCTTGGAAGGCAGTCTACTTCTGAAAAATCAGCCTTTGAAAATGCTATAGAGCGCAGTTCTACTCTTCCACACACGGGGTCACCATGAGTTGAAATCGACTCTGTGGCAACTGGTTTGGTTTTCTGTATCTGCATGGTGAAAAAGAGCTTCACAACTTATGAAAAAGTTGGTTGTATTCCTTTCTCATGAAAAAATAATAAAATGATAACATCCGTTTTACGATACCTAACTGTATTGGTTTACATATTAAAACATCCAAAATATTAACAGACATTGATTGCTAAGAAGCCAGGGAACCTGACATGACTCCCTTTTTGACTGATGCTTCCACCATGGAATTCGGTGTGTTAACACCCAGGTTGTTGATTCCAAAAAAACCCAAACCAACTGCCGTCGAGTTGATTCCAATTCATAACAACCCTATAGGACAGAGTAGAACTGCCCCACAGAGTTTCCAAGGAGTGCCTGGTAGATTCGAACTGCCGACATTTTCAGTTAGCAACTGTAACTCTTCCCCACTATGCCACCAGGGTTTAAATTGTTGGTGAGGCAGGAGTTCTCTTCTGCAGAGCTCATCTTGTAATCTGCATCAGGGTTAGGTTATGTGCGTCTGACTTCCCCACATCAGGTAAGTCTTGTATGTGTCAGGAAAAAATCAGTTTTGAGATCTTTTCTTTGTAAAGTTAAATGGCTTTCAAAGCCATCTTTGGAACTTCAGCCAGAAACACTGGACTGCAAAATCAGAAGGATTAAGCCTTCAAAACAGAAAGTAATTACTGGAAATCTAGCAGGCTTTCTACTGTCTCCAAAGTAGAAGAATCACCATATGAAGCTAGAGTGACTTTTAAAATCTAGATCTTGAAACTGGAAAGACTTCCAAATTTTAGACTGGGTAGTCATTGCAAAATGTATGTATCTGACCCAAAGAGAGGCAATGTTGACTCAAATTGTGGAGATCTTCAGACAACCATCTAGTTCTTACCTCCTGCCACTGGTATAGGTTTCTTTGGGACAGTTCTACCCTGTCCTATAGGGTCTCTATGAGTCAGAATTGACTCCACAGCAATGGATTTTTTTTTTGGGCGGGGGTTTTGGCCACTGGTGTATTAACTTGCGTAATAAAACCAATAGAGGACCATTCCAAAAAACCAAACCAAACCTAATTCTGTGGAGTCGATTCGGAGTCATAGTGACTCTATAAGACAGAGTAGAACTGCCCCACAGGGTTTCCAAGGAGTGGCTGGTAGATTTGAACTGCCAGCCTTTTTGGTTAACAGCCAAGTCTTAACCACTGTGCCACCAGGGCTCCAGAGGACCATTAGATGTGTGAAAATATCTGTGACTTGAACCCTAAATTTTGAACCCATCAGTGACATAAAATTAGTAGAAATGAATACAACTGATAAATATTTTTAAAAACTATAAATAGCCACCAATTTGAACTGCTAGTAGGGACTGAAATGCTGAAAAGTTTCTCTCTTCCAACCAAATATCTTTCCCAAGAAATGTGACTTGGGCTTGTTCCCTGTTCCCCAGTAAAACCAGCCTCTGAGCCCTTGTGGACTTCTTCTCTCTCAGGCCTGGGATCTTGGGGGCCTGGAGAACAATGAGCCTGGATCCCTGGGCCACTATTTGGCTGCTTTTCCACACCCTGAGTGAAGACTCTTTTTCCATTAGTGGAAGGCTGTGGTTTTGACCTTCAAGAGAGATGTTCTTTATCAAGAGACCATGGAGGCAGTTTCCAAGGTATCCAAAAAATCATGTGTGCATCTCCCAACCTTTATTCTATTTTCAAAGGCAACCAAAGGCAATGCAAAGAGCCTCTGTTTTAAGAGGCTTACCAAGAAACGGGCACTTATTGTACCTGAACATGTGCCTCGAGGTTCTAAGAATTGGTGAGGTAAACTACCACTTCATTTTGCTATGGAATAAAAGCAAGGCAATGATGTCCACTTTTGTTTATGAATATGTCATGACTTTTAAATCCTAGTTCCTTGTCAGTTTAGTGACTGAATCTCAGCTGATTCTCATTTGAGGCTATTATTTTTCTGTTGCTGTGTCATGCTTCTGGTTCGCCTCCTCCAAGCCAGCAGCACAAGTGTCCCTATGAACATGAACCAGACCAATAAGAAAATTGTTGCAAAAAATGTGTATGTACTACATTTCTATGCATGGACTATAATGTATTCCAACTCCCAGTAAAATCAGTTTTACAGTTTCTGGTGAAACATGTTTTCATGATTTTCCCCATTCTGGTAGCTGGCAATTTCCATCTTGAATGTGACATTTTCCAACTCTTCCTGCAGAAAAATGGGATACAGATCCCTTGGGTGGAAGGGGGCCTTGTCCCAGGAGGTGCCCAGCTGTACCTGGGCCTCAAGTTTCCTGTGTGGAGTAGGATTCTCTCTACAAGTGGCTGGTTTGAGTAGATTTACAGCTTCTGCCTCAAGGAGAGAATGCAAAATTCAGACAATCCTGTAAGAGATACAATCATGCCACCCCCCTTTGGTCTGTGCTTAAAGACATTTCATGGCTACCCACTGCCTACAAATTCCATAGTAGGGAATACAAGGACATCCACAAGATTGCCTCTACCTGTGGTCAGCATGCACTATCCCTGACCCCTTCCACTCCTGCCCTTATTCCCCACTATATTGCTTACTTTTCAATCCACAAGCTGTATGCATGCAATTTTCTGCATTTGCTCATATTACCACTTGCTAGTATGTATACCCTTATATATCTGCTTGGCAAATATCTAATCACCTTGCCTGGCCCATTTTGGATACCAAACTTTTTTGGTATATTTGCTGAAGCTAGGCCCTTACCCCCATCCTTTTCCTACAGCTAAGTGATAAATTAACTTGTCCATACTGGTCAGGCTGCTTGGGAGTTGAGTACGGATCTCAGATCTACCACTGTGGTAGAGATTGCTAGCTATCCACCCAAACCCATCCACCCTCCTTTTCCATAATAACATAGTTGTAGGTGGGCATACAGTTATCCAGCTAAGAACTGTAATTCACAGTCCTCCTGGGGCTAGAGATGCCAAGTGACTGGGTACTGGCCACTGGCCCACATGTGGGAGTTCTGGGTGCCATGTCCAGGACAGGACTTGAGCCTCTCCCATTGGGTGCTTCTGGCTCCTGCCCCTTACTCTCCTGGAGCTTCAACCAGGCAGATGAGAACAGGGGATGGCAGAGGAGCCAGAGAAAAGGAACTGGGACTTGGAGTGACCTCATGAAGCAGAACAGCCCATCTCTCTTCCACTTTTTTGTTAGGTTGCTCTCTCTCTCTCTCTCTCATTTGAAACCACTCGATCTTTTACCTATCTACACCATATATTGGTTTTGTGACCTTGGGCAATTGACTTGATCACATTTTCTGCATCTGCAAAATGGACATGGTGACTTCATATGATCTTTGTGAGGATTAAATGAATTAATCCATGTAAATCCTCAGTCTGAGTCTTGTTCCAGAGTCAGTGCTGAATGAAGATGAGATATGATGATCATAGTGATGATGCTGACTGTTTTTAATATCTCTAGAATCACGTTTTTGTCTATGAGCCAGTCTCCCTGACTCAGACTATGAGGTCTGGGGGTAGGGACCGTGTGGTATTTTTGTCTTATCCCCAGGGCACGGGCTATGAGGTCTGGGGGTAGGGACCATGTGGTATTTTTGTCTTATCCCCAGGGCACAGGCTGTAGTAGACTCCCCCCAAAAAAGCGTTGAGTCTATGCCCATCGAGAGGCTGTTAAGTGTCCAGGGGGCCTCCTTTCCTGCCCCCCTCCTTTCCCCTGGCCTCCTGCCTAGACTACTGCAGGCCCAGAGATCTCCAGCCTCTCCCCGCATCAGTGTCCATCAGAAGGCCTGGGAAACAAGCAAACCACTGTTTGCCAGGTCTGGCAAGGTTTTAGGGTTTCTAGCTGGCAGCTATGTGTTCTCAAGGTCTGCTTACCCATTTCTTTGTTTATTACTTTACTCCTTCAATGAGTATTTATTGAGTAGCTATTACACTTGGCAGAGTCTCTGGGTGGTACAAACAGTTCAAGCACTTGGATGCTAAACAAAAGGTTGGAGGTTCGAGTCCACCAAATGGCACCTATGGAGCACAATTCTACTCTGACACACATGGGTTCACCATGAGTTGGAGTTAACTCTATGGCAACTGTTATTATGTCTGGCACTAAGCTAGGGATAAGGATAGTTTGTGTGAATAGAGCACACGTGGTCCCTTTTTACAGCTCTTGTCTTTCTTGGTGAGGAAGACAAATGATAACTGAATAATCATATGCATAGTCTAGAAAATGGAGGATGGGAGGAAAAGACATGAAGGGAAGAAAAGGATCACGTGCTGGGAAATGACTGAGAGGGAGTGGCCTGGGAGGTGCTGTTGAATCTGCAGCCTGAACTCTGTTAGCCTGTTCATGCTATTTTCCATCAGCTTGGGTCAAGTTCAGTAACAGCCTAGTGGAGTGCCTTGTGTTGGACCCTCACCTCCTGACTGGAACATGTTCACTCCTTCCAGGAGTTCACACCTGACTGGAGCACTAGTTAACAGGAGTTGCTGGTGCTAGCCTCTGACACAGATCTCTGAGGAAATCAGAACCCACCAGCTGCAAATGCGAGCTGGAATTCTGGAGAGATGCAAAAGATTCATTTTTTTTTTTTTTTTTGCAAAGATCAAAGATTTTGCAGGTAGTTTATAACTTAACCTACTCAGAATATACCACTAAATGTAATGAAATATTTTTGTTTCTTAGGGCTGCTACAAATTAGGTGGTTTAGGATACTGTAAATGGCACGGCTAAAAGTAACAGAGATTAATTCTCTTTATAATTCTGGAGGCCAGAAGTCCCAAATCAAGAGTTGGCTGGGCCATGCTCTCTTCGATATTCTAGGAAACAAATCTGTTCCATGCCTCTCTCCTAGGTTCTGATGGCTTCCAGTCACCCTTGGCATCCTTTGGCTTGTAAATACATTACTCCCATCTCTGTCTCTGATTCCACATGGCCACCTTCCCTCTGTGTGATCATCTCTCTTCTTTTCTTCATATCAGGACAGCAGGCATTTTGGATTAGAGCCCACCTTCATCTAACATGACCTCACCTTGACTAGATTACAGAGGCAAAGACCCTATTTCTAAATAAGGTTGCATTCACTGGTATCAGTGGTTAGGAGCTGAACATAACTTTTTGGGAGACATGAATCAACCCACAACATGAAAGATCTTGAGAACTTCTGAGTAAAATTTGTGATAATTTTATCTATGAGGAAAAATAAGAATAACCCCCTGTTTCTACTGGGCTCCGCTGGGAAACAATGTAGGCTCTGACTTGGAGTTGAAGGGGTGGATTTATCTTTCTTTGTAGCTGAGTTCTCTAGAATGTACATGAGTATGTTGAGGCAACTTATTAGAGATTTTTTGTTTTGATTTGGTTTCTTTAATCATTATTCACTACAGCTGAGTGGGAAGAAAGAGGACGTGAACTAGCATTTATTGAGAACCTTGCCCAGCAGACTTACTATGGATAATTAGCTATTACAAGGCAAAGTTTTCCACAATGATATTTTATAAAATTGTTCCAGCTTTCTAGCTAGTGTAAATATGCCTGATTGTTTTTGTTCCAATTTCTTTTTTGGTCCTCTATCTCTTGGTAGGAAACCCTGGTGGCATAGTGGTTAAGTGCTATGGCTGCCAACAAAGAGGTCAGCAGTTTGAATCCTCCAGGCCCTCCTTGGAAACTCTATGGTGCAGCTCTACTCTGTCCTATAGGGTCGCTATGAGTTGGAATTGACTCAATGGCAGTGGATTTGGTTTTTGGGTTTTATCTCTTGGTAAAACCACTCTTCAAGCTGAATGCTTAGCAATTATTACAGACAACTAACTCCAAACTCTAATGTAGAAAACTCATGAGGAGTGCTTCCTAAATGACCAGCCTTGTTACAAATATCCTACACTCTGCTTTCCATGATCACAGTGGCTGACGCAGGGCTGTCTGGGGAGTCATTGTTTAGAGAGAAGGAGGATGTGCATTTGTTGAGTTTAAGTGGGACCCTGTTTAGGTTCCCTGTTGCCTTTTTGGCTGCCAATCAAAGATTCAAACTGAAATTCTAGATCCTTGTATTTCAATGAGTATCACTTAAATAAATGAGTTTCACTTAAATAAAAGTACTGCTGTTTGCAAGAGTTCAGAATGACCTCCTTACCTACCGTTTTGATTGCCTACCGTTTTATCAGTAGAACTTCACTTTGACACTTTGCCCTGGCACAGATATGAAGCGTTGTCTGGAATCACCGCATCCAGGTACTTTAGCTATTGAAGTGCCTACAAAAAGGACATCATCTCCAAGGGGGAGTCTTACCTGCAAGGCGGCCCCTCTACCCCTTGCACTTTGAAATATAGTATTGCTTGAGGCTCACAGCCATGGCTGCAAGCGAGACTCATCTAGGTAGGTTCAAATGACATGGTCTAACTCCTGGGGTTCTAATTTAATTGTCTGGGGGTGGGACTGAAACTATTCATGTTTTAAAAAAGCATTCCAGTTTATTCTAATCTGCATGAAGGTTGAGGTTATTTCCACGAAGACTTTTCAAGAATCAAAAAGATAAAACATGGTTTATTCCTCTTATTCTCCAGTTTCAATGGCTCAGAATGATATTTTTTTGTCAGTCACTGCAGGTGAGAAACAGAAATGGGCCTGTTGTCTAATTAATTATTGCATCAAGCACTCAATGTATAAACATGCAGAAAAACATGGTAATAATGATACCTTCCACATACAGTGGAGCCCCATGTGGTGAAAGTAATCGGTGTGCTTGGCTGCTAACCAAAAAGTTGGAGGTTTGAGTCCACCCTGAGGTGCCTCCAAAGAAAGGCCTGGCAACCTACTTCCAAAAAATCAGCCATTGAAAACCCTATGGAGCACAATTTAACTTTGACGCACATGGGGTCACCGTGAGTTGGGGTCAACTCAACAATAATTGGTACCAGACCAAAAACACCCAGAATCCATAGCTATCAAGTCCACTCAGACTCATAGCAATCCTACAGGACAGAATAGAACTGTCCAGTAGGGTTTTCAAGGAGCTGATGTTGGATTCAAACTATCAACCTTTTGGTTAGCAGCCAAGCTCTTCACCGCTGTGCCACCAGGGCTCCTATATTGGACCGGATATAGTAAATTGCCAGTCTCAGTTGCCTCAAATTCTCTTCTATCCATAAATAAGCCAAATCTCTCATAATAGATTAGTTTCATAACCACTCAGAGACGCCAACGAGAAGCGATCATCGGCAGTGCCCGTGCCTAAGAACTTTTGAGATTGTGAAAAACAGTTTAGCTAGAGTTGTTGTAGAGAGCACTGTACTGATTGCCAGGTATGTGAAAGTCCCCCAGACACAGGCACAATGCTGGTTTGGATTTGTACTCACAGCTGAAACCATGCTAGCTGTGCCTGCAGCTGTTAATCTCACTTAGCAAAGAGAAGACAGTATGTATTTTAATCATTTGTCTATAAATATCAGGATTATATTCAAATCCTATTTAAAGGCTGTATTGCTATTTGTATTTTAAGGCCTGGTGGGTCTTTTTCAAATCTGGAAAAATGACTTTAGGTTTGTGAAAAGAGATAAGCAACAGTGCGTGAACTTCTCTGCTTGAAAAGTGAGCGGATGCGCTATGAATAACTGGCTGTCCCAAGGCAAGTTTTTCCACCATGATGTTTCATAATAGTGCTCTGACTTCCACTGCAGAGGGATTTGAAGGAAGGAAATCTAGTTTTTATGGAAATCTACCTTTGGTTTCTCAATTAAGAGAAGATAATTAAGTTCATCTAAGTAAAAACTTTGACATTTACTGATATGGTCTATTTGTGACTCTTACTGCTGAACTCCATTTTTTATGACAGAAGTAGAGACTCTAGCTTAGAAAGAACCTCTTGAGCGCTCCTCTTGATGTATACCTGAAACACACCATTTTCATTTCTCCGCGGTGGTGTTCTTCAAGTTTGGACTTTGTTTCACCTCATCTGGGGCATTTTTAAGAGTCTTTAAATGTTTTGGCTCAGATGCAGTGCCCTGGAACCTGGGAATATGCATTCTTAATAGACATTTCCCATTCCCCTGGATGAGCCTCATGTAGATTGGAGAGAGAGAAGCACCAGTTCAGGCCAGAAGGTGGCACATTCCATTTGCAGGTGGTTCAGGGACCACCATGGGTGGGAAGCGAAGGGAAACTACTCTCAGCTCCCATGAAAGTGGCTAGGACTCTTCCCTTTTTGAGCAGCCCGGGCATCTTTGTTAATAAATATGAAAACTTCTTTGATTGTAGAATATGGATAAATATTAAATGGGTGATAGTTTCTGACTCCATCCTCCTTCTGAATTAGTCTGTTTAGGATTGCGTGATTATTCGTGAAGACCTTTTCTGCAGTGTGTCATGGTCCAGAAGAAGTTCTGCCACAGATAATCTTTAATTTTGTTTTCTAAATTAACCGCATGCCTCCAGGAGCAGTCAGCAGACTTGAACATGAACGAAAGCTTTGAAAAGAAATGCCTGGTTTACAAACACCGCATGCGTGGCGGGGCCAACCAGACCCTGGTGTCGGGGGAAGGGCTTTATAAAACATCATTAACTTAGAAATGCCTGGCTTTAGACAAAGGAGCCAAATGTCTCAGTGTATGCTCAGCTGATGCCAGTGTACTGATCTACAAACCACACATTGGTTTAGATGGGTCCAGGTTATGAAGCTAGCAGAACTCTAATTTTAAAACCTGATAAGAATGTGCAATTTTGCTTAAGACATGAATTATATATTAAAAAAAAAAAAAAGCACTATCCCATTGAACCTGGCAGTATGTTAAATGGATAATATATTATGGCTAATAAAATTTTTAAAAAATTCAACATAATTATATCAACAATTATTATAATTTAATCAATAGATGCCAAAGTTATTTTCTAAAAATTCAGCAGCTATTACTAATAAAGTTGCTGTAGCAAAATCTATTTAATATGATAAAATTTATATCTGAAACCCAACAATAAACATGGTATTAAATGGTGAACTACTGCAACTATTTTGTCACATTCAGACGCAATGCATAAATTCCCACTATCATCAGTGTTATTCAGCATTATTTTGGAGGTTTTAGCTAATGCAATAAAGCAAGAAAATGAAATTAGTTGAACTAATTATTGAAAAAGAAAAGATAAAATTATCTTTATTGGCAGAAAATATGATCGCATACTTGGTAAACCTAAGAGAAGCCACTAAAATCTATTAGAATTAATGAAACTACATCGATATTCACAGCTTCTCAATTGTGGTAATAATCAGTTGAAAATGGAACGGTTAAAACATAGATTCACAATACTATAATACAAAACAATACACTGAGAAAAAAATTAACAAAAAGATGTAGAAATCAAGTGAAGAAAATTTTAAAATCTTATCGAAGGTCAAGAAGAAGACATTAATTAGAAAGAACAGTGAGTAATATTTTTATCATACAATAGCAAAAAGTTTCAAACTTTCTCAGCTTAATATACACCTTTAATAACATTCTAATTAGAATTTCCATCAATTTGTTTTTTTTTTTGAGAATGGGTAAGGATTGTGACAGATGATTTTAAAGTTCATGTGGGAAAATAAATACTGAAAGTAGTCAAGAAAACTTTTCATGAAAAAACAGGTATGAAAAAACAAAGTAAACATTCAATGAATATTTACACTCCAAGGGATTTTGGAAACCCCCAAACTGTAAAGGAAATAGTTACATTGTCTGGGTAAATACATTTGCAGCACATATGACAGGCAAAGAATTAGTCTACAAAGTTCTAAATGATGAGAGACAAACACCTTAATAAAAAGATGGGAAATTGACATGAACATAGAGTTTAAGGAGGAGGAAATCCCAATAGACAGTAAACTGAATGTTATGAACTGAGCTGTTTTTCTCCAAAAGATGTTGAAATCCTAACTCCCAGTACTTGTGAACGTGATCTTGTTTGGAAAGAAATAGGCCTTCGAAAATGTTATCAGTTATGTTAACATGAGGTCATACTGGAGTAGGGTGGGTCTTAATTCAACCTGAGTGACTATAACAGAGAAGAAGACACAGAGAGACAGAGGGAAGAACACCAAGGTGTGTCTGGAACTGCTACAGGCTAGGAGAAAGGCATGGAGCAAATTCTCCCTCCAAGCCTTAGAAGGAATCAACATGGCCAACCAGCTGATCTTGGACTCTCGGCCTTCAGAACTAGGAGAAAATACTATTATTGTAAGCCACCTAGACTGCAGAGTAGCATGAGTAACAGGACCTCATAAAAGAAGAGCTTCATGTGTGAGTGCATATGTTTTTTATGGTAGCCCTAGGAAATGAATGAGTTTAGTAAAAGATGTTTAATTTCTCTCACAATGAAAGAACTATAAATGAACATGAGACATAATGGTCTTATCTGCAAAATCAAAGCTGTAGTATAGATAACATCAAAAGGTATAAAATATAACATTATCGAAGATGTAGGCAAATGGCCACTACCGCATATTGCTGATGGGAATATAGATTACTACAGCTTTTGTGGAAAATAATCTGGAAATATTTATGAAAATTAAAAGTGCACATGTCTTTAGACCCAGCAATCTTACGCTTGGGAATCTATCCTTCTGAAATAAAGGCATTTAAAATGTAAGGGCTTAATGTATGAGATGAAATTTTATAGCATTAGTTTTAGTGGCAAAGAATAAAGAAAAGAAAAAAGGCTTGAATATTCAGTAATAGCAAAATAATTCAGTAAATGGTAGTGTATGTGTAGCATGGAATATTTTACAGCATCAAAAATGAGTGTATTATGTTTCTATCTTTTGATCTAGATGCTGTCAATGACATTGTTAAGTGACAAGAGTGAGTTGCAGAGTTGCATGAATAATAGGACCCCAGGTCTTAAAAAAGAAAAACATTATGTGTGTATATATATGTTTTCTCGGTGATACGAGCACCGAGAAAAGTATAGATACATTTAGAAAAATCTCTTTGCCATGATTACTCAGGCTGGTAGATGACACAGGCTTCTCAAAGGAGCAGACGAGATGGTTAACGTTTTCTTTAAAGTCATAACAATTATCACAATCAATCCCAACACAAACACAAAAGAATGATAAGCTGTAAGCTTGGAGGAGGAAGAGGAATGGTGGGGAAAAGTTCCAGGTAAGGGAAACACCACAGGAGAAAGCCTAGAGGTGAAAATTAAAATGACTTGAGAATGGGTAGAATACATCATACCTTGAACATCCTTGTAAGGCAGGTAGATGAGTTCGGTTTGGGACTGAAACCAATGACAAGCCATTGACTGCGTTTAAGCTAGGTAGAGTTGTGATCGGAGTCCCTGGGTGGTAAAAATGGTTAAGAAGCTTGGATGATAACTGAAAGGTTGGTGATTTGAGTCCACCCAAAGGCACCTTGCAGAAAAAGCCTAGTGATCTACCTCCCAACAATCAGCTATTGAAAACCCTATGGAGCACATTTCAACCGTCATACACATGGGGTTGCTCTGAGTTGGAACTCACTCGACAGATGCTGGTACAGGTAGAGCTGTGATGAGATTTGAATTTTAGAAGTGATTTTGACAGTGGAGAAAAGGGCAGACTGAAGATGGCAGAGGTAAGAAAAGGAGACCAGTAGGGAGGCTGCTGTAATAGTTGAACTAAAAATACTGAAGGCCTGGGCAGGGACAGACCAGGAATGGGAGGCAGAGAAATGAGAGGATCATTTTGAATACAAAACCTCTAGGCCTTTATGATAATTGATGTGATTGAAGAGGGATAAGGAAAAGTTTAAGTTAGATTGGCCCAATGGCTTGATGTTCATACGTTAACAGAGACATGGAAGGAACAAGGAGACAGGTTGAGTCAAGTGGGGAGAATAATGGGTTCCACTTGGACTGTTGAACTGGCTGTCCGTACCTTATCTCACTTAATGCTCTGCCTCATTGCCCGAAGTGCATTGCCCCCAAGGTGGCACCTTTGCAGGAGGTGACACTCAATTGGCTGGTTTGCTTCTAATGTGTTAGTTTAAATATCAGTTGCATTGCTTTACTGTCACACTCCCAAGTCATGGAGGAAATGGCAGCTACAAAGGCACGTGATGAGTCTCCTGGCTCTTCCTTGTGCAAACTAGCAATACATCCATTGTTAGAGGCACTTCCACCTCAGCGTGGCTTTTATAGCAGCTGCAGTCATTTCAGCTCGGCTGAGGCAGTGCTCCCTCCCCCCACTACCCCCTTGCATGACTTTCAGAGAAGAGGCCCAGCTTCATCTCGCTTGTGCCACAGGGATCCGGGCTGAGCACTCCCCACTACTCAGGGAGGAGACCTGTGTTATCAGTGTCTGCCTAGCAACTGAAAGGTGACACGTGGGGCTTTCTTTTCAACCCATTTCCTCTTGATGAGAGGAAGGGATTCTCCTGCGAGTTATTACCTGAAATAATACCATATGGTAAAATGTAAACAACATCTGCATATTCATGTAATAATTTCATCTGTTTAATTAGTTCCAGCAAAGCAGTTTACCCTCTGAGGCCCTTGCTGTCAGCTCGGCGCTCATACATCCAGGGCTGGCTGTCGGGCCTGACAGCCTTCTATTGTTCATTCTCTGCTTCCACCTCTGCAGTTACTGTAAGTGAATCTTCGGAGGGGTGGGGTATCTGTCCCCACCGATCCAGATATGAGGAGGGGGGAAGCTGTCAGCTTGGTGTAGGGATACTAAAGACAGCCTTGACGGATCAGGAGGTTCTGGAAAGAGAGAGAGAGGAGATTATTTCTTTTCCTTTCCTAATTTGGATGTTAGTGTAGGCAAGTTCTTGGGGTAAACCCAAAACCCATTACCATCAAGTCAATTCCGACTCACAGTGACCCTATAGGGCTGGGTAGAACTGCCCCAGAGGGTTTCCAAGTCTGTAATCTTTAGGAAAGCAGGCTGCCACATCTTTCTCCCCTGGGCTCTTGGGGTAAAGAGGTGTTAATTCTTTGTGCGATGACCCAAGTGGAAAACTTCTAAGTCAGATCAACAACACAGCAGAAAGAGGGACCTTGTCCTATTTTGCTAAATCTCAGGGCATGTGACACCACATTTGTTTAGTTAAACATGAGCCATTAAATAAATAAATAAATAACAAAACCCTAACCCTTTGCTGTTCAGTAGGTTCTGACTCACAGAGACCCTATAGGACAGAGTAGAACTGCCCCATAGGGTTTCCAAGGAGCGGCTGGTGGATTTGAATGGCCGATCTTTTGGTTAACAGCCATAGTTCTCAAACACTGTGCTATCGGGGCTCCTGAAGCTATATAACCAAAAAAAAAAAGCCAAACCTGTTGCCGTCTAGTCGATTCTGACTCATAGCGATCCTACAGGACAGAGTAGAACTGCCTCATAGAGTTTCCAAGGAGTGCCTGGTATATAGAGCTAGACAAAGGGGTCCTAGAGACTTGGGGAACTGCACAGACGTCTATGTTGTAAGAAGCTGAAAATGTGGAAGTGAATAAACACACATACATACACAGTAGGGATGTGCTGAGCTGTCCAAGGAATAATGTTATTTTGGTCTGTCACAACAAATTATGGATAACACTGCAGAGAACGGGAATCCCCGAACACCTAATTGTGCTCATGAGGAATCTGTTCATGGATCAAGAGGCAGTCGTTCAAATAGAACAAGGGAATGCTGCATGGTTTAAAATCAGGAAAGGTGTGCGTCAGAGTTGTATCCTTTCACCACACATATTCAGTCTGTATGCTGAGGAAATAATCTGAGAAGCTGTAGTATATGAAGAAGAACGGGGCATCAGGATTGGAGGAAGACTCATTAATAGCCTGTGTTGTGCAGATGACCGAACCTTACTTGCTGAAAGTGAAGAGGACTTGAAGTGCTTACTAATGAAGACCAAAGACCACAGCCTTCAGTATGGATTACACCTCAGCATAAAGAAAACAAAAATCCTCACAACTGGACCAATAAGCAACATCATGATAAATGGAGAAAAGATTGAAGTTGTCAAGGATTTCATTTTACTTGGATCCCCAATCAACACCCATGGAAGCAGCAGTCAAGAAATCAAAAGATACGTTGCATGGGGCAAATCGGCTGCAAAGGACGGCTTTAAAGTGTTGAAGAGCAAAGATGTCACCTTGAAGACTAAGGTGCGCCTGACCCAAGCCATGGTAGTTTGAATTGCATCATATGCACGTGAAAGCTGGACAAATGAATAAGGAAGACCAAAGAAGAAATGATGCCTTTCAATCGTGGTATTGGTGAAGAATATTGCATATACCATGGACTGCCAAAAGACCAAACGAATCTGCCTTAGAAGAAGTGCAGCCAGCATGCTCCTTGAAAGCAAGGATGGCGAGACTGCGCCTTACATACTTTGGACATGTTGTCAGGAGGGATCAGTCCCTGGAGAAGGACATCATGCTTGGTAAAGAAGAGGGTCAGTGAAAAAGAGGAAGACCTTCAACGAGATGTATTGACACAGTGGCTGCAACAATAGGCTCGAGCATAGCAACGATTGTGAGGATGGCACAGGGCTGGGCAGTGTTTTGTCCTGTTGTATGTAGGGTCACTATGAGTCAGAAGCGACTCAATGGCACCTAACAACAACAACTCCTTTCCCCACAACAGAATTGGAAGTGATCTAACAAGTCATTTTGATTAGTGATTCTTCACTCGGAGGCTCTTGTCAAAATGCAGATTCTGGTTCAGCGGGTCTGAGAAAGCACCCAGGATTCTGCATTTCTAACAAGTTCCCAGGTGATGCCCATGCTACTGGCTTATGGGCCACACTATTAATGACAAGGATAGAGACAACTAACTCATTTTGAGTCAGTGGTGGTTTGTGTGTGACTCTGTTGCTGAACGGGTTTCAATAGCTCTTCCAGATTAAGATGGACTAGGGAGAAAGGCCTGATGATCTATTTCCAAAAATCAGCCAATGAGAATTCTATGGAATGCAATAGCCAACCCACAACCGATCATGTGGCTGGCTTAGGGCTGGACAGCATTTTCCTTTGCTGTGTATGGAGTCACTGTGAGTTGGGGACCCGCTTGAAGGTAGCTAACAAGAACAACTCATTTTACAGATGAGCACAAAGACCAGAGAGATGAAGTGACATGTCCAAGGTTACCTAGCTCTTTAAGATCAATCGAAGACTAGAACACTGACTTTATTTGAAGCCTAGGCAATCTTTAAAAAAAAGAAAGTTTTTAAAATCTTTTATACATGCTTAAGACATGCTGAGCTGATTTTCTCCGGAATCATATAATAAATATGAATAGCCATACACTTCAGCTTCCGAATGACGAATGACTTCTCTTTAACCTCTAAGTTCAGGTTGACATAAGAAGTAAGGTGATAAACTTGATCATTTCTGTAGGTGTAGATCTTCTAAAAGAAGAATTCCAGGATATCGTCATACTTCTTAAGATGGACAGATATCAGAGAACCTGGAATCAGCTAGAGGCCCTGAGATTTCCCGAATCCAGGCAGATTTACTCTGCTCTATGACATTCCCCTCAAATCATTTTCCAGATTTGGTTTGAGAATCCTTTGTGATAGGGAAGGAACAGATTCTTGGGACATTACGGTGCACATTTTGACAACAAGCTGAATGTTGTTTATGTTCCTTTGACTGACCTAAAATAGTCCCACAATTTGGGTATGAGTCTACTCTCTGGAGCGATCAGAACTATTGAAATGCGATGCAGAATTTGTGTGTATGTGCTTTTTGCTAGGGAGAAGGTGGCCCCAAAAAGAAAACCGTAGAACTCGAGTCTAGAGATTTATCTGCCCTGTATCTACAAAATGATACTATTTTAAAAGAGTAATTCTATACTATAGACACTTTATCATGGATCTAGTTGATTTCATCTTAAAAAAAAAACCCTCATTAAATATGGAGCTAAGCAGCCCCTCCATTTCTGCTTGTCAGCAGTAAGGATTGGGCATACCCACCTTCAAACTAACTAGAAGCTGTGACTTAGTTGTCACTTTGCCTTGCATTTGCAGTGTTTTTTTTTTTTTTTTCTATTCTAGGTAGAAATTCTACAACTAATGGAAACCCGCTCCCCCGCCCACCAAAGTACAATAAAATTGTTCTTTTAAGCTTCTCCTTCCATTAAGTGGTTCATATGTGGAGATTTTTATGCAGCCCTTAAAGTGATGCCTAAATTAGTGCTCAGAAAAGTCAATTATACTTTTAAAGCTACTGTCTATAATTGTTATGGTCTTCTTGTGCACGTATCCAAATTGTTTCTAATGGGCATTTCAGGGCATGGGGGTTAATGGTATCCTAGCGAGGCAAAAATGCTGGCCAAAGCAGGGTTAATTTATCAAAATAACTTTGCATGGTGTTGTCTCAAAGCAATTTTAGTGTTCTCCAAGTCTATTTAACTCCTAACTGGTCTTTTACAGGATCATTAAGTGGGGTATACTATTAAAAAAAATTTTTTTTTAAGTTGCTTTATATCAACGCAGTTATTTTAAATAGTTTGGCTTCAAATCTACCCAGGCTAAAGATTTCACTTCTACTATTGAAATTGAGAACACTCCCTACCAAAGATGAAAACCTAATTAAGCTACTTTTGATATCTTATTTTGTCACTGCTTTGCTTTTTCTCCCCCATAATCTTGATAAGGGAAACATCCATGTCCAGATTTACTGGTCTCTGACTAATCCAATGGTGTTCACCATGGCATCGGTCATGATCAATAACTAATTATTAAACCAGCATTTCTTTCCAGGGCTCCTTGTTAAAAAATTGCGTTTGGCTGAGAGAAAAGGAAAAAGGTCATCACTTTGACATGGTCACAAGTCTTTCAAAATCCAGTGGGCCGTCCAATTGAATTACTGTCCTAAACTAATTGATATAAATTTGGACAGAAGAATGCTTGTTACTGCAGAATCTCATAATGATATCCTTGGCAAGAAAAGGTTGGGGAGGAAAAAAAAAAAAAATCCCGGCACCAATTACAAAACATCCATACACCATTCTAGAATTAGAAATTAGAAAAAAAAAATTGAAGTGTGCGTATGTTGGGGGGTGGGTACCTGCCAGACCCAATTTGATGCCACTTTCGCACTTAACATACATGCAATATTGTGAACACTGAGGCAGCCACTGTCTTCTATTTTTATGTTTGTAAAAAGACGGAGAGTCCTTTGATATATTATTTAACTTCTGTACTGATTATAACTTGCGAAGCATTTGAGTGACAGCTGTCATTTCATTGTTACCTGAGGCTCTTGGCTGCGGCCAATGAGATAGGATGTTGCTTTAAGATTGACACAACTTTGAAAACTAGGACTGTAGAAAGATCATCACAAAGCATTGCAGACGTGAAAAAATAAACTGTTTCTCCCTGCTGCTACTCCCCACTGCCCCCCCCCAATTCCTGGAGTCAAGTGGTGAATAGTGAGACAGTGAATAGTGTAGCGTCTTGCACAAAATCTTTTATGTTTACCCATTGATTTAAAATAAGATTAGACTTAAACATTCAACATATAGGTTTGTTTTGCTGGAAAGGTTAGATTTGGAGAACTGCATTACTAGGGCTATAGAGTAAAAAAATATATCTACTCCCCTATCAATATATGGTGGAAAACCTGTTATGCCTCTGTTTCTAATTGCACTTCAGAAATGGACGTACCGAAACTGAACCCATTGCCGTGAAGTTGATTCTGACTCATAGTGACCCTACGGGACAGAGTAGGACTGCCCCATAGGGCTTCCAAGGAGCGGCTGGTGGATTTGAACTGCTGACTTTTTGGTTAGCAGCCCAGCTTTAAACCACTATGCCACCGGAGTTTCCAGAAATGGATATGCGTTATGGCAATTACAGGAGCAGTGGTAGTTCGGTGATTGAACACTCACCATCCACGTGGGAGACCCAAGTTCGATTTCTGGCTGGTGCACCTCACACACAGCCACCAGCAGTCTGTCAATGGAGGCTTGCATGGTGCTATGATGCTGGACAGGTTTCAGCAGAGCTTCCAGGCTATGATGGGCCAGGAAGAAAGGCCTAGCGATCTATGCCCAAAAATCAACCAATGAAAACCTTGTGAAACAAACTAGTCCAAACCACAACTGATCATGTAGGTGGCTTAGGACTGGGCCGTGTTTTGTCTACCTCTCCTCCGGCTTCAGACACTCTTCATGTGCTTCAACTCTTTGTTGAAGTTTCTAAAATTTTCCTTTTCTCTCAAATGCTCTTTGCCTTGCCCTGATGGATTCTCATGAGACTTTACACATACTGGGCTTATTTCCCATTTTCTTGAAGTGCTTAAAGCTCATTGAAATGTTTCTCTTCTTTTTGACTGATTTTAAAAGCAAGTTTTCAAACAATGGCCTTTATAATGAAAATGATTGCTAGCACTCAACCCCCTTTTGCAATTTTTTAAGTTGATTCTCTTGGTTTGTGGTACTCTGCAATATGATGAGATGCTTAGAGTTTTTAGACATTTTTAATTGAATAAGCTTCATTTTAAAAATGAAAATCAGTAAAATTCACGCAGATGTCTTTTGTGTGAAGAATGTTCCAGATGTTAGGAAAGCCACACCTATTGGTAGAAATAAGACCAAAAATATCAGTCACAACACCCCACTTATAAATACATTGTAATTTCTTATTCAAAATCGGACTCAGATTTTATTAAAAACAAAATTAAACTACGGGCTATTTACACAAAACATATACACACACAACATGGTAATAGGAGAGAAGAAGGTAGGGCAAAAATACATCTGACATAGCATAGTCATTTGGTTACTATAGGACTTTGGGGACTGTTGCATTATATCATAATTGTAATCGTAGTGAACATTGAGTCAGGCAAGAGCCTCATCCTTTGCCTGGATTCTCTTAATTTAACCCAAAACAATGCTATAAGGCACACACTATTATTTTAATTTTATAGATGAGGAAAATGAGGCCTAAGGCTATTAAGTAATTGTCCAAGGTTCAGAGCTCACAAATGGCAAAGTATAGATTTCCACCCAAATCTAGCTAACCCCAGAGCCTGTGGTTCATAAAGACAGCCATGTGATCAGCACCACAGGGAAAAAGCTGAGGACTCTGAGGGTGCAGATACCATGAGGGGCCAGGAGCCAATGGATCAATCATTTCATGTACGGGTCCTGCTGGGGTGGGGATGGCGGTTGCAATTCCCATCCTGACTTGCAGATGGCAAATGCTATCATTCATTCAACAACTTCAAGAGCAGAAGAAAGGACCCTCCTTCGGTGGTGCAAATGATTAATGTACTGGGCAGTTAACTGAAAGGTTGGAAGTTCAAGTTAGCCTGGAAGAAGGCCTGGAGATCTACATCCAAAAATTCAGCCATTGGAAACCCTATTGAGTACAGTTCTACTCTGACACACTTGGGGTCTCCAAGGGTCAGAATCAACTCGAAGGCAAAATCAACTGGTTGGTTAAAAGCAGAAGAAAAGGCCTAATATGAAGAGAAATCATTTGTGGGGTCATCTTCAAGGAAAGGAATGAGGAATTGGGCTACAAAATGCAGTTTTCTGAGGTGTTTTGGAGGAATCTTTGAGTGCCCAAGATGGTGGGTTCCAGCTTTCTCTCTTTCCAGCAGAAAGGACCTTTGACTGGAAAATATCTGTCCCATACCAAATGAAATACTCCACTTAGTCAATGATTGATACCTAGGAAAGTTAATTGGGGACTGAAGTAATGGACTCATCAGTGAGAATTACTTGTTTTCCACATCAGTTCAGAGTAAGCTTTGACGGGGAGGAGAGAAAGGAGTGCACTGGTTGAAACAATGGGTGCTGTGTAGATGAGGACGAGACAGGTCTGGGTGGCTGAGGAAGGCACTGGCAGCTGTAAAAGTCAGAGAGCCAGAGGGAAGAAAACCCTGAGAGGTAGTAAAGGGCCACAGAGAAGGAAGGGGGACTTCCAAACATAATCTTTACCTGATCTTAATTCCGCCTTGTCCTTTTTGTTCCTGTCTTCTAGAAGTGAAATCCAAAATGAAAGAATGGCTTGCAATTTTCCCCAAAGAGCCTGTGGTGGTTTGTAACTATGAAGAATATTCCAGATGTTAGAAAAGCCACACCTATTGCTAGAAATAAAGCCTGTTGCCATACAGTCCATGCCAAGGAGCCGCTGGTGAATTTGAACCGCTAATCTTTCGGTTAATAGCCGAGGTCTTAGCTACTAGTGCCACCAGGGCTCCTTACGAGAAACAAATATCAATGGCCCATATGGGGATAGAACCCACGACTATTAGCACCACGCTTTAACCAACTGAGCTAACTGGCCAACCAAAATACTGTTTCCGCCCAGTTTCAACCAGGGACCTTTCACGTGTGAGATGAGCGTGATAACCACTACACTACAGAAAACACCCAAGACAAAAGGCTTCCCTGACCAGGAAGGAGCTCCAGTGGCTTGGCTGCTAACAAAAAGATCGGTGGTTCAAACCCACCAGCTGCTCCTTGGGAGAAAGATGTGACAGTCTGCTTCTGTAAAGATTTATAGCCTTGGAAACCCTATGGGGCAGTTCTACCCTGTCCTATAGGGTTGCTATGCAGCAGAATCATTTGACTCTTTTTTTTTTAATTGGTAGAAATAAGACCAAATCATAACACTCCACTTGTAAATAGATTTTAATTTCTTATTCAAAGTAGGTATCAGATTTGATTAAAACAAAATTTAGCTGTGGGTTATTTATAAGAAACACACACACACAACATGATTTAATAGGAAAAATGTAGGGCAAATATACACCTGACAAATATGAAGAACACCAAGCCTGACAATTTTAATACCAAAGAATAACTCTTGGTAGGGAGGGAAGCAGGGAGGGGGCACAGGGAAGCCATGATAACAGCAAAAACGAGGAAACTATAGTAGTATGAACCTTCTTATCTGAACCACCTTGTATTAAAAGTAATGAAACAAAACTTGTGTAAAATACAGGGAGAAAGACAATTGTACTGGGAGACCTTAACCCATTAACTAGGCAATTAATTTCTTATTTGTCTCTCCTAATAGATTGTAATTTACTTTCTGTTGTCTTGTGGCATCTAGCTCTGAACTTTGTACAGAGCAGGAATTGTCCTGTACAAAGGAATTGCTTTTGAAATAACAAAAATTCAAGTTACTATGAGCCTATTTGACAGGAATGGCCTAGAAGGTGCATGTTCCACCTTCCTTCCTCTTTCCCACCCATCACAGAATAAAATGCTCACTCATGCCCCAACGATTTAGCTTCCACCTCCATTTCCAAATTCATTGCTAATCTCCTTCCCCTTTGTTTTAGTTCAACTAAGTTCTTGTACATTTTCAGGGTCTTGGGTTGTGGGGATCTCTTTCTGGATCTTTTTGTTTCTTGTTTTTCATCCTTCATTGTTGTGGTTGTTACTTGCCCTCAAGTTGGCTCTAACTCATGGCGACCCCATGTATAACAGAAAATGTTGCCAGATTCTGCGCCATCTTCGTAACTGTTGTGGCCATTGTAACACTCCATTTCATCAAGGGTTTTCCTCATTTTTGCTGACCCTCTACTTTACCAGACATGATGTCCAGCTATCAGTCCTTCCTGATGACGTGTCCAAAGTAAGTGAGCCTAGGTCTTGGACAATAGTCTCTGATGTGTAGGGTTTTCATTGGCTAATTTTCAGAAGTAGATCACAGGACCTTTCTTCCTAGCCTGTCTTAATCTGTAAGTTCTGCTGAAACGTGTTCACCATGGGTGACCCTACTGATATTTGAAATACAGGTGGTGTAGCTCCCAGTATCACAGCACCATGCAAGCCACCAGAGTAATGACAAACTGACAGATGAATGGTGGTTCATCCTTCAGGGGCCATGTAAATGTTACCCTTTCTGAGATGCTTTCTCTACAACAGCCCATCTCATTAGTGTTTGTGTTTCCTTCCTAGGGCTCCTCATATGCTGTATACACAAAAAACCTTTGATCTACTGAGTCTTGGAGTGCTTCTCCAAGATTCAGCTAGGCATTTATTTTATTTTATTTTGTACTTTGTAACCTCAGCTTCACGTTAGGATCACCTGAAAAACTTTTAAACACTACCATTGTTTGTAACCATGCACAGATTTCTCTGGAGTAGAGAGTAGGTGCCAGTATTTTTAAATTAGGTGACTCTAATGATCCCTGGATAAAGTATTATAATGACATGTGCAAAAAGCTGGAGATAGAAAACCAAAGGGAAATAACACGCTTGGTGTTTCTTAAGCTGAAAGAACTGAAGAAAAAATTCAAGCCTCCAGTTGCAATAGTGAAGGATTCTATGGGGAAAATATTAAATGATGGAGGAAGTATGGAAATAAGATGGAAGGAACACACAGAGTCATTATACCAAAAAGAATTAGTCGATGTTCAACCATTTCAAGAGGTAGCATATAATCAGGAATAGATGGTACTGAAGGAAGAAGTCCAAGCTTCACTGAAGGCATTGGCGAAAAACAAGGTTCCAGGAATTGACGGAATGTCAATTGAGATGTTTAAACAAATAGGTACAGCGCTGGAAGTGCTCACTCACCTATGCCAAGAAGTATTGGAAGACAGCTACCTGGCCAACTGACTGGAAGAGATCCATATTTATGCCTATTCCCAGGAAAGGTGATCCACCTGAATGTGGAAATTATCGAACAATATCATTAATATCACACTCAAGAAAATTTTGCTGAAAATCATTTAAAAGTGGCTGCAGCAGTGTATTGACAGGGAACTGACAGAAATTCAGGCCGGTTTCAGAAGAGGACGTGGAACCAGGGATATCATTGCTGATGTCAGATGGATCCTGGCTGAAAGCAGGGAATACCAGGAGGATGTTTACCTATGTTTTATTGACTATGCAAAGGCATTTGACTGTGTGGATCATAACAAACTATAGATAACATTGTGGAGAATGGGAATTCCAGAACACTTAATTGTGCTCCTGAGGAACCTGAACAAAGATCAAGAGATGTTTGTTCAGATAGAACAAGGGGATACTGAGTGGTTTAAAGTCAGGAAAGGTATATGTCAGGGATGTATCCTTTCACCATACCTATTCAATCTGTATGCTGAGCAAATAATCTGAGAAGCTGGAGTATATGAAGGAGAACAGGGCATCAGTTTTGGAGGAAGGCTCATTAACAAGCTGAGTTATGCAGATGACACAACCTTCCTTATGGAAAATGAAGAGGACTTGAAGCACTTACCGATGAAGATCAAAGATCACAGCCTTCCGTATGGATTATACCTCAACATAAAGAAAACGAAAATCCTCACCACTGGACCAGTAAGCCATATCACGATAAATGGAGAAAAGACTGAAGTTGTCAAGGATTTCATTTTACCTGTATCCACAATCAACACCCATGGAAGCAGCAGCCCGGAAATCAAAAGATGCATTGCATTGGGCAAATCGGCTGCAAAGGACCTCTTTAAAGTGTTGAAAAACAAAGATGTCACCTTGAAGACTAAGGTGCGCCTGACCCAAGCCATGATATTTTCAATTGCATCATACGCATGTGAAAGCTGGACGATGAATAAGGAAGACCGAAGAATTGATGCCTTTGAATTGTGATGTTGGCGAAGAATATTGAGTATACCATGGACTGCCAAAAAGAAGGAACAAGCCTGTCTTGGAAGAAGTACAACCAGAATGTTCCTTAGAAGCAAGAATGGCAAGATTGCGCCTTACGTACTTTGGACGTGTTGTCAGGAGGGATCAGTCCCTGGAGAAGGACATCATGCTTGGTAAAATATAAGGTCAGCGGAAAAGAGGAAGACCCTCAATGAGGTGAACTGACACAGTGGCAGCAACAATGGGCTCAAGCATAAACAGTGATTGTGAGGATGGTGCAGGACCAGGCAGTGTTTTGTTCTGTGGTACATAGGGTCACTATGAGTCAGAACAGACTCGATGGCACCTAATAAAGAGACCTGGTGGTACAGTGGTTAGGAGCTTGGCTACTAACCAAAAGGTCAGTGGTTTGAACCCACCAACTGCTCCAAGGGAGCAAGATACGGCTTTGGAAACCCTATGGGGGCAGTTCTACTCTGTTCTATAGGGTCGCTATGAGTGTGAATTGACTCAGTGGCAATAGGTTTGGTTTTGTTTTGGTTTAATGTGCTGCCAGAGTTGAGAATTACTGCCTGACCAATGAATGCATAGCATCTAAATGATCGGGAGCAACCGGATTCGGTGCTTTCTAAGTGTTGACATTAACTCCAAGACAGGCAAGAAAGTGGTGACTACACAAATTATATACATTTAAGAGCCTTTATTTACTTAGGATTATAAAAGCAAATTTAAATTTTCTATAAAGGTTGACATTAAGAAGCATCATCTTTGTACCCAATATGATGCATTGTATGCATCTCTGAGAGTTTATTTTCTTAAGTAAAGAATTTTATGCATTTTCAAGTACTTACTTAGAGTTTTAAAAGTTTCAAGAAGTCTAAAAATGCCTCAATCATATAAGCAAACTCAGAAAAATCATACATGAAATGCTAATGAAAAGTTAGACTTCAGATAGACTCTGAGATGGAAATGAAATTCTGAGATGAAAATGGATGGAGAATACTGAAAAAAAAAAAAAAAAAGGAAAACAATTGGAAATGAGAAGGGGAGGGAAGCACTGTTGGAATCACCAAGCGAACGTACTGTATTCAAATAATGAACACGCTGAAATCAACACCGGCAAGTAAGACACAGGAAATGTGAATTATGGCTGGGAGCACCGCAAGATATTGGGGGCAAGAGTTAAACCCATAAAATAAAACACTGACTGCTGTCCTGATGGAAAGGCTTCACTCAACCCACTGCCTGGGCCCCCTCTTCTTTTAGGAGAGAACTGCTTGCAGCAGGTACCAGCTAAGAAATAGGAAATACGTAGGGAATTATATAGCTCAACCCAGCAATAGTGCCGGCTTCCATATCACCAGCTGGGTCTCAAGAATATGATCACTGTTCTTATTAAAACTTGGACATAAGAACAATGGGGTGGTTAATTGTGTTTTCCATAAAACATATAAGTAAATTCATTATATTCACTAATGTTTTATTGGTAATTCTTGACACCTGTTAGAGCACTGCATGCCATGCCAGTTGGAGCTACTTGGTAATTATTTTATTTGTTTGTTTACTTTTTTGGTCTGCTTCATCCGATAACGTATATGTTTCCTGAGAGTATAAAGTATAAGTTTCCTAAAGCTTTCTGCTTCCTGCTCTAGAGAATAGGAGTCCTAATGCTTTTTAATTCCTGGGTGCCAGTGCCATTCACTCTTTCACTTAACACTCATCATGGTGTTAAGCCTTAATTGCTTGTATTGGCCATATCAGTCTCTGTCATCATTTTATCTTTATTTTTAGTTCCTGCTGCATGCATTATCTGGCACGTGGTAGATGCTCAGTATTTGTGGGCTATAATATGACGTAATGCCTACACCCTAAGATACAACTACAGAAAAAACAGGGGCATCTTAAAATCATAACGCAAGTGGGAAAGAGGTAGAATGGAGCTGTGAAAAACACAAAACCAAACCAGTTGCTGCCCAGTCAATTCCGGCTCATGTCGACCAAAAGTGTGTGAGTAGAACTGTGCTCCACAGGGTTTTCGATGTTTGATTTTTCAGAAGTAGATCACCAGGCCTTTCTTCCAAGGAGCCTCCAAATGGACTTGAATCTCTAACATTTCTGTTAGTAGCCAAGCACATTAACTATTGGCAATATCCAGGTACTCTTATAGAGATGTGAGGGAGAGCTCAAATGATCCCATCTGGAAATTATGGGAAAGGGTTTTAGGGAAGGTGGTATCTGAAATGGGCCTGGTAGGCTTTCAACTTAGGACTGAGCAAAGAGCAAGCCCTGGATTTACCACCACAGACACTTCCACGCTTTTCTCTGGAACAGCATAAATAGTCAAGAGGCAGTGCCCCATCTCCCCAAACACTGCTTGAATCACTCCCTCTTCCTCTTTGTTTTCATGAAACTCCTGAGGATGCCATGGCTGGAAGCTTCTCACATGATGTGTATTTTATCTGTGTTTCTCCTTTCCTAATTCTAGTCCCAGGGGATGGTTATCCAACAGGCAGGGTAAGCACGGTGCTACCCTGTTTACCAGATCATTTGTAATGACCAATTTCACATTTTTTCAACCACGTCAAAGATTCTGTTTCTATGTATGGCTGGCAACTGTCCCTCTCCCAACCCCACAGCACCTCTTTTCAAATTGACAATCCCTGACAGGGACAAGTGACCCAGTAAGCAAGGTAAGCTTGGGCTTACTTGTGTTTACTTATTAATCTGTAGTGAACAATTTCACATGGGTTTCACCACGTCAAAGACATGGTGAAACCCAAGTGAATTGATAACTACAGATGATCTGGTAAGCAAGGTAAGCACTGTGTTTACCTGGCCTATTGGATAATCCACCCCTGTCCAACCCAATACTTCTACTTTTTTTCCCTGCCTTTCAAATTATACAAGAAAATGTCCTAAAGACTGACAGCTCCATGAAAACACCGAATGGGCTAATTGTATATATTTGTACTTTTTTTTTTTTTTTTTAATCTCTAGTCCCTTATGCTCCAGGCACAAGGCCACTGAGAATCCTGTGAGAACACAGAAAGCACCCTCAGTTTGTATGTGCGTAAATTCTCTATGTTTTGTTAGTCTGGAAATTATCCAAACTTACCTCTTGTGTGACAGGTAAAAGAAGGAGCCACTCAACAATGAGAAAGGAGAGAAATGATAATTTAATTAGTAATCTTATCACCACAAGGCTTGAAAAACTATTCTTGAGGTTGTTGTTGTTGTTACTTGCTGGGAGCCAGCTCTGACCTTTGGCCACCCCGTGCACAACAGAATGAAACATCACCCAGTCCTGCACCATCTTCACGATTTTTATTGTGCTTCAGTCCATTGTTGTAGCCACTGTGTATTTCAAGTGCTTCCCGGCCTAGGAAGCTCACCTTCTCTCACTTTATCAAACACGATCTGTCATTTTGTCATAGTGCAGTGACTTGTGTGTTGCTATTATGGCAGGAACCATGCCACTAGTATTTCAAATATCAGTAAGGTCACCCATGGTGGGCAGGTTTCAATGGAACTTCTAGACTAAGACACCAAGAAGAAAAACCTAGTGATCTGCTTCCAAAAATTAGCCAATGAAAACCCAATGGATCACAACAAAATATTGTCCAATATTTTTTAGGTAGTTACTGACATATCCAAGGACACTGTGTTCCGACTATAATTGTGTTTATGTTTCTTATACCCTAAAAAATTCTGGTACCCGTTTGTTACAGAAATCAAAAGTGAGAGAAACAAATTAGCTCTAAGTAGGAAGGGCAAAGGAAAATTAATTTGAGCATGCCCAATTTGGGCCTGGGGGCAGGGGGAAGTATGTCTACATAAACCCAGCTGTTTTGTACTTTTCTGGCAGCGTAAATATGAAGTTATGGAAAACCTATAGTTAATTACAAAAACCCCTCTCTTTCCCTCTAGTTTTTCACACCTTTGTAGGATCCCCTGCAGAAACAGTGCTGTGAAGGGAGGAAGGTCTCATTTTGGGTGCAAATATATATTGGCTCTGAGAATTATGACTTGGAAGTAGGTGGGCTCTACCTTGGCCCTCACAGAGTGGTGATTCTTTGCCAGTGGAGAAAAGCTTACAGTGACGACAAGTGTGTGTAAACCAGCCTCCCCACAGCAAAATAGAATCAGCCTCTTGCCACTTCCATTTAAAGGGGACCATGGTTTTGGTCTCTGCTATTTGAATTGAGATCTGAGAGGCAATTCTCAGCTTCTACTTGCCCTTTCTCAATCAATCAAAAAGAGTCATGGAAATAATTATTAGGCTGGGTAATTATTTTACAAAATAGAAGGTGCTTTCCCTGTCCATTTACATGCCAGCGCCATTCATTACTTGGCTGAATACTAATCACGGTGTTAAGCCTTGATTGCTTGTTTTAAGGCAAAGGGTTAACTGAAGAGGACCCAAGGAGGACTACGACATTTGCAATGTGAAAGAAACCTTTCACAGAGGAGTGTTAACTAATAAATGCAATCCCAGGGCGTTGGTACCTTGTAATTCAGTTAAAAAAGGAGAAGAGGGTAGGAAAGCGCCACCTCCAGCTGTCTACTCCTGGAGATGCTAAATTAATAGCAAGTCCTCCACTGTTTCTCTTCAGGGTGGGAATTGCTGTGCAGCGTGCTCTGAGCAGAGGATCACAGTTGACCAGGATTTGGAAGCTTCACAGGATTTCTTACTATCTCAGTCTTTTTTTTTTTTTTTTCCATTCTCACACTAGCAGAAGTCAGAGTGCTGAAGCAACATTTTTTTTTTTTCCTGCTAATATTATTTCTGTCTTCACCCAAAGTAGGCTGTTAGGAGACAGCATTTTCTTTTCTAGTTCAATTTAGCTGGCTTCTGGAGGCGTTCTTTGGGTGCTAGCCAAAAGGTCGGTGGTTAGAATCCACCAGTTGCTCCTCGGGAGAAAGATGTGGCAGTTTGCTTCCATACAGATTTACAGCCTTGGAAACCCTATGGGGCAGTTCTACCCTGTCCTATAGGGTCTCTCGCTTGCTATGAGTCAGAACCAACTCGACAGCAGTGGGTTTGGTTTCTTTGGGTGAATATACTCAGTTGAAGTTCTTCTACGAGCTGAGGTCCACTTACCACTGATAAGTCTTAATTTTCGAATCTTTTGTCTTGAATGGGGACATAACTCGGGACAATAGCCAGACTCCAAGTGGTGGTGCAGTGGTTAAGAGCTCAGCTGCTAATTGAAAAGTTACAGTTTGAACCTACCAGCTGCCTTTTGAGAGAAAGATGTGGTTGTCTGCTTCTGTAAAGATTACAGCCTTGGAAACCCTACGGAGCAGTTCTACTTTGTCCTATAGGGCCAACTATGAGTTGCAATAGGCTCCATAGCAACAGGTAAGGGAAATGCTGGTCTGACTTGTCATTAAGCTTCCTTCCCCTTTGGAAGTTTAAACAATGAATTAAAACTGCAGTTGCTGCAACCATGTGGTATGAGATGGAATGCGGCCCTCACTTCATCTTTAGATAGGCTCTCTGGGGTCTCGGACTTTCTACTTTGGGTCTTTAGTCTTCCTCTAAGTTCTGAAGTGCAGCACCACAGATCAGTAGTAGTTGCAAAGCTAACATTTGCTCTGTAGAGCCTTGAGTTGAGGCAAACTGTGGAAGTCATGGAATCACCTTGCTTAAAAAATTGTCATGTGTTTTCACATGGAGCTTCTCATTTCTTCGTTACAACCTTGCTATATAGGTATCCTTACAATGTCCATTTTACAATCGTCAAAATAGAGGCCTGGCGGCAATTTGAGTCTATGACCCCTTGGCCTGAAACCCCAGTATCTTCACTCTATACCACACTGTTCCTTCTGCTTTTTGCACAAAAGGCCCAACAGGTGCCATAGCCCCTGCACCCATTCTCATGCTCCTCAAAGGACCCTTTTATTAACCTTTCTGTTTTAAATTTATGGCATATGTTACTAGATTATTTACTAGTAATTCTTTGTGGGATTCCCCAATTTTTCTCAGGGCAGCAATTAAATTTTGCTCAGAGCAGCAATTACATAAGAAAATTAATTTCTCGGACTTCTTTGTAGTTGGTAGAGGTCATGTCTCACAGTGTGTCAAGGAAATGTGAGCAGAAGTCTATTGATGGGGTGACCATGAAAGCTATTATTTCTCAGGTATAAAGGGACAGGTGCTATATGCCTTTTGGCTTTTAATCTTCCCCTTTCTTTCTATCTTGACTGAAGCTGTGCTTCAATCACATGGTACAACATCTGTCTGAACCATGAAGGCCCATGAAGCTTGGTTGAGTGAAAGGATAGAAGGTGCTTGAGTCTGTAGAGCTACCACACCATCTTTGGATCATCTACTTTCAGACTTCTTAATACAAAACAAAATTATATTAGTTGTTTTTCTTTCATATACAGTCAAATGCAATTCTTAGACCCAAAGCTATCTTTGAAATTAAATTCAATATACCGTGTAATAAATAATTGCTTGAGCCAGTAATAGACAGGGCTGTTAGGCTGTGAGGGCTCGGACAGTAGTCATCTTGAATTCTGTGAGATAATATGGCTAAATCAGTCTTCCATTTACTTGCTGTGGCATAACAAACCACTCTGAACTTGGTGGTTATAAGGGAACAGCCATTTTATTATGCTTATAGGTTCTATTGATCAGGGATTCACAAAGAGCATGGGGCAGTGGGGGTAGGGACTTAATGGGTAGGAGGGCAAGATTTCTGGGGATCTGCTTGGAAGACTCAAAAGCTGAGCTGACTGGAAGGCTAGGTGCAGGAATTATCTGAAGGCTCGCTCCCTCACCTACGTGGAGGTTGATGGTGGCTGCTAGCTTGGGCCTCAGCTGGGTGATCAGCTAGAGTACCTGCATGTGGCTTCTCCATGTGGTCTCTCCACTTTTTTCCCAGCATGGTACCTGGGTTCCAAGTGCAAGCATCTCTAGAACTGTATCACCTTTAACGGCCTACTCTTGGAAGTCATCTTGTGGCGCAGTAGTTAAAGAGCTTGGAGGCTAACAAAAAGGTCAGCAGTTCAAATCCACCAGCCGCTCCTTGGAAACCCTATGGGGCAGTCCTACTCTGTCCTATAGCATCACTATGAGTAGGAATCAACTGGATGGCAATGGGTTTTGGTCTTGAAAGTCACAAAGCACCACTTCTGCCATAGTCACAAGCCAGCCGTACAATGGAATGGGGACATAGACTCCTCCTCTGGCTAGAAGAGATGCCAGTGTCACATTAGAAGAGGAGCATGTGAGGTAAGGGCTCTTGTGGTCATCCTGAAAAATGCAATCATCTTAGTCCTTTGTGATGTGTACTTATAATGTAGTGATCCCAAATCACATATGTATGAAAAATGTCACGTGTGTCTTGAACATTTAAGATAAGCTGTAAACTGTGTAAAACTGACAACTTCTGGTGATCTGCTTCTGTAAAGATTAGAGCCATTAAAACTCTACGGGGCAGTTCTACTCTGTCATGGGCTCACTAAGAGTTGGAATCAACTCATCGGCGCCTGATAACAACATATTGAGCTGTTTTCTTGTGGATACCTGCTTGGCTGTGATATGATGTTTCATAACCCTTAGTTTATCTATGTGAAGACACCTCAGTGTGCACCCTGATCATGAACCCGTGATGCAAGTTACCTTGATGTAATGTGAGCTAGACTCCTTTCCCACCAGAGAATCTTACTATACCAGACCAGTGGGACTAAACTGCACAAAAACTCCAGGTTTTTGCTCTTCCAATGAGAGCAAGGCAGAGGCAGAACGACAGTGTTAGTGGAAACTCTGACCCACTCTCAAGACTAACGGTGCCAGAGGCCCTGACTGAGGAGATGCTGTTCGCTGCCACCTTTGGGCCCCAGCCAACAAGGACCTTGGCTGAGGAAGAGCCAAGCTTTCCTCCTGAGACCAAGGCTGAAAATTCAGACTTGAATTATTGAGCTACCTTTACCCTACCCTGATTCTGCAGGTCTAGTTGAATGTCTTGGGGTCTTACCTGTGCACTGTGACATGACTACCTTGCAATAAACTAAAAGAATTTACAGATGACAGACCTGAGCCTTTCTCTACTATGTTAAAATAAAATCACCACAAGACATCTTTCAATGGAATTTACTGACCACCCACAAAAAAAAAAAAAAAAAAACCAAAACCTGTTGCCGTCAAGTCAATTTCAACTAATAGCAACCCTGTATGACAGATTTTTTTTTTGTATATGACAGAGTAGATCTGCCCCATAAGGTTTCCAAGGAGTGGCTGGTGGAAAGAATCACTGCTAGGTCCTGCACCATCCTCACAATCCTTGTTATGCTTGAGCCCGTTGTGTCAATCCATCTTATTGAGGGTCTTCCTCTTTTCTGCTGACCCTCTCCCTTACCAAGCATGATGTTCTTCTCCAGGAACTGATCCCTCCTGACAACATATCCAAAGTATGTGAGGCGTAGTGTTGCCATCCTTGCTTCTGAGGAGCATTCTGGTTGTCCTTCTTCCAAGACAGATTTGTTGGTTCTTTTGGCTGTCCATTGTATATTCAATATTCAGGAGTATGTATACATATATATAAACAAATCCATTCCTGCCTAGTAGAACTTCCCCATAGGGTTTCCAAGGAGTGGCTGGTGGATTTGAACTGCCAACATTTTGGTTAGTAGTTGGACACTTAACCATATATATATATATATATATGTATGTATGTATGTATGTATTTATGTATATATATATATATATCTCAAAAAAGAACCCCACTGTTGTCGAATCATTTGTATATCTATCTATGTCTATCTCTCTCTCTCTCTCTCTCTATACACGCACATATATTCAGAAACCCTGGTGGCATATATATATCTCAAAAAAGAACCCCACTGTTGTCGAATCATTTGTATATCTATCTATGTCTATCTCTCTCCCTCTCTCTCTCTCTATACACACACATATATTCAGAAACCCTGGTGGCATAGTGGTTAAGAGCTATGGCTGCAAACCAAAAGGTCTGCAGTTTAAATCCACCAGCTGCTTCTTGGAAACCCTATGAGGCAGTTCTACTCTGTCCTTATAAGGTCGCTAAGAGTCGAAAATGACTTGACAGTAACCGGTTTGTTTTTTTTGGTTATGTGTATATGCTCCCTCAAATCCTTCATAAATCCTTAATAAATGAGGATGCTAAGAAATCTGGAAAAACTTCTGACATGCCATGAGTAAGGAGAGAAGTTGAGTATTACTGAGAGGTGTGAAGTCATGTTTATTATTATTTCTCTGTTTATGTTTCCTTACCTCACATGGTCCATAATGTCTATTGACTTATGGTAAGTTACAAAATAATTCTATTCAGCCTCTTTTCTTGTTCTCTTTAAGGCTGTGTGGAATTTAAAGTGATGACTGTTCTGTTTTTACATGATAGCGGAGAGAGGTTTGCAACTTGATTCTACAAGGTAGAGGTCAAAGCATTTCTATTTCTAATCTAAAAGAATATTTTTCAAGTGTCCTGACTTCAGGAACAGGAACACCTCTTCTGGAAAGTCCAGCGAAATCTGTCATCTTTGAATCCTTTGAGAATGGAATTGTTTAGCTAAATAATGAGTTAGCCCTTACAAAGCCCTTACTATATGCCACTGGTTAAGTACTTGGTTGCTAACCGAAAGGTTGGTGGTTTGAACTCACCCAGGAGCAACACGGGAGGAAGGTCTGGAGATCTGCTTCCATAAAGATTACATCCAAAAAAACCCTATAGGGCAGTTGTACTCTGTCAGACGGAGTCACTAGGTGTTGAAATCTATTTGAATGCACCCAACAACAACAATGACAATTTTATGCCACACTTTCACCAAAGAACCTGAATTCATTTAATCTTCACAACACCCCATGAAGTAGACACTAATAATGCTCCTTTTTATAGATGAGAAAATTGACACATGGAAAGATTAAGTAAATTTCTTTGGTTCACACTGCTTAATGGCAAAGCAGGTTATGACTTAGAGCTTATGCCTAAATCACAGCAATGTGCTGTCTATCAGAACTACTGCAAATCTTAGGTATAGTTGATCTCAAGTGGGTATATATATTTACAGAAAAAACAAGATCAAGACATTCGTAGCAAGATACCAACTTGGATCAAGTTTATTCCATGAATAATGAGAAAAATCATTAAAAAAAGACAGTAAATCATATTTCTTTCCCTTGAGGAAATGAGAAAGCTGAGGCTCAGAAACACGCAAGGTGCACCTCAGGTCACACAGCTATTTAGCAGGAGACTCGAGACCAGAGCCCAACGACCTAGCGCTAGGCCTCAGTTCATCCTAAACCCAGAAACTAGACACCTATAAACGAAAAGCCATTGTGTAAGAGACAAGCTAGCTGTCTTGATTCTTAATCTTGAGCTCCTTTTGCTCTTCTTACGTTTGCTGCTTAACACTCAAAAGATTATTTGCCCCAGCCAACTGAATGTTCTTCTGGGGGGAAAAAAAAGTGCAATGCATTTCCTTACACATGATACTTATATATTCCCCTTACAAAAGAATGCATATCTGGTGTTAAAGAGTTAAACAAAAAAGCATCAAGTAAAAAAAAAAAAAATCAGACCATCCATATAGGGCTTTCTCATTGCTATAATGATATCAGTTGCAACAAGTCCAAGGCCCGACCTCATTACAAGGGTTTAATTGCATTGTTACACAGTCTCACTTCTCCTCTCTGGCCTCTTTCTCTTTATGACAGCTTTAGAAAGGAATTTCAGCTCGAGGTCAAAGGAAATTAATTACTGCTTTCTTAATCTGTGCTCATCTGCATTTAGAAAACTTTGGGCTTTCTACCAACATATTCTTGTCTCCTATTTGTATAGACCCAAACTTATAAAGGTAACACTTCAGACCTTTACAGAAAAGAGTGCACAAAAGCACTTGAACAGCACGTATTTAATACGTATAGATCAAATTCCAAGAAAGCACCACGTATAGAAGAGAAATTCTTGTCATTCAGCGAAGATAGCAATGCGTTAGAAGTTGAGAGTCATCTCACATTAAAAATTGCACGCAATAATTAGACTAAAGGCCATTAAACTGGAGTGTTAATGATGTTAATCTAGCAATGCCAGTAAAGAAGAATGATCTAAGGTAAAAGGACCGTTGGCATATCGATTAACAATAGAATGACATACATTCATATTTGAACAGGGTTTTCTGTGTAGCTTCTTTAAGCTTTAGGAAAAACTGATCGTTTCAGTAATGCGTTAACATTCTCAAGTGTCCCTTCCTTTTCTTTTTCATTTTTTCATTGGCCAGGGTGACACCAAGTCAGTCATTATGAAGTTGGAAGGATTAGAAGCCCAGGTTCTCTAAGGTTATCAATAACTATAAATTTAAAATTAGTGATAAATGACCCCAAAGACTCCTCCCTGGGTGTGTCTCTTGCTAATCAAGGGCACTTCTTAAGGCATTGGTAATGGCAAGAAGCTGGATTGGGTATCAGGAGATCTGGGTTCTAGTGGTAGCTCTGGGGCTAACTGACCATGTGGGTTTGGTGTCAACTACCTATTTACAAAACCTGAGCTTCTTTGTTTCTAAATGAGAGAGTGGGGTCAGGTGACCTCTACAGCCCCTTCTAGTTTTGTGATCCTTCACACTCCTTAGTTTTACATAGAACAGCAGCTAATGAGCTACCATCACTGCCCCAGACTCACAGCCAACCCATGCATGAAGGAACTAAATGCAGCCCAGTCCTGCATCATCCCCATGATCAGTTGTGGATTGGACCATTGTGATCCACAGGGTTTCCACTGACTGATTTTCAGAAGTAGATCACCAGGCTTTCTCACTAGTCCATCTCCATCTGGAAGTTTCCACTGAAACCTGTTCAACATGATAGCAAAACATAAGCCTCTACTGACAGACAGGTGGCGACTGTGCAGGAAGGGCATTGGCTGGGAATTGAACCTGGGTCTCCTGCATGGAGGGCAAGAATTCTAACACTGAACCTCCAATGCTCCCCATCACAGCTAATACAGGAACGTTATAGTGCAGGGACTGAGCTTGGCCTCTGGGGTCAGTTCACCTGGACTGTCGTCTCTCTTCTACCGCTTACACTTTGGTTGACTTTGGGCAAGTTATCTCACCTCCCTGTGGCTCATTTTCTCCTTTTGTCTTTGGAAAGCACACAGCAGAATGATTGCACAAATTTCATGCTCACAAATTCTCATCATTCACTATCAAGAGCTTTATCAAGAGCTTTATTAGTTAGGGTTATTTGGTTGACAATTATATATATAGACCCATTTTAGGCAACTCAGTGGGGGAAAAATGTCCTGAGAGGATGAGTGTTAAGCTTATGGAAGGCTAAGCAGCTGGATCTCTCAAGTAGATTTTAAAATGCATGCAGATGAAACCATGGGTCTTATAAAAATTCGGATTCTGATTCAGAAAATCTGGAGTGAAGCCTCAGAGTCTTCATTTTTAACAAGCTTTCAGGTGAGGAGATCCTACAGATCCATCGACAGAGGCATAGCAAGAGGAGGTAGAAGGGGGCACTTGCCCCGGATGCAGGTCCAAGGGGGTACCAGATGAGGTGCGGAATGACATTCTGAGGCACCACAAATATGAAAGGGGCCTGACTGAGGCAGCCAGGCAAGAGGGGGAAGGCGTTTCTGCTGACGCGTCGCCACTACCAGCATCTATTTGCCTTGAAATTGAGTGGGGGACGAAACTTAGAAACTGTCCCTGGGCGTTTGTTACCCTCACTAAGCCTCTGTCCAGGGACTATAAGTTGAGTAACAAGCTCCTAGAGGAAAGGAGGAACAAGTAAGCAGGATCATCAGGGCAACATTATCTGCCTGGATCTTCCTTGGGCCAATGAGCTCAATACTAACATTTCTGGGGGAATACAATATTCTTAGCTTGAGTCACCATGCTCCCACACACCCTTGGCTAGTGGAGGAGCAGGTGATTTGATGGAAAGTTCCTCTAAGGTGGCCTGCAAATGGGGGAGGGTAGGTTCCCTAAAGAAGTACTTAAAATGTGGTCCCCAGACCAGCAGCATAAGCATCATTTGAGAAATGTAAATTCTCCAACTCCACTGGAGATCTTTTTACTAGTTTTGGTTGAGTCAATTCCAACTCATGGAAACCCCATGTGTCCCAGAGTAGAGCTGTGTTCCACAGGGTTTTTTTTTTTTTTATAATTTTTATTGTGCTTTAAGTGAAAGTTTACAAATCAAGTCAGGCTCTCACATATAAACTTATATACACCTTACTACATACTCCTGCTTACTCTCCCCCTAATGAGTCAGACCACTCCCTTCTTCCAGTCTCTCCTTTTGTGACTGTTTTGCCAGTTTCTAACCCCCTCTACCCTCCCATCTCCCCTCTAGACAGGAGATGCCAACATAGCCCCAAGTGTCCACCTGATCCAAGTAGCTCACTCCTCATCAGCATCTCTCTCCAACCCATTGTCTCCATAGGGTTTTTAATTACTGATTTTTTTGGAAGTAAATCACCAAGCCTTTCTTCTGATATGCCTCTGGGTGGACTTGGACTCAAACTTCTAACCCTTCAGTTAGCAGCCAGGCTCATTAACTGTTTGCACCACTGAGGAACTCTGTTCTGATGGAACCTATTGCCGTTGAGTCGATTCTGACTCATAACGACCTTATAGGACAGAGTAGAGCTGCCTTATAGGATTTCCAAGGAGTGGTTAGTGGATTCAAACTGCTGACCTTCTGATTAGCAGCTGAGCTCTTAACCACTGCACCACCAGGGCTCCATTCAGATGTAAGGTGTACATAATTCAACAAGACTCCAGAAAGCTATTGTCTATTGAGGAATGGCTAGAATTGACAACAGCAAGATCCAGAATCAGAGGGCCTGCTGAATAATTTGTGATTTACTCTGAAGGTTGATGTAGAGCCAGTGAAGTTGATTTTGATGAAAGCTGAGTTAATATTTAGATAGTGGGAGTCCATTATAGTTTGAGAAGCACTGTTTTTGGAGAACTAGCTGTTTGGTCATCCCCTCAATTCCTAAAGTTTACCCCTTATTCTCTCAGTACATTTTTTTTCCCTTCAACTTCCAAAAAATATCCTGTAGCTGACAGCCAAACAACCCTAGTTAATATGATTAGAGCAGATGACATACAGGTGTGCTAAAATTCAGATTAAAAAATAAGTGATTATTGCTATGAGCACATGGCTTCACTGTGCACTTTCAGTAGGGTTGACAGGTGTGGTACTCAAAAACTTCATAATGTTGAATGAAATGTTGAGCATGACTTACCATGTCTCAGAACTGTGGGTAAGTTTCAAATTTGAGGGAAGCAGATGGTGATCGTCCTACATCCTAAACTCACAGACACACCAGCTACCTGCCCAGGCATACTTCAAGGCAGTGTTCACAGAACCAGCCAAATCATCTGACAGATGGGTAAAAATTGGGGAAAACTGAATAAAGAGGGAGGATTGACATTTTTCTCCTCAGATGAACAGCTGATTAGCCAGAACAGAGAAGAAGGGACTTGGAGAGAGATGGCAGTGTGGAGATGAAGCAGTGTGCACAACAAGAAACTGTTAGATCAGAATGATAAGACATATGGAAGGTAGCTGGTTTTTCTAACTTACTGACAGCCCACTTCAGACAGCTGCCTTTAGAGGTCCCCAGCAACAAGAGGTAGGAAGATGGACCAAGGTTGGAGGGGGCTAGAAATAAATAAAAAACAAACAATGAATAGATAAATAGAAAGCAATGAAATAAAGTCATGAGAAAAGCTAAATGAACTTTTAAGGATATTCAGGGAAGGAAAAGATTACTTATTATTGTAAAGAACAGAGCAAGGTTCATGGAAGAGGTGAAATTTGAGCTGAGTTTAGAAGGATGGGTCAAAATCAACAATGTGGAACCTGTTGTGGAGGGCATACAAGGCAAGGTTCTGAAGCAGAAGTTCCAGCAGGGAACTGTTTAGGGGGAACACAGCAAGAGTGAGACATAAGATGGTCTTGAGTCAGGAGGCAGAAAACCTTGGATGTCAAGCTAAGGAGTGTGGATTGTAATTGGGTCAAAAAACTTTGGAATTTTTTACTTGATTTAGAAGCAAAGTTTTAAGATGATGAATTTTAAATAACTTTTTTTTTTCAAAAAATCTGACAAAATTTCTACAATGAAATTAGAAGATTCTGAGCAAGGAGTTTTAAAATATAGACTAAATATTGATGAAACTCTTCCTTTGGGGAAACTCTTAGCTGGGCTTATCATGTTATGTAAGACTGTAGAATGGTTCTATTTTAGCTCAGCTACTCCTCTCCCCCTCCTTTTTCTCCTTCTGTCCTCCCTTCTCCTGTTCTTCCTCTTCCCCTCCTTCTCCTTTTCCTCTTCCTCCTCCCCCTCCTCTGTCTTCTTCTTCTTTTCTCTCCTTCCCGCTTCCTCCACTTTCCTCCTCCTTCTCCCCCTCCTCCTACCCCTCCTCTTTCTTCTCCTCTTCCCCTGCCTCTTCCATTCCTCCTCCCCTCCTCCCCCTCCTCCCCTCCTCCCTCTTCTCTTCTCCTCCTCCTATTCCTCCTTACTCTGTCTTCCTATTATTATTATTACTTATTGTTCTGGTTCGTGGTTATTATCACCTATTCTGTACCAGATGAGGAACCTGAAGCCCAGAGAGGCCAGCCTGTCCCATAAGATCACATCTCCAGTAAGCGGCTGAGCTGGGATTTGATGGAAGTACTTTATACTTTTTTTTTTTTTTAACACTCTATAGACTCTGCAGTCTCTCTAATAGAACATTTTTCCTGATCTTGTGGCAACTTAAAATTGGGATAAAAAATAGAATGACATGCAGAGCACACAGAAAACTTTTCATTTACAGACATAAATGTTGATGTGTTAGATGGAATTAACAAAGGTAGTGTCATGAAAGAAGCAAAATTATAAAACATGCTGCATTTCTTTTGCCTGTCAGAAAGGAAAACCTATATATTACATGTATTTGTGTAGCAAACAATATCTTTAATATCACACTGAAGTAGAATTTTGCTGAAACTCATTCAAAAGCATCTGCAGCAGTACATCCACAGGGAGCTGCCAGAAATTCAAGCTGATTCAGAAGAGGATGTGGAACCAGGGATGTCATTGCTGATGTCAGATGAATCCTGGCTAAAAGCAGAGGATACCAGAAAGGTGTTTACCTGTATTTTATTGACTATGCAAAGGCTTTCAACCGTGCAGATCGTAACAAATTATGGATAACATTTTGAAGAATGGGAATTCCAGAATACTTAACTGTGCTCATGAGATACCTGTACATGGATCAAGAGGAAGTCATTTGAACAGAACAAGGGGATACTGAGTGGTTCAAAGTCAGGGAAGGTGTGCATCAGGGTTGTATCCTTTCACCATGCTTATTCAATCTGTATGCTGAACAAATAATCTGAGAAGCTGGACTGTATGAAGGATGGGGCATCAGGTTTGGAGGAAAACTCATTAACAACCTGCATTATGCAGATGACACAGCCTTGGTTGCTGAAAGTAAAGAGGACTTGAAGCACTTACTGATGAAGATCAAAGACCACAGCCTGCAATATGAATTGTACCTCAACATAAAGAAAACAAAAATCCTCACAACTGGACTAGTAAGCAACATCATAATAAACAGAGAAAAGATTGAAGTTGTCAAGAATTTCATTTTACTTGGATCCACAATCAATGCCAATGGAAGCAGCAGTCAAGAAATCAAACGATGCATTGCATTGGGCAAATCTACTTCAAAAGAACTCTTTAAAGTTTTAAGAAAAGCAAAGATGTCACCTTGAGGACTAATGTGTGCCTGACCCAAGTCATGATGTTTTCAATCGACTCATATGCATGTGAAAGCTGGATGATGAATACGGAAGACCAAAGGAAATTGATGTCTTTGAATTAGGGTGTTGGTGAAGAATATTCCGTATACCATGAACTGTCAAAGGAGTGAACAAAGCTGTCTTGGAAGAAGTACAGCCAGAATGCTTCTTAGAAGCAAGGATGGCTAGGCTCCATCTCATGTACTTTGGATATGTTAAAAGAAGAGATCAGTCCCTGGAGAAGGACATCATACTTGGTAAAGCAGATGGTCAGCAAAAAAGAGGAAGACCCTCAGCAAGATGGATTGATATAGTGGCTGCAACAATGGGCTCAAATATAACAAAGATTATGAGGGTGGCGCAGAACCAGGCAGTGTCTGTTCTGTTGTACGTAGGGTCGCTATCAATTGGAACTGACTAGAGGGCATCTAACAACAACAACAAACACATTTGAATAGCAAATACAAGATTTTCAGCAGGGCGATGTGGATGCTTAGCTAGACATCCTTTCAAAATTTTTTTAAGTTCAAAAAACATTTTTTTGGTGTTTTACAGTAATAATCAAGGACACTTGTCTTGATGACATTGAGCTGTTGCATACTGATGACAAAAGAGCAGGAAATAATTAGGAAAGGAGAGGGAACAGTAATAGCTGAAACTTAGAGAAGCAGTAGCCTCATAACTCTTTTATTGCATTTTCCGTAATGCTCCCTTCCCTTCAGGCTAGGTTCAGTAGTTTGCCCAATAAGTATCTGCTGCCATTGAGTCAATTCCGACTCATCATGACCCTATAGGACAGAGCAGAACTGCCCCATAGAATTTCCAAGGAGCACCTGGTGGTTTCAAACTTTTGACCTTTTGGTTAGCAGCTGTAGCTCTTAAGTACTACGCCACCAGGGCTTCCTGCCCAATAAGTAGTTCCCCCAGTTCCCTGTGTCCCCTTCTTTTGGAGCCATCATCACATTGTATTACCATTTTCCATTGTCTGGGGCCACTACTCATCTGTGACTCATGGTTGGCACCTCTGTGTCCTCAGTGTGTGCCATCACACCAGGCACACAGTAGGGTCTCAATAATTACTTCATGTATAAATGGGAAAATTAGACATTACTAATCCTTAGTTTTAGGTAAATAACTTCCTGCAAAGGTGGTTTTAATCATTTGGGAAACAACAAACCATGCTGAAATTTTAACCCAGGTGAGTCACCCAGGAATCATGAAAATTTACCACCCCTTGATGGGAGGCTCTGATATTTGGAGTCACTGCTTTGAGGCTATCTTTTTGCTTCCAATGAATCCCCTGCAGGGAGCAAGTCTCTTTGCAAGACTTAGTTAACATACACTTGGCAAAGATGCCAGAATTAAGTTGAAATGATATATACATACTCTTACAGTCTCTCACTTGCTCTCTCTTTCTCAACACAGTTTATTATTATTTATTTTTTTTCTGAAAGGTCCTGCTGTACAAAATGAAAACCTTTTCATCAAGCAAGGGTCTGGCCAGGTTAGACACTTTGGTCAAGCAATGTAATTCCACCTACCTGCTGTGTAATTGATTGGAGAATTAATGTTATCGCATGTAAGGCCACTGTCAGATAAAAGTAATTGTTAACCTAAAGAAAAAGCAGAATTTCCTTTTTTTTTCTGCTAATGTGACAAGATTAAAACTTTTTATAAGTGAGGTTTAGAGATATTTTACTTGCGATGACTGAAAAAAGAATCGCAAATGGGCTTGGCTGCCTTTTCCAATCACTGACCAAATTTGAATACATTTAAAAAGGAAGAAAGATATTCACTTTGTTTAAATCCTTTCATCAAATAGGAACTGAACAATGACATGAGATCTGTAGCTTTCTAAAGGAAGGCTACTCGGTTTCTGAGGATGTGACTCTTGTTTTGTATTCGTACTGCATTAAAAATATAGTTCTTTAGAAAACCACCATTTATCTTGGCACCCAGACTATTTCTTACTTTAGACAAGAGAGTTCAAGTGTTTTCTGTTTCCAGATAGTCTCTGCCTTCCAATTTAAAGTGGTCTTAGATTCCTTTAGAAAACCTGGTGGCCTAGGCTTAAGAGCTTGGCTGCTAAACCAAAAGATTGGCAGTTCGAATCCATCAGGCACTCCTTTGGAAACCCCGTAGGGCAGTTCTACTCTGTCCTGCAGGGCTGCTATGAGTCAAGATCAACTTGACAGCAGTGGGTTTTTATTTATTTATTTTTTTGGTTTAGATTCCTTTAATCAGTTTTCTACTTCCTTCTCACTGGAATTCTTCGTTTTGTAGCTGAGGTGCTCGTTGCTCTTTAAGTCCTTGGAGCTGTGGTGGCGAAGTGGTTAAAGGCCATGGCTGCCAACCAAAAGGCTGGCAGTTTGAATCCACCAGCCGCGCTCCTTGGGAGCCCTATAAAATATAGGGCAGTTCTATTCTGTTCTATATGGTTGCTATGAGTTGGAATCAACTTGATGGCAACAGGCTTTTTTCTTTTTAGGTCCTTATCTCCACTCCTACTCCCTCATGCCTTGTATTCTTGAGATATCCTGGGGAGTGGCATTAAGATGGGAGAAGAGTTAACTTAGAATATCATGGTGTGGTCTCATAACCTCTGGAGGCTCTGAGTGCCTTTGCAAATACTGCTTGCTTCAGGTGATACAGCGAGCAAGATAAGAGGGAATAATCCTCTCAGTGCCCTCCACTTGAAGTGTGCTTGGCTAGCTGCTTCATTTCTTTCCTTAAAAGCTCCCTTTTCATAGAGTCTTTTCCTCAGCAAGTCTTACACCTGCATGAAATACTGCTTTTACACACACATACACACCACACACATTTATATACATATACGCATAAACATATATATATATACAAACAAACAAAAAACAGTTGCCTTGCAGTGGATTTCAACTCATTGAGACCCCATGTGTGTCAGAGTAGAACCGTGCTCTGTAGGGTTTTCTTTTCTTTTTTTTTTTTTAATAATTTTTATTGAGCTTTAAGTGAATGTTTACAAATCAAGTCAGTCTGTCACATATAAGCTTATATACACCTTACTCCATAATCCCACTTACTCTCCCCCTAATGAGTCAGCCCTTCCAGTCTCTCCTTTTGTGACAATTTTGCCAGTTTCTAACCCTCTCTACCCTCTTATCTCTCCTCCAGACAAGAGATGCCAACACAGTCTCAAGTGTCCACCTGATACAAGTAGCTCACTCTTCATCAGCATCTCTCTCCAACCCATTGTCCAGTCCCTTCCATGTCTGATAAGTTGTCTTTGGGAATGGTTCCTGTCCTGGGCCAACAGAAGGTTTGGGGACCATGACCACCAGGATTCCTCTAGTCTCAGTCAGACCATTAAGTCTGGTCTTTTTATGAGAATTTGGGGTCTGCATCCCACTGATCTCCAGCTCCCTCAGGGGTTCTCAGCTGTGCTCCCTGTCAGGGCAGTCATCGGTTGTGGCAGGGCACCATCTAGTTCTTCTGGTCTCAGGATGATGTAAGTCTCTGGTTCATGTGGCCCTTTCTGTCTCTTGGGCTCATAGTTATCGTGTGACCTTGGTGTCCTTCATTCTCTTTTGATCCAGGTCGGTTGAGACCAATTGATGCATCTTAGATGGCTGCTTGTTAGCATTTAAGACCCCAGATGCCACATTTCAAAGTGGGATGCAGAATGTTTTCATAATAGTATTATTTTGCCAATTGACTTAGAAGTCCCCTTAAGCCATAGTCCCCAGACCCCAGCCCTTGCTCCGCTGACCTTTGAAGCATTCAGTTTATCCTGGAAACTTCTTCGCTTTTGGTCCAGTCCAGTTGAGCTGACCTTCCGTGTATTGAGTATTGTCCTTCCCTTCACCTAAAGTAGTTCTTATCTGCTAACTAATCAGTAAATAACCCTCTCCCACCCTCCCTCCCTCCCTACCTCGTAACCACAAAAGTATTTGTTCTTCGCAGTTTATACTATTTCTCAAGATCTTATAACAGTGGTCTTATACAATATTTGTCCTTTTGCCTCTGACTAATTTCACTCAGCATAAGGCCTTCCAGGTTCCTCCATGTTATGAAATGTTTCACAGATTCGTCACTGTTCTTTATCGATGCGTAGTATTCCATTGTGTGAATATACCACAATTTATTTAACCATTCATCCGTTGATGGACACCTTGGTTGCTTCCAGCTTTTTGCTATTGTAAACAGAGCTGCAATAAACATGGGTGTGCATATATCTGTTCGTATGAAGGCTCTTATTTCTCTAGGGTATATTCCGAGGAGTGGGATTTCTGGGTTGTATGGTAGTTCTATTTCTAACTGTTTAAGATAATGCCAGAGAGATTTCCAAAGTGGTTGTACCATTTGACATTCCCACCAGCAGTGTATAAGAATTCCAATCTCTCCGCAGCCTCTCCAACATTTATTATTCTGTGTTTTTTGGATCAATGCCAGCCTTGTTGGAGTGAGATGGAATCTCATCGTGGTTTTATTTTGCATTTCTCTAATGGCTAATGAGCGAGAGCATTTTCTCATGTATCTGTTAGCTGCCTGAATATCTTCTTTAGTGAAGTGTGTGTTCATATCCTTTGCCCACTTCTTGATTGAGTTGTTTGTCTTTTTGTGGTTGAGTTTTAACAGAGTCATATAGATTTTTGAGATCAGGCGCTGGTCGGAGATGTCATAACTGAAAATTCTTTCCCAATCTGTAGGTGGTCTTTTTACTCTTTTGGTGAAGTCTTTAGATGAGCATAGGTGTTTGATTTTCAGTTATCTGGTTTCTCTTTGTCATTTTTGGTAATGTTTTGTATTCTGTTTATGCCTTGAATTAGGGCTCCTAAAGTTGTCCCTATTTTTTCTTCCATGATCTTTATCGTTTTAGTCTTTATGTTTAGGTCTTTGATCCACTTGGAGTTAGTTTTTGTGCATGGTGTGAGGTATGGGTCCTATTTTATTTTTTTGCAAATGGATATCCAGTTATGCCAGCACCATTTGTTAAAAAGACTATCTTTTCCCCAATTAACTGACACTGGGCCTTTGTCAAATATCAGCTGCTCATATGTGGATGGATTTATATCTGGGTTCTCGATTCTGTTCCATTGGTCTTTGTGCCTGTTGTTGTACCAGTACCAGGCTGTTTTGACTACTGTGGCTGTGTAATAGGTTCTAAAATCAGGTAGAGTGAGGCCTCCCATTTTCTTCTTCTTTTTCAGTATTGCTTTACCTATCCGAGGCTTCTTTCCCTTCCATATGAAGTTGGTGATTTGTTTTTCCATCACATTAATAAATGTCATTGGAATTTGGATCGGAAGTGCATCGTATGTATAGATGGCTTTTGGTAGAATAGACATTTTTACTATGTTAAGTCTTCCTATCCATGAGCAAGGTATGTTTTTCCACTTAAGTAGGTCCTTTTTAGTTTCTTGCAGTAGTACTTTGTAGTTTTCTTTGTATAGGTCTTTTACATCTTTGGTAAGATTTATTCCTAAGTATTTCATCTTCTTGGGGGCTACTGTGAATGGTATTGATTTGGTGATTTCCTCTTCGATGTTCTTTTTGTTGATGTAGAGGAATCCAAGTGATTTTTGTATGTTTATCTTATAACCTGAGACTCTGCCAAACTCTTCTATTAGTTTCAGTAGTTTTCTGGAGGATTCCTTAGGGTTTTCTGTGTATAAGATTACTTCCTCCTTGCCAATCCTGATGCCCTTTATTTCTTTGTCTAGCCTAATTGCTCTGGCTAGGACCTCTAGCACAATGTTGAATAGGAGCGGTGATAAAGGGCATCCTTGTCTGGTTCCCGTTCTCAAGGGAAATTCTTTCAGGCTCTCTCCGTTTAGAATGATGTTGGCTGTTGGCTTTGTATAGATGCTCTTCATTATGTTGAGGAATTTAACTTCAATTCCTATTTTGCTGAGAGTTTTTATCATGAATGGGTGTTGAACTTTGTCAAATGCCTTTTCTGCATCAATTGATAAGATCCTGTGGTTTTTGTCTTTTGTTTTATTAATATGGTGGATTACAGTAATGGTTTTTCTAATATTAAACCAACCTTGCATACCTGGTATAAATCCCACTTGGTCGTGGTGGATTATTTTTCTGATATGTTGTTGAATTCTATTGGCTAGAATTTTGTTGAGGATTTTTGCATCTATGTTCATGAGGGATATAGGACTGTAATTTTCTTTTTTTGTGATGTCTTTACCTGGTTTTGGTATCAGGGATATGGTGGCTTCATAGAATGAGTTAGGTAGTATTCCGTCATTTTCTATGCTTTGAAATACCTTTAGTAGTAGTGGTTTAACTCTTCTCTGAAAGTTTGGTAGAATTCTGCAGTAAAGCCGTCTGGGCCAGGGCTTTTTTTTGTTGGCAGTTTTTTGATTACCGTTTCGATCTCTTTTTTTGTTATGGGTCTATTTAGTTGTTCTACTTCTGATTGTGTTAGTTTAGGTAGGTAGTGTTTTTCTAGGAATTCATCCATTTCTTCAAGGTTTGCAAATTTGTTAGAGTACAATTTTTCGTAATAATCTGATATGATTCTTTTAATTTCAGTTGGGTCTGTTGTGATATGGCCCATCTTGTTTCTTATTCAGGTTATTTGTTTCCTTTCCTGTATTTCTTTAGTCAGTCTGGCCAATGGTTTATGAATTTTGTTAATTTTTTCAAAGGACCAGCTTTTGGCTTTGTTAATTCTTTCAATTGTTTTCCTGTTCTCTAATTCATTTAGTTCAGCTCTAATTTTTATTATTTGTTTTCTTCTGTTGCCTGATGGATTCTTTTGTTGCTCACTTTCTATTTGTTCACGTTGTAGGGACAGTTCTCTGATTTTGGCTCTTTCTTCTTTTTGTATGTGTGCATTTATCGATATAAATTGACCTCTGAGCACTGCTTTTGCTGTGTCCCAAAGGTTTTGATAGGAAGTATTTTCATTCTTGTTGCATCCTATGAATTTCTTTATTCCCTCCTTAATGTCTTCTATAATCCAGTCTTTTTTCAGGAGGGTATTGTTCAGTTTCCAAGTATTTGATTTCTTTTCCCTGATTTTTCTGTTATTGATTTCCACTTTTATGGCCTTATGGTCTGAGAAGATGCTTTGTAATATTTCAATATTTTGGATTCTGCAAAGGTTTGTTTTATGACCTAATATGTGGTCTATTCTGGAGAATGGTCCATGTGCGCTAGAAAAAAAAGTATACTTTGCAGCAGTTGGGTGGAGTGTTCTGTATAAGTCAATGAGGTCAAGTTGGTTGATTGTAGCAATTAGGTCTTCCGTGTCTCTATCGAGCTTCTTACTGGATGTCCTGTCCTTCTCTGAAAGTGGTGTGTTGAAGTCTCCTAGTATAATTGTGGAGGTGTCTATCTCACTTTTCAGTTCTGTTAAAGTTTGTTTTATGTATCTTACAGCCCTGTCATTGGGTGCATAAATATTTAATATGGTTATATCTTCCAGGTCAATTGTCCCTTTAATCATTATGTAGTGTCCTTCTTTATCCTTTGTGGTAGATTTAACTTTAAAGTCTATTTTGTCAGAAATTAATATTGCTACTCTTGCTCTTTTTTGCTTATTGTTTGCTTGATATTTTTTTTCCATCCTTTGAGTTTTAGTTTGTTTGTGTCTCTAAGTCTAAGGTGTGTCTCTTTTAGGCAGCATATAGACGGATCGTGTTTCTTTATCCAGTCTGAGACTCTCTATCTCTTTATTCGTGCGTTTAGTCCATTTACATTCAGTGTAATTATAGATAAGTATGTGTTTAGTGCTGTCATTTTGATTCCTTTTTATTTGTGTTGTTGACAATTTCATTTTTCCACTTACTTTTTTGTGCTGAGACATTTTTCTTTGTAAATTTTGTGTTCCTCATTTTCATAGTATTTGACTTTGTGTTTGCTGAGTCGTTACGTTTTTCTTGGTTTTTATTTTGAGTTATGTAGTTGTTATACCTCTTTGTGGTTACCTTAATATTTACCCCTATTTTTCAAGTAAAAACCTAACTTGTATTGTCCTATATCTCCTTGTATCCCTCTCCATATGGCAGTTTTATGCCACCTGTATTTAGTCCCTCTTTTTGATTATTGTGATCTTTTACATATTGACTTCAATGATTCCCTGTTTTGAGCTTTTTTTTCTTTTTAAAATTAATCTTAATTTGTTTTTGTGATTTCCCTGTTTGAGTTGGTATCAGGATGTTCTGTTCTGTGACCTTGTGTTGTGCTGGTATCTGATATTATTGGTTTTCTGACCAATTTCCTTTAGTATTTCTTGTAGCTTTGGTTTAGTTTTTGCAAATTCTCTAAGCTTGTGTTTATCTGTAAATGCTTTAATTTCACCTTCATATTTTAGAGTGAGTTTTGCTGGATATATGATCCTTGGCTGTCAATTTTTCTCCTTCAGTGCTCTATATATGTCATCCATTACATTCTTGCCTGCATGGTTTCTGCTGAGTAGTCTGAACTTATTCTTATTGATTCTCCTTTGTAGGAGACCTTTCTTTTACCCCTAGCTGCTTTTTAAATTTTCTCTTTATCTTTGGTTTTGGCAAGTTTGATGATAATATGTCTTGGTGATTTTCTTTTTGGATCAATCTTAAATGGGGTTCGATGAGCATCCTGTATAGATATCTTTTTGTCTTTCATGATATCAGGGAAGTTTTCTACCAACAGATCTTCAACTATTCTCTCTGTGCTTTCTGTTATCCCTCCCTGTTCTGGGACTCCAATCACACGCAAGTTATTCTTCTTGATAGAGTCCCACATGATTCTTAGGGTTTCTTCATTTTTTTAAATTCTTTTATCTGATTTTTTTTCACCTATATTGGTGTCAATTCCCTGGTCCTCCAGATTTCCCACTCTGCATTCCAATTGCTCGAGTCTGCTCCTCTGACTTCCTATTGAGTTGTCTAATTCTGGTATTTTATTATTAATCTTTTGGATTTCTGAATACTGTCTCTCTATGGATTCCTGCAACTTATTAATTTTTCCACTATGTTCTTGAATAATCTTTTTGAGTTCTTCAACTGCTTTATTAGTGTGTTCCTTGGCTTTTTCCGTAGATTGCATTATTTCATTTTTGAGGTCATCCCTGATGTCTTGAAGCATTCTGTAAATTAGTTTTTTATATTCTGCATCTGGCAATTCCAGGATTGTATCTTCATTTGGGAAAGATTTTGATTCTTTAGTTTGGGGAGTTGTAGAAGCAGTCATGGTCTGCTTCTTTATGTGGTTTGATATCGACTGCTGTCTCTGAGCCATCACTAAGATATTATAGTGATTTATTCTATATTTGCTCACTGAGTCTTATCTTGTTTTGTTTTCTTTCAATATATGTAGATGGGCTACTAGATTGCGCTGTCTTGATTGTTGTAGCTCTTGAGTCACTTATGTCCTATTACCAGCTAGTTTGGGCTGTTACCAGATATATAAGCCTAACAGTCCATTCACTATTCTTGAGTAGAATCTGATTTTGGGTCATCAAGTGTGTGGTGCAGACTGTCACCTATCCACCTAGAGAAGTAGTGGTGATAGTTGTGTGCACCAGATTCTAGTAGCAGCAGGGAGTCACATTCCAGAGTGGGCAGGATGCTGATAGGCTTCCCCCAGGTGTCAGAGAGGTAGGTGTGTCTCTATTCCTAAACCACCTTGGTGGGTGGGCTCTGCAGCTGTACCTTAGGCCCCCAAAGCAAGTACCTCTACAGATTGATTGGTAGGTGTCACCCTTCTTAGACCCCTAAGGCAGGAAACTAGGTGGTCTGGGGGGAGCTTCAGCCCTCAGTTCCCTGTTGTGGGTCAGTGAGGGCTCTGTTGAATATGCAGAGGTATCAGACCTGGGAAACTTGTCTTTCCAGTAATCCGCTACAACAATTACAGTCAGATCCCTATCAGAAATGCCTTTGCGTTATAATAGCCACCTTGTTCCCTGTAGGGATGAAAGCCCAAGACTGTGGATCACATATGCTTGGCTGGAGCTGGTTCTGTGTTTTTAGTCCAATTAGGGAAGGATTTTTGGTCCCTGGGTTTTTTGTAGCTGTTTCTCTCAGGCCAGGAGAATGGGTTAGGAAAAGACCAAAAAAAAAAAAAAAAGACAGAAAAACCACAGAGCAGTTCTCCCTCTGGCTCAGGAAATTCCAATGTTAATGAAGCCACCTGGGATGGGGAGGGGAGGGTTCAGATAAATAGGAGGGAGTAGCACCCCGGAATATAGCAAAGTTACTTATCTTGCTTGGGATGACTGTTTTATCTGAGATTCCCAAGGGGCACATCACCTGTGTGCACTGGCTGGGTAGTGATTGCTCCCGAGGGTCAGGCCCACGTCCCGTGCTTGCGCTGTCTCAGAAGCCGCAGTTAGTTCCTCTGCTCCCAGTCCAAAGCCCAGCGCCAGGGTTCCCCAGCTGGGACGCTGCACTCCCGGCTCCAAAACCAGTCGCTACCTCCTGGTGACTTCTCCTCCCGTCAGCCGCGTCGCTGTGCTGCCTGCATGCACTGGCTGGGCTTCCCCCGAGGTCAGTTTAGGGGGCTAGGGCTGTGCCCCGTGTTTGTGCCGTCACAGGATGCCGTGCTCAGCTCCCCTGCGCCCAGTCCAAAGCCCGGCGCCAAGGTTTCCTGACTGGGATGCTGGCTCCAAGCTCCGAAAACAGTCGCTGCTTCCCCGTGATTGTTCGTTATCAGTCTCTGTCACTCAGGTCAACTCTTTAGATCTGTGTTTGATGGTCAGCGTTTGTAGATTGTCACGTATGTGATCGATTCGCTTGTTTTTCCGAGTCTTTGTTGCAAAAGGGATCCGAAATAGCTTCTACCTAGTCAGCCATCTTGGCCCCCTCTGTAGGGTTTTCAATGACTGCTTTTTCAGAAGTTGATCACGAGGCCTTTTTTCTGAGCCTCTGGGTGGACTTGAACCATCAACCTTTCAGATCAGCAGCTGAAAGTGTTAATTCTTTGTAGCACCCAGGGATTCCATAGTGTTATATAAATATAACAAATATAATGTGGAGCGAAAGATGCCAGATACAAAAAAATACATAATGTATAATTCCATTTATAGAAAACACATAATTATGCAAAACTAATCTGTACTGTTAAAAGTCAGGAGAGTGTTTACCCTTGGTAAGGGTAGTTACTAGAAAGGGGGCAAAGAAAGGCTGTCATGGTGCTAGTAATGCTGTTTTTTTATCCGGGTTCTGGTTACATGGGTGTGTTGAGCTTATGAATATTCATTGAACTGTATATGGAGGTGTTTTTCTATATGTATATTTCAATACAAATGAAAATTAACAAAAGAAATTTCCATGTTAACATACAGTAAAAATTTAGGAAATTGGAAATACAAATGTCCAGTAACCATATGAAATGTGTTCAATCTCAGGAAAATAAAAGCCTGTTTAATTAAGAAGATTAAAAATTAAAACTTTAATCAAAGACCATTTCATGCCCATTAGAAAACCAGAAAGATGAAAAAAGATGGATGGTATGCTGTGTTACAGAGTAGGGAAACAGACACTCTTATTCAAAATTGTTGGGGAGTTGAATTAGTACTGCCCTTTAGAGGGCATGTTTGTCATAGCTATCAACTTCTGCAATGTACATACCGTAAGACTAGCAATTCTGCTCCTAAGCAGTCATCCTAAAGAGGTGCTCACATATGCACACACATATACACATATCAAGGGTCTGGGTAACAATATTGCTTGTAAAAATGAAGACATGGCTGTAAGTCCATTGTGGTAGGCAACCTCTAGGATAGCCCCCATTGGTGGCCATCTTTTGGTATTCACACCCTTGTGGAATCCCTTCCCCTTGAGTATGAATGAGAACCTAGTGATTGACTTTTAGCAAACAGAAGATGGCAGAGTTTCAAAAAACTCTGACTTTTGTTTTAATGGTTCTGTCTCCCTCTCTTCCTGGCTTGCTCTAAGGGGAGCCAGCAGCCATGTTTGAGCTGTCTTATGTGGCAATGGGAGACCCTGGTGCCATAGTCGTTGAGTGCCATGGCTGCCAACCAAAAGGTTGGCAGTTAAAGTCCACCAGAGGTTCCTTGGAAACTGTATGGGGCAGTTCTACTCTCTCCTATAGGGCCGCTATGAGTCGGAATTTACTCGATGGCAACAGGTTTGGTTTTTGGTTTAAGTGGCAATGAACTGATGACTCTGCCAACGTGCAGCAAGGACCTGAGGTCTGCCAAGTGCCCTGTGAGTGAATTTGGAAGTCGATCCTCTTCCAGCCTTGAGATGACTGCAGCTCCTAGGGACACTTTGATTGCTGTCCTGTGAGACCCTGAGCCAGAGGAGCCAGGTAAGCCAGACCTGGAGTTCTGACTCACAGAAAAGGGTATAATAAATGTTTGCTGTTTCAAGCTACCGAATTTGGGGGGTGATTTGTTACTCAGCCATAGATAACTAATATACCCATTAAGAGAATAATGTCAAATAAATTATGGTAATTCCATATTAGCTTAGAAGAAATACAACTGGAATGCTCCTTAGATGCAAAGATGGTGAGACTTCCTCTTGCTTATTTTGCTTCACTTCACCAGAAAAGACCAATTGCTAGAGAAGGATAGCCTGTTTGCTGAAGTGGCAGGCAACCGAAAATGAGGAAAACTCTCCATGGGATGGATTGACATACAGCCAAACAAAGGGCAACACCTCTATGTGTTTTGACCTGGAAAAATTCTTAAGATGTACTGTTAAGTAAGAACAATAAAGTTGCAAAACGATGTACAGGATAGAATTCCATATAATTAAGAAAGCAAACCTCTGTATATTTACAAGTAATTATATATGCTTTCTATATATAGAAAAAGTTTTGAAAGGACTCAAGTGTCTGAGAAAGAATAAAGTTGATTTGAGAAGCAAAATTTTCATATAATGCTCTAGTTATTGCATGTGATCATTTGAACCACTTGAATTGAAAGTGAGAAATATGTTCGTAAGTTATTGATGTAAAAATTATTTTAAAGTAGTTAGAAATGTGTTGGCAAGAAAAAAAGCCCCATAATTACTAACTGTGACCCCACCATTCATATGTAACACCCTGTAGTGGAATGAATTGTGTCCCCCCCAAATATGTGTCAACTCGGTTAGACTATGTGTTATTGTCTTCCATTTTGTGATTTTCTTATGTGTTATAAATCATAATCTCTGCCTTTGGTTAAAAAGGATGGGGGTGGGATGTAACACTCTTGCTCACGTCACATTCCTGATCCAATGTAAAGGGAGTTTTCCTGGGGTGTGGCCTGTACTACCTTTTATCTTACAAGAGATAAAAGGAAAGGGAAGCAAGCAGAGAGTGGGGGACTTCAAACCACGAAGAAAGCAGTGCTGGGAGCAGAGCACATCCTTTGGGCCTGGGATCCCTGTGTGGAGAAGCTCCTAGTCCAGGGGAAGACTGATGAGAAGGCTGACAGAGAGAGAAAGCCTTCCCCTGGAGCTGATACCCTGAGTTTGGACTTTTAGCCTACTTTACTGTGAAGAAAGAAATTTCTTTGTTAAAGCCATCCACTTGTTTCTGTTATAGCAGCACTAGATGACTAAGACACACCACCTACTTCCTTTTTTCTTTTCTATTCTCCTCCCACACGTATAAAATACGTTCTAACAACATTGGGATCAAACTCTACACCTCATTTTGTAACCTTTTTCACTTACTGGATAGCAAACATTTTCCATGTCACTAAATATTTTCCAAAAGCATCTATGTTTAATAGGTACAAAATATTTCAACATGTAGCTTTATCTTAAATTACTTACTTAATTTTTATTGTTATACATTTGGGTGGCTTTTAGTTTTTCCCTTTGTGAATGATTTGGTGATTAATATCTTTGTAGCTTAATCTTTGTGCCATCTTTGTTTGTTACCTTAGCATTAAAAAAATTTTCATAAATAAGGTAGTTGGATCAAAATGTATGTAAGCCAAATTTTAGGCTTTTTATATACTTTGCATAAAGATCACAGTGACAGCAGATGTAGACTAGAATGGAAAGGATAGTGGTACATTATCATTTGCCTGACTTAAATATAGACCCCTTTCACTGCTGTTTGTTGCATAAAACGATGATGATGATATTTATTTAATAGGTCAGAATAGTACACATCCCATGGAGACAGGGAAAAAAGGTACAACCTAGCCATGCTTTTCTCCTCTAAGTCAACATAATATTTAGTACTCTGTTAATGGATGGCTTTAAAATATATAAGCATCATGGCGATGTTTGCTTTCAAAGAGGGTCTTAAGTTTCCAAAGAACTTTTGACTTAAAGAGGGAAGCAATGTCTTTGTAGCATTTGGTGTGTTATTGACACACCACGACAAAGTCCTTTAAAAGTGTCCTGACAGATTCGTATACTAGTATCTGATATGTCCTTCAAGATCCAATTATTTTCTGCTTTGAATTTTTTTGTTGATACCATGTGTATTTATCAGTGGAAACATGCTGAATAATAGAGTATTGTTGAATTTTTGATAGGTGGTATGACTTTTTTTTTCTTGCCCCCTCCCACAAGCCTACACTTAAAGTCCAGAGGGACGTACATTGTCCGACACATTGTCTCCCATAAACCAAAACCAACTCTGTTGCTGTCAAGTTGATTCCAACTCATAGAGACCCTACAGAACAGAGTAGAACTGCCCCATAGAGTTTCCAAGGAGCACCTGGTGGATTTGAACTGCCAACGTTTTGATTAGCAGGTGTAGCACTTAACCACTACGCCGCCAGGGTTCCCATTGTCGCACGTGTGTCCCAAAAAATTTTTTAAAAAAAATGTCCATTTTTCTACCAAAAATGCAAACACCTCATACAACACCCCATACAAACAGTAATTTGTGACACACACCAGTTTCTTTGGTTTCAAACAAGCATAAAGGCCCCTGCCTCATGGCAGCATGCACTGTCAGTGGGAAAGCAGCTTCCCAATGAACCTGAGAGGAGGCAAATGTTGGTGGGCAATCATATATACCACTGGTCATGAAAGGGATACACAGGTTCTCAGGGCAGCCAAATTAGCTATTAAAGGCTAACGGAGTCTTTGGTTCACTGAAACAAAACTTCTTGGAATAATAGTCTGGCCATCTAGGCTGTTTCTGGAAAGCAAAAGATGAGGGACTTCTGATATGTAGGTCACTGAAATTAAATCCTTTTGAAGCAAGAGTTTATAAATATACATGTAATGAAACCACAGCGTGCTCTTCTTTCTAGTTAGTTGTAGAAAGCAGCCTGTGCTACATTAGGAATAGGGTGAAGCATTGGCCTTGTTCAGTTAAACCTTAGCTTTGAGAGTAGTTAAAAGATGGAGGCCCAGAAGAACCAAAGTCTTTTTGAGTCATGTAGATAAGCTTAACAGATAATACCTGCACCCGCCTCCCCCCGCCAAAAACAAACAAACAAACCCACTGCCGTCCAGTTGATTCCAACTCTTAGTGACTGCATAGGACAGAGTAGAACTGTCCCATAGAGTTTCCAAGGAGCGCCTGGTGGATTCGAACAGCTGATCTTTTGGTTAGCAGCCTAGCTCTTAACCACTATGCCATGGGGGTTTCCTAACAGAAAACCTGTTTTAATTTAAAACCAGTACTAGAGGAGATCGAATTCATTTTGTTGTTGTATACAAAAGAGATTCATCTCTGAGATCCTGCTCCATTCCAAAGATGCCTGACTTTATTAAAATATCCAGAGCATATATAGTGAAACCTGTGAGTGCCAGAACTCAATGGAACTACCTTGTTTTTCCAGGTCTTGCAAGATTTCTGCCTTTGACAGGGTGCAGTCTTACCAATTTTATATAGCTCATTTTAGTGGAAAATATTTGAGTTTTCCTTCTCTGACACGTTTCTGCCTTACACAGGTTCTGGCTCTCCAAGGTTTTACTGTAGTAAATATTAGGCAGTTAAGAGTAAAAGGTTTACTGGCTAAAATAGCTTTTGAGAATCACTAATAAAATCAATTCCCCATATTTTCCAGACAAAAATAAAATGAAATAGGCCCAGGGGCATTTGGTGTCTTACCAAGGTGCAGTGCAATGAATTATTTAATACGGCCCTTCTAGCCATCGTCTTTGTGACTCACACACAACGATTGAGTGGGACTATGCAAATAAGATATATGGAAACTGTGATGGTTGGGGTTATGTGTCAACTTGGCTAGGCCATGATTCCCAGTATTGTGTGGTTGTCCTCCATTTTATGTGTTGCGGATCCTGACCTCTACATACTGATGAGGCCGGGTTGGTATAAGGTTTGTCTTGAGTCACAGCCTTGCAGGATGATATGACTCATCAAGCCCCACCATTACTGAAGTTATTCCCTTTCCTGGGGTGTGGCTTTCATCTAAGATATATATGTGTGTCCTGGAGAGGCTCTCTCTCTCTCTCTCTCTGCATCTGGATCTTGCATCAGGTTCTTGATCAACTGACCTCTCCAGAGGCCTGCCGTCTGACCTGCTGATTCTGGGATTTGCTGGCCTCCCCAGCGCCTTGTGCTGGGTGGCCTATCATGTGACCTGATTCACCAGTTTCCGCAGCCTTGTGAGCCAGCAGCCTGTAGTCTGAATTGCGGGTTTGGGTTTGTCAGCCCCTGCAGCCATTGGTTTGGGCATAGCCTCCTCCTGATCCATGAATATGGGACTTGCCAGCCTCTGCAACCGTGTGAGCCATTTCCTTTATACAGTTCGTGAGTTCTGTGAGATGTTGCAGTGAGTTAGACAGCCTAAAGACGGGAGGCAGCATGCTGAGGGAGAGGCAGTAGTTGATGTTAGGTATGATGGAGTGGTAGAGCAGCTTGGAAAAGTTGGAGATTTGGGACATCTTTAACTTCTGCCTCATAGGAACCAGCTTTGTGCTGATCCTTATAAAATATAAATTATTCATTTACAAGGACACAGAACCAGTTAGTGTCAGTTTCAGAACTAGAATTTTGCCTTCATTTCACTCCTCAAATTGAATCTCATCCCTCTAGTTGTTTCACAAACATTTTTGCCCTCAGTAACATTATGTGACTTTATGGTAACAAGATATAAGAGTTTTCCAGTTTTTGGCTAACACCCAAGACTGGATTCATATTAAATTTTCAAAGGTGATCCAACTTAATTGCTACCATGCTCCCAAACCAATGGGCATGTCAATATTGGATTTGGATTTGACTCAACAGCAATGGGCTTGGGGGGGACATAAGGCAGCCAGGAAACCCTCTTCCCATGAGAATTCTACTACCAGGGCATAGGTAAGACAGGCTTCAGTCTCTGCTCAATTTCTAGTTCCTTCTACCCCGTTCACAGTTATACAAGGTTTTCTGGAGAGTATCATGAAGGACTGTTCACCTAGGAAGAAACTCCCAAGTCCTAATGAACTTTGGTTCTAGAAGGTTATGCTTAATAATTATAAAAACCAATAAGAAATCTTTTCAGATAAGAAAAGAGGAATTTAAATGGCCACATTTGGCTTTATGGTAATAAAAAGTGCTAAAGAATCAAAATCATAGGATGACAGAATTAGAGGTTGCCTTTTAGAGGTATTTTTGCAAATGAAAAACTGAGGCTGCATGGAGGGGACTTAGAAAAGAACCCAGTTCTTTTGACTTCAAGTATATTGTGTTTTCCTCTCCTTCCATCTAGGTGTTAAGGAATTTTCTCCTTTTTCAAGCCAGTTTTGGATACTTTCTATTTATGGTATAGCTGATTCCACCCAGGGATCTCTCTTGGATTTATTAAAAATGGAATACAATGTCTTCTACTGATGAAATATGTTAAATGTAAATTTGAGTGTCTCTTAAGATTCTCTCTGTTTTTGTTGCAGTATATGATTTGAAAGGCTTTGGGTCTTCTGAACTTCCACCTGGAGCTACCTTTTTTTTTTTTTTTGCTAATTCAACTTTTTTCACATGTATAATTCAGTGCCATTGTTACTCTGAACACGTGTGCAACAATTAGCAGTACCTGTTTCCAAAATATTTCACCACCATTAACAGAAACTCAGCGTCCCTAAAGCAAAGACTGTCCCTTTCCCCCTCCCTCCCACCCTGGTAACCACTAATAAACTTTGGCCTCTATGCATTTTCCAGTTTCACAAAGTGAGATCATACAATATTTGTCCATTTTTGATTGAGTCATTTCACTTAGCATAATGTTTTCAAGTTTTATCCTTGTTGTAGCATGTATCAGGACATTTCTCCCTTTGAAGTTATCTGTCCCAGAACTTGAGCTAGTGAAGGGACACCAACATACTTCAGCAAAGTTTGAGCGACTGAGCTGAATATAGGTTAAGATGCTGAGAACTAGTATTCCAAGATATCTTATTTTGTATTCTCCAAAATCATTCTAGGTGGTCAAATTATTCTCTAGATAAACATATATATATATAAATGTGTGTGTGTGTGTATGTGTTAATTTCAAGGAATAGGCTCATAAAATTGTGGGGGCTGGCAAGTCCAAAATCTATAGGCTAGGAGGAAGGCTAGAGTCTCCTGCTGATTCAGGGGATTGTGAGTGATGGCAACTCTAAAATCTGTAGGTCAGGCAGCTGGCTGGAGACTTCTGCAGGCCTGCATCCTAAGATCTATAGGTCAGGCAATGGGAAGAGTGCAGTGGGGAGAGAGGGAGAAGAGCGAGAGAGTTCTGACAAAATGTCTCTTTATATTCTCAAGGCGGACAACACCCTAAAGCAACTCTTATTTCTTTTTTTTTTTTTTTACTGAATAAATGTTAGCTTTTTTTTTTTTTTTTTTACTATTATTAAGGAAACCCTGGTGGTGTAGTAGTCAAGTGCTACGGCTGCTAACCAAATGGTCGGCAGTTCAAATCCACCAGGTGCTCCTTGGAAACTCTATGGGGCAGTTGTACTCTGTCCTATAGGGATGCTATGAGTCAGAACCGACTTGACAGCACTGGGTTTGTTTTTTTCGGCTAATGGCTAAAGATCCTGAGCATTTCCTCATGTGTCTATTAGGTGCTTGAATGTCTTCTTTGGTGAAGTGTTTGTTCATATCCTTTGCTAATTTTTTAAATTAGATTATCTTTTTGTTGTTGAGGTTTTGCTGTACTTGTAGATTTTAGAGATTAGATCCTTATTGGATATGTCATAGCCAAATTTTTTTTCCCAGTCTGTAGGTTCTCTTTTTACTCCTTTGGTGAAGTCTTTTGATGAGTGTAAGTATTTGATTTTAGGAGCTCCCAGTTATCTAGTTTCTGTTCTGGCATTTGTGCATTGTTACTTACGGTTTGTATGCTATTTATGCCATGTATTATGGCTTCTAGAATTGTCCCTATTTTTACTTCCATGCTCTTTATCGTTTTAGATTTTATATTTAGGTCTTCAATTCATTTTAGGTAGTTTTTGTATATGGTGAGAGGTATGGGTCCTGTTTCATTATTTGCAGATGAATATCCAGCTATGCCAGCACCATTTGTTAAAGAGACTGTCTTTTCCCCATTTAATGGACTTCGGGTCTTTGTCAAATATCAACTGCTTATAGGTGGATGGATTAACGTATGGATTCTCAATTTTGTTCCGTTACTCTATGTATCTGTTCTTATACCAGCAGCAGGCTATTTTGACTACCGTGATGGTTTAATAGGTTCTAAAATCAAGTAGTGTGAGGCCTCCCACTTTGTTCTTCTTCAGCAATGTTTTATTTATCTGGGCCTCTTCCCTTTCCATATGAAGTTGGTGATTTGTTTCTCCATCTCATTAAAAAATGCTGTTGGAATTTGGATTGGGATTGCATTGTATCTGTAGATCGCTTTGGGTAGGACTGACATTTTCACAATGTTGAGTCTTCCTATCTATGAGCAAGGTATGTTTTTCCACTTATGTGGGTCTCTTTTGGTTTCTTGCAGCAGTGTCTTGTAGTTTTCTTTGTATAGGTCTTTTACATCTTTGGTAAGATTTATTCCTAAGTATTTTATCTTCTTGGGGGCTATTGTTAATGGTATGGATCTGGCGATTTCCTTTTTGAAGTTGTCTTTGTTGGTGTAGAGGAATTCAATTGGTTTTTGTATGTTTATCTTGTATCCTGACACTTTGCTGAAATCTTCTATTTGTTCCAGTAGCTTTCTGGTGGGCTCTTGGGGGTTTTCTGTGTATAAGATCATATCATCTGCAAATAGGTATACTTTTACTTCTTCCTTACCAATTTGGATGCCCTTTATTTTTTCTTTTTCTTGCCTTATTGCTCTGGCTAGGACTTCCAGCACAATGATGAATAAGAGTGGTGGTAAAGGACATCGTTGTCTGGTTCCCTTTCTCAGGAGGAATGTTTTCAGTCTCTCTCTGTTTAGAATGATTTTGGCTGTTGGCTTTGTATAAATACCCTTTATTATGTTGAGGAATTTCCCTTCTATTCCTATTTTGCTGAAAGTTTATATCAGGAATGGGTGTGGGACTTTGTCAAATGCCTTTTCTGCATCAATTTAGAAGATCATGTTATTCTTATCTTTTGTTTTATTTATGTGATGGATTACATTGATTGATTGATCGCTGCATACCTGAGATGAATCCCACTTGGTCATGATGAATTATTTTTTTGATATGCTGTTGAATTCTATTGGCTTGAATTTTGTTGGCAATTTTTGTGCCTATGTTCATGAGAGATATTGGTCTATAATTTTCTTTTTTTGTGGTGTCTTTACCTGGCTTTGGTATCAGGGTTATGCTGGCTCCATAGAATGAGTTTGGGAGTATTTCATCTTTTTCTATGCTCTGAGTTACCTTTAGTGGTACTGGTATTAATTATTCCCTGAAAGTTTGGTAGAATTCTCCAGTGAAGCCGTCCAAGCCAGGGCTTTTTTGTGTGTGTGCGTGTGTGTTGGGAGTTTTTTTTTACCTTTCAATTTCTTATTTTCTTATGGGTTTATTTAGTTTTTCTATCTCGGTTTGTGTTAGTTTAAGTACATAGTGTGTTTCTAGAAATTTGTCCATTTCTTCTAAGTTTTCAAATTTGTTGGAGTATGATTTTTCATAGTATTCTATTATGATTCTTTTAATTTCAGTTGGATCTGTTCTGAGACCGCCTATCTCATTTCTTATTCAGGTTATTTGCTTCCTTGCCTATTTTTCTTTTGTCAGTTTGTTCAATGGTTTGTCAATTTTGTTGATCTTTTCAAAGAGCCAACTTTTGGTCTTGTTAACTTTTTAGACTGTTTTTCTATTGTCTATTTCATTTATTTCTCCTCTAATCTTTATTATTTCCTTTCTTCTGGTGCCCAGTGGCTTCTTTTGCTGCTCTCTTTCTTTCTTTTTTTATTTTTATTGTGTATTAAGTGAAAATTTACAATTCAAGTCAGCTCCTCATACAAAAACTTATACCCACATTGTTATGTGACCTTAGTTGCTCTCCCTACAATGTGACAACACACTCGTTCTCTTTACCCTGTATTTCCTGTGTCCCTTCAACTAGCTCCTGTCCACCTCTGCCTTCTCATCTTGCCTCCAGACAGGAGCTGCCACATAGTCTTATGTACCTACTTGAGCTAAGAAACATACTCCTTAGCAGTATCATTTTATGTCTTACAGTCCAGTCTAAACTTTGTCTAAAGTATTGGCTTCAGGAATGGTTTTAGTTTTGGACTAACAGGGAGTCCAGAGGCCATGACCTTTGGGGTCCCTCCAGTCTCAGTCAGTCAATTAAGTTTAGTTTTTTACTAGAATTTGAGGCCTGCATCCCACTTTTCTCCTGCTCCATAAGGGATTCTCTGTTGTGTTCCCTGTCAGGGCAGTAGCTGGTGGTAGCCAGGCGCTGTCTAGATCTTCCAGTCTCAAGATGATGGAATCTCTGTTTTATGTGACCCTTTCTGTCTCTTGGGTTGCTGTTGTCTTTCTATTTCTTCAAGTTGTAGGGTTAATGTTTTGATTTTGTCCCTTCATTTTGGATATGTGCATTTATTGCTGTAAATTGACCTTTGATCAGTACCTTTGCTATGTTTCAAAGGTTCTAGTAAGATGTGCTTTCATTCTCATTTGATTCTATGAATTTCTTTATTCAGTCTTTGATTTCTTCTATAACCCAGTAGTTTTTGAGCAAGGTGTCATTCAGTTTCCATCTAATCGATTTTTTTTTTTCTTTGCTATTTCTGTTACTGAGTTCTACTTTTGTGGTTTTCTGATCAGAAAAGATGCTTTGTGATATTTTGGTGTCTTGGACTCTGTTAAGACTTGCTTTGTGGCCTAAAATGTGGACTATTCTGGAGAATTTTCCATGTGCATTGGAAAACAATGTATACTTGGCTGCTGTTGGGTGAAGTGTTCTGTATGTGTTTATGGGGTCATGTTGATTGATTGTGGTATTTACATCTTCTGTGTCTTTATTGAGTTTCTTTCTAGATGTTCTGTACTTCTCTGGAAGTGGTGTGTTGAAGTTTCCTACTATTATTGCAGAGCGGTCTATTTTTCTTTTCAGTGCTGTTAGAATTTGTTTTATGTATTTTGGAACATTGTTATTGGGTATGTGTATATTTATTATGGTTATGTCCTCCTGGTGTATTGACCCTTTAATCATTATATAGTGTCCTTCCTTAAGCTTTGTGGTGGGTTTTGCTTTAAAGTCTATTTTGCTGGAGATTAATATTGCCACTCCTGTTCTTTTTTGGTTGTTATTTGCCTGGTATATATCTTTTCATCCTTTGAGTTTTAGTTGGTTTTTGTCTTTGAGTCTAATGTGTGTCTCTTGTAAATAGCATATAGACAAATCTTGTTTTTTATCCATTCTGCCACTCTCTGTCACTTTATTGGTGCATTTAGAACATTTATAGTCAGTGTAATTATCGACAGGTATGAATTTACTGCTGTCATTTTGATGTATTTTTTGTGTGTGGTGTTGACAGTTTCTTTGTTCCACCTAATTTTTTGTGCTGAGTCATTTTTCTTTCTGTATTTCCTTTTCATCTTTTTCATTATTGTTGATTTTGTGTTTGCTGAGCCTTTATGTTTTTCTTCCTTTTATTTTGATAGGTAGATTTTTTAGCTTCCTTTGTGATTACCTTAAAGTTTACCTTTATTTTTCTAAGTTTAAACAGATCTTTTAAGGAAACTCATCTTCAACTGATTTATTGATTGCATTGGATTACATTATGGAATGTGATTACATCATATTACATTACATTATGGAATAGTAACTGGTCTAGTGTTTAACCAACCCACTGGGAATAATAGCCTAGCCAAGCTGACACATAAAATTAACCATCACATTCTGTTTCAGTGATTTTTTTGGTCTAAAGAGTTAACAGATGAAGACTTGTTTATATGATTGTATATATTTGTATGATATGACACTGTAGGCCTTGTCTTAAAACACACACACACCTAACACATATAAAACAAGTTCTCAAAAACCAAGTGAAAAAAAGAAAAAGGAGCAGGGAACAAAGAATAAATCCTGAAAAATATGAAGAATGGATAAATTACGTAGTGCCAAAATAGACAGATCTAATATCTTACTTCTGATTCCTCACACAGCTCATCCTTTCACTCCCAATACGCTGAAAATACAAGTAAGAATGGAACAATATCTAATCCTACATCTAAGAACAAATTCTAAAATTCAAAGTAGACCTGCCAATGGAATGGGGGAGCAGAACCTCCTGCTTGAGAACACTAGGTTTTCAAGTAAATAGGTAGGGCAGGACCAGATTGTGGAGGACGTGACAAGCCAGGAAGAGGCTTCTGAATGTAATGCCAAACACGATAATAATTCATGTGTAGGTTTGTTGTATTTCTTCCCTACAGAAAAAATCAGTACTTGAAGAAGTTTTTTTTTTGTTATTGTTTTGTTTTTGACCAGTATATGCTAATTTGATTGGAATAAGAGGCCATTATAAGTTTTGGAGATTGAATTAAGCCAGGAAGGGAAATGGAGTCCCAGACTAGAGTGACAACGAAGTATAAGGACAAAAGGTGGGAAGAATCAGTAGGGCCTTGTGCCAGATCAGATCTAGTTATGAGTTGGGTATGATATAAATTTTGAGGCTTAGAGAGGTTAGAAGTTTACCTATCAGTTCTACTACTCACTAGCTTTGTGTCTTGGGATGTGTTATTACCCTCTTTGAGCCTCAGTTTCTTTACCTGAAAAATGAGAATAATAATAGTAACAGTGGCTGCTGAGCTAGTTGAGAGCATTTTCTAAATGTGTGTCAAAGCCCATACCTAGTCCAATGCCTGACACAACGCTGGTACTATGTAGCCATAAATGTTATATCACAAAAGAAAAAAATGCTGAAAGTTCTTTAACCATGCATTCAACTTAAAAAGTTAGAAGAACAATAAAGTAAGAAAATAGAAAGGAGGAAAGATAGAATTAGAGATAAATGAAATATCCAACCAAAGAAGAGAAAGAATAAAAAAACAAACATCAGTTAATATTAAGAAAAAAAAAGTGAACCTATAATAAAGAAGATAGTACAGTGCTAGATAAATTGGTGATACTTAGTAAAAAAATTAATAATAGAAACTTCTCTTCATATACACAAAAATAAATTGTAGGTAGATTAAGGGCCTAAATCTAATAAAAACTAGTAAATATTTGGAAAAAATAGGTAAATATCTTAAACATATTCAAAAACAGAAGGATTTTTTAAAATGACACTATAAAAAGATAAAGGGAAATGTTGATAAGTTTGACCACATTAAAGTTTAAAAAAAATTTATAAGACAAAAGACAAAAAAAATTTAAAAAGACCTACTACATACTGGGAGAAATTATTTGCAAGCGATATAACCAAATAAATTCCTCATGTCTAGAATAATCAAGAAATCCTACGAAACAGTATGACAAAGATCAAAAACTTAATAGAAAAATTAGCTTAAAATATACAAGAAAACGTAAATGACTAAAAAAAAATGCTTGGTCTGACTAATCAAGAAAATGCAAATTAAAATGGCAGTGAGATAACTCTTTTGCCATCAGCAAATGGGCAAAATGTAAAAAGTCAATGCGAAGTTTTGATGAGAAGTGTAGCAAAAAGAACAACCACTTTGGAGAATAATCTAGCAATACTTAATAAAATCAAAGAAACATACTTTATTTCCAAATACTTCCATGCTGGGTAAAGAGCAGTAACTCTCAGACCTCATACTGCATCATACATACTCAGAGGGCTTGTTAAAACCTGGGGAAGGTGCTCTAGAATTTGAACTGCCGATAAGTTCCCAGATATTGCTAATGCTGCTGGTCCTGGGACCACATATGAGAACCACTGTCCTGGAAAGCTTGTTCTGCATGTGCCCAGGGAGATATGCATAAGAGTATTCATTATATTGATTTCAAAAGCAGGCATTGGAAGCAACCTAAATGTCCATCAGGACAGGAGAACGTGTAGATAAGAAAATTGTCAGGTACATTAAACAATAGTTAGGATTATCTTGATCCAAACAAAATGTTGATTAAAAAGGAGGGAAAAAGAACATATATAATATTATTCTATTTTAATAAACTTTAAATGTATGTAAAACAACCCTGTATAGTGTGTGTGTGTATTCAAAAGTAAAGGCATAAAAATGTGGTAGTAAAAGTATGAAAACTTGCATGGGAATACAGACACCACATTTAGGACAGCGGTTATCCCCAGGCAGGAAAGGACAATTGGAACCCGGGAACAATACACAAGAGTCATCAACTTTACTTGTAATGTTTTATTTATTTATATTGTTGAAGAAAAAAATCTGAAGCGAAAAGGCAAAATGATAAAAAGGTGGATTTATGAGTATTCATTATATTTTTTTGTATGTTTGCAATGCTTCATATTAATAATAATTTATATGGAGATAGAGAAACTCACTGTACTTACAAGGCTGAGAGCTCTATCACAGAGAGAATGCCAAGCTGGGTGGACTTTTCATTTGCCTTGATACTGAGTTTCTGTAGTTCTAAGTTGTCCAGCAGAAGCAAGAAAAAGAACAAAACTAGGTATTACAGAGAAAGACTGGTCAACCATTTGGTTCAGAGTGCATCAAGATAAAAATTATCTATTTAAATAAATCCTTTGCCCTCAAGTTGATTCTGACTCATAGCGACCCTATAGGACAGAGTAGAACTGCTCCATAGGGTTTCCAAGGAGCAGCTGGTGAATTTTTGGTTAGCAACTGAATGAACTCTTAAGCGCTGCACCACCAGGTTATCTATTAAAACAATACTGTATATATATTTATGCCAGATTCAGAAGAGGACTTGGAAGGAGGGATATCATTGGTGTTGTCAGATGGACCTTGGCTGAAAGCAGAGAATATATGGATAGCGTTGTGCAGAATGGGAATTCCAGAACACGTGATTGTGCACATGCGGAGCCTGTACACAGACAAAGAGGCGGTTGTTAGAACAGAGCAAGGGGGTACTGCATGGTTTAAAATCAAGAAAGGTGTGTGTTCGGGTTGTATCCTTTCACAATACTTACTCAATTTGTATGATGAGCAAATAATTCGAGATGCTGGCCTATAAGAAGAAGAACATGGCATCAGAATTGGTGGAAGACTTATTAACAACCTGTTATATGCAGATCACACAACCTTGCTTGCTGAAAGTAAAGAGGATTTAAAGAATTTACCGATGAAGATCAAAGACCACAGCCTTCAACCTCAACATAAAGAAAACAAAAATCCTCACAACTGGACCAATAAGCAACATCATGATAAATGGAGAAAAGACTGAGGTTGCAAGGATTTCATTTTACTTCAATTCATAATCAATGCACATGGAAGCGGCAGTCAAAAAATCAATCGATATATTGCATTGGGCAAATCAGCTGCAAAAGACCTCTTTAAAGTGTTAAAAAGCAAAGAGGTCACTTTGAGGACTAAGGTGCACCTGACCCAAGCCATGATATTTTCAATTGCCTCATATGCATGTGAAAGCTGGTCAATGAATAAGGAAGACTGAAGAAGAATTGATGCCTTCGAATTATGGTGTTTGGGAAGAATATTGAATATACCATGGTCTGCCAGAAGAATGAACAAGTATGCCATGGAAGAAATACAGCCAGAATGCTAATTGGAAGCGAGGATGGTGAGACTTTGTATCACATACTTTGGACATGTTATCAGGAGGGACTGGTCCCTGGAGAAGGACATGATGCTTGGTAGAGTAGAGGGTCAGCGAAAAAAAGGAAGACCTTCGATGAGATGGATTGACACAGTGGCTGCAACAATGGGCTCATGCATAACAACGATTGTGAGGATAGCACGCTATTTCATTGTGTTGTACCCAGGGTCACTATGAGTTGGAACTGACTCGACATATCTAACAATAATGACAGCTATATTTTTATACTCTACTTTCATATAATATACTTAAACTCATTTAATTCTCTCAGCAGCCCTGAGAATTGAGCACGAGGGGAGCTATCATTCTCAATTTGAGGACACTGAGGCTCAGACAGGTTAAGGTATCAAAAAGCTAAGTCAGTGCTAGAGCTGGGGCAGTCTCCTGGATCTACTATCACTTGGTCCTCACTCTTGTATGTAGGCATCCAGCAGACATAGGAACGTTTTCAGTGAATGTCTAGTCAGTATGATTCCAGTTTGGCTGGGGATGAAATTTTTTCCTTCAAATTTATTTTGACTGTGTCTAATAAAAACTCAAGGGATACCTTGTTTTCTTAGTTGCTTTCAGGCAACGAGATATTCTGAGGACAAAACACCCTTATATCTTCTTGTAGAAGCTGCTAGAGGTTGTGATGTTTTTATGGATAAAGTCTGGATCTTGAAGTTTGTATGGTCTGTATAGCAAGTCTCCATCACTCACTAACTGTGTGAAGCAGGAAACTTAATCAACAATGTGAGGCCCCAGGTTCCTTATCTGTGAAGTGGGGGCTAATAATCCTATAGTATCCACCTTACTGGAGAGAACTGTAGGAACTAATGTGTGTGCAGGTTGTATCCAGTGTCTGGCTTATAATAACTGATCACTAAGTGGGCAGTATGTGTTTTATAATTATGACTTCTATTTGTTGAGATGTTGAAGATAAATTACATTTATTTCCTTTATCGCACTTCCTCCCATGATCTCTAACTATTGAATTCAATATCTAATATATTGAAAGGTAAAATTCGATGTTCAGGCTTCATTAGTCAGCTTCTGCCAATTCAGAAAGAAGGAGAGAGAGTGTGTGGGGGAGAGAAAGAGAGAGAGAAAGGTAGAGAGGGAGAGAGACAGGGGTGGGGAGGAGAGGAAGGAGATAGAGAAGGATAGAAAAATTTCAATTATAAAATTTCTGAAAATGTTCAATAAAGCCTGAACAAAAATTTGGTCAGCAAAATACTTGAACAATTACAAACTAAAAGAAGTAAAATGATTTGGTTGTAGGCTGTTCACAAATATTTATTGAAAAAATATGACCTATGCTTATTCTATTTCTTCAAAAATGATGATGTAATAAATACATCAGTCTGGTACTTTTGTGTAATAATCTCTGTGATTTTGGTGTAACATATACAAATTGCTTGTAAATTTGTAATTTGCCACAAATAGTAAGAATTTCCTTGTTTCTTAATATTGATGTTTTGTTAAAAGATTTCATATAGGTGAGAAAACTTGAAAGGATAGAGCTTCAAGAAGATGTCATTAAGCATGAGAGTCCTACCAACTCAGTGAACTTTTTCCTTAAGATTTCCCCAGAAATAAAACATTTGGAAATAGATGCTGTGATAAATAATGGCTACATAATTTGAATCATCACTTTAATAATTCTCATGGTTAGTGATGCTATGGACCAAAGTAATTTGTTCCCCAGGATAATTTTAAAAGGACGTATAAGAAGATGTGCAGGAGGGAGGCAGGGCCAAGATGGCTGACTAGGTAGATGCTATCTCGGATTCCTCTTGCAAAAAAGACTTGGAAAAACAAATGAATCGATCACATACATGACAATCTACGAATCCTGACCATGAAACACAGATCTAAAGAGTGGACCTGAGTGACAGGGGAGTGAAAAGCTGCGTCCTGAACCAGTAACCGCTTCTGGAACCCGTGACCCGCTCCACAGCCTTGAGCCCTCACGGTTCTCTGGTGCTGAGTGGCGGGGCTGATAGTGGCTTGCTGAGGTGGGGCAGGCACGGGACACAGCCCTAACCCTTAGCCCCTTGGGGTAACCTCCATAGAGACTCAGCCAGCGCAATCAGGCTGCACACTGGCACAGCTAAGGAGAGAACGAATGAGCAACCATGAGGAAGCAGCGACTGTTTTCGGAGCCTGGAGCCAGCGTCCCAGTCAGAAAACCTTGACGCCGGGCTTTGGACTGGGAGCAGGGGAACTGAGCACAGAATCCTGAGACAGCGCAAACACGGGATGCAGCCCTAGCTCCCAGAAGTGACCTCGGGGGAAGCCCAGCCAGTGCATGCAGGCAGCACAGTGATGCAGCTGACAGAAGGAGAAGTCACCGGGAGGTTTTGGAGCCTGGAGTGTGGCGTCCCAGATGGGGAACCTTGGCGCTGGGCTTTGGACTGGGAGTGGAGGAACTGACCACGATTTCTGAGACAGCACATGCACAGGACTCAGGCCCGACCCCCAGGGGCAATCTCGACCCAACCAACACACACAGGATACCCACCCTTCAGGAATCTCAGATAAAACAGTCCTCACTAAGCAAGATAAGTAACCTTGTATATATTCCTGGGTGCTACTCTCTCCTATCTATCTGATCCCTCCCCTCCCCTTCCCAGGCGGCTTCATTAACATTGGAATTTCCTGGGCCAGAGAGTAAAGTGCTCTGCTGGTTTTGTTTGTTTGTTTGTTTTGTCTTTTCCTAACCCATTCTCCTGGCCTGAGAGAAGCAGCTACAAAAAACCCAGAGACCAAGAATCCTTCTCTGACTTCCCGAAATTGGACTAAAAATACAGAACCAGCTCCAGACAAGTATATGAGATCCACACTCTTGGGCTTTCATCCCTACAGGGAACAAGGTGGTTATTATAATGCAACGGCACTTCTGATAGTGATCTGACTGTAATTGTTTTAGCAGATTACTGGAAAGACAAGTTTCCCAGGTCTGATATCTCTACCTATTAAACAGAACCCTCACTGACCCACAATGGGGAACTGAGGGCTGAAGCTCCACCCAAACCACCTAACCTCCTGCCATAGGGGTCTGAAGATAGTGATATCTACCAACCTGTAGAGGTATATTCATTGTGTGTCTAAGGTACAGCTGCAGAGCCCACCCACTAAAGTGCTTTAGGAATAGAGACACTTCTACCTCACTGGCACTTGGGGGAACCTGTCAGCATCCTGCCCACTCAAGAATGTGACTCCCTGCTGCTACTAGAATCTGGTGCACACAACTATCACCACTACTCCTCTAAGCGAACAGGTGACAGTCTACCCCACACACTTGGTGACCCAAAATCAGCTTCTACTCAAGAATAGTGAAAGGACTCTTAGGCTTATGTTTCTGGTAACGGCCCAAACCAGCTGGTAAGAGGACATAAGTGATTCAAAGGCTACAACAATCAATACAGTGCAATCTAGTAGCCCGTCTATGTATATTGAAAGAAAACAAAACAAGGTAAGATACAGAGAGAAAATATAAAATAAATCATTACAATATCTTATAGATGGCTCGGAGATGGCATTCGATATCGAACCACGTAAAGAAGGAGACCATGGTTGCTTCTACAACTCCCCAAATTAAAGAATCAAAATCTTCCCCAAATGAAGATACAATCCTGGAATTGCCAGATGCAGAATATAAAAAACTAATTTACAGAATGCTTCAAGACATCAGGGATGATCTCAAAAATGAAATAAGGCAATTTACAGAAAAAGCCAAGGAACACACTGATAAAGCAGTTGAAGAGATCAAAAAGATTATTCAAGACCATAGTGGAAAAATTAATAAGCTGCAAGAAATCATAGAGAGACAGGATTCAGAAATCCAAAACATTAACAGTAAAATTACAGAATTAGACAACTCAATAGGAAATCAGAGGAGCAGAATCGAGCAATTAGAATGCAGAGTGGGGGAGTTGGAGGATAAGACAATTGACACCAATATAGTTGAAGAAAAATCAGATAAAAGAATTAAAAAAAAACGAAGAAACTCTAAGAATCACGTGAGACTCTATCAAGAAGAATAACTTGCGTGTGATTGGAGTTCCAGAACAAGGAGGGATAACAGAAAATACAGAGAGAAGAGTTGAAGATCTGTTGGCAGAAAACTTCCCTGATATCATGAAAGACAAAAGGATATCTATCCAAGATGCTCATCGAACCCCATTTAAGATTGATCCAAAAAGAAAATCACCAAGATATATTATCATCAAACTTGCCAAAACCAAAGATAAAGAGAAAATTTTAAAAGCAGCCAGGGATAAAAGAAAGGTCTCCTACAAAGGAGAATCAATAAGTTCAGACTACTCAGCAGAAACCATGCAGTCAAGAAGGCAATGGGATGACATATATAGAGCACTGAAGGGGAAAAACTGCTAGCCAAGGATCATTTATCCAGCAAAACTCTCTCTCAAATATGAAGGCAAAATTAAAACATTTACAGATTAGCACGAGCTTAGAGAATTTGCAAAAACCAAGCCAAAGTTACAAGAAGTACTAAAGGAAATTGTTTGGTCGGAAAATCAATAACATCAGATAGCTACACAACACAATGTCACAGAACAGAACATCCTGATATCTACTCAAATAAGGAAATCACAAAAACAAATTAAGATTAATTCTAAAAAGAAAAAAATGCTCAAAACAGGGAATCACTGAAGTCACTACGTAAAAGATCACAATAATCAAAAAGAAGGACGAAATACAGGAGGCATAGAACTGCCATATGGAGAGGAAAACAAGGTGATATAGGACGATACAAGTTAGGTTTTTACTTAGAAAAATAGGGGTAAATATTAAGATAACCACAAAGAGGTCTGACAATTCCATAACGCAAAATAAAAACCAAGAAAAACATAACGACTCAGCAAAAATAATTCAACTACTATGAAAATGAGGAACACAAAATTTACAAAGAAAAACGTCTCAACACAAAAAAGTAAGTGGAAAAATGAAATTGTCAGCAACACACACAAAAAGGCATCAAAACAACAGCGCTAAACACATACTTGTCTATAATTACACTGAATGTAAAAGGACTAAATGCACCAATAAAGAGACAGAGAGTCTCAGAATGGATAAAGAAACAGGATCTGTCTATATGCTGCCTAAAGAGACACACCTTAGACTTAGAGACACAAACAAACTAAAACTCAAAGGATGGAAAAAATATATATCAAGCAAACAATAAGCAAAAAAGAGCAAGAGTAGCAATATTAATTTCTGACAAAATAGACTTCAATGTTAAATCCACCACAAAGGGTAAAGAAGGACAGTACATAATGATTAAAGGGACAATTGACCTGGAAGATATAACCATATTAAATATTTATGCACCCAATGACAGGACTGCAAGATACATAAAACAAACTTTAACAGAACTGAAAAGTGAGATAGACACCTCCACAATTATACTAGGAGACTTCAACACACCACTTTCAGAGAAGGACAGGACATCCAGTAAGAAGCTCAATAGAGACACGGAAGACCTAATTGCTACCATCAACCAACTTGACCTCATAGACCTGTACAGAACACTCCACCCAACTGCTGCAAAGTATACTTTTTTTTCTAGCGCACATGGAACATTCTCTAGAATAGATCACATATTAGGTCATAAAACAAACCTTTGCAGAATCCAAAACATTGAAATATTACAAAGCATCTTCTCAGACCACAAGGCCATAAAAGTAGAAATCAATAACAGAAAAATCAGGGAAAAGAAATCAAATACTTGGAAACTGAACAATACCCTGCTCAAAAAAGGCTGGGTTATAGAAGACATTAAGGAGGGAATAAAGAAATTCATAGAATGCAACAAGAATGAAAACACTTCCTATCAAAACCTCTGGGACACAGCAAAAGCAGTGCTCAGAGGTCAATTTATATCGATAAATGCACACATACAAAAAGAAGAAAGAGCCAAAATCAGAGAACTGTCCCTACAACTTGAACAAATAGAAAACAAGCAACAAAAGAATCCATCAGGCACCAGAAGAAAACAAATAATAAAAATTAGAGCTGAACTAAATGAAATAGAGAACAGAGAAACAATTGAAAGAATTAACAAAGCCAAAAGCTGGTTCTTTGAAAAAATTACCAAAATTGATAAACCATTGGCCAGACTGACTAAAGAAATATAGGAAAGGAAACAAATAACCTGAATAAGAAACGAGATGGGCCATATCACAACAGACCCAACTGAAATTAAAAGAATCATATCAGATTATTACGAAAAATTGTACTCTAACAAATTTGCAAACCTAGAAGAAATGGGTGAATTCCTAGAAAAACACTACCTACCTAAACTAACACAATCAGAAGTAGAACAACTAAATAGACCCGTAACAAAAAAAGAGATCGAAAAGGTAATCAAACCCCCCCCCCCAAAAAAAAACCCTGGCCCGGGTGGCTTCACTGCAGAGTTCTGCCAAACCTTCAGAGAAGAGATAACACTACCACTACTAAAGGTATTTCAAAGCATAGAAAATAATAGAATACTACCTAACTCATTCTATGAAGCCACGATTTCCCTGATACCAAAACCAGGTAAAGAAAAAAAAAAGACACCACAAAAAAAGAAAATTACAGACCTATATCCCTCATGAACATAGATGCAAAAATCCACAACAAAATTCTGGCCAATAGAATTCAACAACATATCAAAAAAATAATCCAGCATGACCAAGTGGGATTTATACCAGGTATGCAAGGCTGGTTTAATATTAGAAAAACCATTAATGTAATCCACCCTATTAATAAAACAAAAGACAAAACCACATGATCTTATCAATTGATGCAGAAAAGGCATTTGACAAAGTCCAACACCTATTCATGATAAAAACTCTCAGAAAAATAGGAACTGAAGGAAAATTCCTGAACATAATAAAGGGCATCTATACAAGTTTTTTTTTTTTTTATACAAGTTTTGTACAGAAAGCCAACAGCCAACATCCGGAGAGAGCCTGAAAGCATTTCCCTTGAGACCGGGAACCAGACAAGGATGCCCTTTATCACTGCTCTTATTCAACATTGTGCTAGAGGTCCTAGCCAGAGCAATTAGACAAGACAAAGAAATAAAAGGCATCCAGATTGGCAAGGAAGCAGTAAAATTATCTCTATTTGCAGATGACATGATCTTATACACAGAAAACCCTAAGGAATCCTCCAGAAAACTACTGAAACTAATAAAAGTGTTCAGCAGAGTTTCAGGTTACAAGATAAACATAAAAAAATCACTTGGATTCCTCTACATCAACAAAAAGAACATCAAAAAGGAAATCACCAAATCAATACCATTCACAGTAGCCCCCAAGAAGATAAAATTGTTAGGAATAAATCTTACCAAAGATGTAAAAGACCTATACAAAGAAAACTACAAAGTACTACTGCGAGAAACTAAAAGGGACCTACATAAGTGGAAAAACATACCTTGCTCATGGATAGAAAGATTTAACATAGTAAAAATGTCTATTCTACCAAAAGCCATCTATATATACGATGCACCAATCCAAATTCCAACCACATTTTTTAATGTGATGGAGAAACAAATCACCAACTTCATATGGAAGGGAAAGAGGCCCCAGAGAAGTAAGGCATGACTGAAAAAGAAGAACAAGGTGGGAGGCCTCACGCTACCTAATTTTAGAACCTTTTATACTGCCACAGTAGTCAAAACAGCCTGGTACTGGTACAATAACAGATACACAGACCAATGGAACAGAACGGAGAATCCAGACATAAATCCATCCACATATGAGCAGCTGATATTCGACAAAGGCCCAATGTTAGCTAATTGGGGAAAAGATAGTCCTTTTAACAAATGGTGCTGGCATAACTGGATATCCATTTGCAAATAAATGAAATAGGACCCATACCTCACACCATGCACAAAAACTAACTCCAAGTGGATCAAAGACCTAAACATAAAGACTAAAACGATGAGGATCATGGAAAAAAAATAGGGACAATGTTAGGAGCCCTAATACAAGGCATAAACAGGATACAAAACATTACTAAAAATGACGAACAGAAACCAGATACCTGGGAGCTCTTAAAAATCAAACACCTATGCTCGTCTAAAGACTTCACCAAAAGAGTAAAAAGACCACCTAGAGATTGGGAAAAAATTTGCAGCTATGACATCTCCGACCAGTGCCTGATCTCTAAAATCTATATGATTCTGTCAAAACTCAACCACAAAAAGACAAACAACCCAATCAAAAAGTGGGCAAAAGATATGAACACGCACTTCACTAAAGAAGATATTCAGGCAGGTAACAGATACATGAGAAAATGCTCTCAATCATTAGCCATTAGAGAAATGCAAATTAAAACTACGATGAGATTCCATCTCACTCCAACAAGGCTGGCATTAATCCAAAAAACACAAAATAATAAATGTTGGAGGGGCTGCAGAGAGATTGGAACTCTTATACACTGCTGGTGGGAATGTAAAATGGTACAACCACTTTGGAAATCTCTCTGGCATTATCTTAAAAAGTTAGAAATAGAACTACCATACAACCCAGAAATCCCACTCCTTGGAATATACCCTAGAGAAATAAGAGCCTTCACACAAACAGATTTATGCACACCCATGTTTATTGCAACACTGTTTACAATAGCAAAAAAACTGGAAGCAACCAAGGTGTCCATCGACAGACGAATGGTTAAATAAATTGTGGTATATTCACACAATGGAATACTATGCATTGATAAAGAACAGTGAGGAATCTGTGAAACATTTCATAACATGGAGGAACCTGGAAGGCCTTAGGCTGAGTGAAATTAGTCAGAGGCAAAAGGACAAATACTGTATAAGACCACTATTATAAGTTCTTGAGAAATAGTCTAAACTGAGAAGAACACATTCTTTTGTGGTTACAAGAAGGGGGAAGGAGGGAGGGTGGGAGAGGGTTATTTATGGATTAGTTAGTAGATAAGAACTACTTTAGGTGAAGGGAAGGACAATACTCAATACAAGGAAGGTCAGCTCAACTGGACTAGACCAAAAGCAAAGAAGTTTCCAGGATAAACTGAATGCTTCAAAGGTCAGCGGAGCAAGGGCAGGGGTCTGGGGACTATGGCTTGAGGGTACTTCTAAGTCAATTGGTGTAATAAATTCTATTATGAAAACATTCTGCATCCCACTTTGAAGTGTGGCATCTGGGGTCTTAAATGCTAACAAGTGGCCTTCTAAGATGCATCAGTTGGTCTCAACCCACCTGGATCAAAGGAGAATGAAGAAAACCAAGGTCACACGATAACTATGAACCCAAGAGACAGAAAGGGCCACATGAACTAGAGACTTACTTCACCCTGAGACCAGAAGAACTAGATGGTGCCCGGCCACAATAGATGACTGCCCTGACAGGGAGCACAACAGAGAACCCCTGAGGGAGCAGGAGAACAGTGGGATGTAGACCCCAAATTCTCATAAAAAGACCAGACTTAATGGTCTGACTGAGACTAGAAGAATCCTGGCCGTCATGGTCCCCAATCCTTCTGTTGACCCAGGACAGGAACCATACCTGAAGACTACTCATCAGACATGGAAGGGACTGGACAATGGGTTGGAGAGAGATGCTGATGAAGAGTGAACTACTTGTATCAAGTGGACACTTGAGACTATTGGCGTCTCCTGTCTGGAGGGGAGATGGGAGGGTAGAGAGGGTTAGAAACTGGCAAAACGGTCACAAAAGGAGAGTCTGGAAGGAGAGAGCGGGCTGACTCATTAGGGCAAGAGTAAATGGGGGTATGTAGTAAGGTGTATATAAGCTTATATGTGACAGACTGACTTGATTTGTAAACTTTCACTTAAAGCACAATAAAAAAATTATTAAAAAAAAAAAAAAAGAAGATGTGCAGGAAAGGCCTTGGTAGTTCAGTGATAGAATTCTCACCTTCCATATTGGAGACCTGGGTTTGATTCCCAGCCAATGCATCCCATGCACAGCCACCACCCATCTATGAGTGGCAGTTTGAGTGTGCTATGATGCTGAACAGGTTTCAACAGGTCTTCTAGACTAAAATGGACTAGAAAGAAATAACTGTCAATCTACTTCGGAAAACCAACCAGTGTAAACTTGATGGATTACAACAGTCAGATCCACAACCGATCATGGGGATGCAGCAAGAATGGGCAGTGATTTGGTTCTGTTGTGCATTGGGTTCCCATAAGTATGGCAGCTAACAGAAACAACAACAAGGAAATGTGCAATGTAACCTTCCAGGAGAAGTTCTGGGTATTGCTCTGTTGCACGCATTTCTAAATGAATGACCACATGTTTTACTGCTGGTTCAAGCCTCTGGATCTTTGCCTATGCTGTTTTCTTTACCCAGCATACTCTCCTCCTACCTCTGCCGCTTCCACTTGAAGAATCTAACTCAATAGGTAAGAACTAATTTAGACATTCTTGGCAAACTCCAGTCCCCAATAAAGCTGATGACAACTCACTGTGTTCTAATATTAATAATAAAAAATTATAATGAAAGACAGAGCCAATGGCAGACTAGTCAGATGTACTAAGTCATTCCACTGCAGCAAAGACCCAAAAAACCAAGTAAAACAGATACAGATGTCAATCTTGGAACCCTGAACCTTAAATAAAGCATTAAAGTTTTAGGTCAAAAGCCACTGAGGAGAAGAAACTGATAGAAAATGGTAAAGGATCAGAGATATGGAGTGGAGGATCCTGGCCAAACGGCATGACTTAGCACAGCCATTTTGGAATAAAGCCAAAACCTTGCGTGCAGAAGGGCACCTCCATGGAATTCCCAATAGGAGAGAGAGGTACAGCACAGACACACCCAGGGCTAAGTAAGACCACATTTGTTGGCTGCAACTCAAGAAGGAACCCTGACTCTCTCACCTGGTAACCACAGGAGCACGCTTTTACAACCCCCATCCCTCTGCTGAATAGTGGCAAGAATCACCTCATCCTGGCAGCCCTGACTGCTGGAAACCACAGTATGAAACCACTCTATTGTCCTCCTCCATCCCTCTCCCTCTCCCTCTGCCCCTGCCTTTGCTCCCTTCCTGCCTCTCTTATTTCCTCTGTTGGCTGGGAACCCCCAGGCCCCTTCCTGCCATATCAGGCCTCACCTTTCCATGCTCCACAGCCCTGAGGTGAACCAGCCTAGATTCCAGACCTCCCCTGTTGGCTCTGGTCCCTTCCTGCCCTGGCCTAGTTCATGATGCAGACAACTGACCCATCTCTGCCTATTTCCCCCCATGCTAAACCTGCCCTGCAGCACCATAGCTGAGCAATCGGCCTAGCACACATGGACAAGGTGGTGAGAACTATTGTGCTCACAGATGAGCAAGCAACAAAGCACTCACAGCCCACCTGCCCAGACATAACCAAACAAAACAAAAATGCAGGATGAAACAAACAAACCTACAATCAATAAATAAAATAATATCTGACTATCTCATAGACAGCAGACAATATCTAAACATAAAAAAAAAAGACAAGATGACTTCAGTAGGTGACCAAAATAAAGCACCAAATGACCCAGCAGAAGAAAAGGCACCGGAACTACCTGATAGGGTATTCAAAAGTCTAATATTCAGGGCTCTCCAAGAAGTTAGAAAAAGATCAAGGAAAACACAGACAAAATCTTGGAATACACAGACAAAACCAGCCAAAACATAGCTTAAGTCAAGGAAAACACAGACAAAGCAATAGAAGAATTCAGGAAAATAATACAAGAACAAAATATGAAAATAAATAAACAATTAGAAATCATACAAAAACAGCAATTAGAAATCCTAAAGATGGACAACAAAATTTCAGAAGTGGATAACGCAATAGAAAATTTTAGAAGCAAATTTGAAACAATGGAAGATGACAGATTCAGCAAAATAAGAGACAAATCCATGGATGCCACATTGTTTGAGGAAAAATCAGAGAAAAGAATGAAGAAAACCCAAGAATTATGTAGGGGAAAAATCAAGAGCAAAAATTTGCATGTGATTGGAGTTCCAGAAGAGGAGAAGAGAATGGAAACACAGAGATCATCGAAGATTTGCTACCACAGAACATCCTTAATATCATGATAGATGAAAAGCTTACCATCCAAGAAGCTCAATGAACCCCATATACGATAGATCCCAAAAGAAAGTCACTAAGACATATCATAATCACCCTCACCAAAACCAAAGAAAGAATCCTGAGAATAGCTTGAGACAAATGAAAAGACACATACAAAAGGGAAATGATAAGACTAAGCTCTGATTATTTGCCAGAAACCATGCAGGCAAGAAAGCAATGGGATGATATATATAAAACCTTCAAAGAAAAAAGTTGCTAAGCAAGAATAATATATCCTGCAAAACTCTCACTCAGATATGATGGTGAAATTAGGACATTTCCAGATAAACAGAAGTTAAGGGAACTTGTAAAAAACAAACTAGCCTTACAAGAATTATTAAAGCTAGTCCTTTGGTTAGAGGATCAACAACATCAGACTACAATATGAATCTAGGACACAGGTCAGTATCAGCCAAATACCAACCTACGTAATGAACTCTCAAGGATAAAACAAAACTAAAAGATTCAAAACAGGGAACTAGAGATGTCAATTCATAAATGGTGACAATGTGAGAAAAATAAAAGGTGAAATACACAGTGTAGGTATAGAGCTTTCAAATGGAGAGAAAGTCAAGGAGATATCAAGTAATAAAAGACTGGTTGAAACTTAGGAAGATAAGGGTAAATTTCAAGGTAACCACAAAGAAAGTTAACAAACCTACTCATGAAAATACAGAAGAAAAACAGTGTTAGTAAACACAAAATCTACACTAACAAAAGAAACGAAAATAAATTTCACAAACAAAAGAAACTCAGCATAGGAGAGTAAAAGGAACAAAGAAAACATCAGCACCACAAAGAGAAGCACTACAAAATGAGAGCAATAAACTCATACCTTGATCATCACACTGAATATAAAGAGACAGATAGTAGCAGAATTGATTAAAAAAAAAAAAGACCCATCAATACTCTTTCCACAAGAGACATATCTTAGACACAAAGACAAAAGTATGTTAAAAATTAAGGGGTGGAAAAATATATCAAGGAAATAGCAACCAAAAAAGAGCAGAAATGGCAATGCTAATCTCAGATAAAGTGGACTTGAGGGAAAATTCACCATAAAAGACCAGGAAGGGCATTATATAATGCTTAAACAGGCAATCCACCATGAGGACATAACCATAATAAATATCTATGCACCCAATGACAACACTCCAAAATACACAAAACAAACCCTAACAGCATTGAGAAGAGAAATTGACAGTTCCACAAAAATAGTAGGAGACTTCAACACACCACTCTGGTAAAGGATAGTACATCTAGAAAGAAACTCAGCAAAGATACAGAAGATCTAAAGGCCGCAATCAATCATCTTGACCTCATAGACAGGCATAGAACACTCCACTCTCCACTCAACAGCAGCCAAGTATACATTCTTTTCCATCTCCCATGGAACATTCTCCAGAATAGGCCACATCTTAGGCCACAAAGCAACCCTTAACAAAATCCAAAACACTGGGAATATACAAAGCATCTTCTCTGATCATAATGCCATAAAAGTAGAAATTAATAACAGGAAGAGCAAGGAAAAAAATCAAATACATGGAAACTGAATAACACCTTGCTTAAAAACCACTGAGAAACAGAAGAAATCAAAGATGGAATAAAAAAAAAATTCTAGAATCAAATGAGAATGAAAACACGTCATACCAAACTTTTGGGACACAGCAAAGGCAGTGATCAGAGGTCAATTTATAGCAATATGTAACACATCAAAAAAGAAAAAAGTAACAAAATAAAAATGTCCCTACAACTGAAACAAATAGAAAGACATCAGCAAAAGAAGGCCACAGCCACCAGAAGAAAGGAAATAATAAAGATCAGAGCAGAAATAAATGAAATAGAGAGTAGAAAAACAATAGAAAGATATCAACAATACCAAAAGTCGGTTCTTTGAAATGATCAACAAAATGGACAAACCATTAGCCAAATTAACAAAAGAAATGAAGGACAGGAAGTAAATAACCCAAAAAAGAAATGATATAGGGAACGTTACAACAGCTCCAACTGAAATAAAAAGGATCATAAAAGAGTACTATCAAAACTGTACTGTAATAAATTTGAAAACCTAGAGGAAATGGAAAAATTTTTAGAAACACGCTACCTACCTAAAGTAACACAAACTGATGCTGAAAATCTGAACAGATCCGTAATGAGAGAAGAGACTGAAAAGTAACAAAAACAAAATAAAACCTCCCAACAACAACAAAAAAAGCCTGGCCCAGATAGCTTCACTGGAGAATTCAAACAAACATTCAGAGAAGAGCTCTCACCGGTACTACTCGAACTATTCCAGGACATAGAAATGGAAGGAATACTTCTGAATTCATTCTATGAAGCCGGCATAACCCTGATACCAAAACCAGGCAGACACCACAGTAAAAGAAAATTACAGACAAATATCTCTCATGAATATAGATGCAAAAGTTCTCAACAACATTCTAGCCAATAGAATTCAGCACCATATAAAATATAATACACCACAACCAAGTAGTATTCATATCAGGTATGCAAGGATGTTTCAATATTAGACAATCAATCAATATAATCCACCACGTAAATAAAATAAAAGAATCACACGATCATCTCAATTGATGCAGAAAACGCGTTTGGTAAAATTCAACACCCATCCCGTGGATAAAAACTCTCAATTAGATAGGAATAGAAGGGAAATTCCTCAACATAATAAAGGCACCTATAAAAAACTAATAGCCCACATCACTGTCAATGGAGAGAGGCTGGAAACATCCCCCCTGAGAATGGGAACAAGACTAGGATGGCTTTTATCACCACTTTTATTTAACATTGGGCTGGAAGTCCTAGCTAGAGCAATAAGGCCAGAGAAAGAAATAAACGGGATCCAAATTGTTATGGAAGAAGTAAAATTATTCCTATTCATGGATGATACGATACTATATACAGAGAACAGTAAAGACTCCACAAGAAAGCTACTGGAACTAATAGAAACAGCAGAGTAGCAGGATATAAAATAATCATACAAAAATCAGTTGGATTCCTATACACCAATAAAAAGAACTACAAAAAGAAAATCAGGAAAGCAATACCATTTATGAAAAACCAAAAAAAAAAAAAAAAAAAACAAACCCACTGCTGTCGAGTTAATTCTGACTCATAGCGACCCTACAATGGCCCCTGAAAAAATAAAATACTTAGGAATAAATCTAACCAGGGACGTACAAGTCCTGTACAAAGAAAACTACAAAACACTACTGCAAGAAAACAAAAGAGGCCTTCATAAATGGAAAAACATACCATGCTCATGGGTAGGAAGACTCAACATTGTGAAAATGTCAATTCTGCCCAAAGCAATCTACAAATACAATTCGATCCCAATCCAAATACCAACAGCATTCTTTAACGAGATGGAAAAACTGATCCATTAACTCTATATGGAAAGGAAAGAGGCCACGGATAAGTAAAGTATTACTGAAGAAGAACAAAGTAGAAGGCCTTGTGCCACCTGACCTCAGAGCATACTATGCAGCTACAGTAGTCAAAACAGCCTGGTATTGGTACAATGACAGACACATTGACCAATGGAACAGAATCAAGAACCCAGATATAAACCCATCTACTCACAGCCCAAAGTCCATTAAATGGGGAAAAAACAGTCTTTTTAACAAATGGTGCTGGCAAAACAGGATGGTCATCTGTAAAAAAATGAAACAGGACCTGTACCTCATTAATTCAAAATGGATCAAAGACAGAAACCCAAAACCCAAAACTATAAAGATCGTGGAAAAAGTAGAGTCAATGCTGGGGGCCCTAAAATATAGAAAAAATAGGATACAAATCATAACTAAGAATACACAAACACCAGAAGATAAGCTAGTTAACTGGAATCTTCTAAAAATTAAAAACGCTCATCAAAAGACTTCACCAAAAGAGTAAAAAGAGAACCTACAGACTGGGAAAAAAATTTTGGCTATGACATATCTGACAAAGTTCTAATCTCTAAAATCTGTAGAAAAATCTAATAACTTTATAACAAAAAGACAAATAGTCCAATGAAAACTGGGCAAAAGATATGAACAGACATTTCACCAAAGAAGACATCCAGGCAGCTAACAGGCACATGAGAAAATGCTCAGGATCACTAGCCGTTAGAGAAACACAAATCCAAACCACAGTGAGATGCCATCTCACCCTGGCATTACCAGCACGAATCAAAAAAAAACAGAAAATAATGTTGGAGAGGTTGCAGGGAGTTTGGAACTCTTGTGCACGGCTGGTGGAAACGCAAAACAGTAAAACCATCTTGAAAAACAATATGGTACTTCCTTAAAAGCTAAAAATAGAAATACTGTATGATTCAGCAATCCCACCTCTAGGAACATATCCTAGAGAAATAAGAGGCATCACACGAATAAACATATGCACGGCCATGTTCACTGCAGCATTATTCACAATAGCAAAAAATGGAAACAACCTACGTGCCCATCAACAGATGAATGGATAAACAAACTATGGTACATATGCACAATGGAATACTATGCAGTGATAAAGAACAATGATGAATCTGTGAAACATCTCACGTGGGTGGATCTGGAGGGCACTATGCTGAGTGAAATAAGTCAATCATGAAAGGGCAAATACTGTATGAGACCACTATTATACAAACTCATGAAAAGGTTTATACGCAGAAAGAATCTTTGATGCTTTTGAGGGAGGGGAGGGATGGAGAGGGAAAAATACTAACTAGATAGTAGATAAGTGGTAACTTTGGTGAAGGGTAAAATAGTACACAATACTGGGGAAATCAGCACACTTTACCAGTGTGAAGTCATAGAAGCTTCACAGACACATCCACACCCCCTGAGGGACTGAGTTACCGGGTGAGGGCTGGAGACCATGGTTTCAGGGTTCATCTAGTTCAATTGGCCTAACATAGTTTATAAAGAAAATGTTCTATATCTGCCTGTGCTGAGTAGTGTCTGGGGTCTTAAAAGCTTATGAGTAGCCATCTAGTATCCATCTACTGGCTAGAGCAAAGGAAAACAAAGAAAACCAAAGACACAAGGGAAAGATTGGTCCAAAGGACTAGTGGACCACAACTGCCACAACCTCCACTAGACTGAGCCCTCAACAATTAGGTGGTGCCAGGTTACCACCACCAATTGCTCTGAGAGGGATCACAATAGAGGGCCCTGGACAGAGCAGAGAAAAACGTAGAGCAAAATTCAAATTCACAACAAAAAGACCAGACTTGCTGGTCTGAGAGAGACTGGAGAAGCCCCAAAAGTCTGGCCCCCAGACACCCTTTTAACTCAGTACGAAAGTCACTCCCGAGCTTCATCCTTCTGCCAAAGATTAGACAGGTCTGTAGGGCAAAAACAGTAACACACATGGGCAACGTGCTTGTAGTTTAGTCATGTATATGAGACTAAGTGGGCAAACCAGCCCAAAAACAAAGATAAGGCAGGAAGGGACAGGACGTATGGAAACAGCGAACTCAGGTAGAGAAAGGGAGAGTGTTGACACATTGTAGGGTTGCCAACCGATGTCACAAAACAATTTGTGTATTAATTGTTTAAAGAGAAACTAATTTTCTCTGTAAACTTTCACCTAAGCACACATGCAAAAAAAGTTAAAAAAAATGATAATGAACTTTTATTAATTTTTTTATATGCCAGGCACTGGCCTAAGCAATTACATGACTTAACTCATTTAATTTTCACAACAATGTTATGACCAAAGTACTATTATTAAATATATACATATGTGGTACATGGGGTCGCTAGGAGTCGGAGCCTACTCGACGGCACCTAACAGCAACATATACATACATACATACATACATGAAAGAGAGGAAGCCCCTCAGTGAAATGGATTGACACAGTGGCTGCAAAAATGGCCTCAAACATAGCAGCGATTTTGAGGAGGGTGCAGCGCTGAGCGTTGTTTTCTTCTATTATACATAGGGTTGCTATGAGTCAGAACCAACTCAACCACACCTAAGCTCCTAGCTCCTTGGAGATCATTCTATTGGTCAATCATTTCATTTTACAGATGAGAAAGTTGAGGCTGAAAAAGGAAGAGTGATAGGTAGAACATCATTGTCAATAGCAGAGTTAAACTACAATAACCTCTCTGGCTTTCTAGTAAAAAACAAAACAAAACAAAAAACCAAACCAAACCAAGGCAACAACAACAAAAACCCATGAACTCTGGCCATTAAAGCAATCCACGGGAGATAGGTGCCTCTCTTTCTGAAAGAGGGCAGAAGCCAGCACAGATGCCTTGGAGAACCATATGGGTCAGGTAGAAGGTTGGCTGAAAGAGCCATATCAGTGGTTAGTCTATAGAATGCTCATTTGGCTATCCAAAGTTCAAGCCCATTTGGCAATTTGCAGACCTAAATCCAGTGAAGGTGGCCCAAACAGTGACTCAGGACTGAACACCCCTTGAAACCAAGGGCTTGTAGGTCCACAGGTTCAAATTAGGACATTAGATGCCCATGTGACAGAAAGTGTTGGAAGAAGCTTGTCCTAAATGAATCTTGGTTTATGGAAAGGCAGTGCCTTTACTACCTTTGCTGAAGTGGTTTTGATAGGAACAGATATGCCTGGGAAATTTTTTCTATATCTTATTTAAGGGCTGCAAGTTAAACTGGAATGCATATTGCAAATTGATGTTGTGCATTCCAAAACGTGAAATAATCATTAATACTTGTTGAGCAATTACTATGTTCTAAGGGTTTTACTTAGAACAAATAAGATGTTGTAAGGTTTTACTCAGAACCTAGAGCATGTTTTCAGGGTTTATATTAACTCAGTTGAGACCACACAATAACTTCATGAGGTAGCCCAATTATTATCACCATTCTACAGATGAGGTAACTGAGGCATAGAGAATTAAGTAAGCAGCCCAAAGTTATACAACTAGTTTTTGATGGAGCTGGGTTATAACAATGGCTGGTTTTGTTTTTACCATTTTTTTTTTTTATGTTTCCTACACTATAATAACCTTATGGTATGGCGAGCAACACTTTAGCAGTTTAGGGCATGATTTGCAAAAGTAGTTTGAGATTGTGGTACTGTTCTGCGTAGGAGTTTGAACAATAAAATGGTGACATTTGCAGAGGGTGGCTAGGATCATCTATAGTCATGGTGGAGTTGACATAAGTGTTAGAAAAACAATGATGGAACCTGAAGGAAGAATAAGAAATCTACACATCTCTTCACACTTGCAAGCCTTGTTCCTTGTGGAGTGGGACCAGTGTCATGCAGGATTTAGGCTTCTGGAATCTCCTTCAAAGGATGCTAAAATACAAAGGGATATAGGAGGTCATGGAAACTCATTCCTTTCCCCTCGGAGCAAGCACCTGTTATTGTTGCTGATGGTAGTTTCTACTGAGTTGGCTCAGAATCATGGCGACCTTACGGATAACAGAACAAAACACTGTCTGGTCCTACACCATCTTCATGATCATTTCCATGTTTGAGTTCATTGTTGGTGCCACTCTGTCAATCCATCTCACCAATGTCTTCTCCACCTTCGCTGACCCTCCGCTTTGCCAACCATGATGTCCTTTTCTAGCAATTGGTCTTTCCTGATGATGTGCCTAAAGTGAGCAAGCCAGTCTTGCCATTCTCGCTTCTAAGGAACCTTTCAGTTGTGTTTCTTCTAAGACCGATTCGCTCATTTTTCAGGCAGTGCTCAGTATATTCAGTCTTCCTCAAGAAGATCACAGTTTCAATCCATCAATTCTTCTGTTTCCTTTTTCATTGTCCTGCTTGAGAGTGCACCCATTCTGTGCAAAATACACGCAAGTCTTGAGGAATGAGACTGGCATCAGTTCATCCCTCAAATGATTTATTTTCTACTAGTCTATACACACAAATAAACACAAGAGAAGTAAAACATAATAAAGGAGGTCAAGGAAAGGAAACCTCATATGTACCCTAGGAATTTGGGGTCTGGTCATACAAGAGTGAGTGTTTTGGCTGAGATTTGAAGAGCAGGAACATTGATTTGGAGATTTGGGGTGGAAATATTCCTTGTGCACTAAGCAGAGTGAACCAAGGTCCAGAGGTGAGAAAGCCATCCAATATTTAGAGAGTGGGAAGCATCCCTGTGGAACGACGAAGATGTAGAATGGATAGAGAAATGAGTAGGTCTTCTCATTGTCTGCCTGAACAACAGGCATTGATATTCTGAGCAAAGCTCTTCAGGAGCCACATTTGAAGCTGTTCTTAACATCCCTGTGAGGCATGTTTAAAATGTCTGGTGCATAGTAACCAGTGTCAGTCGGCTTTGAGTTAATGCTGACTCATGGTGAACCACTGTGTGTCAGGGTAGAATGATGCCCCGTAGTATCTTTTAATGGCTGATTTCCTGGAAGTACATTACCAGGCCTTTCTTCTGAGACATCTCCAAACTTTTGGTTAGCAGCTGAGCATGCTAATTGCACCACCTAGAGACTCTGACATATAATAGGCACTTATTATTTACGTGTTGAATAAGTGAGTGAAGTGCACAATGAAAAGAAGGTAAAGTGATTTCACAGAATCTCAGAGTTGCCCACCCATCCATTTACCCGAGATTTCTAAGTGAACGTTGCTATAGAGCACGCGCCCTACTCTTTGGGAGTTCCCAGTGACGACCTGGACACTTGAAGCATGCTCGGTTACGTACAGCCTATATCTGCTGATATGAACTCTCTTTGTTTGGGCTGTGCTGGTTCTTTTCTTGTTTAAAACAACAATGCCAGGTACAAACTCCAGCACCTTAGATTTATCCACATATCCATAAAAGCCTAGCAACCAAAGGCATTATCTTTATTTGGAAGAAGTATAGTACTTTTAAGGTTCAGAAATACAGATATAAAAATTGGGCTCTGAAATGGTCATTTTTTTTCCCCCTCAGCTATGCCATTATAGTGATCAGCCAAGCTTAGGCAAGGTAAATACTTTTGGAAAATAAGTGGAAATTTGCTGCAAAGCAGTCCCTTTTGTGCATGGCCGCGGGAGCATGTTGAAATGTTTGGACACTAATACCCATTCATTTTCTTGGCTCCATAAATAAAAGCCGCCAGCTCTGTGGCGGCCGTGAAATGGTATTCTTCAGGGCCCAGCAGGAACCCCCATCCTTATTACCACTGCAGGGGGCAGGACAGGCCCAAAATAGCAAGACAACTAAATCAAGACATTTTCAATGTCTAACAAAATGACTGTGTTTTGGAAAGAACCGAAAGGTTGGAAAAAATTGGACAGCGTTTGTACTTCGTGTAATACCTTTGTTAAAAGAGTTCAGATGGGAAAAAAGGCATCTTATAAAAATGCATAAGGATATTTCTGAATATCATTTAAAATCTCCAAAGATCTTATGGAACTGTAAATCGGATGTACTGATGAAGCCGGCAGAGGACTTCAAGCCGAAGATATACTCCATCTGGGGCCCGGAGACTGGGGATTCTAATACGGGGCATCGGTAGAGTTATGCCAGTCTTATTATGTGTAGGTTTGATGGGGGGGGGGGTCACTTCAAAGGGAGGTCAAGGGAGCTTTCGAAAGAAACTGGGCAGCTATTTTGGCCTGAAAACCTTTTTCAAATGAAGTTTTTTTTTTTTTTTTTAATAAGCTAGTACATCTGAGCATGTTTTAGCTATTATTATTTCTTTATCCAAGGGAAAAATTAGCAAAAGTATTTCCTGAAAGCCATAATGGCATGACAATAACTCGGAGGGGGGCGTTGGAGAAAAGTGTTCAGAAGACATTTTTGGAATTTCTCACTCTCCTGGCCACCTCACCCTGACAATTAAAAATGACTGTTCCCCCTTTTTGAATAAATAATAAAACCTTTTTTTTTTTGTCATATTACATCCCATAAGTAAGTGTTCAGTCCAATAACAATTAGTACTGAATTCTTTTGCATGGGGCAATGCTATACAGCTGCTATTGTTATAACCAAACATGAAAATGTAACTCATAATTCCAACACAAACCAATCATTTTATGGAGTGAAAGCGAAAGCTTTCCTCCGAAATGGAAAACACCAGAAGAATCTTGCCAGATCCCTCTAAGTTAACACGCCACTCCACTTTAGAACACAGGACCATTAGGATTTTTGAAAGTTGATACACAAAGAGAAAACTACCCTCTCCCCCATCTCATCTTCAGCCTTTTATTACTCAGACTTTAATGAGAGCCATAAACATTACCTTGCCTAATAAAAATTCCAGTATTTCAGAGCTGGCTCCGAGAATGTGAACCACATCTGGTGACAACTGGAGCTAATTAATATCTTTATAGGTGTCTTCCATCCGCTGGAGTTTAAACAGAAATAGTCAGGGGTGCTTACATCAAAGCCTGAGGCAATCGAGGGCTGTTGCTTGCTTTCCAGGCTGAACTGATAACAAGTAGACCAATTTTTATAGGATTGTAAAAGCTAAGTGTGGAGATGGTTCACGCAGAGAAGCACTTTGCTCCACGGTTCTTGCCATTCTGTGCACACATCCCTGGTTTTGTCTGCTCTAGGCTGGCCTGGCTAGTTAGTTAGACATATGGAAAGGCAACAGAAAGAAATAGTAATAAAAAAGGGGGGGGCGAGAAGCTGACAAATAGCAATGCTTAAAGAAAAAAATTTCGACAAAGCACACAGTGACCCAGACATACCAGATCATGCTTCTTGCAAAGATCTTGAAAAATACGCTCTGTCACGCATTTGCTTGTGATCCAGATAAGGTTTATCTAACAAGACCAAGTGAAAATTAAAAAGCAAGATGGACTCGCGCAAGTAGTGCTAATATGTCTTTTGAAGCGTACCAGTTGGCCCTAGCGCAATGTCACAGCTCTAGGGGAAACATGCAGGTGGTCGAGAGGGCTTCTTTTTCAAAGGTTACTCTACAAAGCACATGCCAGCCCTTCTCTGAATATGGGCCAGTACCCCGGGAGCTCCCGGACAATCAGAAAATAATGACATCAACCTGACCATGGTTAAGTACATAACATGCTGAAGGTTCACGGGTGTGTAGCCTGGAACAATAAAGAAAAAATAAAGACCCTTGCTTGGTCAGCCCCAGCTGTTATTAGCCATGCTGTGAGATCAAGGAAAGGTATGATATGGACTGCCATTTCAATTGGGACCAGGTTAATCTCTCAATTGGAAGAGAAGAAAAACAACAACAGAAAAGCGGCCCTCAGAATGAAAGGAAGGGACAAATGACAATATGATTATTTGCATAATCTGTGTTTAACCCTTTACTAATAAAAACCACGTTTCCTTCAAATAAGCTTGATTTTCTTTAGAATAGTTGGCAGAGAGCCCTAAAATCTTCAAGTTTAGCCAATGAATATACTATCTAGTATTCATTTAATACATGTTGCTGAGACTTAGGGCTTAGGGAGGAAACTCTAACCGTGTAGATTCAAAGTGACAGGCATCTCTCAAGGGAAACACCATTGGAATTTATTCTCACTCAGCCTCCACTGCTGACTTTGTGATCTTCAGAAAGTGGCTTAATCTCTCTGCTTTAGCTTCCTTCTTGCATAATGTGTAAGAATTAAATAAGAGAATTGAGAATTAAGTAAGCCTCACAACACCAATATTGTTTGAGAAATTTCTTTAAAAGCACAAAGAGCTGGCTGTATGCTATAAAATGAAAAGCTGAAGTGCTGATTATATACGTAAACAGAGAGCCAATTATGTGTGAATGAGTGTGTGTGTGTACGCGCACTCTAGAAGGTGAGGGGAATCATGGGGGGAGGGGAGGAGGATTTGGCAACAAAGAAATATCTGAGCTACAATCTTGCAAGAAAGTGGTAAGGGGAACTAGAGTTTCAGAAGGAAAAACTGAGTTTTTAATCCCTTTAAAAAAAAAAAAATCCTGTTCTACTTCCTTCCACCAATTTTTTTTTACTTCCCAAATAAAACATGAAAACAAGGAGCTTTGCAACCCAATTCACATCATCACCTTGCGAAGGGACTTCGAGAAAGAAGAAGTCCCAAGCATGTTTCTATTTCAGAAAAGGAGCTCATTGTTAGGTTTCAATGTTATTTTTAATTGGACTCATTGATTCTCACATTATCCTGGACTTAAAAAGAGGAGATGCACTGAAGACCTGTGTTCTACCATTTGTATATCATTAACTGTGATCACATCTCTACAAAGAAACTGTTTGAGTGATCATTTTGAAGAATCCTCTCTTCTAGTTATTTACTTTATTTTTAATTATAAAAATACAGAAAAAAAACTATACTAGAGTAAAAAGAAGAAAGTTCACAGAATTTCAGCTCCCAGTTAAACTGTTGCGGCATAGTCCATCCCTTCTAATTATCTTTGCATTTTTCTCCTTCAGAGTGTCAAGATGATGGCGTAGAAAAAGTGTCATGCTTTTGTCCCCCACTTAGCATTACTATCACTGGAACCTTTATGTCCATAATTTTTATTTGGCTGCTCCACCCTTCATCCTCTCAGTTGAATGTTGTGGGTTACATCAGAAGTTTTATTTAGTATTAAAGTAATATTACTCTGCATGATGATGCAATGAAGTCATTTTGTATAATCATCTGAGATTATATTCATAATATAAATTCCTGCTAGAAGGATAGAGAAAAAAATTTTAAAGCAACAGGTTTAAAGAACCTCTTTACTACAAATCCTATTTAAAAAAAAAATCACCTGACTATTTTAAGCTCAAGGAGCCTTGATGGTGCAACGGTTAAGCACTTGGTCACTAATGGAAAGGTTGGCCATTCAAGCCCACCAGCGTCCCTGAGGGAGAAAAGGCCTGGTGATCTGCTTCCATAAAGATTGCAGTCTAGGAAACCCTATGGGGCAGTTCTACTCTGTCCTACAGGGTCACTATGAGTCAGAATTGGGTCGATGGCACACAACTACAATAGCAATTTTCAGCTCTAGCTCCCAGAATGCAAAGTCAAATATTAAATATTATAATACTTTGAAAATACGTTTAAACAGAACTTTCTTAGCCAGAAAGGGAGGTGTACTACACAAAGATAGAAATTAAGATATGTCAGAACTCTCCTCTGTGATACTGAAAACACTGCTAGCCAGCCTACTAGCTTAGTCCAGGCTCTGGACATTAGTTTATTAATTGGCAGAATTGATGGACTATTTCATGAATTTTGTGGGTTAAGGGTTGCTTCTACCACATACATGAGTAGATATGTCCTAGCATGTTTCTGGGATTGTGAGGGGCTTTATACTTTATGACGCTAATGCAATGAATCCTATATCAAAAGTATATCTGGTTTTGATCCCACAGTCATGGCCTGAGAATGCAATGGACAGGTCTTTTGCTGAGTTATGTAGTGTTTATCTCCTTCAGGCTTTACTCTGAATTAGCACAAAAGGTCAGCAGTTGGAACCCACCAGCTGTTCCTTGGAAACCTTACGGGGTGGTTCTACTCTGTCCTATAGGGCCACTAGGAGTCAGAATTGACTGGATGGCAACAGGTTTGGTTTTGGGTTCGCACTGCTCAAGTTTCAAGTACAAAATATTTCCCATGTATAAAAACTAATGCTATATTACACAAAGAGCTTAGATCAGAGCTATTTAGATAATTAATAAGTGACTGCAGCCTTAAACCAAGTGGTTCTTGACAAACTGATTCTCTATTTTGTAAGAAAAATGATGTATTTGTGTAAATTTATGCACAGCACTTTTGTGTTTAAGTTCAGTTCTGTCATTTTTATTAATTCCTTCTCAACAAAAATGAATATCTCTTGTTTGGGTTTTCCAACATTTTGACCATCTGAGGTAGCTCTGGGCCTTTAAAAACTCCATGCATTGAGGCCAGTTAGCTAGTGAAATTAAACTATGCACTCGTTAAACATTAGGCAAATTTACTCAAGGTGGAAGTTGATTCCCCGTCATTGGAGTTATGGACATCCCAAAACAGAAAGAAACAAACCCCAGGAGTCATAGATAAAATATGATAGGAAAGTAACCCATTAAGACACATTTTCCTTTGAACAAAAAAACCATGGCTGATCTATTTGCACAGTTTCCATTAAAGACCTTCTTTAATAGTATCTGATAAAAGATTTACAAAATGTCACAGATTAGACCAAAGAAACAGAAGAAGGCTGGGGAGAAAAACTTTGAACTGGCTAATCACGAGTATCATTTCAGTTTTTAGAGACCATAAAACCCATAAAAATTATGAGTTTATTAAAATTATAAGTTGAAACATGAAAGACTAAGCTTTTGACTATTTGCTTAGGATTTAAAGAAAGAAAAACACATAGGAACGAAATGATAGAAACACCTATCATTAGTTATACTCTCAGTTTCTTTAATTAAAGAAGAGATGACCAGATTTTTGCTTCTGTCCTGGGTGAAGGTCTTATGGAAAACAAAACGTCTTATTTCTGAAATTCCTGGCCACAGCTCCTGTTAGAGTAAACTTTACATTGATAACTGTGGAATCAGTTCTTTGGGGACATCGATGGACCAATCTTCAGCACAATTTTGCTCTAATCAAGGGTTAGTCAATAAATTCATTCTCATGTGACTGTACAGAAAGCTACTTTATATCATATGGAAATATTATTTCATAAAACTACTATTAAGTCTTTCCATTAAAGATGATAATCACTCTGAACTAGGAAACAATTTGTATTATAAAGAACACAAAATAAATCACATGGGTTAAAACATCCTTTCTTAGCCTTCTATCTCATTCTTCACCAGTCTTCATTTGCCAATGTGCTTTCTATTTAAGTGGGAAATCAGATAAAGTTTAGCAGCTGAGCTATCATTTTGTTTCCTTGGCAAATAAATTAGTTTCTGAAACACATTAAATCCTATCTTATTTTCTGCAAAACTTATATGAAACCACAATTTGGTGTTGAGTGATAGGCAGACATCATAATACCCAGAGAAGTGCATAGAATTCCAGTTAGCAATCTGAGAGGGATCCAAACCATTCTGGTCTGGAAACTACACAAATATGTTTCATCATGAAGCCTCTAGTATTTATACGTATATTATGTACAAATGAGCCACTAGTATAATGATATATAAAGTTAAAGCTATCAACTCTTTTTAAGTCTGAGTAGGAATGAGTGGGGGGATTAATTCTAATTGATTCTGCCAACTCATGTTCCCACTAATCATTGTTTCATTATTTTAGATACAATCTTAAAATGTTGTCTGAATATTTCTTCTTATTCATTTATTCTTTTCTCATTCATTTATAAATATCATAGGCGGGTACTATTGTCAAATACTACGCTGGGAGAACAAAAGTAATAACACTATTACATATTCTAATATGCAAGCAAGAATTTTGTTTCCTTGACTAAACAAAAAGGTAGGATTAAGTGTGAACAAAGATTAAAAAGAAGATCAGAAGGGGAATTGACATTTTTTGAGTGCCAACTATGTTTTAGATGCTTTGCATACATCTTTATATAACGCTTACAGTTGTATTTAAACTTTGATATTATCCTCCCCATTTTAAAGATGAAGAACCTGGATACTCAGAAAGGTGAAGGAGCTTCTTCCAGATTAAACACATGTCTGCTTGACTTCCAAGTCCTTCTTACCATCCGACATGTTACCTGTGATAAAATCACGGTGAAACAGTCTGGAATTTGAAGGAATATTAATGAAACACAGAGGTTCTTTCTTTTCAGCTAATAACATTATCAAGTTTGAGTTTATCTTTCTCATTGAATTCACAATGCAAATGCTTCAACATGGCAAATCCTGGTAGCCCTTCCATATAGCAGTGTCTCCCAAACTTTCTTCCACTGATGTTACTTTGAACCAGGAAACTAGTGTCTCTGCTATCCCCCACAATATACATTATACCTTATCTGAAAACATCTTTGAAAGTTGGTGTGCATTCAAATAGAGGCCCAACCAAAAAACAAACAAACAAACAAAAAAACCCCACTGCCGTGGAGTTGATTTTGACTCATAGCCACCTTATAGGGTTTCTGAGGCTGTAAATCTCTGTGGAAGCAGATTGTCACATCTTTCTCCCTTGGAGCCACTGGTGGTTTCAAACTGCCAACCTTTCATTTAGCAGTTGATTGCTTTAACTACTGTACCACCAGGGCTCCTAAATAAAGGCCCAGAAGAGCTTAAAATCAGAGAATGTGCGCTCATATAAAGTATGTTCTCCGGTCTCTCCGTTATAAACTGCATAGTTCTCTGAATGGGAGGTTAAGACAAAAACGAAGTGAAACGTATTTTTTTCATCATTCAGTTTTTCATGTTGGCAGATTTCAATGTAAACACAACTTTAGTGATTTTAAAGTAAAAAAAAAAATTAAGAAAAACAAAGAAAGATGATGGCTTTCTTTATTGCTTTTTGTTTTAAATCATCATTTGCAATGGTTTTTTTTTTTTGAAAGGAAAACTTTGAGAGCGCACCCCTGGTTTGGAAAGGGTCTGGAAAAACATAATATAAGGAGTTGCACAAAAACACTGAGAATAGAAAAACCTGAGCTTAGCCATGGACTCACACATCTGCAGGGTTCCACAGCTCCCTGTACAATCCTCCCCTGCCCCCACAGGAAGCCACCTGTAGGAGTACAAGACCTTCAGTCCCTAGGGGCTCTTTGCTTCCATCCCTTACATGCAAACAGCCAGTGTGTGTTCTGTGCTAGGCTAAATCCTGCAGTGGCTTTTCTGAAGCGCACACCTGTCCATTAGGAATGGCAACGAGTCTCCCAACTCGTTTACCATAGGCTACTGCACAGCAGTGCATGTTAATGACTTTGAAGTGTTTTGTCTTTGACAATAAGCTGGAATCTTGACTATACAATTGACTGCAACTACATAAATTGCTATTTGGAATGAATCTTAATATATACACTTGTGTATATGAATACAGCTAGCTGCACTTTCCCCATACGATCATGGTTGTTAACATTCTACCCATTTTAAGTGAGCAAATTTGAATAAAATGGCTGCGTAATACATTCTGTGTTAACATCAGCTATTTAAAAAGCCCAAGGATTAAAAGTTAATTCCATCCTTTTAATTCAAGGGACATATAAATGGTGTTATGGGTAGAGCCAACTCTTCTTTTATCAGCCCTTTCATGCTGCCTCCTCACTAATTCTTGGTTGTTCGAATGCTACCTACATAATAAAAGCCTTGAGTTAATTTACTAAGATTTTACACCAGTGCAAATGAAAGAAAGGAAAGTGCTAAACAAGGCAATTAGCACTCTGTTTAGTGCACTCCCAAAATAAATGTAGGCAATTTACAATTTGGCAAATGGCACTCTATCCAGATCCAACCCACTTATGCCTAAGGGGGTGGTACAGTTCATTAGGGGGAAAAAGTGTTTATATATATTATGCTATTGAGGCCCAACCCATTTTGTACTACAGCAACAGATGTGACTTCTCGTGAGGTTTATTAGGGTTTCTTACAGAAAAATGCCAAAGTATTATGCTTTCAGATAAATGGCCCCAAAAGAATGCCTTTGACTAGTGAGTATTAGTAGCTAGCTTTACAAGATGGGGGTGTGTATGTGTGTGGAGCGGGTGGTTTGCAAAACTTACAGTTGTGGCTTGGAGCCTCTTGTGTGGCTCTTGAAGCCTGTATTTCTTCACCGATTCCAATTGCTGAGATCTGATGGAAACGTTCGCTTCAAGAACTACTGACTGTTTTCTTAATTGACGGGAAGGTTGCTCCAAGCCTTTCATGTTTATTCTTGTAAGCCTCTTATTAGTGCAAAAATAATAGATGTTGTTAATGCAGAATCACAACCAACATTAATATTTAAGATGCTAGAACAATAAAGGTTAAACACATGTTTATATTGCTTTGGAACGAAGAGCTTTGCAAAATAGTTCAGAAGTATGACGGTGGGCCAAACTTAGGGTAATTGTGCCCCAGTCTGAGTTTCTGTTTTTTAGAATGTACTCTTTATTTCAGGAGGATGAAATTCTTATACATCATTTGCACAAATTACTGGCATGTAGAATTTGCATTTCCACTGGGGAGAAAAAAAAAAAAAAGACAAACTGACATCTGAGGAAGGAAGATGCAATAAAATCTGGCAGCCTTCCCTGTATTTTTATTTATTTCCCAGTCTATATAGTTCCACTCAGTGCTAATAATATTAAAAAAGAAAAAAAGAGAGAGGAAAAGAAAGAAACAAGGCAAGGTAAAAGCATTCTTTTGTGCCCTCTAGCTGTTGGAAGTACAAATGGAAAATAAAATCCTCTAATGATTAAATTCGCCTGGTCTGGCTGGGGGAAAAGAAAAACAAACAAACAAACAAACAAACAAACAAAAAAACCCACAATTCCTATGAGCTATAGTTCCTCTTTTCTTTATCAAAAAGATACTGAAAGATATAAAAGTTTACCTTCTTGGATTAATTGCACTTTCTCACAAGACAAAGCAGAGCCATAATGCATGCGGGACTCTCAGAAAATTAAACTGGTCTATCACTTCTCACAGCAGCTAATTAAGATGATAACCATATTTTGAGTTATGCATTACTTTGAGTATTGATTACTGATTTTAATTCCATTTCTAAAGGATGTTCAATGGGGATTGCAGTCCAGAATGGCATGGTTTGTTTTGTTTTTTGAGGAATATCATAACTGCTTTTAGAATTGATGACAGAATTAGGATTTATATATATATGTACGCATATATTTATTTACTCATAAAAATGATTTGGTTTATGTTCTTCGTTCATTTATAGCCTTCTGCCTTAAGGTGACTCTTTGCATGAGAATATAATCTGAGTGGGTCCTTAAGAAAACACTGAATTTGTGGATGGCGGTCTGGATAGCAGTTTGGGTTATAGCCTTTTAAGTTTCGGCTACATTTCAAATATAAAACTCAGCCCGCCATGTGACGCCCTTGTCAGTGAGGACAAGAATGTTCTGTGAAAGTGGAATAAATGGCTGACTTGTAGGATGATTCCACAAAGAAAACAACCTGAGTGCCCGATTTCTTTGCACCGTTTATTTATAAAAAGGAAGTCTTGCAGCTTAGTACAAAAATGCTACCCAGAACTGTGAAAAGTAGGAACAGTTTAAAATTTACCGAATTAAAAAACAAAAACAAACCTGTCCAAGTTCCCTAAGAAAACAGGTCCAAAAATGTATGTTTTTCTGTGTTATCTTGGAGAGTGTGTGCGTATGGGGGGAGGGGTGGACGGTGCACGAAGGGAGCTGAGCCGTTTAATGATTCAAGGAAAAATACAAGAATACTTTTCTTTTTTTTTTTCCAGGAGCGAGTGCATAGTTCAGAGGACTTCGCTGACGAGGAGGCTCACAGCCATCCCCCAGAACTCCCCATACAGCCCAGAGTTCACCAGAAAAGGCTCGGCATCCACAGATGTTCTAAGTGGCGCCTCCCGAGTTGTTCTTGTGTGGTGGAGAAATGCAGAAATCAAGCTAAATCAAATTAGTCAGCAGAGTAAGAAAATAAAGGTCAGGTCCACCAGCATCTGAGTAAACAGCCTATGCCAATATGGCCATCTTCAGTCAGGAACTAATTAAGGGCAGATTGTCCTTCTCGGAGAAACCTCAGAAATGCCTGATGGTGAATTATTAAAAAAACAAAAACATTAAAAGACCCCCCCCCCCGTAGTATGCCAGATGAAAAGATAGGGACCAGTCGTATCCAACGGAATTGTGTCTCTTGGATGGAGATAGGTCCCTCAATCCCCAGCTCTCTTTGTTTTGATTACAATTTTTCTTCCTTTAAGGGAACAGAAAGTATGCTCCAAGCCTGTCTTGTGTTACAGCTCCTTTACCTTTGTCTGCCTATCTCAGCTGGTATTTAATTGGTCAGCAATAGGAGGGAAGTCTCCTTTGAGGTAACGAATATTGACTGTTTATGTTGAAATGTCACTGTGAAAAGAAAGCCCAGCACCAAAGAGAGAGAACTCAGTGTGAGAGTTTCAGACACAAAGAGACACCAGCGAAGCGTAGGCATTGAAAAGCAAAGCAGCTGAGATTCAAAGAAGAGATGAAACAGAAATGGCCTACATGTGTGGGAATTTTCAGCTAGCAGTTGACAGGTGAAAAAGTCATTATTTTACCTGTTATAACTAAATGTAATTGCTTGTTTTGCCTAAAAGGACACAGAGGCCGTGGCTCCTATAAGTGTTTTAATTGAGAAACCATCCTCATCTTTTAATGCATAGTTTTCTTTTCATAAAGGGGATGGGATAAACCTAACATTTAATAATTATATAGATTCTAAACAGGGAGAGGGGCTACTTTGCCGTGATAGCGCTATCTTAAAACGGTCAGGTCCTGCATTTTCAAATGAATAGAACGAATCTGAAAACTTTTGGCCATGGTAATTATAGATTTTAAGGTGAAAAAGGAAAGGGAAATGGTATGACAAGCCAAACAGAAGCTGGCAGTTAGCTTAGGGTGGTTGCAAACATCATTGTTCAATAGTTTGAGACATTATTTTCAGGGTATCTTTGCAATTTCAGGGTGGCCGTGAGCTAAGAGCTGAAACGGTGTCTTTTTAGCCCTCTCTGCTTTGGTCAAGCACTTCCACACTGAAGTTTGGTTTTGCTGGAAGCTTTCGCTTTGTTCACCCACAATAGATTTTATGTCATTGTGTGAACTGGATTTTTCCATTTTTATATTTCCCCCACATGGTGACCGGTCAGATGAATAACATCAGAAAAAGACAGCAAACAGGGAATTTCTACATGATTTCTGTACATGAAGTTCTAACACGGCCAAGTTTTGTTCAATTTGGGAGGCCTTCTCCCCCCTTTTGAGGCTTCATGGCCGTTTTGCAAATTAATGATAGCCACAAGTATCATATTTCTTGCTTTTTTTATTGTGTAAAATCTGGAAAATGAAACAAAGAGATAACTATGTAACTATTGAGTCACACTCATGAGAAAAATTAGAAAAAATAAAAAGGCTGAAGAACAGAGATAAACAGAAAACTTGAGTTTCTGGTCCTCATGAATAGGCAGTTGTATTTACAGCTTGACTTTACTATTCACATGTTTAAAGTTCACATATTTGAACTTTATCATAATTGGGACCCCATAATCACAAATTTCTGAGGCAAGAGCTCATTACCTTACCTTTGGCTCACTCCCAAATGCAGAAAGGGACTTGTCATCCCTTGTTTTTATTGCCCAACCATTCAATTATGTTTTCTAAAAGCCCAATAAATAAAAAAAAAAAAATGACATCTTTAGTCATACCCTGCATCATGCTTGAACCCTAACCTGTGACACTCACCTAACTCGAACTAACAAGCGTCATGCCCCACAAAGAGTGATACTTCTTCATTAGCAAGATCCAATTCACCTTTAAAAACCCTTGGCTTCCCGTTTGCATTAAGCGAGATTGAGATGTCTTGGGTCTCTCAATGACATTTAGGAATCCTCCAAGACAAAAAAAAAAAAAAAAAAAAGAAGTCATTACAACTCCAGTTCACCTGCAAAGAAGATGTCATTAAAAGAGGAAGCAAAATGAACCCCTGTCAACTTGTTAGGGCCCAAAAGGTAATTCAGCCATCAAATTTGAAGTGGGGGAATGATACAGAATCCTATTATTACTGACATGAAAGAACCGCCTGGTGTCAAAGGTGCCTCCTGCCAGAAAAGTTCAGGTGTTGCTAAATTCATTAATGTGTCAGTTTGAAAAGATGTGATGTCATTCCTGTTGTCTGTAGGGATGAAAACTGGAGTCTACTTGCTCCTGTCAACACACTACCGTCTTCATTTCCTTTGCTCGGCACCTTATTTGCCATCTGTATGGGGTTAAGGGCCATGGGCGATGGCTTCTTAAAAGGCTACTAATATTTGACATATATCATTTTAATCTGCCCTTTTCATCACCAAGCCCACCACCACCGCACAAAAAAAAAAAGAGAATATTATTAAGTCAACTCTATTCGCGATAGTTTGCTTGCCAGACACTCGCTAATGAGGGCAGTAGTAGAGGGACCGTGAATCTCTTCTGTTTCTTTCTTTTTCACTATTAAGGATAAAAGATAAATGCACTTCTTTATTTTCTACAAGATTATGTGCCTCTCTATCCCCAGGATACATTTTGATAGGAATTTGACAAGGAAATCTCCAGATCTTGGAGAGGTTCTCTCCTTTACTTATGAACGTTTTCTTCACATTTTATTTCAATAAGTTTTTTTTTTTTTTTTAAATGTAAGGGATTTTCTAAAGGCCTCTTGTTAAGCAGAATCTAAATGAATGCTATGTATTGGACATAATAAAGATTATTTCTTTATTTGGCAATTTATGGCTTAACTGTCATCAGAAAATTTTAAAACGGTTGTATGATAGGGAGCAAAATGTGAAATAAAACATTTTGTGAATAAAACAAACCACATTTAATATTCGATGTCACCAGATGATGTAACATTTATTATTCTGAAGATTATGTATTTTAGATGACGGCTTTAAAGACATGCCACATTGTAATCATTCAAGAATTTTTATTTCAAATTCAAAACATCATACTAGCATAACCAAATTTCAATTATTCATAGAGGTTATTTCAAAGCAGCTGAACCACCAATTTTCATACTTTGGCTCAAGGTGATATTAATTTGTTTTTCGAAGGATGAGTTTTCTTTTTTATAATTTTCTTCTAGAAAATTTCAGTTGGCAAATGATAGCGAGGAAACCACAAATATCCATTTCTACCCAAGCTTATAGTGTAATTGCTATTAAAATGACTTGAGTGTTCTTCAGATTTGAGTTAGAACCATTACTATTTATTTGATTTGTAAAGAAGCAGAGTTTAGGAAACATGTCCTATTATTACTCTCATAACTTTGATGCAAATAAACAATGTAAAAATGATTCCTTATATGGGAAAATACGTGGTCACTTGTTGCATAAGTTTGTAGGTTTCCGTATTGCTGATAAATGTGGAGTCCAGTTGATCTACTTCCTATATGATCAGGTTGTATATCGGAAGTCTCCATCTCTATATCCAGTCCTAGTTTGTCTTTCAGTAAAACAGAAAAATACTTTCTTAAAGCACAGAAAATAATGCATCTGAAAACAGAGATATTGTTGATGCTGATTAAACCTTGCCCTTTCCCTTTCCCCAACTGTTTCTGTTAAAAATCCAAATATTTTTCTAAGACTGCCAAGCGTGCTTTGAAAAAGGGACTTTCCTAGTTTTGAAATACTGAAACTTTTATTCTTAAGCAATCTATTTACATGTTAAGCCAACTGAATGTCTAAAACAACCACAAATAACATTTGTAAGGTGCACATATACATGTGACCACATCACTTATTAATTTCATCCTGAATGTTCATGCGTGCACTGAGACGCTGTGTTAGGCTTTCTATGTAGGAGATGTGGAAAGATACAGAAATTCAGCTAAAGACAACCAAAGCATGCAGCAGGCATGGGCAGCTGGGTTAGCAGGGCTTGCTGTCAACGATATATGGAACACTTAACCTGGTGAGATGCACAGAGGTGGTGGGAGAGCATCTCCCAGACGAGTTTTTCAAGTTGATCCTGGTGGTTGCATTCTCGGTCTCTCTGGGTAGAAGGCAGAGGGCACACACTTTGGACTCTCACTTGCAGGGAGAAAGAAAATCAATCTTCGTGCCCCAAAGATGGAACTGCTGATGCAGAAAGTCACTGAGGCATTGGAGTCTTGTAAGGAAGTCTCTGAGGACATGGCTTTTAGGCTTCTAGCAAGATCCTAGACTGCATTGGTGCTCTCTGGAGATGCAAGGGAGTTCAAATAAAAATAGAAAAGGTGTTTATTGGCTTTGGCTCCATGTTAGTGCGCTTTTGATCAAGAAAGAGGAAAAGCCAATTGCAATTGGGGATGTGTCTGTATACTGGAAAAATAAATATAACTGAAATGCTTTTTTCTTCGCTAGGCTATGGCCTGTATCCTATCAGGGAAAACTGAGCTCAGGTTACCATTAATCATTTTCAAGAAGGGTTTTGGCAACTCTTTTGATATGTATCAAAGTTTGCATATAGCACTTTTTGTATAAAGGTTATATTTGATATTGATTGCTTCCAGTGAGGTAACACCTTTCAACCTGAAGATTGCTGAGTATTCCGCTATCTAAAAATCATTTATTTTCAATATTCTAGATTATATACCCTAACATAGTCAGCCACTGAATCGCTGTGACTGTTTGAGAAGGCAATGAATTTATTGAAAAGAGCCATTTTAATCACGTGATAATTTTAAGACCAAGAATCAAAGGCATATGAGCTTTTCACAGCAACATTCAGTGTTAACTGACCCTGGCTGTGTTGCTGCTTTTTCTTGCCCCGTTGGAGGCCCAGCCATTCTTTTGAGGGTATTCTTTTGTGACACACGAGGCAGTGGCGTGGTTCAGTGGTAGAATACTCTCCTTCCACGCAGGAGACCTGGGTTCGATTCCCAGCCAATGTACCTTGTGTGTGGCTACCACTTGTCTGTAAGTGGTGGCCTGCGTGTTGCTGAACGGGTTTCGGCAGAGCTTCCAGATGAAGACAAACTAGGAAGAAAGGTCTGGCCATCTTCTTCAGAAAAATCAGCCAATGAAAATCCTGTGGGTCACATCACAACAGATCGATCCACAACCAGTCATGGGGATGGTACAGGACCGGGGCACCATTTTGTTTCATTGTGCTTGGGGTCTCCATGAGTCGGGGGCCAACTGGATGGCAGCTAGCAACACCAACATTTGTGACACGTCAAAACCAAGGATTACAAGACCCAGACAAGAGTACTTGGCTGAACTGAGAGCTCCTAGATTTTGAGTTTTAGACTTTATTTTGGCTGCTACAAAACCACAATTACATAATTTCACTTTTACTACCTCTTCAGTATAATAGAAAAGACAGTTGTACAATCAATTATAATAATGGTGATGATCTCTTTGATCTCTTACCATGCTTAAAATTTACAAAATTCTTTTACTTACACGATTGCTTCGAATTAAGAAGGGCAGGCATTCAGAAAAGGAGTCTTGCTTTCATTTTATTTTTCAGTCGGTTTGGCCTGTCCCTACTGTTCTAATTAGTAAGATAGGAATAAAATGTTTTCCTGATGGTGCAAGGAGAAAATATATTTGGTTCTTAAATAGGATGGCTGCATTAGTTATAGCAGCATGGAAACCCATCTTTCTCTCACTTAGCAATGCCCCTGGTAGAAAGCCTGAGAAGAGAGCCCTGTAGGTGCTGACTTTTTCACAACAGGGAAATATGACCTCGTGGGGGCATTAAAGGAGTGAAGCAGGTAATATTTGATATGAACACAGTATTCTCTGATTCAACCCTCACTGTTCCGAATATCACGTTCAAACTTGTTCCCAGGAGACCACGATCAGAAGGCAGTTCCCCAGGAAGCTGTGAGTTGTAACCAGGGCTCTCCCCACCGAGCACCCAGGCTTTCTAGGAACCTTCATTGCTCCCTTAACGTGGATTTGTGGGATTGAATGCAAACACCCTTACCCCAAATTCTCCAACTGAGAGCTCTGATGCTGTTGTTAGTTGCCATTGAGTTGGACTCATGGGGACCCCACGTAGGTGAAAGTAGAACTTCTCCATAGGCTTTTCAATGGCTACTACCTTTCAGAAGCAGATTGCCAGGCCTGTCTTCTGAGGTGCTTCTGGGTGGATTTGAACTGCCAACCTTTCAGCTAGTAGTTAAGTGGTTAACCATTTGTGTCACTCGAGGATGAGAATCAGAATCGTGGTCACATGTCCGTTTTCATTCAACAGGCAAGGACAACCAGTTTCGCTTTTTGTTCCTGCAAAGTGCAGCTACTTGGAGGAAAGTAGTGTGTCAGTAACTGGGTATTTTGGTAGAACAGTGGCAGAAACCCGTGCTGTACCAAGCTACCCTGATGCTTAAGGATGGAAAAAAATAGAATGCGCACCCCAAAGGTTCATTTATTTTCAGCACTGAGCTGTGCTCCTGGCATTGGCTTTGAGGAGGAAATTATGACATTTAAAAGAATCTCCCAAGCTTTATAAGGAGCATGTGAATATCTACCAATATTGATCCAAAATGAGCGCAATGAATAATTTATAATGAAATACACTTTCTTTGTCTTTCAGTTTTTAAAGCAGCTTGGTTTTTCCCTCTAAAAAATGATAGTTAGACAAGCTTATTTCTCCTCTATCATTTTAGAGCCTTTTCTTATTTTTAGAACACGTGTGTGATTTTCAAAGGATGTTTGCAGTTGGGGAAAAAACACATGCAGTACACATTACCAAAATGGAAACATATTGTTGATGCTCTTCTTTCTGGGAAAAATTTGAGATTAAGAAAAAAAAAAAAATAGTTCACTTAAGTTGTAGTCATAATTTTGTTGTCTTTGGTTCCTGTCCCTGTTTTACAGAATTATTTCAACGTTTCTCGTGTTTACTGGAATGAAAATAGGGTTTTCATTTGTTGGAACGAATGGTTCCAACTCAAAATGTACTCTTGTGTTTCGAGAACCAAATAAACAGGTGCACCCAGCATCACTCACAGTATGTCTAACAAGGGGCAGTCTATTTGGAAGATGCACTAAATTTTCTCAAACGTCACCAGGAACTCAGTTTTAGTCGATCATGATTCCAAGACTTTCGGGGAATGTCTACCAATATTGTCACAAGGGGTCAAAGTGTCCTCTTTTTCTTCCCCTCTCTCTATAATGATGGACACAGACTCGTAGAAATAAATGTCTCCCAGTTTTCATGGAGAAGCCATTGGTTGGTAAGTTTAGTAGGCATTTAATAGAGCTTTAAATTTTAAATGGTATTATTTTGTTTGTTTCTTCTCTTTTGAGTTTGCTCTGTCAGGTCCATTGATGTTGTTTTGCTGAATTCATGCGATATAAATGAAGAAAAGTAAGCAGGAATTAGCTATTGAGTTTGGAATTTGTCCTTTTCGGAAGACATTGATGATTGTATGTTTTCACACCAAACCCCAGCACCTTTAGTTCACTGGGTTCATCAAAACTTGCATTGCAAACACCAGCAACTTTTGAAATATTGTTCAGAAGCACATTGAGCTCATGTGTCTTCTAAATTGAACAACCATGTCCTACCATATTTCTAAGGTCTCTCCCTTTAGTCTTTAGATAAATGTTATTCCATCAAAAGGAAATCACAAAGTTCTTCCACTGAATTTTAAAGACTAAAAAACTGAAGTTATTTTCCTGAAATGACAAAACAGGAATTCTACTTGGACACTTCAATTTGCATTCTGGATCTAAGCTCTGCCTCTCTTGCAGAGGGACAGCACGGTGTTGGTATAGAGCATGCACAGTTTGGAGTCTGAGTAGAACTGGGTTCAAGTTTTGGCTCTGCACTGGTTGGCCGTGAGCCTGGGCAAGTAACTGAACCTCCTTAGTACTGTTTGTTTGTTTGTTTGTAAAAGCAGAAGGAGGAGAAGATGGAGAAGTGAAAGGAGAAAAGAAAGGAGGGGGAGAACCTGCCTTGAAAAGTTGTTTTGAAGATTAAATGCAAGAGCATATTTACAAACCTGCAGCAGAAAAGTTACAAAATAAAGGCCATTCTCTTCCCTCTCTGTCTGGTAGCAGTAGCTTCCTAACCATTCTCTAATATTCCACTATTTAACATATATTGTGGGAAGAGCTATCACTCTGAAATAAATATATGACTATGCTATTTCTTTGCTAAAAATCTCTCACATTCCTAGTTTATCATAGAATAGGTCTAAACCCATTAATTGATGTTCCAAGTCCCTATAACTTGTCCCATACCCTGTCCCACACCATCTCACTCTCCTTCATAGACCTTGTGTTCCAGGCTGATCAATATTCTGTATCTTCTGCACCCCACTTTCATCAGCTCCTTAGAGAATTCCCCTAATCAGGACTAATTTGTCTTTATCAGTTCTGATCTGGGATAGATTCTGCATCCCCCACTCACCATATTATAAATTCTTTAGGTTAGGGGCAGAGTCTTAGGCATCTTTGCATTTGAGATCTCAGCAAGTATCACATATATCATCTTATTGACATCATGATGTACTCAAATACGCCTTTAGGTAGGATAATCCTATAATTTATCATCTAACCCTTGACACATTAAAAAAAAAGTGCTAGACTTGATGACTGTTGGAACCATGGGCAAACCAGGTGGTCAAAAACTCAAAGAGGGGAATAACAGTAGCTACAAATTAAGCCAAAACCAATGGAAGCATTCTAGCACAGACTAGCCTATCAAATGTTTGCTGGCTGTGGAACAGTAACTCATTTCTTAGTTTTTGTCCTGCTCTTTTTTAGGATGCTACTTCCGGTACCATTCAGGTTTTTAACTCTGTTGATAGTGAGTGATTTCCCTTCACTTCCTCCGTTCCGCGCACCTGATAAGAGCACATGGACAAGAATCATTTACCAACAGTGGGTTGAACTTAAAGCTGTGTTTGGCAAAAGGAGTAGTCACTTTAAGTTGGGCTGATGGCAACAGTATGTTCACAGCTGATTTGGATATAAGCAGATCTGCTAGTTGAATGTACTCTTTGCAGCAGTGTCATGTGGAACACAGTCCTTCACAAATGCCATTTTGCACATGGAGAAGAACAAAGCCAAGGAGAATATACAAGTTGGAAGCCAGGAATATGTCAGCCTTCCAGGGAACATCATAAGGACAACGCAAGGGCAGCGGGTCACTGGTAGAATTCTTACCTTCCATGTGTGAGATCCAAGGTTGATTCCTGGCCAACACACCTCATATTCAGCCATCAACCATTTGTTGATGGAGGCTTGCATGTTGCTATGATACTGAACAAGTTTCAATAAAACTTCCAGAATAACAGGAACTAGGAAGAAAGGCCTGGTGATCTACTTCTGAAAATAAGCCAGTGAAACCCCTATGGATCATAATAGCTTGATCTGTAACCAATCATGGAGATGGCACAAGACTGAGCTGAGTTTCATTCCATTGTGCATGACGTCACCATGCATTGGGCTTCCACTTGATGGCAGCTAACAACAACATCGGTCAACACATAATGAGTTTGTACCCTATCCCAGATCCTGAGTGCTTTATTTGTATTAACTGATCTAATCCTGAAGCAGGTACTATTAATACATTTTAAACACGAGGCACAGAGAAGTAAGTGACTTTCTCAAGGTCACACCTTAGTAAGTGACAAAGCTAGAATGAGCTAAGGTCAAAAGGCAGCTGGAGGGGCCACTAAATCTGAGCAGGCAGGGTCATGAGAACAAAATTCCGTGTGCAGCTGAGACAAGGGGTCTTTCCAGGAAGAAGCACTGGGCTGCTCTGCTGCACCTGAATCCTCGCCCCTTTGTTGCACTTCTGGCCTCCTGTCCCTGTGGGTTTCTATCCCTGATCTTCAATAGGATGCTTGTCTGAACCAGAATATGATAATATTCTGGGAAATGTGGACAGCACCTTGGAAACAAGCTAACACGGTACGGCAAAGTAACATTTAGTTCAAGAAGAGTGCTTGGAGTTTCATATAACATGCATATTTTGGGTCCCTTCCTGTGAAGACTGGAGAATAGGCTTCTGGGTTGTTTGCCTTTGTGGTAGTAAAACTGACAATTAGTGACTGTCTTGTCGTGCAAAAGTTACTGTCATGTATATGTGATTATCTAGCATATTGCCTGATGTCTAGTATGTCTTCAATAAATATGTGTTAGTCTTTAAGAAATATTTATTGGAGGCCTATGGTATTTAATTGTATTATTAAATATTCTATTCCCTGGGGAAATAGCAGTACATAAAAACAAAGTATCTGCTCTCAAAAGCTTAAATTTTGGTCAGGGAGAGGCAAATAATAAGCACACAAAATACTGAATACAATAATTTCAGGTACTGATGAGTACGCTGAAGAAAATGAAGGAGGGCAATGTGCTGGAGTGTGATGGTTTGGGCTGTAGGGCTGCTCCAGCTGGGACAGAAAACGAAGGACTTTCCAAGCATGTAATCTTGGCACTGACACTTGGTTGAGGAGAAGGAGGCAGCTACATGAAGATGGGTGGAAAGAGCATTGTAAGCAGTGAGAAAGCAGGTGCAAAAGCTCTGATAAGGAACCCTGGTGAGTTCAGGGAGAAGAAAGGAAGCTAGTGTGGCTGGAGCAAGGCCTAAGAGGACAAGCGGGGAGGGAAGTAAAGTCTGGAGAGACAGGTAAAGAATAGACCCTGATTGTTCGTTTTATTTGTCTGTGGAGCGACACGTTTTCCATACTGGGAAAAAACTGTAGAAAATGCTCTAGGCAAAGTTTTCAGAAGACATCTCCACAAGGTCCTGTAGTTCCTACGGAAACTCAGCTAGGGTATTTTTTAAGTGTACGCCCCATGGAAGTTCAAGATTAACACGTGATGAGAGGACAGGCTTCCGAAAGAATTACCATTTCTGGGTCTATGGTATATGCTTTCCTTGGTTAGCCCTTGAGTGGTGCAAGCAATTAACATGCTGGCTGCTAATTGAAAGGCTGCAGTTGAGCCCACCCAGAGTTGCCTCCGAGGAAAGCCCTGGAGATCTACTTTTAAAAAACGAGCCGTTAAAGACCCTGTGAAGCACAGTTCTGCTCTGACAGACGTGTGGGCGCCATGAGTTGGAGCTGACTCACAGGCAACTGTTTTTTCCTGCACCCCCCACCCCTGACCTCGGTTAATTCCTTGGTTTATCTAATCACTTGAATACAACCTTGGTTTTCTAAGAAATGCAATTTAATAAAAAGCAGTCCTCATCTTCCCAAACAGTTCACGAATGATGATGAGAAGAACAAAAGCTCTAACAGTGTGTGGGTATCTACAGGGACGGGGTTGTCTTTGAAAGACACTTGGTGACATATTTAAAAAATGGTTGAATTCTGGAGATAATTGTGTCACACATACAAGATATTTAGTGGGAGTCATTACTCTCAGAATGCTTCAATTTATGACATAGCTGACCATGGCGGAAACTTCCACATTCCCTTCGATAATGTTCACTGTAGCATGGTGAAGGTGTTTTTGTCCATGTTATTTAAGTCTTGGCAATAAATGTGGAGTTGACTACTCCATGGGGTGATTGGTATGTTAAGCAAAATTATGTTCCACCATTCAAACATTAGATTTTTTTTTAAATCGATAGCCTGCCCTGTGATAATCTTGTTCGTATTAAGAAGGAAGTTTTCTGATGTCTTATGTTAATAACATTGCCTTTAAAGGACTGATTGTTTCTAAGTGTTCTGTAGAAGGACACATTTTACATTAAGACTCTCTGTTACCTGGATACACTCATGACAGGATGAAAATGTGACAATTCAACAATGCTATTTGCACCATATTTATATATCGTCTACACCCCATGCATGGGTGTATTGTTTGCACGAAAAGCTTGAACATCAAACAACATTAACATTTTTTTCTCAGCTGTCTGCTTGAACAGAGGCAAGCCTAAAGGACATAAATGCCACATCCCTCAGACAATTGTGTGAATCATTCTCCCCTGTCCCTTCCTTCTGGGTTTTGGCCTTGGCTCCCGGTGTTCACAGCTTTAAGAGGGTTAAAGGTTCTGGCATGGTGAATTTATTGTTGACATCTCACAGTCCTTAAAGGCAGGATCACTAATGGGTGACCTTGAGGTTCGACCATTCCACACCCGAGAAGATCAAGTCTCACCCCCCTCCTGCAAGTGCTGTGACCCTTCTATTCTCCCTCTCCCTGGCCTAACCTTTAACTCACTGATCTTTGACCAAAGTATTAAGCAAACACCTGCTTGGGTCTGTGGTCAAAGACTGTGGACTTGAAGATCTCCCATAATTTCATGTGAATAAGCTGTGGTAATAATAATGAAATATAGAGCGGATCGGTGGACACGCTTACAGTAATTATATTGTTGCTGACCACATACAACATAGATTCTGTAACAACCTACGTATACAGTGAATCAATGTTAATCAAGTTGACCAGGATATTAATGACTTGTCAGTGGATACGCTAAGGCTTATATTATTTGCTTTAACCCTGACAATAGTGTAGCAATATTTATTCCCCTTCACTAAAAGAGACGAAGTCAAAAAATAATTTTAGAATACTTTAGATTTACCATGCATTAAAATGCACTAATGTTTAACACAGGTACCAGGAATCATTTAAGCAATTAGATGAAAAAATATTTGGCAAGATCAGCTGAGATGAATTTTATGCTCTGGGAAGAGGAGGGAGGCATTACACATTGAAAACAAATCTGAACAATTAACTGATAAAAAGTTGTAACGGGTAAAGAGAGACGGAGTACTCTGTGGTGCCAAGTCTTCTGAACTGGTCCACTGATATTTCATAAAACAGGTTTATCTGATGTGGTAAGAGGTCTTAAAATATCAAATCACACCGAGAAAATTTTCTACAAAAGACCAAGAGTGTCTTTTCACTGGGAAGATTAAAATATTATTGAAAAAAGACAATTTGCTGGTATTCATTAATCAAGTGTAAAGTGTTAGGGCTTATGACTATAAACCAAAATCATGTTAAAATAGATAAAGATTTCACTATTGCTTGTCCAAATTACTTTATAAATAAATTATATATTTCCGACATGACTTTTACTTGTAACGGCCTGTTGTCATTGAGTCAATTCCGACTCATAGTAACTTAGAAACCTTTAATTAATTTACAGTTCTGGCTTAGCAAGTGCATATGTACACCTCCAATCACAGAGAGTGCCAACATTCCAGAACTTCAAAACTAAAACTGAATTATATGATGTACAGAGGAGAATCCCAACTTCACTCCCTGTTTGCCTCCTTTTCATATGTACTATAATGTTCAAAACTTTGAATGAAAGAATTAACAGTACTCCATCTAAATAGCAAAGCGACTCAAGGGGAATGATTTTGATTATATTGAATCCAGATTTTTTTTTTTTGTCTAAATTAAAATTGATAGTGTTTTTATCAATATATATTAAAATCTATTTTGTCCTTTTCCCCATTTGATTTGGACAGAAATTGTCATGGGTTTCTGACGTTAAATACATCTCATAAAACGAACCCATGACTTAGACCCTTGGATGTCATCCCTTATCCCCACCCTCTCCATCTTCATAGCATTTTTCATAGTAGCTCCTCTTTGCCTTTCTCACACCCACCACTGTAATTCAGACTCATTACTCCTTGATTAGACAGCGAGGTGGGAGCTCTTTGCATCTCTGTTTTACAGTCTTAGGAGACTCAAAGAGAAGTTATACAGCTAGCAGCTGGCAGAGCTGAGATTTAAATTCAGACAACCTAACCCCAGAGCCTTTCCTGTAACCACTATGCCAAACATCTTGCAACCCAAGTTATAAATCCCTTTAGAAGATCATGCATCTTGGTTTCTACCTCTCTTATGACTCCTTCACATTGCAATAGAGTCCACTGGATGTATGTCAGCTCCTTCTTTAGTTTCCTGATGGAGCCTCGCTCATCTCAGCTTTCCCTACAGCTCTTAGCACAGTGTCCGGCACTCAACAGTGTATCTTAAATTTGTATGAATAAATAAGAGTATATAAGTTATAAAAGTAAATTTTTCTTACCCAGTGTAAACAGTGTATAATGTGTCTTTTCTCATTTTTTGTTACTCTGTAGAACAAATTTAACTAATAAAAATATTTTCCCCTAATGAAACATCATGGTGTCCTTGATAAAAGAGACGTGGAGATGTAAAATCTTGGTCTTGATCAATTTGCATGGATCCTTTGGGCATGTGTAAACTTCCTCCTCTGATTATGATATTGTCTAATGCAACCTGGATAAAAATATTAATATGGATCTTTTTGCTTCAGAGTTACGTGGCCTGAGAATGAAATAATCTAAAACCTGGGGATTCTCATGCATAAAACATAAATGCCAAGTAAGTTAATTTGCTTAATTAAAAAGAGAATGCAACAGGGATGTGATTAGATGGCACTGGTAAGAATGGGTCATGATACTGTTTTGGAAAACTCTGGGAAAAAAGTTTCAACTTGGCCACTTTATTTCATAACCTCAGCCATTAGATCCTAAATTTCAAAAAAAAAAAAAAAAAGGCCTTAACAGTGATACGGAAATTATTGGAGGCTTGAGCAAGGAGAGAAGCAGAGGGCAGGAAGCATCATCGATCCATTCCTTTGGTTTTGTTGTAGGTGGTAGTTAAACCATGGCGTCAGTTTCATCAGAGTGACTCCGTATAAATGGCTTGATGGTCTGGCACAATCAAGAGGCTGAAGAAGAAAATATGAATTATGTGATTGCAGCTTAAGAACAGCTGCACTCAGACTCTGCCTTATTCGCCTTTGTGAGAAAAATTCTGTGAGCAAATTTCTGTAACGACGGCATATAGGGAGTCCTCTTTTCCCCAAATGTGTTTATTAGTGAAATGACTCAAACTCCTTTATAAAACAAATATGGTGTGAATTTAACAAAAAGGGTCTGCTACTGATATTACAACAGAGCCTGAAGTAGCTTTAGTTAGAATTCATTGCAGTTTGTCAGAAATATGATCTTTGTTCTCATAGATGGAAGAAAGTGATTTTAGAAACAGGCTTATGGATGAGTAGGAAAAATGAAGAGGGTCATTGCTGACAATAAGTGGCTTCAGAAGCATAAAGGGTTCTGAGTTTTCAAATTAGAAATTACTAAAAGAACCAACAATTGAGCACTTTCTTAATGGCTACTTATGTATATGCGCGTATAAACATATACGTGGGAATCTTTTAATGATGGTAACATAGAGTTTTCAAAGAGAAGTTCAGTGCTCTATGAATGGTTTGAAAAGAGCATTCCTGAATGAAAAATGCTCATCAGTCAAAAGCATCAATAAATACTTCTTTTTCATATGCAAATGAAAATTTCTAAAGAAGGCATTGTTTTATAAATAGTGAGATAATATTCTTGAAAAAGGTTACCATTGATTACCTAAGTTATCTCCTTGGTAAAGAAATTTAGTGCTCACAGTTGCTCTTTTCATTAAAAAAAAAGCTTCTCAGTCAGACTCATGCTGAAAGCCAAACTCAGAATTTTAATTAAAGATAATAAATAATTGTATTACTTAGGAAACTGAAACTATGACAGGCTGCTGGGACCATCCTACTGTATTTGAGGGACGGGGAGTGATCCATAAATCATATCAAAGGCCTTATGTGGTAGAAGAAAATTGGCAATAAACAAGGGTAAATTCTAAAGCTGCCAGACAACAACCTAAAGGCCAATCATGCCAGTGACCATCCTGGGTCCATGAGAGCTCAACTCCTCGTTTTCACATGATGATAATACCCCCAGTATTCCTCACACCCAAAAAGGTGTGTGGAATTCTTTTTATTTGGGATGGGAGAGGGGAGAGAGGGAAGGGAGCTATAATATATATTTCCTTTTTTCTTTCAACCAGAAAGATAGACTTATTTTTCCTCCCCTTTCTTTTTCTTCTGTTTTTGAAGGAAGGCACACTGACATCCTGAGAGAAATTACTATCCCAGAGTCAAGGGCAGAAGAAATGGAGAGACAGGCTTCCCCAACCTACACAGCCCAGAGGGACCAGCTGACGCAAAGAAAGCAGAGACTTGAGCCATTAGAGCCGGGATCCGGGCTGACACTGACCTGTGCCTTCACCCTGCATTGTCCCGCCATCTGCACAAATGTGAACTTTGCCTCCAAAACTTGGCTTCTCAATTAACATGTCCAGCTGGGGGAGAATTCCGTTATTTCCCTAATATCCTTATTGCCACTGGCCTGACATATTAATATTAAAAATATATGTGCCCAGATCAAGGATTTTCTTAAGCACTTCTGTTTTTATTGCAGATAATAGGCAGGAGGTGAGAGCAGACACAATATAATTTGAAAAGCATAACCCTGATTAGGCGCTGATTGGAACTCCTTTCTACCTTACATTTAAAACCTTTTTATTATTAGAACTAGCTGTCAAAACCAGGCTCTGAATCTCCTACGAGATAGATACAAGGGCATGCGATGCTGTGCTACCTCCGTGCAAATAAATTTATAGTTCAAAGTGCTATTTTCTTTGAATATGTCCTTAAGTATCAGAGAACTGTCATGTGCATGGCTGAGGTGTTTGTAAAAATGTGGTGTCTGGTTTTAATTTGTTCCCTTTTAATGGGTGCTCATCATTATTCCCAGTTATTGTTCATTTTAATGTGTTATGCATTGACATGGTAAAAGAAATACAGCCATAGTGTCACTGTTTGATGATAAATGGACAGTATTTGTCAGTGTGGAGAGGTGGAGTAGTTATTACCTCTAATTTTGGCAAATATGAACATGAAAGGGAAGGTTTTCAGATAATCTCAAAGTTAGCGGAGACCATGCAAAGTCTGTTAGATTAAGGGGTGGTTTCTGAAGCCCCATTCTCTGGGTTCAAATCCTGGCTCCTCTCAGCTGTATAACTCTGAACACAATAGTTATCTCCTCCATTCATCAGTTTTGTCATTTTAGAAAGGGGTAGTTGTTAGGGTCACTACTTGTCTGTCAGTTTGTCGTACTGTGGTGGCTTGCACGTTGCTGTGATGCGGAAACTATGCTACTGGTATTTCAAATACCGCATGGTCACTCCTGGTGGAAAAGTTTTAGCAGAGCTTCCAGACTAAGACAGACTAGGAAGCAAGGCCTGGTCATCTACTTCTGAAAATTAGCCAATGGAAACCCTATGGGTCACAACAGAATGACGTCCAGTCTTGTGCTGGGAAATGAGCCCCTAGGTTGAAAGGTGCTCAGAACACACAGTGGCTGCAATAGTTTGTCTTCTGAGGGCTTACTTGTTGTTATGAACTCAAACATGCCAGCAATCATGAAGATGGCACAAGACAGAGCAGTGTTTTGTTCAATTGTACACAAGGTCACCATGAGTCAGAGCTGACTTGTCAGCAGCTAACAACAAGTTGTTGGGAAGACTAACTGAGTACTATGTGGAAAGTGTTCAGAAGTGAACCTGGCACGTAGTATTAACAGCCATGTTAGCTATCATTTAGATATGCATTTGTATTCTAATTTAATAAAAACCCACTGACTGAGGTTATATCCCTTTTCCATCATTAAATGGTTTTCATAGCTGCTGCTTAAAAATACATGTCGTGACAAGGAACTCACTGGCTCCTCTGGTAAACTGTTGGTACAGTTGTATTCATCAGAAGTCTTTGAGTACCCTTACGTGCCTTCTCCAGCACTCGTCTGCACTTTGTCTTCTGTGGTGGCTTATGTGTTGTTACGATTCTAGAAGCTATACCACTGATATTTTATATAGCAGCAGGGTCACCCTTGGTATACGTATTTCAGCAGAGCTTTGAGACTAAAGCAGACTAGGAAGAAAGGTCTAGCAATCTACTTGCAAAAACTAGCCAATGAAAACATTGTGGGTTACAACAGAAAATTGCCTGGCTAACTTGCTTTGGACACATCACCTGTAGAGATCAGTTGCTGGAGGAAGACATAATGTTTGGTGAATAGAGGGTCAGCAAGGGTGAGAGAGACCCTGAGTGAGATGGTTTGGCACAATAGCCACAAAGATGGAATAGAACATGTCATTCAGTTGTACCTCAGGCCTCCATTAGAGTCAACTCAGTGGTTTATCTATCTATCTATCTGTCTGTCTGTCTGATCTATCTATCTGTCTGTCTATCTATCTATCTATCTATCTGTCTGTCTGTCTATCTATCTATCATCTACCTACCTACCTACCTATCTATCTATCGTCTGCGTACCTACCTATCTATGCTTTTTAGATATTGCACACTTCACTCCAAAACTACCGTAATCATCCCAGACAACCAAATAATTGCTGATTCTCCTCTACTGTTCTTAAAACACTTGACGCTGGCAGCTTTAAGTGCTTTCTGTTCTAGTCCATATTCCCCAGCTTTCTCAACAATCCCTAATATCACAAAGATTAAAATTCCCCATGATTCAAGATTGTCCAGCCCAACCTTGCCTCTTTGAAGGTACAGACTTCTTCTACAAACTTAGCTGCCATTAGCAAAAGAGCCTGATAGATGAAGTGGTGATGGTCTGGCTTGGCAGCCTTAGAGTTGGGTTCAAATCTGGCACCCACTACTTCCTAGGTGTGTGACTTGGGAGTGCAGGTTAGTTTTCTATGCTTTGGGCTCTTTCTCTTGGCTTGCCATGAGAAAGATGGTGGAGCTCCCAGGAAAAGTGTTAGGAGGTCAATACATGGAATCCATTACTGAGATTCACAAGCTTTTCATCATTTAGGACTTGATACTGTTTTCTGTCATTCCTGAACTTTGACACCCCTTATCTCCTTTGCATCTTAATAATAAGAGGACATGTATATATAGGGAGAGGCTGACATTCAAAGGTAGGGCATGGGGGAACCGGAAGAGCAAAAAGCAGAAGCTCTAATCAGAGGACACGCATTCAGAGAGGACTTCTACCCAATTCTCCTTGGCCTGGCCCAAATAAAGAAGGGAGGGGCTTGGGCAGATGCCGACAGAGCAATGGGCAGAACTCAGCCATG